>NW_028139151.1:0-701297 GCF_964270905.1 Leucopleurus acutus
CATAAAACCAGAGATTGAAATTAGCACAGATACCGTTCCATAAGCCAAATATGTAATAGACAAGAGCTACTCCTTGCTCAACGAAGTGGACTCAACACCCCATATTAAACGCCTAAGAATATACCTGACTAGTAAGAATCTTAAAACCTATGGATTTATATGTCTCCGAAAGAGAATCAAGCGTGTGTACAGCGGCATAAGCGCAGCAGTGATAGGATTGGTGAGGTTCGGTGAGCAAATGCAGACCCTTTGAAGTCATATTGCATGGTACCCATTCCATGGGTCTCAACTCTCCAGGTTTAAGGGATTCTTCCTTCAGCTAAAACATGCATGTGGAACCCAGAGTATGATCCACCGTGTGATCGGAAAACGTGTTCAAATGTGTCTCAGTTTTTGTCCCCTGGTACTCGGGTGCAACATTCCAGATGCTTTACTAACACTCTCCCCACTTGGAGACTCAGTGCCTTTAACCTCCTGTTTGGCCCAGTTTGCAATTTCTGTGGAAAATGAACAGGAATAGGGAGAACCAATGAGAGACTAGGTGGAGGTGTCCGGACGGGCAAATTTAACTGTCATTTCCCAGCAGGAAGAGGAATTAACCAAAGGCTCAGCATGCCATGCCGGAACCAAACTAGGGTTTGAAGCAATCCTGCTGTGTTGCGGCCAGCTCAGAAGAAAGCGAGTTGAAGAAAGGAGCTCAGGGGCACTGTCATTCACAAACCTGCAGAGTTATAAATGACAGCTATCTTCCAAAAATATATTGAAGTAAGGCTGCCAAGAGAAGTTGAAAGCGGGGCAGAATTGCAGGAAACCGATTTCAGGAGGTAGACTGGAATTGCATGTAAAGCATAGGAAAAGAGGCAGAATGTCCACAATGATGCACTTGGCCAAAAAGGGCGTATGCGTTTTTTCCTGAATATATTCAGGAAAAAACGCATACGCCCTTTTTGTCCAACCAAGCAAGCTTGCAAAGGAAATCTGCACTACAATGAAGTCTCACTGCCCCCCGGTCAAAAGGGCCATCTGAAAAAAGTGTAAAATCCAGAGAGGCAGGACAGGCCATGGAGAACTGGGAGCCTTGTTATGCTGATGGGCGGGATGTAAATTGCCAACAGCCACTCTGGAGAAGTGTATGGTGTTTCCTGAAACATCTAAAAAACAAAGCAACAGAGCCTAGGGCACTTCCACATATGGTCCTATAGCTTAGGGAAATAAAAATTAAAAAGACACAGCCACCCCAAAGTTTGGGCCGGCTCAGTTTACAAGAACCTCGTTTACGGTACAAGTTCAATATCACAGAAAGCGAAAAATGGATAAAGAAGTTGTGGTACTTACGTACAATGCAATATCACTCAGCAATGAAATCTATGTCATCAGGCCCGTAGCAGCATAATGAGTGGATTCAGGTACGATGATTCTAAGTGAAATAAGTCACACAGAAAAAGAAACATCATAAGATATCACTACTACACGGAATGTAAACTTGGCTACACAGGAACTGAATTACAAAACAGAACAGGGTCTCAAATGTAGAAAACCAACTTATGCTTGCTTAAGTGGAAAGGTGAGTTGGGGTGCTTCATAAAACCAGAGATTGAAATTAGCACAGATACCGTTCCATAAGCCAAATATGTAATAGACAAGAGCTACTCCTTGCTCAACGAAGTGGACTCAACACCCCATATTAAACGCCTAAGAATATACCTGACTAGTAAGAATCTTAAAACCTATGGATTTATATGTCTCCGAAAGAGGATCAAGCGTGTGTACAGCGGCATAAACGCAGCAGTGATAGGATTGGTGAGGTTCGGTGAGCAAATGCAGACCCTTTGAAATCATATTGCATGGTACCCATTCCATGGGTCTCAACTCTCCATGTTTAAGGGATTCTTCCTTCAGCTAAAACATGCATGTGGAACCCAGAGTATGATCCACCGTGTGATCGGAAAACGTGTTCAAATGTGTCTCAGTTTTCGTCCCCTGGTACTCGGGTGCAACATTCCAGACGCTTTACTAACACTCTCCCCACTTGGAGAGTCGGTGCCTTTAACCTCCTGTTTGGCCCAGTTTGCAATTTCTGTGGAAAATGAACAGGAATAGGGAGAACCAATGAGAGACTAGGTGGAGGTGTCTGGACGGGCAAATTTAACTCTCATTTCCCACCAGGAAGAGGAATTAACCAAAGGCTCAACATGCCATGCCGGAACCAAACTAGGGCCTGAAGCAATCCTGCGGTGTTGCGGCCAGCTCACAAGAAAGCGAGTTGAAGAAAGGAGCTCAGGGGCACTGTAATTCACAAACCTGCAGAGTTATAAATGACAGCTATCTTCCAAAAATATATTGAAGTAAGGCAGCCAAGAATAGTTGAAAGCGGGGCAGAATTGCAGGAAACCGATTTCAGGAGGTAGACTGGAATTGCATGTAAAGCATAGGAAAAGAGGCAGAACGTCCACAATGATGCACTTGGCCAAAAAGGGCGTATGCGTTTTTTCCTGAATATATTCAGGAAAAAACGCATACGCCCTTTTTGGCCAACCAAGCAAGCTTGCAAAGGAAATCTGCACTACAATGAAGTCTCACTGCCCCCCGGTCAAAAGGGCCATCTGAAAAAGTGTAAAACCCAGAAAGGCAGGACAGGCCATGGAGAACTGGGAGCCTTGTTATGCTGATGGGCGGGATGTAAATTGCCAGCAGCCACTCTGGAGAAGTGTATGGTGTTTCCTGAAACATCCAAAAAACAAAGCAACAGAGCCTAGGGCACTTCCACTTATGGTCCTATAGCTTAGGGAAATTAAAATCAAAAAGACACAGCCACCCCAAAGTTTGGGACGGCTCTGTTTACAAGAACCTCGTTTACGGTACAAGTTGAATATCACAGAAAGCGAAAAATGGATAAAGAAGTTGTGGTACTTACGTACAATGCAATATCACTCAGCAATGAAATCTATGTCATCAGGCTCGTAGCAGCATAATGAGTGGATTCAGGTACGACGATTCTAAGTGAAATTAGTCACACAGAAAAAGAAACATCATAAGATATCACTAATACACGGAATGTAAACTTGGCTACACAAGAACTGAATTACAAAACAGAACAGGGTGTCAAATGTAGAAAACCAACTTATGCTTGCTTAAGGGGAAGGGTGAGTTGTGGTGCTGCATAAAACCAGAGATTGAAATTAGCACAGATACCGTTCCATAAGCCAAATATGTAATAGACAAGAGCTACTCCTTGCTCAACGAAGTGGACTCAACACCCCATATTAAATGCCTAAGAATATACCTGACTAGTAAGAATCTTAAAACCTATGGATTTATATGTCTCCGAAAGAGAATCAAGCGTGTGTACAGCGGCATAAACGCAGCAGTGATAGGATTGGTGAGGTTCGGTGAGCAAATGCAGACCCTTTGAAGTCATATTGCATGATACCCATTCCATGGGTCTCAACTCTCCAGGTTTAAGGGATTCTTCCTTCAGCTAAAACATGCATGTGGAAGCCAGAGTATGATCCACCCTGTGATCGGAAAACGTGTTCAAATGTGTCTCAGTTTTCGTCCCCTGGTACTCGGGTGCAACATTCCAGACGCTTCACTAACACTCCCCCTCTTGGAGAGTCAGTGCCTTTACCCTCCTGTTTGGCCCAGTTTGCAATTTCTGTGGAAAATGAACAGGAATAGGGAGAACCAATGAGAGACTAGGTGGAGGTGTCTGGACGGGCAAATTTAACTCTCATTTCCCACCAGGAAGAGAAATTAACCAAAGGCTCAAAATGCTGTGCCGGAACCAAACTAGGGCCTGAAGCAATCCTGCGGTGTTGCGGCCAGCTCACAAGAAAGCAAGTTGAAGAAAGGAGCTCAGGGGCACTGTAATTCACAAACCTGCAGAGTTATAAATGACAGCTATCTTCCAAAAATATATTGAAGGAAGGCTGCCAAGAGTAGTTGAAAGCGGTGCAGAATTGCAGGAAACCGATTTCAGGAGGTAGACTGGAATTGCAAGTAAAGCATAGGAAAAGAGGCAGAACATCCACAATGATGCACTTGGTCAAAAAGGGCGTATGCGTTTTTTCCTGAATATATTCAGGAAAAAACGCATACGCCCTTTTTGGCCAACCAAGCAAGCTTGCAAAGGAAATCTGCACTTCAATGAAGTCTCACTGCCCCCCGGTCAAAAGGGCCATCTGAAAAAAGTGTAAAATCCAGAAAGGCAGGACAGGCCATGGAGAACTGGGAGCCTTGTTATGCTGATGGGCGGGATGTAAATTGCCAGCAGCCACTCTGGAGAAGTGTATGGTGTTTCCTGAAACATCCAAAAAACAAAGCAACAGAGCCTAGGGCACTTCCACTTATGGTCCTATAGCTTAGGGAAATTAAAATCAAAAAGACACAGCCACCCCAAAATTTGGGACGGCTCTGTTTACAAGAACCTCGTTTACGGTACAAGTTGAATATCACAGAAAGCGAAAAATGGATAAAGAAGTTGTGGTACTTACGTACAATGCAATATCACTCAGCAATGAAATCTATGTCATCAGGCCCGTAGAAGCATAATGAGTGGATTCAGGTACGATGATTCTAAGTGAAATAAGTCACACAGAAAAAGAAACATCATAAGATATCACTACTACACGGAATGTAAACTTGGCTACACAGGAACTGAATTACAAAACAGAACAGGGTGTCAAATGTAGAAAACCAACTTATGCTTGCTTAAGGGGAAAGGTGAGTTGGGGTGCTGCATACAACAAGAGATTGAAATTAGCACAGATACCGTTCCATAAGCCAAATATGTAATAGACAAGAGCTACTCCTTGCTCAACGAAGTGGACTCAACACCCCATATTAAACGCCTAAGAATATACCTGACTAGTAAGAATCTTAAAACCTATGGATTTATATGTCTCCGAAAGAGAATCAAGCGTGTGTACAGTGGCATAAACGCAGCAGTAATAGTATTGGTGAGGTTCGGTGAGCAAATGCAGACCCTTTGAAATCATATTGCATGGTACACATCCATGGGTCTCAACTCTCCATGTTTAAGGGATTCTTCCTTCAGCTAAAACATGCATGTGGAACCCAGAGTATGATCCACCCTGTGATCGGAAAACGTGTTCAAATGTGTCTCACTTTTCATCCCCTGGTACTCGGGTGTAACATTCCAGACGCTTTACTAACACTCTCCCCACTTGGAGAGTCGGTGCCTTTAACCTCCTGTTTGGCCCAGTTTGCAATTTCTGTGGAAAATGAACAGGAATAGGGAGAACCAATGAGAGACTAGGTGGAGGTGTCTGGACGGGCAAATTTAACTCTCATTTCCCACCAGGAAGAGGAATTAACCAAAGGCTCAACATGCCATGCCAGAACCAAACTAGGGCCTGAAGCAATCCTGCGGTGTTGCGGCCAGCTCACAAGAAAGCGAGTTGAAGAAAGGAGCTCAGGGGCACTGTAATTCACAAACCTGCAGAGTTATAAATGACAGCTATCTTCCAAAAATATATTGAAGTAAGGCAGCAAGAATAGTTGAAAGCGGGGCAGAATTGCAGGAAACCGATTTCAGGAGGTAGACTGGAATTGCATGTAAAGCATAGGAAAAGAGGCAGAACGTCCACAATGATGCACTTGGCCAAAAAGGGCGTATGCGTTTTTTCCTGAATATATTCAGGAAAAAACGCATACGCCCTTTTTGGCCAACCAAGCAAGCTTGCAAAGGAAATCTGCACTACAATGAAGTCTCACTGCCCCCCGGTCAAAAGGGCCATCTGAAAAAAGTGTAAAACCCAGAAAGGCAGGACAGGCCATGGAGAACTGGGAGCCTAGTTATGCTGATGGGCGTGATGTAAATTGTCAGCAGCCACTGTGGAGAAGTGTATGGTGTTTCCTGAAACATCCAAAAAACAAAGCAACAGAGCCTAGGGCACTTCCACTTATGGTCCTATAGCTTAGGGAAATTAAAATCAAAAAGACACAGCCACCCCAAAGTTTGGGACGGCTCTGTTTAAAAGAACCTCGTTTACGGTACAAGTTGAATATCACAGAAAGCGAAAAATGGATAAAGAAGTTGTGGTACTTACGTACAATGCAATATCACTCAGCAATGAAATCTATGTCATCAGGCCCGTAGCAGCATAATGAGTGGATTCAGGTACGATGATTCTAAGTGAAATAAGTCACACAGAAAAAGAAACATCATAAGATATCACTACTACACGGAATGTAAACTTGGCTACACAAGAACTGAATTACAAAACAGAACAGGGTGTCAAATGTAGAAAACCAACTTATGCTTGCTTAAGGGGAAAGGTGAGTTGGGGTGCTGCATGAAACCAGAGATTGAAATTAGCACAGATACCGTTCCATAAGCCAAATATGTAATAGACAAGAGCTACTCCTTGCTCAACGAAGTGGACTCAACACCCCATATTAAACGCCTAAGAATATACCTGACTAGTAAGAATCTTAAAACCTATGGGTTTATATGTCTCCGAAAGAGAATCAAGCGTGTGTACAGTGGCATAAATGAAGCAGTGATAGGATTGGTGAGGTTCGGTGAGCAAATGCAGACCCTTTGAAGTCATATTGCATGGTACCCATTCCATGGGTCTCAACTCTCCAGGTGTAAGGGATTCTTCCTTCAGCTAAAACATGCATGTGGAACCCAGAGTATGATCCACCGTGTGATCGGAAAACGTGTTCAAATGTGTCTCAGTTTTCGTCCCCTGGTACTCGGGTGCAACATTCCAGACGCTTTACTAACACTCTCCCCACTTGGAGAGTCGGTGCCTTTAACCTCCCGTTTGGCCCAGTTTGCAATTTCTGTGGAAAATGAACAGGAATAGGGAGAACCAATGAGAGACTAGGTGAAGGTGTCTGGACAGGCAAATTTAACTCTCATTTCCCACCAGGAAGAGGAATTAACCAAAGGCTCAGCGTGCCATGCCGGAACCAAACTAGGGCCTGAAGCAATCCTGCGGTGTTGTGGCCAGCTCACAAGAAAGCGAGTTGAAGAAAGGAGCTCAGGGGCACTGTAATTCACAAACCTGCAGAGTTATAAATGACAGCTATCTTCCAAAAATATATTGAAGGAAGGCTGCCAAGAGGAGTTGAAAGCGGGGCAGAATTGCAGGAAACCGATTTCAGGAGGTAGACTGGAATTGCATGTAAAGCATAGGAAAAGAGGCAGAACGTCCACAATGATGCACTTGGCCAAAAAGGGCGTATGCGTTTTTTCCTGAATATATTCAGGAAAAAACGCATACGCCCTTTTTGGCCAACCAAGCAAGCTTGCAAAGGAAATGTGCACTACAATAAAGTCTCACTGCTCCCCGGTCAAAAGGGCCATCTGAAAAAACTGTAAAATCCAGAAAGGCAGGACAGGCCATGGAGAACTGGGAGCCTAGTTATGCTGATGGGCGTGATGTAAATTGCCAGCAGCCACTGTGGAGAAGTGTATGGTGTTTCCTGAAACATCCAAAAAACAAAGCAACAGAGCCTAGGGCACTTCCACTTACGGTCCTATAGCTTACGGAAATTAAAATCAAAAAGACACAGCCACCCCAAAGTTTGGGACGGCTCTGTTTACAAGAACCTCGTTTACGGTACAAGTTGAATATCACAGAAAGCGAAAAATGGATAAAGAAGTGGTGGTACTTACGTACAATGCAATATCACTCAGCAATGAAATCTATGTCATCAGGCCCATAGCAGCATAATGAGTGGATTCAGGTACGATGATTCTAAGTGAAATAAGTCACACAGAAAAAGAAACATCATAAGATATCACTACTACAAGGAATGTAAACTTGGCTACACAAGAACTGAATTACAAAACAGAACAGGGTGTCAAATGTAGAAAACCAACTTATGCTTGCTTAAGGGGAAAGGTGAGTTGGGGTGCTGCATAAAACCAGAGATTGAAATTAGCACAGATACCGTTCCATAAGCCAAATATGTAATAGACAAGAGCTACTCCTTGCTCAACGAAGTGGACTCAACACCCCATATTAAACGCTTAAGAATATACCTGACTAGTAAGAATCTTAAAACCTATGGATTTATATGTCTCCGAAAGAGAATCAAGCGTGTGTACAGTGGCATAAACGCAGCAGTGATAGGACTGGTGAGGTTCGGTGAGCAAATGCAGACCCTTTGAAGTCATACTGCATGGTACCCATTCCATGAGTCTCAACTCTCCATGTTTAAGGGATTCTTCCTTCAGCTAAAACATGCATGTGGAACCCAGAGTATGATCCACGGTGTCATCGGGAAACGTGTTCAAATGTGTCTCAGTTTTCGTCCCCTGGTACTCGGGTGCAAATTTCCAGACGCTTTACTAACACTCTCCCCACTTGGAGAGTCGGTGCCTTTAACCTCCTGTTTGGCCCAGTTTGCAATTTCTGTGGAAAATGAACAGGAATAGGGAGAACCAATGAGAGACTAGGTGGAGGTGTCTGGACGGGCAAATTTAACTCTCATTTCCCACCAGGAAGAGGAATTAACCAAAGGCTCAAAATGCTGTGCCGGAACCAAACTAGGGCCTGAAGCAATCCTGCGGTGTTGCGGCCAGCTCACAAGAAAGCAAGTTGAAGAAAGGAGCTCAGGGGCACTGTAATTCACAAACCTGCAGAGTTATAAATGACAGCTATCTTCCAAAAATATATTGAAGTAAGGCAGCCAAGAGGAATTGAAAGCGGGGCAGAATTGCAGGAAACCGATTTCAGGAGGTAGACTGGAATTGCATGTAAAGCATAGGAAAAGAGGCAGAACGTCCACAATTATGCACTTGGCCAAAAAGGGCGTATGCGTTTTTTCCAGGAAAAAACGCATACGCCCTTTTTGGCCAACCAAGCAAGCTTGCAAAGGAAATCTGCACTACAATGAAGTCTCACTGCCCCCCGGTCAAAAGGGCCATCTGAAAAAAGTGTAAAATCCAGAAAGGCAGGACAGGCCAAGGAGAACTAGGAGCCTTCTTATGCTGATGGGCGGGATGTAAATTGCCAGCAGCCACTCTGGAGAAGTGTATGGTGTTTCCTGAAACATCCAAAAAACAAAGCAACAGAGCCTAGGGTATTTCCACTTATGGTCCTATAGCTTTGGGAAAGTAAAATCAAAAAGACACAGCCACCCCAAAGTTTGGGACGGCTCTGTTTACAAGAACCTCGTTTACGGTACAAGTTCAATATCACAGAAAGCGAAAAATGGATAAAGAAGTTGTGGTACTTACGTACAATGCAATATCACTCAGCAATGAAATCTATGTCATCAGGCCCGTAGCAGCATAATGAGTGGATTCAGGTACGATGATTCTAAGTGAAATGAGTCACACAGAAAAAGAAACATCATAAGTTATCACTACTACACGGAATGTAAACTTGGCTACACAGGAACTGAATTACAAAACAGAACAGGGTGTCAAATGTAGAAAACCCACTTATGCTTGCTTAAGGGGAAAGGTGAGTTGGGGTGCTACATACAACAAGAGATTGAAATTAGCACAGATACCGTTCCATAAGCCAAATATGTAATAGACAAGAGCTACTCCTTGCTCAACGAAGTGGACTCAACACCCCATATTAAACGCCTAACAATATACATGACTAGTAAGACTCTTAAAACCTATGGATTTATATGTTTCCGAAAGAGAATCAAGCGTGTGTACAGTGGCATAAACGCAGCAGTGATAGGATTGGTGAGGTTCGGTGAGCAAATGCAGACCCTTTGAAGTCATATTGCATGGTACCCATTCCATGGGTCTCAACTCTCCATGTTTAAGGGATTCTTCCTTCAGCTAAAACATGCATGTGGAACCCAGAGTATGATCCACCGTGTGATCGGAAAACGTGTTCAAATGTGTCTCAGTTTTCGTCCCCTGGTACTCGGGTGCAACATTCCAGACGCTTTACTAACACTCTCCCCAATTGGAGAGTCAGTGCCTTTAACCTCCTGTTTGGCCCAGTTTGCAATTTCTGTGGAAAATGAACAGGAATAGGGAGAACCAATGAGAGACTAGGTGGAGGTGTGTGGACGGGCAAATTTAACTCTCATTTCCCACCAGGAAGAGGAATTAACCAAAGGCTCAGCATGCCGTGCCGGAACCAAACTAGGGCCTGAAGCAATCCTGCGGTGTTGCGGCCAGCTCACAAGAAAGCGAGTTGAAGAAAGGAGCTCAGGGGCACTGTAATTCACAAACCTGCAGAGTTATAAATGACAGCTATCTTCCAAAAATATATTGAAGGAAGGCTGCCAAGAGTAGTTGAAAGCGGTGCAGAATTGCAGGACACCGATTTCAGGAGGTAGACTGGAATTGCAAGTAAAGCATAGGAAAAGAGGCAGAACGTCCACAATGATGCACTTGGTCAAAAAGGGCGTATGCGTTTTTTCCTGAATATATTCAGGAAAAAACGCATACGCCCTTTTTGGCCAACCAACCAAGCTTGCAATGGAAATCTGCACTACAATGAAGTCTCACTGCCCCCCGGTCAAAAGGGCCATCTGAAAAAAGTGTAAAATCCAGAAAGGCAGGACAGGCCATGGAGAACTGGGAGCCTTGTTATGCTGATGGGCGGGATGTAAATTGCCAGCAGCCACTCTGGAGAAGTGTATGGTGTTTCCTGAAACATCCAAAAAACAAAGCAACAGAGCCTAGGGCACTTCCACTTATGGTCCTATAGCTTAGGGAAATTAAAATCAAAAAGACACAGCCACCCCAAAATTTGGGACGGCTCTGTTTACAAGAACCTCGTTTACGGTACAAGTTGAATATCACAGAAAGCGAAAAATGGATAAAGAAGTTTTGGTACTTACGTACAATGCAATATCACTCAGCAATGAAATCTATGTCATCAGGCCCATAGCAGCATAATGAGTGGATTCAGGTACGATGATTCTAAGTGAAATAAGTCACACAGAAAAAGAAACATCATAAGATATCACTACTACACGGAATGTAAACTTGGCTACACAGGAACTGAATTACAAAGCAGAACAGGGTGTCAAATGTAGAAAACCAACTTATGCTTGCTTAAGGGGAAAGGTGAGTTGGGGTGCTTCATACAACAAGAGATTGAAATTAGCACAGATACCGTTCCATAAGCCAAATATGTAATAGACAAGAGCTACTCCTTGCTCAACGAAGTGGACTCAACACCCCATATTAAACGCCTAAGAATATACCTGACTAGTAAGAATCTTAAAACCTATGGATTTATATGTCTCCGAAAGAGAATCAAGCGTGTGTACAGTGGCATAAACGCAGCAGTAATAGTATTGGTGAGGTTCGGTGAGCAAATGCAGACCCTTTGAAATCATATTGCATGGTACTCATCCATGGGTCTCAACTCTCCATGTTTAAGGGATTCTTCCTTCAGCTAAAACATGCATGTGGAACCCAGAGTATGATCCACCGTGTGATCGGAAAACGTGTTCAAATGTGTCTCACTTTTCGTCCCCTGGTACTCGGGTGCAACATTCCAGACGCTTTACTAACACTCTCCCCACTTGGAGAGTCGGTGCCTTTAACCTCCTGTTTGGCCCAGTTTGCAATTTCTGTGGAAAATGAACAGGAATAGGGAGAACCAATGAGAGACTAGGTGGAGGTGTCTGGACGGGCAAATTTAACTCTCATTTCCCACCAGGAAGAGGAATTAACCAAAGGCTCAACATGCCATGCCAGAACCAAACTAGGGCCTGAAGCAATCCTGCGGTGTTGCGGCCAGCTCACAAGAAAGCGAGTTGAAGAAAGGAGCTCAGGGGCACTGTAATTCACAAACCTGCAGAGTTATAAATGACAGCTATCTTCCAAAAATATATTGAAGTAAGGCAGCAAGAATAGTTGAAAGCGGGGCAGAATTGCAGGAAACCGATTTCAGGAGGTAGACTGGAATTGCATGTAAAGCATAGGAAAAGAGGCAGAACGTCCACAATGATGCACTTGGCCAAAAAGGGCGTATGCGTTTTTTCCTGAATATATTCAGGAAAAAACGCATACGCCCTTTTTGGCCAACCAAGCAAGCTTGCAAAGGAAATCTGCACTACAATGAAGTCTCACTGCCCCCCGGTCAAAAGGGCCATCTGAAAAAAGTGTAAAATCCAGAAAGGCAGGACAGGCCATGGAGAACTGGGAGCCTAGTTATGCTGATGGGCGTGATGTAAATTGTCAGCAGCCACTGTGGAGAAGTGTATGGTGTTTCCTGAAACATCCAAAAAACAAAGCAACAGAGCCTAGGGCACTTCCACTTATGGTCCTATAGCTTAGGGAAATTAAAATCAAAAAGACACAGCCACCCCAAAGTTTGGGACGGCTCTGTTTACAAGAACCTCGTTTACGGTACAAGTTCAATATCACAGAAAGCGAAAAATGGATAAAGAAGTTGTGGTACTTACGTACAATGCAATATCACTCAGCAATGAAATCTATGTCATCAGGCCCGTAGCAGCATAATGAGTGGATTCAGGTACGATGATTCTAAGTGAAATAAGTCACACAGAAAAAGAAACATCATAAGATATCACTACTACACGGAATGTAAACTTGGCTACACAAGAACTGAATTACAAAACAGAACAGGGTGTCAAATGTAGAAAACCAACTTATGCTTGCTTAAGGGGAAAGGTGAGTTGGGGTGCTGCATAAAACCAGAGATTGAAATTAGCACAGATACCGTTCCATAAGCCAAATATGTAATAGACAAGAGCTACTCCTTGCTCAACAAAGTGGACACAACACCCCATATTAAACGCCTAAGAATATACCTGACTAGTAAGAATCTTAAAACCTATGGATTTATATGTCTCCGAAAGAGAATCAAGCGTGTGTACAGTGGCATCAACGCAGCAGTAATAGTATTGGTGAGGTTCGGTGAGCAAATGCAGACCCTTTGAAGTCATATTGCATGGTACCCATCCATGGGTCTCAACTCTCTATGTTTAAGGGATTCTTCCTTCAGCTAAAACATGCATGTGGAACCCAGAGTATGATCCACCGTGTGATCGGGAAACGTGTTCAAATGTGTCTCAGTTTTTATCCCCTGGTACTCGGGTGCAACATTCCAGACGCTTTACTAACACTCTCCCCACTTGGAGAGTCGGTGCCTTTAACCTCCTGTTTGACCCAGTTTGCAATTTCTGTGGAAAATAAACAGGAATAGGGAGAACCAATGAGAGACTTGGTGGAGGTGTCTGGACGGGCAAACTTAACTCTCATTTCCCACAAGGAAGAGGAATTAACCAAAGGCTCAACATGCCATGCCGGAACCAAACTAGGGCCTGAAGCAATCCTGCGGTGTTGCGGCCAGCTCACAAGAAAGCGAGTTGAAGAAAGGAGCTCAGGGGCACTGTAATTCACAAACCTGCAGAGTTATAAATGACAGCTATCTTCCAAAAATATATTGAAGTAAGGCTGCCAAGCGGAGTTGAAAGCGGGGCAGAATTGCAGGAAACCGATTTCAGGAGGTAGACTGGAATTGCATGTAAAGCATAGGAAAAGAGGCAGAACGTCCACAATGATGCACTTGGCCAAAAAGGGCGTATGCGTTTTTTCCTGAATATATTCAGGAAAAAACGCATACGCCCTTTTTGGCCAACCAAGCAAGCTTGCAAAGGAAATCTGCACTACAATGAAGTCTCACTGCCCCCCGGTCAAAAGGGCCATCTGAAAAAAGTGTAAAATCCAGAAAGGCAGGACAGGCCATGGAGAACTGGGAGCCTAGTTATGCTGAAGGGCGTGATGTAAATTGCCAGCAGCCACTGTGGAGAAGTGTATGGTGTTTCCTGAAACATCCAAAAAACAAAGCAACAGAGCCTAGGGCACTTCCACTTATGGTCCTATAGCTTAGGGAAATTAAAATCAAAAAGACACAGCCACCCCAAAGTTTGGGACGGCTCTGTTTACAAGAACCTCGTTTACGGTACAAGTTGAATATCACAGAAAGCGAAAAATGGATAAAGAAATTGTGGTACTTACGTACAATGCAATATCACTCAGCAATGAAATCTATGTCATCAGGCCCGTAGCAGCATAATGAGTGGATTCAGGTACGATGATTCTAAGTGAAATAAGTCACACAGAAAAAGAAACATCATAAGATATCACTACTACAAGGAATGTAAACTTGGCTACACAAAAACTGAATTACGAAACTGAACAGGGTGTCAAATGTAGAAAACCAACTTATGCTTGCTTAAGTGGAAAGGTGAGTTGGGGTGCTGCATAAAACCAGAGATTCAAATTAGCACAGATACCGTTCCATAAGCCAAATATGTAATAGACAAGAGCTACTCCTTGCTCAACGAAGTGGACTCAACACCCCATATTAAACGCCTAAGAATATACCTGACTAGTAAGAATCTTAAAACCTATGGATTTATATGTCTCCGAAAGAGAATCAAGCGTGTGTACAGTGGCATAAACGCAGCAGTAATAGTATTGGTGAGGTTCGGTGAGCAAATGCAGACCCTTTGAAGTCATATTGCATGGTACCCATCCATGGGTCTCAACTCTCCATGTTTAAGGGATTCTTCCTTCAGCTAAAACATGCATGTGGAACCCAGAGTATGATCCACCGTGTGATCGGAAAACGTGTTCAAATGTGTCTCAGTTTTCGTCCCCTGGTACTCGGGTGCAACATTCCAGACGCTTTACTAACACTCTCCCCACTTGGAGAGTCGGTGCCTTTAACCTCCCGTTTGGCCCAGTTTGCAATTTCTGTGGAAAATGAACAGGAATAGGGAGAACCAATGAGAGACTAGGTGGAGGTGTCTGGACGGGCAAATTTAACTCTCATTTCCCACCAGGAAGAGGAATTAACCAAAGGCTCAGCGTGCCATGCCGGAACCAAACTAGGGCCTGAAGCAATCCTGCGGTGTTGCGGCCAGCTCACAAGAAAGCGAGTTGAAGAAAGGAGCTCAGGGGCACTGTAATTCACAAACCTGCAGAGTTATAAATGACAGCTATCTTCCAAAAATATATTGAAGTAAGGCTGCCAAGAGGAGTTGAAAGCGGTGCAGAATTGCAGGAAACCGATTTCAGGAGGTAGACTGGAATTGCATGTAAAGCATAGGAAAAGAGGCAGAACGTCCACAATGATGCACTTGGCCAAAAAGTGCGTATGCGTTTTTTCCTGAATATATTCAGGAAAAAACGCATACGCCCTTTTTGGCCAACCAAGCAAGCTTGCAAAGGAAATGTGCACTACAATAAAGTCTCACTGCTCCCCGGTCAAAAGGGCCATCTGAAAAAACTGTAAAATCCAGAAAGGCAGGACAGGCCATGGAGAACTGGGAGCCTAGTTATGCTGATGGGCGTGATGTAAATTGCCAGCAGCCACTGTGGAGAAGTGTATGGTGTTTCCTGAAACATCCAAAAAACAAAGCAACAGAGCCTAGGGCACTTCCACTTACGGTCCTATAGCTTAGGGAAATTAAAATCAAAAAGACACAGCCACCCCAAAGTTTGGGACGGCTCTGTTTACAAGAACCTCGTTTACGGTACAAATTCAATATCACAGAAAGCGAAAAATGGATAAAGAAGTGGTGGTACTAACTTACAATGCAATATCACTCAGCAATGAAATCTATGTCATCAGGCCCATAGCAGCATAATGAGTGGATTCAGGTACGATGATTCTAAGTGAAATAAGTCACACAGAAAAAGAAACATCATAAGATATCACTACTACAAGGAATGTAAACTTGGCTACACAAGAACTGAATTACAAAACAGAACAGGGTGTCAAATGTAGAAAACCAACTTATGCTTGCTTAAGGGGAAAGGTGAGTTGGGGTGCTGCATAAAACCAGAGATTGAAATTAGCACAGATACCGTTCCATAAGCCAAATATGTAATAGACAAGAGCTACTCCTTGCTCAACGAAGTGGACTCAACACCCCATATTAAACGCTTAAGAATATACCTGACTAGTAAGAATCTTAAAACCTATGGATTTATATGTCTCCGAAAGAGAATCAAGCGTGTGAACAGCGGCATAAACGCAGCAGTGATAGGACTGGTGAGGTTCGGTGAGCAAATGCAGACCCTTTGAAGTCATACTGCATGGTACCCATTCCATGAGTCTCAACTCTCCATGTTTAAGGGATTCTTCCTTCAGCTAAAACATGCATGTGGAACCCAGAGTATGATCCACGGTGTCATCGGGAAACGTGTTCAAATGTGTCTCAGTTTTCGTCCCCTGGTACTCGGGTGCAAATTTCCAGACGCTTTACTAACACTCTCCCCACTTGGAGAGTCGGTGCCTTTAACCTCCTGTTTGGCCCAGTTTGCAATTTCTGTGGAAAATGAACAGGAATAGGGAGAACCAATGAGAGACTAGGTGGAGGTGTCTGGACGGGCAAATTTAACTCTCATTTCCCACCAGGAAGAGGAATTAACCAAAGGCTCAAAATGCTGTGCCGGAACCAAACTAGGGCCTGAAGCAATCCTGCGGTGTTGCGGCCAGCTCACAAGAAAGCAAGTTGAAGAAAGGAGCTCAGGGGCACTGTAATTCACAAACCTGCAGAGTTATAAATGACAGCTATCTTCCAAAAATATATTGAAGTAAGGCAGCCAAGAGGAATTGAAAGCGGGGCAGAATTGCAGGAAACCGATTTCAGGAGGTAGACTGGAATTGCATGTAAAGCATAGGAAAAGAGGCAGAACGTCCACAATGATGCACTTGGCCAAAAAGGGCGTATGCGTTTTTTCCAGGAAAAAACGCATACGCCCTTTTTGGCCAACCAAGCAAGCTTGCAAAGGAAATCTGCACTACAATGAAGTCTCACTGTCCCCCGGTCAAAAGGGCCATCTGAAAAAAGTGTAAAATCCAGAAAGGCAGGACAGGCCAAGGAGAACTAGGAGCCTTCTTATGCTGATGGGCGGGATGTAAATTGCCAGCAGCCACTCTGGAGAAGTGTATGGTGTTTCCTGAAACATCCAAAAAACAAAGCAACAGAGCCTAGGGTATTTCCACTTATGGTCCTTTAGCTTTGGGAAAGTAAAATCAAAAAGACACAGCCACCCCAAAGTTTGGGACGGCTCTGTTTACAAGAACCTCGTTTACGGTACAAGTTCAATATCACAGAAAGCGAAAAATGGATAAAGAAGTTGTGGTACTTACGTACAATGCAATATCACTCAGTAATGAAATCTATGTCATCAGGCCCGTAGCAGCATAATGAGTGGATTCAGGTACGATGATTCTAAGTGAAATGAGTCACACAGAAAAAGAAACATCATAAGTTATCACTACTACACGGAATGTAAACTTGGCTACACAGGAACTGAATTACAAAACAGAACAGGGTGTCAAATGTAGAAAACCAACTTATGCTTGCTTAAGGGGAAAGGTGAGTTGGGGTGCTACATACAACAAGAGATTGAAATTAGCACAGATACCGTTCCATAAGCCAAATATGTAATAGACAAGAGCTACTCCTTGCTCAACGAAGAGGACACAACACCCCATATCAAACGCCTAAGAATATACCTGACTAGTAAAAATCTTAAAACCTATGGATTTATATGTCTCCGAAAGAGAATCAAGCGTGTGTACAGCGGCATAAGCACAGCATTGATAGGATTGGTGAGGTTCGGTGAGCAAATGCATACCCTTTGAAGTCATTTTGCATGGTACCCATTCCATGGGTCTCAACTCTCCAGGTTTAAGGGATTCTTCCTTCAGCTAAAACATGCATGTGGAACCCAGAGTATGATCCACCGTGTGACAGGGAAACGTGTTCAAATGTGTCTCAGTTTTCGTCCCCTGGTACTCGGGTGCAACATTCCAGACGCTTTACTAACACTCTCCCCACTTGGAGAGTCAGTGCCTTTAACCTCCTGTTTGGCCCAGTTTGCAATTTCTGCGGAAAATGAGCAGGAATAGGGAGAACCAATGAGAGACTAGCTGGAGGTGTCTGGACGGGCAAATTGAACTCTCATTTCCCACCAGGAAGAGGAATTAAGCAAAGGCTCAGTGTGCCATGCCGGAACCACACTAGGGCCTGAAGCAATCCTGCGGTGTTGAGGCCAGCTCACAAGAAAGCGAGTTGAAGAAAGGAGCTCAGGGGCACTGTCATTCACAAACCTGCAGAGTTATAAATGACAGCTATCGTCCAAAAATATATTGCAGGAAGGCTGCCAAGAGGACTTGAAAGCGGGGCAGAATTGCAGGAAACCGATTTCAGGAGGTAGACTGGAATTGCATGTAAAGCATAGGAAAAGAGGCAGAACGTCCACAATGATGCACTTGGCCAAAAAGGGCGTATGCGTTTTTTCCTGAATATATTCAGGAATAAACGCATACGCCCTTTTTGGCCAACCAAGCAAGCTTGCAAAGGAAATCTGCACTACAACGAAGTCTCACTGCCCCCCGGTCAAAAGGGGCATCTGAAAAAAGTGTAAAATCCAGAAAGGCAGGACAGGCCATGGAGAACTAGGAGCCTTGTTATGCTGATGGGCGGGATGTAAATTGCCAACAGCCACTCTGGAGAAGTGTATGGTGTTTCCTGAAACATCTAGAAAACAAAGCAACAGAGCCTAGGGCACTTCCACTTATGGTCCTATAGCTTAGGGAAATTAAAATCAAAAAGACACAGCCACCCCAAAGTTTGGGACGGCTCTGTTTACAAGAACCTCGTTTACTGTACAAGTTCAATATCACAGAAAGCGAAAAATGGATTAAGAAGTTGTGGTACTTACGTACAATGCAATATCACTCAGCAATGAAATCTATGTCATCAGGCCCGTAGCAGCATAATCAGTGGATTCAGGTACGATGATTCTATGTGAAATAAGTCACACAGAAAAAGAAACAGCATAAGATATCACTACTTCACGGAATGTAAACTTGGCTATACAGGAACTGAATTACAAAACAGAACAGGGTCTCTAATGTAGAAAACCAACTTATGCTTGCTTAAGGGCAAAGGTGAGTTGGGGTGCTGCATAAAACCAGAGATTGAAATTAGCACAGATACCGTTCGATAAGACAAATATGTAATAGACAAGAGCTACTCCTTGCTCAACGAAGAGGACACAACACCCCATATCAAACGCCTAAGAATATACTTGACTAGTAAGAATCTTAAAACCTATGGATTTATATGTCTCCGAAAGAGAATCAAGCGTGTGTACAGCGGCATAAGCACAGCAGTGATAGGATTGGTGAGGATCAGTGAGCAAATGCAGACCCTTTGAAGTCATATTACATGGTACCCATTCCATGGGTCTCAACTCTCCAGGTTTAAGGGATTCTTCCTTCAGCTAAAACATGCATGTGGAACCCAGAGTATGATCCACCGTGTGAACGGGAAACGTGTTCAAATGTGTCTCAGTTTTCGTCCCCTGGTACTCGGGTGCAACATTCCAGACGCTTTACTAACACTCTCCCCACTTGGAGAGTCAGTGCCTTTAACCTCCTGTTTGGCCCAGTTTGCAATTTCTGCGGAAAATGAACAGGAATAGGGAGAACCAATGAGAGACTAGCTGGAGGTGTCTGGACGGGCAAATTGAACTCTCATTTCCCACCAGGAAGAGGAATTAACCAAAGGCTCAGCGTGCCATGCCGGAACCACACTAGGGCCTGAAGCAATCCTGCGGTGTTGCGGCCAGCTCACAAGAAAGCGAATTGAAGAAAGGAGCTCAGAGGCACTGTAATACACAAACCTGCAGAGTTATAAATGACAGCTATCGTCCAAAAATATATTGAAGGAAGGCTGCCAAGAGGACTTGAAAGTGGGGCAGAATTGCAGGAAACCGATTTCAGGAGGTAGACTGGAATTGCATGTAAAGCATAGGAAAAGAGGCAAAACGTCCACAATGATGCACTTGGTCAAAAAGGGCGTATGCGTTTTTTCCTGAATATATTCAGGAAAAAACGCATACGCCCTTTTTGGCCAACCAAGCAAGCTTGCAAAGAAATCTGCACTACAATGAAGTCTCACTGCCCCCCTGTCAAAATGGCAATCTGAAAAAAGTGTAAAATCCAGAAAGGCAGGACAGTCCATGGAGAACTGGGAGCCTTGTTATGCTGATGGGCGGGATGTAAATTGACAACAGCCACTCTGGAGAAGTGTATGGTGTTTCCTGAAACATCTAGAAAACAAAGCAACAGAGCCTAGGGCACTTCCACTTATGGTCCTATAGCTTAGGGAAATTAAAATCAAAAAGACACAGCCACCCCAAAGTTTGGGACAGCTCTGTTTACAACAACCTCGTTTACGGTACAAGTTCAATATCGCAGAAAGCGAAAAATGGATAAAGAATTTGTGGTACTTACGTACAATGCAATATCACTCAGCAATGAAATCTATGTCATCAGGTCCATAGCAGCATAATGAGTGGATTCAGGTACGATGATTCTATGTGAAATAAGTTACACAGAAAAAGAAACATCATAAGATATCACTACTACACGGAATGTAAACTTGGTTACACAGGAACTGAATTACAAATCAGAACAGGGTCTCTAATGTAGAAAACCAACTTATGCTTGCTTAAGGAGAAAGGTGAGTTGGGGTGTTGCATAAAACCAGAGATTGAAATTAGCACAGATACCGTTCCATAAGCCAAATATGTAATAGACAAGAGCTACTCCTTGCTCAACGAAGAGGACGCAACACCCCATATCAAACGCCTAATAATACACCTGACTAGTAAGAATCTTAAAACCTATGGATTTATATGTCTCCGAAAGAGAATCAAGCGTGTGTACAGAGGCATAAGCGCAGCATTGATAGAATTCGTGAGGTTCGGTGAGCAAATGCAGACCCTTTGAAGTCATATTGCATGGTACCCATTCCATGGGTCTCAACTCTCCAGGTTTAAGGGATTCTTCCTTCAGCTAAACCATGCATGTGGAACCCAGAGTATGATCCACCGTGTGATCGGAAAACGTGTTCAAATGTGTCTCAGTTTTCGTCCCCTGGTACTCGGGTGCAACATTCCAGACGATTTACTAACACTCTCCCCACTTGGAGAGTCAGTGCCTTTAACCTCCTGTTTGGCCCAGTTTGCAATTTCTGCGGAAAATGAACAGGAATAGGGAGAATCAATGAGAGACTAGCTGGAGGTGTCTGGACGGGCAAATTGAACTCTCATTTCCCACCAGGTAGAGGAATTAACCAAAGGCTCAGCGTGCCATGCCGGAACCACACTAGGGCCTGAAGCAATCCTGTGGTGTTGCGGCCAGCTCACAAGAAAGCGAGTTGAAGAAAGGAGCTCAGAGGCACTGTAATACACAAACCTGCAGAGTTATAAATGACAGCTATCGTCCAAAAATATATTGAAGGAAGGCTGCCAAGAGGACTTGAAAGCGGGGCAGAATTGCAGGAAACCGATTTCAGGAGGTAGACTGGAATTGCATGTAAAGCATAGGAAAAGAGGCAGAACGTCCACAATGTTGCACTTGACCAAAAAGGGCGTATGCCTTTTTTCCTGAATATATTCAGGAAAAAACGCATACGCACTTTTTGGCCAACCAAGCAAGCTTGCAAAGGAAATCTGCACTACAATGAAGTCTCACTGCCCCCTGGTCAAAAGGGCCATCTGAAAAAAGTGTAAAATCCAGAAAGTCAGGACAGGCCATGGAGAACTGGGAGCCTTGTTATGCTGATGGGCGGGATGTAAATTGCCAGCAGCCACTCTGGAGAAGTGTATGGTGTTTCCTGAAACATCTAGAAAACAAAGCAACAGAGCCTAGGGCACTTCCACTTATGGTCCTATAGCTTAGGGAAATTAAAATCAAAAAGACACAGCCACCCCAAAGTTTGGGACGGCTCTGTTTACAAGAACATCGTTTACGGAACAAGTTCAATATCACAGAAAGCGAAAAATGGATAAAGAAGTTGTGGTACTTATGTACAATGCAATATCACTCAGCAATGAAATCTATGTCATCAGGCCCGTAGAAGCATAATGATTAGATTCAGGTACGATGATTCTAAGTGAAATAAGTCACACAGAAAAAGAAACATCATAAGATATCACTACTACACGGAATGTAAACTTGGCTACACAGGAACTGAATTACAAAACAGAACAGGGTCTCAAATGTAGAAAACCAACTTATGCTTGCTTAAGGGGAAAGGTAAGTTGGGGTGCTGCATAAAACCAGAGATTGAAATTAGCACAGATACCGTTCCATAAGCCAAATATGTAATAGACAAGAGCTACTCCTTGCTCAACGAAGTGGACTCAACACCCCATATTAAACACCTAAGAATATACCTGACTAGTAAGAATCTTAAAACCTATGGATTCATATGTCTCCGTAAGAGAATCAAGCGTGTGTACAGCGGCATAAATGCAGCAGTGATAGGATTGGTGAGGTTCGGTGAGCAAATGCAGACCCTTTGAAGTCATATTGCATGGTACCCATTCCATGGGTCTCAACTCTCCATGTTTAAGGGATTCTTCCTTCAGCTAAAACATGCATGTGGAACCCAGAGTACGATCCACCGTGTGATCGCGAAACGTGTTCAAATGTGTCTCAGTTGTCGTCCCCTGGTACTCGGGTGCAACATTCCAGACGCTTTACTAACACTCTCCCCACTTGGAGAGTCAGTGCCTTTAACCTCCTGTTTGGCCCAGTTTGCAATTTCTGTGGAAAATGAACAGGAATAGGGAGAACCAATGAGAGAGTAGCTGGAGGTGTCTGGACGGGCAAATTTAACTCTCATTTCCCACCAAGAAGAGGAATTAACCAAAGGCTCAGCATGCCATGCCAGAACAAAACTAGGGCCTGAAGCAGTCCTGCGGTTTTGCGGCCAGCTCACAAGAAAGCGAGTTTAAGAAAGGAGCTCAGGGGCACTCTAATTCACAAACCTGCAGAGTTATAAATGACAGCTACCTTCCAAAAATATATTGAAGTAAGGCTGCCAAGAGGAGTTGAATGCGGGGCAGAATTGCAGGAAACTGATTTCAGGAGGTAGACTGGAATTGCATGTAAAGCATAGGAAAAGAGGCAGAACGTCCACAATGATGCACTTGGCCAAAAAGGGTGTATGCGTTTTTTCCTGAATATATTCACGAAAAAACGCATACGCCCTTTTTCGCCAACCAAGCAAGCTTGCAAAGGAAATCTGCACTACAATGAAGTCTCACTGCCGCCCGGTCAAAAGGGTCATCTGAAAAAAGTGTAAAATCCAGAAAGGCAGGACACGCCAAGGAGAACTGGGAGCCTTGTTATGCTGATAGGCGGGATGTAAATTGCCAGCAGCCAATCTGGAGAAGTGTATGGTGTTTCCTGAAACATCCAAAAAACAAAGCAACAGAGCCTAGGGCACTTCCACTTATGGTTCTATAGCTTAGGGAAATTAAAATCAAAAAGACACAGCCACCCCAAAGATGAGACGGCTCTGTTTACAAGAACCTCGTTCACGGTACAAGTTCAATATCACAGAAAGTGAAAAATGGATAAAGAAGTTGTGGTACTTACGTTCAATGCAATATCACTCAGCAATGAAATCTATGTCATCAGGCCCGTAGCAGCATAATGAGTGGATTCAGGTACGATTTTTCTAAGTGAAATAAGTCACACAGAAAAAGAAACATCATAAGATATCACTACTACACAGAATGTAAACTTAGCTACACAGGAACTGAATTACAAAATAGAACAGGGTCTCAAATGTAGAAAACCAACTTATGCTTGCTTAAGGGGAAAGGTGAGTTGGGGTGCTGCATGAAACCAGAGATTGAAATTAGCACAGATACCGTTCCATAAGCCAAATATGTAATAGACAAGAGCTACTCCTTGCTCAACGAAGTGGACTCAACACCCCATATTAAACGCCTAAGAATATACCTGACTAGTAAGAATCTTAAAACCTTTGGATTTATATGTCTCCGAAAGAGAATCAAGCGTCTGTACAGCGGCATAAACGCAGCAGTGATAGGATTGGTGAGGTTCGCTGAGCAAATGCAGACCCTTTGAAGTCATATTGCATGGTACCCATTCCATGGGTCTCAACTCTCCATGTTTAAGGGATTCTTCCTTCAGCTAAAACATGCATGTGGAACCCAGAGTACGATCCACCGTGTGATCGCGAAACGTGTTCAAATGTGTCTCAGTTGTCGTCCCCTGGTACTCGGGTGCAACATTCCAGACGCTTTACTAACACTCTCCCCACTTGGAGAGTCAGTGCCTTTAACCTCCTGTTTGGCCCAGTTTGCAATTTCTGTGGAAAATGAACAGGAATAGGGAGAACCAATGAGAGACTAGGTGGAGGTGTCTGGACGGGCAAATTTAACTCTCATTTCCCACCAAGAAGAGGAATTAACCAAAGGCTCAGCATGCCATGCCAGAACAAAACTAGGGCCTGAAGCAGTCCTGCGGTTTTGCGGCCAGCTCACAAGAAAGCGAGTTTAAGAAAGGAGCTCAGGGGCACTCTAATTCACAAACCTGCAGAGTTATAAATGACAGCTACCTTCCAAAAATATATTGAAGTAAGGCTGCCAAGAGGAGTTGAATGCGGGGCAGAATTGCAGGAAACTGATTTCAGGAGGTAGACTGGAATTGCATGTAAAGCATAGGAAAAGAGGCAGAACGTCCACAATGAGGCACTTGGCCAAAAAGGGCGTATGCGTTTTTTCCTGAATATATTCAGGAAAAAACGCATACGCCCTTTTTGGCCAACCAAGCAAGCTTGCAAAGGAAATCTGCACTACAAAGAAGTCTCACTGCCCCCCGGTCAAAAGGGTCATCTGAAAAAAGTGTAAAATCCAGAAAGGCAGGACAGGCCAAGGAGAACTGGGAGCCTTGTTATGCTGATAGGCGGGATGTAAATTGCCAGCAGCCAATCTGGAGAAGTGTATGGTGTTTCCTGAAACATCCAAAAAACAAAGCAACAGAGCCTAGGGCACTTCCACTTATGGTTCTATAGCTTAGGGAAATTAAAATCAAAAAGACACAGCCACCCCAAAGATGAGACGGCTCTGTTTACAAGAACCTCGTTCACGGTACAAGTTCAATATCACAGAAAGCGAAAAATGGATAAAGAAGTTGTGGTACTTACGTTCAATGCAATATCACTCAGCAATGAAATCTATGTCATCAGGCCCGTAGCAGCATAATGAGTGGATTCAGGTACGATTTTTCTAAGTGAAATAAGTCACACAGAAAAAGAAACATCATAAGATATCACTACTACACAGAATGTAAACTTAGCTACACAGGAACTGAATTACAAAATAGAACAGGGTCTCAAATGTAGAAAACCAACTTATGCTTGCTTAAGGGGAAAGGTGAGTTGGGGTGCTGCATGAAACCAGAGATTGAAATTAGCACAGATACCGTTCCATAAGCCAAATATGTAATAGACAAGAGCTACTCCTTGCTCAAAGAAGTGGACTCAACACCCCATATTAAACGCCTAAGAATATACCTGACTAGTAAGAATCTTAAAACCTTTGGATTTATATGTCTCCGAAAGAGAATCAAGCGTCTGTACAGCGGCATAAACGCAGCAGTGATAGGATTGGTGAGGTTCGCTGAGCAAATGCAGACCCTTTGAAGTCATATTGCATGGTACCCATTCCATGGGTCTCAACTCTCCATGTTTAAGGGATTCTTCCTTCAGCTAAAACATGCATGTGGAACCCAGAGTATGATCTACCGTGTGATCGGGAAACGTGTTCAAATGTGTCTCAGTTTTCGTCCCCTGGTACTCGGGTGCAGCATTCCAGACGATTACTAACACTCTCCCCACTTGGAGAGTCAGTGCCTTTAACCTCCTGTTTGACCCAGTTTGCAATTTCTTCGGAAGATGAACAGGAATAAGGAGAAGCAAAGGGAGACTATCCTTAGGTGTCTGGACGGGTAAATTTAACTCTCATTTCCCACCAGGAAGATAAATGAACCAAAGGCTCCGCCTGCCATGCTGGAACTAGATTAGGGCCTGAGGAGATCCTGCGGTGTTGCGGCCAGCTCACAAGAAAGCGAGTTGAAGAAAGGAGCTCAGGGGCACTGTAATTCAGAAACCTGCGGAGTTATAAATGACAGCTATCATCCAAAATTATACTGAAGTAAGGCTGCGAAGAGGACTTGAATGCGGGGCAGAATTGCTGGAAACTGATTTCAGAACGTACACGGGAGTAGCTCTTAAAGCTTAGGAAAAGGGACAGAACTTGGAAAATAATGCACTTGGCAAAAACGGGCATATGTGTTTTATGCAGAGCTCTCATAACTGAGGGGAGGAGATTCCCAGCAGGCTCCAACTGCCACCTGAGGGCTCACATTGCCAAGGCAACGTGAGCATGCCATGCAGGAGTTACCTCACAGCAGAGGTCCCACCTCACAGAAGGGTGAGAAACCCAGCCAACATCAGACTCTCACCAGAGGGCCCACATCACCAAGGGGATGGGAACCAGGCAGGAGTGTCTTCACATCAGTGGGGCCACATCATCGAAAGCTGAGGTACTCAGCACATGTGTCCTCAAACCAGAGGACCCACATCACCAAGGACCTCGGAGTGAGGCAGGCAGGAGTAGCCTCACAACACTGGGCCCATAGAATAAAAAAGTGAGGAATCCAGCGGTTGGAACCTCCCAGCAGGTGACCCAGAGCACCGAGGCTATGGGATCCAGGCCACAGTGAACTCACAAAAGAGGGCCCATGTCATGAAACTGAGCAACCCAGCCATTGGGACCTCAGAGCAGGAGGCCCACATCCCCATGGGGATGGAATTCTGGTAGGAGTGTCCTCGCACCACTGAGAACGTATCAGAAAATTTTGGGCGACCAGCAGTTAGGGCCTGACGCCAGAGGACCCTCATCACCAAGGGAAGGAGGCTCCCAGCAGGCTCCAACTGCCACCAGAGGGCTGACGTCGCCAAGGCGATGTGTGCCAACCAGGCATGAATGACCTCACAGCAGAGGGCCCACCTCAGAGAAGTGTGACGAACCCAGTCAGGATCAGACTCGCACCAGAGGGCCCACATCACCAAATGGATTGGAACCAGGCAGGAGTGTCCTCACATGAGTAGGGCCACATCATCTAAAGGTGAGGAAACCAGAACATGTGGCTTCAAACCATAGGACACCCATCACCAAGGGGCTGGGAGTGAGGCAGGCAGGAGGAGCCTCATAACAGAGGGCCCAAAAATAAGAAAGGTGAGGAATCCAGCAGTTGGAACCTCCCAGCAGGCGGCCCAGAGCACAGAGGCTAGAGGAACCAGGCCAGAGTGAACTAACACCAGACAGCCCACATCATGAAACTGTGAGCAACCCAGACATTGGGACCTCAGAGCAGAAGGCCCACATCCCCATGGTGATGGGAACATGACAGGAGTGTCCTGGCATCACTGGGCTCACATCAGAAAACGTGGGGTGCTCAGAAGTTAGGGCCTGACGCTAGAGGGCACTCATCACCGAGAGGAGGAGGCTCCCAGCAGGCTCCAGCTGCCACCAGAGGGCCAACGTCGCCAAGGTGATGTGGGCCAGCCTGGCAGGAGTGACCTCACAGCAGAGGGCCCACCTCACAGAGGGGTGAGGAACACAGCCAGGATCAGACTCTCACCAGAGGGCCCACATCACCAAGGGGATGGGAACCAGGCAGGAGTGTCCCCACACCAGTGGGACAACATCATCGAAAGGTGAGGATCCCAGCACATGTGTCCTCAAACCAGAGGAACCACATCACCAAGGGGTTCGGAATGAGGCTGGCAGGACTGGCCTCACAACACAGGGTCCATAGAATATAAAAGTTGAGGAATCCAGCAGTTGGAACCTCCCAGCAAGTGGCCCAGAGCACCGAGGCTATGGGATCCAGGCCACAGTGAACTCACAGCAGAGGGCCCACATCATGAAACTGTGAGCAGCCCAGCTGTTGGGACCTCAGAACAGAAGGCCCACATCCCCATTGGGATGGGAACCTGGCAGGAGTGGCTTTGCACCACTTAGCACATATCAGAAAATGTTAGGAGCCCAGCAGTTAGGGGCTGATGCCAGGGGGCCCTCATAACTGAGGGGAGGAGACTCCCAGCAGGTTCCAACTGCCAACAGAGGGACCACGTCTACAAGGTGGCATGCGCCAGCCAGGCAGTAGTGACCTCACAGCAGAGGGCCTATCTCACAGAAGGGTGAGGAACCGAGGCAGGATGAGACTCTCACCAGAGGGCCCACAACACCAAGGGGATGGGAACCAGTCAGGACTGTCCTCCCACCAGTGGGGCCACATCATCGAAAGGTGAGGAACCCAGCACATGTGGCCTCATATCAGAGGACATACATCACAAAGGGGATGGGAGTGAGGCAGGTAGGAGTAGCCTAAAAACAGAGGGCCCAAAGAATAAAAAAAGTGAGGAATCCAGCATTTGGAACCTCCCAGCAGGCGGCCGAGAGCACAGAAGCTATGGGATGCAGGCAGGAGTTAACTAACACCAGAGAGCCCACATCATGAAACTGTGAGCAACCCAGGCGTTGGGACTTCAGAGCAGAAAGCCCACATCCCCATGGGGATGGGAACCTGACAGGAGTGTCCTGGCATCACTGGGCTCACATCAGAAAACGTGGGGAGCCCAGCAGTTAGAGCCTGATGCTAGAGGGCCGTCATCACCGAGGGCAGGAGGCTCCCAGCAGGTTCCATGTGCCAACAGAGGGCCCACGTCGCCAAGGTGATGTGTGCAAGTCAGGCAGGATTGACCTCACAGCAGAGGGCCTACCTCACAGAAGAGTGAGGAACCCAGCCAGGATAAGACTGTCACCAGAAGGCCCACATCACCAAGGGGATGGGAACCAGGCAGGAGTGTCCTCACACCAGTGGGGCCACATCATTGAAAGTTGCCTAACCCAGCACATGTGGCCTCAAACCAGAAGACCCACATCACGAAGGGGTTGCGAGTGAGGCAGGCAGGAGGAGCATCACAACACAGGACCCATAGAATACAAAAGTTGAGGAATCGAGCAGTTGGAACCTCCCAGCAGGCAGCCAAGACCACAGAGGCTATGGGATCCAGGCCACAGTGAACTAACACCAGAGAGCCCACATCATGAAATTGTGATCAACCCAGCCGTTGGAACCTCAGAGCAGAAGGCCCACATCCCCATGGGGATGGGAACCTAAGAGGAGTGCTTGAGCAACACTGGGCTCACTAAGAAAAGTTGGGGAGCCCAGCAGTTAGGGCCTGACGTCAGAGGGCCCTCATCACAGAGCTGAGGAGGCTCCCAGCAGGGTCCAATTGCCACCAGAGGGCTCATGTCAACAAGGCGAGGTGAGCAACCCAGGCAAGAGTTACCTGATAGTAGAGGGCCCACCTCACAGATGGGTGAGGAACCCAGCCAGGATCAGACTCTCAACAGAGGGCCCACATCACCAAGGGGATGTGAACCAGGCAGGAGTCTCCTAAGACCATTGGTCCCACATCATCGAAAGGTGAGGAACCCAGCACATGTGGCCTCAAACCAGACGACACACATCACGAAGGGGCTGGGAGTGAGGCAGGCAGGAGGAGCCTCACAACAGAGGGCCCAAAAAATTAAAAAAGTGAGGAATCCAGCAGTTGGAACCTCCCAGCAGGCGGCCAAGAGCACAGAGGCTATGGGATCCAGGCCTCTGTGAACACCAGAGAGCCCACATCATGAAAATGTGAACAACCCAGCCGTTGGGACCTCAGAGCAGAAGGCCCACATCCCCATGGAGATGGGATCCTAAGAGGAGTGCCAAAGCATCACTGGGCTCACTAAGAAAAGTTGGTGAGCCCAGCAGTTAGGGCCTGACGCAAGAGGGCCCTCATCACCGGGGGGAGGAGATTCCCAGCACGCTCCAACTGCCACCACACGGCTGACTTCACCAAGGCAATGTGTGCCAGCCATGCAGGAGTGACCTATCAGCAGAGGGTCTCCCTCACAGGTGGGTGAGGAACAAAGCCAGGAACAGACTCTCACCAGGGGGTCCACATAACCACGTGGATGAGAACCAGGCAGGAGTGTCCTCACACTAGTGGGGCCACATCATCGAAAGGTGAGGAACCCAGCAAAGGTGGCCACAAACCAGAGGACCCACATCACCAAGGGGTTGAGAGTGAGGTAGGTGACTGGACGGGCATATTTAACACTCATTTCCCACCAGGAAGAGAAATTAACCAAAGGCTCAGCGTGCCCTGCCAGAAGCAGATTAGGGCCTGAAGCAGTCTTGCGGGTTTGCGGCCAGCTCACAAGAAAGCGAGCTGAAAAAAGGAGCTCAGGGGCCCTGTAATTCACAAACCTGGAGAGTTATAAATGACAGATAACGTCCAAAAATATATTGAAGTAAGGCTGCGAAGAGGACTTGAAAGTGGGGCAGAATTTCAGGAAACCGATTTCAGGAGGTAGACTGGATTTGCATTTAAAGCATAGGAAAAGAGGCAGAACATCGACAATGATGCACTTGGCAACAAAGGGCGTATGAGTTTGTTCCTGAATATATTCAGGAAAAAACACATACGCCCTTTTTGGCAAACCAAGCAAGCTTGCAATGGAAATCCGAACTACTATGAAGTGTCACTTCCCCCCGGTCTAAAGGGCCATCTGAGAAAAGTGTAAAATCCAGAAAGGCAAGACAGGCCATGGGGAAAAAGGAGCCTTGTTATGCTGATGGGCGGGATGTAAATTGCCAACAGCCACTCTGGAGAAGTGGTGTTTCCTGAAACATCTAGAAAACAAAGCAACAGAGCCTAGGGCACTTCCACTTATGGTCCTATAGCTTAGGGAAATTAAAATCAAAAAGACACAGCCACCCCAAAGTTTGGGACGGCTCTGTTTACAACAACCTCGTTTACGGTACAAGTTCAATATCGCAGAAAGCGAAAAATGGATAAAGAAGTTGTGGTACTTACGTACAATGCAATATCACTCAGCAATGAAATCTATGTCATCAGGTCCATAGCAGCATAATGAGTGGATTCAGGTACGATGATTCTATGTGAAATAAGTTACACAGAAAAAGAAACATCATAAGATATCACTACTACACGGAATGTAAACTTGGTTACACAGGAACTGAATTACAAATCAGAACAGGGTCTCTAATGTAGAAAACCAACTTATGCTTGCTTAAGGAGAAAGGTGAGTTGGGGTGTTGCATAAAACCAGAGATTGAAATTAGCACAGATACCGTTCCATAAGCCAAATATGTAATAGACAAGAGCTACTCCTTGCTCAACGAAGAGGACACAACACCCCATATCAAACGCCTAATAATATACCTGACTAGTAAGAATCTTAAAACCTATGGATTTATATGTCTCCGAAAGAGAATCAAGCGTGTGTACAGAGGCATAAGCGCAGCATTGATAGGATTGGTGAGGTTCGGTGAGCAAATGCAGACCCTTTGAAGTCATATTGCATGGTACCCATTCCATGGGTCTCAACTCTCCAGGTTTAAGGGATTCTTCCTTCAGCTAAAACATGCATGTGGAACCCAGAGTATGATCCACCGTGTGATCGGAAAACGTGTTCAAATGTGTCTCAGTTTTCGTCCCCTGGTACTCGGGTGCAACATTCCAGACGCTTTACTAACACTCTCCCCACTTGGAGAGTCAGTGCCTTTAACCTCCTGTTTGGCCCAGTTTGCAATTTCTGCGGAAAATGAGCAGGAATAGGGAGAACCAATGAGAGACTAGCTGGAGGTGTCTGGACGGGCAAATTGAACTCTCATTTCCCACCAGGAAGAGGAATTAAGCAAAGGCTCAGTGTGCCATGCCGGAACCACACTAGGGCCTGAAGCAATCCTGCGGTGTTGCGGCCAGCTCACAAGAAAGCGAGTTGAAGAAAGGAGCTCAGAGGCACTGTAATACACAAACCTGCAGAGTTATAAATGACAGCTATCGTCCAAAAATATATTGAAGGAAGGCTGCCAAGAGGACTTGAAAGCGGGGCAGAATTGCAGGAAACCGATTTCAGGAGGTAGACTGGAATTGCATGTAAAGCATAGGAAAAGAGGCAGAACGTCCACAATGTTGCACTTGACCAAAAAGGGCGTATGCCTTTTTTCCTGAATATATTCAGGAAAAAACGCATACGCACTTTTTGGCCAACCAAGCAAGCTTGCAAAGGAAATCTGCACTACAATGAAGTCTCACTGCCCCCTGGTCAAAAGGGCCATCTGAAAAAAGTGTAAAATCCAGAAAGGCAGGACAGGCCATGGAGAACTGGGAGCCTTGTTATGCTGATGGGCGGGATGTAAATTGCCAGCAGCCACTCTGGAGAAGTGTATGGTGTTTCCTGAAACATCTAGAAAACAAAGCAACAGAGCCTAGGGCACTTCCACTTATGGTCCTATAGCTTAGGGAAATTAAAATCAAAAAGACACAGCCACCCCAAAGTTTGGGACGGCTCTGTTTACAAGAACATCGTTTACGGAACAAGTTCAATATCACAGAAAGCGAAAAATGGATAAAGAAGTTGTGGTACTTATGTACAATGCAATATCACTCAGCAATGAAATCTATGTCATCAGGCCCGTAGAAGCATAATGATTAGATTCAGGTACGATGATTCTAAGTGAAATAAGTCACACAGAAAAAGAAACATCATAAGATATCACTACTACACGGAATGTAAACTTGGCTACACAGGAACTGAATTACAAAACAGAACAGGGTCTCAAATGTAGAAAACCAACTTATGCTTGCTTAAGGGGAAAGGTAAGTTGGGGTGCTGCATAAAACCAGAGATTGAAATTAGCACAGATACCGTTCCATAAGCCAAATATGTAATAGACAAGAGCTACTCCTTGCTCAACGAAGTGGACTCAACACCCCATATTAAACACCTAAGAATATACCTGACTAGTAAGAATCTTAAAACCTTTGGATTTATATGTCTCCGAAAGAGAATCAAGCGTCTGTACAGCGGCATAAACGCAGCAGTGATAGGATTGGTGAGGTTCGCTGAGCAAATGCAGACCCTTTGAAGTCATATTGCATGGTACCCATTCCATGGGTCTCAACTCTCCATGTTTAAGGGATTCTTCCTTCAGCTAAAACATGCATGTGGAACCCAGAGTATGATCTACCGTGTGATCGGGAAACGTGTTCAAATGTGTCTCAGTTTTCGTCCCCTGGTACTCGGGTGCAGCATTCCAGACGATTACTAACACTCTCCCCACTTGGAGAGTCAGTGCCTTTAACCTCCTGTTTGACCCAGTTTGCAATTTCTTCGGAAGATGAACAGGAATAAGGAGAAGCAATGGGAGACTATCTGTAGGTGTCTGGACGGGTAAATTTAACTCTCATTTCCCACCAGGAAGATAAATGAACCAAAGGCTCCGCCTGCCATGCTGGAACTAGATTAGGGCCTGAGGAGATCCTGCGGTGTTGCGGCCAGCTCACAAGAAAGCGAGTTGAAGAAAGGAGCTCAGGGGCACTGTAATTCAGAAACCTGCGGAGTTATAAATGACAGCTATCATCCAAAATTATACTGAAGTAAGGCTGCGAAGAGGACTTGAATGCGGGCCAGAATTGCTGGAAACTGATTTCAGAACGTACACGGGAGTAGCTCTTAAAGCTTAGGAAAAGGGACAGAACTTGGAAAATAATGCACTTGGCAAAAACGGGCATATGTGTTTTATGCAGAGCTCTCATAACTGAGGGGAGGAGATTCCCAGCAGGCTCCAACTGCCACCTGAGGGCTCACATTGCCAAGGCAACGTGAGCATGCCAGGCAGGAGTTACCTCACAGCAGAGGTCCCACCTCACAGAAGGGTGAGAAACCCAGCCAACATCAGACTCTCACCAGAGGGCCCACATCACCAAGGGGATGGGAACCAGGCAGGAGTGTCTTCACATCAGTGGGGCCACATCATCGAAAGCTGAGGTACTCAGCACATGTGTCCTCAAACCAGAGGACCCACATCACCAAGGACCTCGGAGTGAGGCAGGCAGGAGTAGCCTCACAACACTGGGCCCATAGAATAAAAAAGTGAGGAATCCAGCGGTTGGAACCTCCCAGCAGGTGACCCAGAGCACCGAGGCTATGGGATCCAGGCCACAGTGAACTCACAAAAGAGGGCCCATGTCATGAAACTGAGCAACCCAGCCATTGGGACCTCAGAGCAGGAGGCCCACATCCCCATGGGGATGGAATTCTGGTAGGAGTGTCCTCGCACCACTGAGAACGTATCAGAAAATTTTGGGCGACCAGCAGTTAGGGCCTGACGCCAGAGGACCCTCATCACCAAGGGAAGGAGGCTCCCAGCAGGCTCCAACTGCCACCAGAGGGCTGACGTCGCCAAGGCGATGTGTGCCAACCAGGCATGAATGACCTCACAGCAGAGGGCCCACCTCAGAGAAGTGTGACGAACCCAGTCAGGATCAGACTCGCACCAGAGGGCCCACATCACCAAATGGATTGGAACCAGGCAGGAGTGTCCTCACATGAGTAGGGCCACATCATCTAAAGGTGAGGAAACCAGAACATGTGGCTTCAAACCATAGGACACCCATCACCAAGGGGCTGGGAGTGAGGCAGGCAGGAGGAGCCTCATAACAGAGGGCCCAAAAATAAGAAAGGTGAGGAATCCAGCAGTTGGAACCTCCCAGCAGGCGGCCCAGAGCACAGAGGCTAGAGGAACCAGGCCAGAGTGAACTAACACCAGACAGCCCACATCATGAAACTGTGAGCAACCCAGACATTGGGACCTCAGAGCAGAAGGCCCACATCCCCATGGTGATGGGAACATGACAGGAGTGTCCTGGCATCACTGGGCTCACATCAGAAAACGTGGGGTGCTCAGAAGTTAGGGCCTGACGCTAGAGGGCACTCATCACCGAGAGGAGGAGGCTCCCAGCAGGCTCCAGCTGCCACCAGAGGGCCAACGTCGCCAAGGTGATGTGGGCCAGCCTGGCAGGAGTGACCTCACAGCAGAGGGCCCACCTCACAGAGGGGTGAGGAACACAGCCAGGATCAGACTCTCACCAGAGGGCCCACATCACCAAGGGGATGGGAACCAGGCAGGAGTGTCCCCACACCAGTGGGACAACATCATCGAAAGGTGAGGATCCCAGCACATGTGTCCTCAAACCAGAGGAACCACATCACCAAGGGGTTCGGAATGAGGCTGGCAGGACTGGCCTCACAACACAGGGTCCATAGAATATAAAAGTTGAGGAATCCAGCAGTTGGAACCTCCCAGCAAGTGGCCCAGAGCACCGAGGCTATGGGATCCAGGCCACAGTGAACTCACAGCAGAGGGCCCACATCATGAACCTGTGAGCAGCCCAGCTGTTGGGACCTCAGAACAGAAGGCCCACATCCCCATTGGGATGGGAACCTGGCAGGAGTGGCTTTGCACCACTTAGCACATATCAGAAAATGTTAGGAGCCCAGCAGTTAGGGCCTGATGCCAGGGGGCCCTCATAACTGAGGGGAGGAGACTCCCAGCAGGTTCCAACTGCCAACAGAGGGACCACGTCTACAAGGTGGCATGCGCCAGCCAGGCAGTAGTGACCTCACAGCAGAGGGCCTATCTCACAGAAGGGTGAGGAACCGAGGCAGGATGAGACTCTCACCAGAGGGCCCACAACACCAAGGGGATGGGAACCAGTCAGGACTGTCCTCCCACCAGTGGGGCCACATCATCGAAAGGTGAGGAACCCAGCACATGTGGCCTCATATCAGAGGACATACATCACAAAGGGGATGGGAGTGAGGCAGGTAGGAGTAGCCTAAAAACAGAGGGCCCAAAGAATAAAAAAAGTGAGGAATCCAGCATTTGGAACCTCCCAGCAGGCGGCCGAGAGCACAGAAGCTATGGGATGCAGGCAGGAGTTAACTAACACCAGAGAGCCCACATCATGAAACTGTGAGCAACCCAGGCGTTGGGACTTCAGAGCAGAAAGCCCACATCCCCATGGGGATGGGAACCTGACAGGAGTGTCCTGGCATCACTGGGCTCACATCAGAAAACGTGGGGAGCCCAGCAGTTAGAGCCTGATGCTAGAGGGCCGTCATCACCGAGGGCAGGAGGCTCCCAGCAGGTTCCATGTGCCAACAGAGGGCCCACGTCGCCAAGGTGATGTGTGCAAGTCAGGCAGGATTGACCTCACAGCAGAGGGCCTACCTCACAGAAGAGTGAGGAACCCAGCCAGGATAAGACTGTCACCAGAAGGCCCACATCACCAAGGGGATGGGAACCAGGCAGGAGTGTCCTCACACCAGTGGGGCCACATCATTGAAAGTTGCCTAACCCAGCACATGTGGCCTCAAACCAGAAGACCCACATCACGAAGGGGTTGCGAGTGAGGCAGGCAGGAGGAGCATCACAACACAGGACCCATAGAATACAAAAGTTGAGGAATCGAGCAGTTGGAACCTCCCAGCAGGCAGCCAAGACCACAGAGGCTATGGGATCCAGGCCACAGTGAACTAACACCAGAGAGCCCACATCATGAAATTGTGATCAACCCAGCCGTTGGAACCTCAGAGCAGAAGGCCCACATCCCCATGGGGATGGGAACCTAAGAGGAGTGCTTGAGCAACACTGGGCTCACTAAGAAAAGTTGGGGAGCCCAGCAGTTAGGGCCTGACGTCAGAGGGCCCTCATCACAGAGCTGAGGAGGCTCCCAGCAGGGTCCAATTGCCACCAGAGGGCTCATGTCAACAAGGCGAGGTGAGCAACCCAGGCAAGAGTTACCTGATAGTAGAGGGCCCACCTCACAGATGGGTGAGGAACCCAGCCAGGATCAGACTCTCAACAGAGGGCCCACATCACCAAGGGGATGTGAACCAGGCAGGAGTCTCCTAAGACCATTGGTCCCACATCATCGAAAGGTGAGGAACCCAGCACATGTGGCCTCAAACCAGACGACACACATCACGAAGGGGCTGGGAGTGAGGCAGGCAGGAGGATCCTCACAACAGAGGGCCCAAAAAATTAAAAAAGTGAGGAATCCAGCAGTTGGAACCTCCCAGCAGGCGGCCAAGAGCACAGAGGCTATGGGATCCAGGCCTCTGTGAACACCAGAGAGCCCACATCATGAAAATGTGAACAACCCAGCCGTTGGGACCTCAGAGCAGAAGGCCCACATCCCCATGGAGATGGGATCCTAAGAGGAGTGCCAAAGCATCACTGGGCTCACTAAGAAAAGTTGGTGAGCCCAGCAGTTAGGGCCTGACGCAAGAGGGCCCTCATCACCGGGGGGAGGAGATTCCCAGCACGCTCCAACTGCCACCACACGGCTGACTTCACCAAGGCAATGTGTGCCAGCCATGCAGGAGTGACCTATCAGCAGAGGGTCTCCCTCACAGGTGGGTGAGGAACAAAGCCAGGAACAGACTCTCACCAGGGGGTCCACATAACCACGTGGATGAGAACCAGGCAGGAGTGTCCTCACACTAGTGGGGCCACATCATCGAAAGGTGAGGAACCCAGCAAAGGTGGCCACAAACCAGAGGACCCACATCACCAAGGGGTTGAGAGTGAGGTAGGTGACTGGACGGGCATATTTAACACTCATTTCCCACCAGGAAGAGAAATTAACCAAAGGCTCAGCGTGCCCTGCCAGAAGCAGATTAGGGCCTGAAGCAGTCTTGCGGGTTTGCGGCCAGCTCACAAGAAAGCGAGCTGAAGAAAGGAGCTCAGGGGCCCTGTAATTCACAAACCTGGAGAGTTATAAATGACAGATAACGTCCAAAAATATATTGAAGTAAGGCTGCGAAGAGGACTTGAAAGTGGGGCAGAATTTCAGGAAACCGATTTCAGGAGGTAGACTGGATTTGCATTTAAAGCATAGGAAAAGAGGCAGAACATCGACAATGATGCACTTGGCAACAAAGGGCGTATGAGTTTGTTCCTGAATATATTCAGGAAAAAACACATACGCCCTTTTTGGCAAACCAAGCAAGCTTGCAATGGAAATCCGAACTACTATGAAGTGTCACTTCCCCCCGGTCTAAAGGGCCATCTGAGAAAAGTGTAAAATCCAGAAAGGCAAGACAGGCCATGGGGAAAAAGGAGCCTTGTTATGCTGATGGGCGGGATGTAAATTGCCAACAGCCACTCTGGAGAAGTGTATGGTGTTTCCTGATACATCTGAAAATCAAAGCAACAGAGTCTAGGGCATTTCCACTTATGGTCCTATAGCTTAAGGAAATTAAAATCAAAAAGACACAGCCACCCCAAAATTTGGGACGGCTCTGTTTACAGGAACCTCTTCTACAGTACGAGTTAAATATCCCAGAGAACAAATAATTGATAAAGAAATTGCGGTACTTACGTACAACAGAATACCACTCAGCAATGAAATCTGTGTCACCAGGCCTGTACCAGCATAATGAGTGGATTGAGGCATGATGATTCTAAGTGAAATAAGTCACACAGAAAAAGAAACATCATAAGGTATCACTAATGCACGGAATGTAAACTTGGCTACACATGAACTGAATTACAAAACAGAACAGGGTCTCAAGATTAGAAAACCAACTTATGCTTGCTTAAGGGGAAAGGTGAGTTAAGGGGGTGCTGCATAAAACCAGAGTTTGAAATTAGCACAGATACCGTTCCATAAGCCAAATATGTAATAGACAAGACCTACCCCCTGCTCAACGAAATGGACTCAACAATGAGGTATCACCTCACACCTGTTAGAATGGGCATCATCTGAAAATCTACAAACAACAAATGCTGGAAAGGGTGTGGAGAAAAGGAACCCTCTTCCACTATTGTTGGGAATATAAATTGATACAGTCACTATGGAGAACAATATGGAGTTTCTTAAGAAACTAATAATAGAATTACCATATGATACAGCAATCCCAGGACTGGACATATACCCAGACAAAACCATAAATCAAAAAGAGACATTCACCGCAATGTTCATTGCATCACTATTTACAATATCGAGGTAATGGAAGCAACCTAAATGCCCACAGACAGACGAATGCATAAAGATGTGGTACATATATAAAATGGAATATTACTAAGCCATGAAAGGAATGAAATTGGGTCATTTGTAGAGACGTCGATGGATCTAGAGACTGTCATACAGAGTGAAGTAAGTCAGAAAGAGAAAAACAAATCTTGTATATTCATGCATATATGTGGAACCTAGAAAAACTGTACAGATTAACCGTTTTGCAAGGCATAAATAGAGCAACAGATGTAGACAACAATCGTATGGACAACAAGGGGGGAAAGCTCTTGGAGGGGTGGTGGTGGGAGGAGTTGAGAGATTGGGATTGGCATGTAAACATTTATATGTATAAAATAGATAACCAATGAGAACCTGCTGTATAAAAATATAAAATAAAATTCAAAATTAAAAAGAAATAAAATTTAAAAAATAAAACAGAAAAAACAATTATTCCCTTCACATACATGTATTTATATGAATAAATTATTTCCATGCTTATATCTGTAAATACAAAAAAGAGGAATAAAATCTACCTTGAACCAAAAACGAAAAAGAGAAAAAAAAAACAGAACCCACCAGTTACTCAGAGGAAAACCGTATCAGGGCACTTGCTCCAGTTGTAAACAATTCTGAAGTTGGTCAGTGGTGGGGAATCGTCTCCCATTCAGCCAGCAGCCCCCACACGACAAGCGTCCTCATTGCAAAGCTGGGGCACCGTGCTGAGGCATCTGTGAGTAAACGTGAGCTGAGCCCCAGGCCAGTTGCTGCTGAACTGTTCCCACCCTTCCCAGGTAAAACACCTGAATATATACAAGGACTTGAAAGCCTAGAGGAAGGGCCATGGAGCCACACGAGTGACAGCATGCCAGATGACTTGGTGCCTGCAGGCCAGCCAGGATGGTCCTGGCCCTGGGTGCTCTTCTGGAAGATTTCCATTTCCCTGCCTGAGATACCCGTCCTGTCCCTGCCCCCACTGCTTCTTCCCTTCCTCACCTCTGCCCAGGGAGAAATTCCAGCAGCAGGTATGGGTGACACATCCTCTTCTTTAGCAGGTGGCAGCCTGGCAACTGCTGCAGAAAGTCCAGCAGAGCCCCACAAACACTGGGCCACCCACAAAGCCGTGGCCTCTCACTCCTTCCCACCAGCCCAGCCCCGAGACTGCTGACAGGGCAGAGAAAATGGCGTCAGGCACAGCTGCAGGGGCTTTTGCTGCCTGGAGTAGTATTTATATTGACCTCAACCCAGGCACACCTGGAGAGGGCTGGCCGGCACGGTAAGGCTGCCCAGGTCAGCCAATCATCACCCCTCAGGGGCTCACAGTTGCAGAAAATGGAACTTGCTGAATCGGCCATGTCCAAGGAACAGGTGTGGACCCCTGAGAGTCAGGATAGACAAGGGGCTGCAGCTTTGGCTTGTTTTCTAATCATTTTATCTGGCCCATGAGTGGGAGACAACTTCAAGAAAACCCTCTCCTAATGAGACGAACCCAGGAGTCAGGGAGAGGAGGGGTGGGTGGTGGTTGGAGACAGAGGCCTGCTGCTCTGGGTGCAGTGGAAGTCTCTGGAAGACCAGGTGGAGGGAGGCCACACAGAGTGATGCCCAGGGTCACAGACCTGTCGGAGCTGCTGTTTGTTAGTTCAAGTCCTGCTCTGAGGTGCTCTGTGTCAGCTCTGAGCAACAGGTGAGCTGGGGCTGCTCTTCAATGAGGGCTATGTGCACGGTTCCTGTGTGCCCAGCCCTGCCATGGTACCTGCAAGGGAAGCTCTGTATCCTGGGAGGGGCCTGACCATGAGAGCCCCGTGGGCTGGGTTGGGGGTGGGGTACCTGCCCAGGAGAGCTCCATATCCTGGGATTGGCCTGACCACGAGAGCCCCATGGGCTGCTGGGGACCTGGTAAAGGATGTCAGGACAGTCAGTGAAGCCACCGAGGATATACCTCCAGTTGCTCCTGATTCCTACACCCTGCTGGTCATTCTACCAACCACCAGGACATGGTATTCTGTATTAGTCTTCAATGATGCCTTCTTTTGTATTCCATTAGTCCCAGAGTCACAAGAAATTTTGGCTTGTGGGTGGCAGGTCTCAACACACAACTAAAACAATACTTCCGGACCGTCTTGCCCCAAGGGTTCAAAAATTCCCACACCATCTTTGGGGAAAGCTTAGCTAAAGACCGAAAAGTTCTACCTCTGGAAAAGGAAACCCTCCTTCAATATGCAGATGACATTCTGATTGCCAGCCCTACTAAGGAGGCCTCTGAACTACCAAGCCAATAAAGGATAGAAGTTGTCCAAGAAAAAGCTCAAATATCACAGACTGCGGTGACCTGCCTGGGCTTCATTCTCACACAAGGTCAGAGAAGCCCATCCCAGGAAAGGGAAGAAACCATTTGCAGCCTTACCCCTTTCTAAAACTAGAAGACAGCTTAGGGGTTCCTGGGGAGGCCAGGGTTTGCTGCTTCTGCACCCCTAACTACAGTCTACTAGCTGGGCCTCTATATGAAACACTGAAAGGAAAAGATGATGATCCTTTTGAACAGAATCCAGAAGTGGCCTTTCAAGAATGGAAAGAGCAGTCAATTCAGACCCTTGCCCTGGAACTCCCTAATTGAGCTAAACCCTTTGACCTTTCCATTCCCGGTGAAAGGTGAATCGCCATTGGAGAATTAGTGCAAAAACTGGGACCACTTGAAATGGAACAACGCAAGAATGCCATCCAGGTAGGATAAACTACAGTCACCAAGGGGCTTGGCCCACTGCCACATCTGGCCAAGATACTGGCGGTATCTAAAAACCTGGAAATCAGCAGCCCAAAAGGCCACCTCCCTCCTAAGGGAAAAGGACCCCACGTGGTGATCCTAATCACCAACCATGCCCTGAAGTTGCAGGGTTCGCTCCGTGGGCACACCGACCTCAAGTGAGGAGGCCCTCCAACTCCAACATCCAGAGAGATAACCGGGGGCAACAGGGCACCATGACGACTCGTGTGAACATCACTTGACCTGGAGTTTCTCTCATAAAACAACAATAGTGTGTCCCGAAGGAGTAGACTACTGCTTGCAGGACTTCCTGCACCCGGAGGGGAGCTAATAATCTTGGCGGGGGAACCGTATATCACACTGTCACCATAGAAAAGCCTACAGACACCGTGATGATGGTGGCCAATAAGACCGGCTGGACTCCTGTTTACTTCAAAAGGCTGTTGACTCAGTGGCCATCATGGTCCTTGATCACCACTGACCCTGGACTGTCTGGGAGTTGAGCGGGCAGGGCTCTGACACCTGGTGCTGTTTTTACATTAATTCAGGGGCCTAATTGAAGAAAGAGCAGACTACTGGTCAGAGCATCTAGGCTGGCAGAAACGGTCAGCCTAAGGTGGCCGAACAAATGTGGGGCAGGGTGAAACCGGCCCCCACAGCGTCTCTGCACATCTCTTTCCTGGACCCTTAAAGGTCATTAGAATCTATAACACTTCCAATGCTGGTGCTCAGGCGGACGAGCAGGGAGGCAGGGGTCCTGGGGCCAATCAACGTCACCTGGAGGCTGCTGGGGAGAAGTTCTGACCCTCGTCCCCTGGTATGAGGGCTCCCAACTCAGCACTCAGCAGTTACAGAAGAAGGGTCTGCACCCTCAGCACTCCAAGAATGAGGAACGGGACAAAAGGCAGAGGAGGGGTTTGTCCCCAGCAAAGCCCATTAAAAATCCCTGGGAGATAAAAATACAATCTGGGCAATAAAGTCAAGTCTGACCTTTTTTATCCTTTGTGCTTTGTCTAATTTCACGTGCTCCTAGGGTCCCGCATGCAGAGGTTCCACACCCGGCACTTCAGACCAGATTTCCTGGTGCAGAATGGCTGGGTCGACACCTCAGCTCCTGGGGCCCAGTGCAGACTCCGAGATATAGAGCCTGAGCTGCAGCCAACCCGGCCCTTGAGAGCTCCGCCCCCTCCCTCCCACTGACTCTGACAGGATCTCTACACAGCAGCCCAGCCCACAGCCCACGGGGTAGTGCATGCTCTCACCTCTCCATTCTCTGATGAAAATATAAAGTTTCCTTTGCTTGGGAACCAAACTCAGTCTCGATCTGTTGGCCCCAATGACACTGGGCAGGGGGACCCTTGTTGGGGTCCACTCTGGAGGATCAGTAACAGAAATTGAGACTATTGTAACTTCAATGAACAGATGTGTGAGCCAAAATGTAGTTAACATAGAACAGTTTATAAGGCTCGGGTAAAATAAGATGTTTCTAACACTTCCATTTGATATTTCCATCACTTTATTATAAGCAAGTTCAGTGAAAAGGTTTGTCTTATTTGTCAGGTCAATATTAGAGAAATGAAGTGATTTCTTTCCAAGGATGTACATCTAATAATCTTGGTTAAAGCTTCAATCTTGTTTTAAATGCTTTTCCATTGAAAATGATACCTCTCTTTCAGCTCCCCCATTTCTGAGAAGTATAAAATCTTATAATTTATTATTACCAAAGGGGAAAGGTGGGAGGAGGGATAAATTAACAGTTTGGAATTAACACATACACACTGCTATGTATAAAATAGATCATCAACAAGGAACTACTGTATAGCACAGGGAACTACACTCAATATTGTGCAATAACCTATAAGGGGAAATAATCGGAAAAAGAACAGATATTTTTATTGACATCATCTATCAATGACAGTTAAAGTGTAACCTAAGGGAAGCCAGTGGTGAGTGCTTCTGACCCTGAAGACTTCAGTCATCTAAAGTTTGCACTCTGCCTACTTCCCAAGGCCCTTAATGAACATATGTGTAGCCGTAGCTTAAAAAACTCCCCAGTTTGGGTTTCGGGGAGACACTGATTTTGAAAAAGCCCTGGTGTTCTCCTTACATGAATGGGACTCTTCCTACTGCTAAAACATGTCTGTCACATCCAGAGGATGGTATACCGTCTGATCGGGAAGAGTTTGGAAAAGGCATCTCATCTCCTCATCTCCTGGTGCTCGGGTTCACCCCTCCAGCGTCTTTACTAACAGTCTCCCCACTTGGAGATGTCAACACTGTCAACATCCTGTTGCGTACAGTTTGGAATTTGTCCAGAGGATGAAGCGGAAGGATGAGGAACAATGAGAGACAAGTCCTAGGTGTTCAGACAGGCACATGTCACTCTAATTTCCAATCAGGAAGATGAATTGACCAAAGGCTAGGGTTGCCCATGGAAACAGTATAGGGCTTGAGGAAATCCCACTGCTTTGTGGCCAGTTCCCATAAACACAAGTTGAACAATGGAACTCAGGGGCAGTAAAATTCACGAAACTGCAGAGTTGAAAATATCTATCACTGAAAAATGTCTTGAGGAAAGTCAGAGAAAAGGATTGGCAAGCAAGGGAGAATGGCAGGAAAGGGATTTGAGGAGGTAGAAAGGACTCGCCATTAAGCACAAGAAAAGGGGCTGAACATTGCCGACATTGCAGTTGGCCAAAAAGGCTGTATGTGTTTTTTTCTGTATATATTCAAGAAAAGGGCATACACTTTTTTAGCCAACCAAACAGGTGGGCACTGGAAATCAATACTACAAAAGATATCACTTCGCATCAGTCAGAAGAGCCATCCTCATAAAGTGTAAACGCCAGAAATGCAGGACAGGGCAAGGAGAAGAGGGAGCCCTGTGAGGCTTATAGTGGAAATGTATATTGCCAACGGCCATTCTGGAGAAGTGTATTGTGTTTACTAAAGCATCTAAAAAATGAGCTACAGAGCATAGGGCACTTGCACTCATGGGCGTATATCTTGGGAAAAACAAAAATCGAGAGGACACAGGCACCCCAATGTTTACTGCCCCTCTGTTTAAAAGATCCTCGACTAGGATATAACTTAAATGTCTCTGGAGGGAAAAAATGGATAGAGATGTGGTACTTATGTAGAGTGGAATATTACTCAGCCTGGAAATCAATGAAATATGGCCAGTTGTAACAACTCCGGAGGAGTTACGTATGATCATTCTAAGTGACGTAATTCAAAAAGAAAAAGACACATATCATAAGATATCACTTAAAGGTGGAATCCAAAATGGCTACACATGAAATAAATTACAAAACAAAAACATAGTCAAATATGTAGAAAATACGCGTGAGGCTGCTAAACGGGAAAGGTGGGGAGGGGTGAGGCATCATCCAGGAGGTTGAAATTAGCAAAGATACCATTCCAAATACCAAACTGATAATCAACAAGGCCTACACGGTAGCTAAAAGAACTGCACTCAGCACACTCAAGTCACCGGAAAAGAATATCTATGACTGGTAAGAATCTGAAAAAGAATTTATTGATGTCTCTCTGTACGTGAATCAAGTGGATGTACAGCAGCAAGAAACAGAGCTTTGAAAATCAGCTATGACCAATATAGTAATAAATTGAAAAAAATAAACGACAGAGAGACAGAGAAAACCTCTTACAACTTTTCCTCAGGGACGGTGATGCAACATGGATTGAACACATCTAGACCCACAGCAGGATGAGACATAAGGCTGGAAACTGCTCGCGCTAAGAGAAATGTGAGGTTGGGTGAGGAAATGCACACCCTTTAAAGTAATACTACCTGGTACCCATTCAATGGGTCCCAAATCTGCAGGTTCAAGGAATCTTCCTACAGCTAAAACATGCATGGAAAACCCAGAGGACTGTACACCATGTGATCGGGAGATGTGTCTAAAATGCACCTCATTTATCCTCTCCTGGTGCTCCTGTTCATCATTCCAGCCACGTTACTTAGAATCTCCCCACTTAGAGAATCAGCACATTTAAACTTCTGTTTCACACATTTTGCAAATTGTGAGGAGGATGAACGGGAACAGGGGGAACCAATGAGAGAATAGTTGTAGGGGTTTGGACGGGCACATGTCACTCTAATTTCCCATTAAGAATAAGAATTAAAAAAAGGCTCAGCCCGCCTCGCCGGAGCCAAAATAGGGCCTGAAGCAATCCTGCGGTTTTGAGGCCAGCTCACAAAAGAGCAACTTAAAAAATGGAGCTCAGGGTCACTGCAATTCACAAACCTGCAGAGTTATAAATGAAAACTAACGTCCAAAAATATGTTGAGGTAAGGCAAAGAAGAGGATCTGAATGCAAGACAGAATTGCAAGAAACAGATTTCAAGAGATAGATTGGACTCGCCTTTAAAGCACATGAAAAGCGGCAGAATTTCGACAATGATGCAGTTGGCCCAAAAGGGAGTATGCGTTTTTTCCTGAATATATCCAGGAAAAAACGCATACGCACTTTATGGGCAACCAAGCAAGCAAGCAATGCAAATGTGCACAACAAAGAAGTCTCATTTCCCACCGGTCAAAAGGGCCATCCGAAAAAATTGTAAACACCAGAAATGCAGGACAGGCCATGGAGAACAGGGAGCCTTTATACGCTGATGGACAGTGTGTGAACTGCCGAGAGCCACTCTGGAGAAGTGTATGGTGGTTCCTAAATCATCTAAAAAACAGAGCGACAGAGCATAGGGCACTTCCAATCACGGGAGTATATCTAAGGAAGTCTAAAAATCAACAAGACACAAGCACACCACAGTTTAGGGCTACTCTGTTTACAAGAACCTCAACTTCAGTACACCTTAAATATCCCAGGAAAGAGAACAATGGATAAAGAAAATGTGGTACTTATGTACAATGGAATATCTCTTCACCATGAAATCAATGTAATAAGGCTAGTAGAAGGATAAAGAGTGGATTTAGGTCCGATAATACTACTTGAAATAAGTCAAACAGAAAAAGAAACATATCATAAGATATCACTTATAGAGGGAGGATAAATATGGCTGCACAAAAAATGAATTACAAAACAGAACAGTGTCTCACATTTAGAAAACACACTTATGTCAGCTTAAGGGGAAAGGAGAGGTGGGGTGATGCATAAAACCAGAGTTTGAAATTAGCACAGATACCGTTCAATAAACCAAATAGGTATCAGACAAGATCTACACCTTGCTCAATGAACTGGCCTCAACACACCCTATACACCGCAGAGAAATATATCTGAGTAATAAGAATCTTAAAACCCATGTATTGATATCTCTCCATAAGGGAATCAAGTGTGCACAGAGCGGCACAAACACAGTAGTGAAAATGAGCTAAACCCCATTATAGAAATAAATTTTAAAACCAAAACGCAGAAACAATGAAAGAGAGAAAAATTCTTACAAAATTCGCTCAGGGGCTGTGATGCAACCTAGAATGACCACATATAAACCCACAGCTGGATAAGACATAAGGCTGGACACTTGGGGCTGAAAGGATTGGTGAGCTTTGGTGAGCAACTGCCGAAAGTTTAATGCAATACTTCATGCTACTTATTCCAAGGGTCCCAACACTCCAAGTTGAAGGGAATCTTCCTAGAGCTAAACCATGCATGGGAAATCCAGCGGATGGTATACCATATGATCGGGAAAGGTTTCTAAAATGCACCTCATTTTCCTCTCCTGGGGCTCCGGATCAACATTCCAGCCACTTTACTAAAAACATCTCCACATGGAGAGTCAATGCCTTTAAGTTCCGGAATCGCACAGTCTGCAGTTAGTGCGGAAAATGAATGGGAATAGGGGGAACCAGTGAGAAAATAGCTGTAGCGGTTTCAATGGGCACATGTCACTCTAATTTCACATCAGGAGGAAGAATTAACCAAAGGCAGAGCAAGGCGTCCCAGAAGAAGAATAGGTCCTGAAGAAATCCTGTGGATATGAGGCAAGATCACAAAAATAAGAGCTGAAAAATGGAGCTAAGGGCCATTGCAATTCAAAAACCTGCAGAGTTATGAAGGCCAACTATTTTCCAAAAGTATATTGAGGTAAGGCTATGAAGAGGCACTGAGAGCAAGGCAGAACTGCAGGAAACCGATTGCAGGAGGTAGAATGGAATTGCATGTAAAGCATAGGAAAAGAGGCAGAACGTCCACAATGATGCACTTGGCCAAAAAGGGCGTATGCGTTTCTTCCTGAATATATTCAGGAAAAAACGCATACGCCCTTTTTGGCCAACCAAGCAAGCTTGCAAAGGAAATCTGCACTACAATGAAGTCTCACTGCCCCCCGGTCAAAAGAGCCATCCGAAAAAAGTGTAAAATCCAGAAAGGCAGGACAGGCCATGGAGAACTGGGAGCCTTGTTATGCTGATGGGCGGGATGTAAATTGCCAACAACCACTCTGGAGAAGTGTATGGTGTTTCCTGAAACATCCAAAAAACCAAGCAACAGAGCCTAGGGCATTTCCACTTATGGTCGTATAGCTTAGGGAAATAATAATCAAAAAGACACAGCCTCCCCAAAGTTTGGGACGGCTCTGTTTACAAGAACCTCGTTTACGGTACAGGTTCAATATCGCAGAAAGCGAAAAATGGATAAAGAAATTGTGGTACTTACGTACAATGCAATATCACTCAGCAAAGAAATCTAGGTCATCAGGCCCGTGACAGCATAATGAGTGGATTCAGGTACGATGATTCTAAGAGAAATAAGTCACACAGGAAAAGAAATATCATAAGATATCACTACTACACGGAATGTAAACTTGGCTACACAGGAACTGAATTACAAAACAGAACAGGGTGTCAAATGTAGAAAACCAACTTATGCTTGCTTAAGGGGAAAGGTGAGTTGGGGTGCTGCATGAAACCAGAGATTGAAATTAGCACAGACACCGGTCCATAAGCCAAATATGTAATAGACAAGAGCTACTCCTTGCTCAACGAAGTGGACTCAACACCCAATATTAAACGCCTAAGAATATACCTGACTAGTAAGAATCTTAAAACCTATGGATTTATATGTCTCCGAAAGAGAATCAAGGGTGTGTACAGCGGCATAAACGCAGCAGTGATAGGATTGGTGAGGTTCGGTGAGCAAATGCAGACCCTTTGAAGTCATATTGCATGGTACCCATTCCATGGGTCTCAACTCTCCATGTTTAAGGGATTTTTCCTTCAGCTAAAACATGCATGTGGAACCCAGAGTATAATCCACCGTGTGATCGGGAAACGTGTTCAAATGTGTCTCAGTTTTCGTCCCCTGGTACTCGGGTGCAACATTCCAGACGCTTTACTAACACTCTCCCCACTTGGAGAGTCAGTGCCTTTAACCTCTTGTTTGGCCCAGTTTGCAAATTCTGCGTAAGATAAACAGGAAGAGGGAGAACCAATGAGAGACTAGGTGGAGGTGTCTGGACGGGCAAATTTAACTCTCATTTCCCACCAGGAAGAGGAATTAACCAAAGGCTCCGTGTGCCATGCTGGAACTAGATTAGGGCCTGAGGAGATCCTGCGGTGTTGCGGCCAGCTCACAAGAAAGCGAGTTGAAGAAAGGAGCTCAGGGGCACTGTAATTCACAAACCTACAGACTTATAAATGACAGCTATCTTCCAAAAATATATTGCAGTAAGGCTGCCAAGAGGAGTTGAATGCGGGGCAGAATTGCAGGGAACTGATTTCAGGAGGTAGACTGGAATTGTATGTAAAGCATAGGAAAAGAGGCAGAACGTCCACAATGATGCACTTGGCCAAAAAGGGCGTATGCGTTTTTTCCTGAATATATTCAGGAAAAAACGCATACGCCCCTTTTGGCCAACCAAGCAAGCTTGCAAAGGAAATCTGCACTACAATGAAGTCTCACTGCCCCCCGGTCAAAAGGGCTATCTGAAAAAAGTGTAAAATCCAGAAAGGCAGGACAGGCCATGGAGAACTGGGAGCCTTGTTATGCTGATGGGCGGCATGTAAATTGCCAACAGCCACTCTGGAGAAGTGTATGGTGTTTCCTGAAACATCCAAAAAACAAAGCAACAGAGCCTAGGGCACTTCCACTTATGGTCCTATAGCTTAGGGAAATTAAAATCCAAAAGACACAGCCACCCCAAAGTTTGGGCCGGCTCTGTTTACAAGAACCTCGTTTACGGTACAAGTTCAATATCACAGAAAGCGAAAAATGGATAAAGAAGTTGTGGTACTTACGTACAATGCAATATCACTCAGCAATAAAATCTATGTCATCAGGCCCGTAGCAGCATAATGAGTGGATTCAGGTACGATGATTCTAAGTGAAATAAGTCACACAGAAAAAGAAACATCATAAGATATCACTACTACACGGAATGTAAACTTGGCTACACAAGAACTGAATTACAAAACAGAACAGGGCCTCAAATGTAGAAAACCAACTTATGCTTGCTTAAGGGGAAAGGTGAGTTGGGGTGCTGCATAAAACCAGAGATTGAAATTAGCACAGATACCGTTCCATAAGCCAAATATGTAATAGACAAGAGCTACTCCTTGCTCAACGAAGTGGACTAAACACCACATATTAAACGCCTAAGAATCTACCTGACTAGTAAGAATCTTAAAACCTATGGATTTATATGTCTCCGAAAGAGAATCAAGCGTGTGTACAGCGGCATAAGCGCAGCAGTGATAGGATTGGTGAGGTTCGGTGAGCAAATGCAGACCCTTTGAAGTCATATTGCATGGTACCCATTCCATGGGTCTCAACTCTCCAGGTTTAAGGGATTCTTCCTTCAGCTAAAACATGCATGTGGAACCCAGAGTATGATCCACCGTGTGATTGGAAAACGTGTTCAAATGTGTCTCAGTTTTCGTCCCCTGGTACTCGGGTGCAACATTCCAGATGCTTTACTAACACTCTCCCCACTTGGAGAGTCAGTGCCTTTGAACTCCTGTTTGGCCCAGTTTGCAATTTCTGTGGAAAATGAACAGGAATAGGGAGAACCAATGAGAGACTAGGTGGAGGTGTCCGGACGGGCAAATTTAACTCTCATTTCCCACCAGGAAGAGGAATTAACCAAAGGCTCAGCGTGCCATGCCGGAACCACACTAGGGCCTGAAGCAATACTGCGGTGTTGCGGCCAGCTCACAAGAAAGCGAGTTGTAGAAAAGAGCTCAGGGGCACTGTAATTCACAAACCTGCAGAGTTATAAATGACAGCCATCTTCCAAAAATATATTAAAGTAAGGCTGCCAAGAGGTGTTGAAAGCGGGGCAGAATTGCAGGAATCCGATTTCAGGAGGTAGACTGGAACTGCATATAAAGCATAGGAAAAGAGGCAGAAAGTCCACAATGATGCACTTGGCCAAAAAGGGCGTATGCGTTTTTTCCTGAATATATTCAGGAAAAAACGCATACGCACTTTTTGGCCAACCAAGCAAGCTTGCAAAGGAAATCTGCACTACAATGAAGTCTCACTGCCCCCCGGTCAAAAGGGCCATCTGAAAAAAGTGTAAAATCCAGAAAGGCAGGACAGGCCATGGAGAACAGGGAGCCTTGTTATGCTGATGGGCGGCATGTAAATTGCCAGCAGCTACTCTGGAGAAGTGTATGGTGTTTCCTGAAACATCCAAAAAACAAAGCAACAGAGCCTAGGGCACTTCCACTTATGGTCCTATATCTTAGGGAAATTAAAATCCAAAAGACACAGCCACCCCAAAGTTTGGGCCGGCTCTGTTTACAAGAACCTCGTTTACGTACAAGTTCAATATCACAGAAAGCGAAAAATGGATAAAGAAGTTGTGGTACTTACGTACAATGCAATATCACTCAGCAATGAAATCTATGTCATCAGGCCCGTAGCAGCATAATGAGTGGATTCAGGTACGATGATTCTAAGTGAAATAAGTCACACAGAAAAAGAAACATCATAAGATATCACTACTACACGGAATGTAAACTTGGCTACACAAGAACTGAATTACAAAACAGAACAGGGCCTCAAATGTAGAAAACCAACTTATGCTTGCTTAAGGGGAAAGGTGAGTTGGGGTGCTGCATAAAACCAGAGATTGAAATTAGCACAGATACCGTTCCATAAGCCAAATATGTAATAGACAAGAGCTACTCCTTGCTCAACGAAGTGGACTCAACACCCCATATTAAACGCCTAAGAATATACCTGACTAGTAAGAATCTTAAAACCTATGGATTTATATGTCTCCGAAAGAGAATCAAGCATGTGTACAGCGGCATAAACGCAGCAGTGATAGGATTGGTGAGGTTCGGTGAGCAAATGCAGACCCTTTGAAGTCATATTGCATGGTACCCATTCCATGGGTCTCAACTCTCCAGGTTTAAGGGATTCTTCCTTCAGCTAAAACATGCATGTGGAACCCAGAGTATGATCCACCATGTGATCGGAAAACGTGTTCAAATGTGTCTCAGTTTTCGTCCCCTGGTACTCGGGTGTAACATTCCAGATGCTTTACTAACACTCTCCCAACTTGGAGAGTCAGTGCCTTTAAACTCCTGTTTGGCACAGTTTGCAATTTCTGTGGAAAATGAACAGGAATAGGGAGAACCAATGAGAGACTAGGTGGAGGTGTCCGGACGGGTAAATTTAACTCTCATTTCCCACCAGGAAGAGGAATTAACCAAAGGTTCAGCGTGCCATGCCGGAACCACACTTGGGCCCGAAGCAATCCTGCGGTGTTGCGGCCAGCTCACAAGAAAGCGAGTTGAAGAAAGGAGCTCAGGGGCACTGTAATTCACAAACCTGCAGAGTTATAAATGACAGCCATCTTCCAAAAATATATTAAAGTAAGGCTGCCAAGAGGAGTTGAAAGCGGGGCAGAATTGCAGGAAACCGATTTCAGGAGGTAGACTGGAATTGCATGTAAAGCATAGGAAAAGAGGCTGAACGTCCACAACGATGCACTTGGCCAAAAAGGGCGTATGCGTTTTTTCCTGAATATATTCAGGAAAAAACTCATACGCCCTTTTTGGCCAACCAAGCAAGCTTGCAAAGGAAATCTGCACTACAATGAAGTCTCACTGCCCCCCGGTCAAAAGGGCCATCTGAAAAAAGTGTAAAATCCAGAAAGGCAGGACAGGCCATGGAGAACTGGGAGCCTTGTTATGGTGAAGGGCGGGATGTAAATTGCCAGCAGCCACTCTGGAGAAGTGTATGGTGTTTCCTGAAACATCCAAAAAACAAAGCAACAGAGCCTAGGGCACTTCCACTTATGGTCCTATAGCTTAGGGAAATTAAAATCAAAAAGACACAGCCACCCCAAAGTTTGGGACGGCTCTGTTTACAAGAACCTCGTTTACGGTACAAGTTCAATATCACACAAAGCGAAAAATGGATAAAGAAGTTGTGGTACTTACGTACAATGCAATATCACTCAGCAATGAAATCTATGTCATCAGGCCCATAGCAGCATAATGAGTGGATTCAGGTACGATGATTCTAAGTGAAATAAGTCACACAGAAAAAGAAACATCGTAAGATATCACTACTAAACGGAATGTAAACTTGGCTAAACAGGAACTGAATTACAAAACAGAACAGGGTGTCAAATGTAGAAAACCAACTTATGCTTGCTTAAGGGGAAAGGTGAGTTTGGGTGCTGCATAAAACCAGAGATTGAAATTAGCACAGATACCATTCCATAAGCCAAATATGTAATAGACAAGAGCTACTCCTTGCTCAATGAAGTGGACTCAACACCCCATATTAAACGCCTAAGAATATACCTGACTAGTAAGAATCTTAAAACCTATGGATTTATATGTCTCCGAAAGAGAATCAAGCGTGTGTACAGTGGCATAAACGCAGCAGTGATAGTATTGGTGAGGTTCGGTGAGCAAATGCAGACCCTTTGAAGTCATATTGCATGGTACCCATTCCATGGGTCTCAACTCCCCATGTTTAAGGGATTCTTCCTTCAGCTAAAACATGCATGTGGAACCAAGAGTATGATCCACCATGTGATCGGAAAACGTGTTCAAATATGTCTCAGGTTTCGTCCCCTGGTACTCGGCTGCAACATTCCAGACGCTTTACTAACACTCTCCCCACTTGGAGAGTCAGTGCCTTTAACCTCCTGTTTGGCCCAGTTTGCAATTTCTGCGGAAGATGAACAGGAAGAGGGAGAACAAATGAGAGACTAGGTGGAGGTGTCTGGACGGGCAAATTTAACTCTCATTTCCCACCAGGAAGAGGAATTAACCAAAGGCTCAACATGCCCTGCCGGAACCAAACTAGGGCCTGAAGCAATCCTGCGGTGTTGCGGCCAGCTCACAAGAAAGCGAGTTGAAGAAAGGAGCTCAGGGGCACTGTAATTCACAAACCTGCAGAGTTATAAATGACAGCTATCTTCCAAAAATATATTGAAGTAAGGCTGCCAAGAGGACTTGAAAGCGGGGCAGAATTATAGGAAACCGATTGCAGGAGGTAGACTGGAATTGCATGTAAAGCATAGGAAAAGAGGCAGAACGTCGACAATGATGCACTTGGCCAAAAAGGGCGTATGCGTTCTTTCCTGAATATATTCAGGAAAAAACGCATACGCACTTTTTGGCCAACCAAGCAAGCTTGCAAAGGAAATCTGCATTACAATGAAGTCTCACTGCCCCCGGGTCAAAAGGGTCATCTGAAAAAAGTGTAAAATCCAGAAAGGCAGGACAGCCCATGGAGAACTGGGAGCCTTGTTATGCTGATGGGCGGGATGTAAATTGCCAGCAGCCACTCTGGAGAAGTGTATGGTGTTTCCTGAAACATCCAAAAAACAAAGCAACAGAGCCTAGGGCACTTCCACTTATGGTCCTATAGCTTAGGGAAATTAAAATCAAAAAGACACAGCCACCCCAAAGTTTGGGACGGCTCTGTTTACAAGAACCTCGTTTACCGTACAAGTTCAATATCACAGAAAGCGAAAAATGGATATAGAAGTTGTGGTACTTACGTACAATGCAATATCACTCAGCAATGAAATCTATGTCATCAGGCCCGTAGCAGCATAATGAGTGGATTCAGGTACGATGATTCTAAGTGAAATAATTCACACAGAAAGAGAAACATCATAAGATATCACTACTACACGGAATGTAAACTTGGCTACACAGGAACTGAATTACAAAACAGAACAGGGTGTCAAATGTAGAAAATTAACTTATGCTTGCTTAAGTGGAAAGGTGAGTTGGGTGCGGCATAAAACCAGAGATTGAAATTAGCACAGATACCGTTCCATAAGCCAAATATGTAATAGACAAGAGCTACTCCTTGCTCAACGAAGTGGACTCAACACCCCATATTAAACCCCTAAGAATATACCTGACTGGTAAGAATCTTAAAACCTATGGATTTATATGTCTCTGAAAGAGAATCAAGCATGTGTACAGCGGCATAAACGCAGCAGTGATAGGATTGGTGAGGTTCGGTGAGCAAATGCAGACCCTTTGAAGTCATATTGCATGGTACCCATTCCATGGGTCTCAACTCTCCAGGTTTAAGGGATTCTTCCTTCAGCTAAAACATGCATGTGGAACCCAGAGTATGATCCACCGTGTGATCGGGACACGTGTTCAAATGTGTCTCAGTTTTCGTCCCCTGGTACTCGGGTGCAACATTCCAGACGCTTTACTAACACTCTCCCCACTTGGAGAGTCAGTGCCTTTAACCTCCTGTTTGGCCCAGTTTCCAATTTCTGTGGAAATTGAACAGGAATAGGGAGAACCAATGAGACACTAGGTGGAGGTGTCCGGACGGGCAAATTTAACTCTCATTTCCCACCAGGAAGAGGAATTAACTAAAGGCTCAGCATGCCGTGCCAGAACCAAACTAGGGTCCGAAGCAATCCTGTGGTGTTGCGGCCAGCTCACAAGAAAGCGAGTTGAAGAAAGGAGCTCAGGGGCACTGTAATTCACAAATCTGCAGAGTTATAAATGACAGGTAACTTCCAAAAATATATTGAAGTAAGGCAGCCAAGAGGAGTTGAAAGCGGGGCAGAATTGCAGGAAACCGATTTCAGAAGGTAGACTGGAATTGCATGTAAAGCATAGGAAAAGAGGCAGAACGTCCACAATGATGCACTTGGCCAAAAAGGGCGTATGCGTCTTTTCCTTAATATATTCAGGAAAAGACGCATACGCCCTTTTTGGCCAACCAAACAAGCTTGCAAAGGAAATCTGCACTACAATGAAGTCTCACTGCCCCCCGGTCAAAAGGGCCATCTGAAAAAAGTGTAAAATCCAGAAAGGCAGGACAGGCCATGGAGAACTGGGAGCCTTGTTATGCTGATGGGCGGGATGTAAATTGCCAGCAGCCACTCTGGAGAAGTGTATGGTGTTTCCTGAAACATCCAAAAAACAAAGCAACAGAGCCTAGGGCACTTCCACTTATGGTCCTATAGCTTAGGGAAATTAAAATCAAAAAGACACAGCCACCCCAAAGTTTGGGACGGCTCTGTTTACAAGAACCTCGTTTACCGTACAAGTTAAATATCACAGAAAGCGAAAAATGTATAAAGAAGTTGTGGTACTTACGTACAATGCAATATCACTCAGCAATGAAATCTATGTCATCAGGCCCGTAGCAGCATAATGAGTGGATTCAGGTACGATGATTCTAAGTGAAATAATTCACACAGAAAGAGAAACATCATAAGATATCACTACTACACGGAATGTAAACTTGGCTACACAGGAACTGAATTACAAAACAGAACAGGGTGTCAAATGTAGAAAATCAACTTATGCTTGCTTAAGTGGAAAGGTGAGTTGGGTGCGGCATAAAACCAGAGATTGAAATTAGCACAGATACCGTTCCATAAGCCAAATATGTAATAGACAAGAGCTACTCCTTGCTCAACGAAGTGGACTCAACACCCCATATTAAACCCCTAAGAATATACCTGACTAGTAAGAATCTTAAAACCTATGGATTTATATGTCTCTGAAAGAGAATCAAGCGTGTGTACAGCGGCATAAACGCAGCAGTGATAGGATTGGTGAGGTTCGGTGAGCAAATGCAGACCCTTTGAAGTCATATTGCATGGTACCCATTCCATGGGTCTCAACTCTCCAGGTTTAAGGGATTCTTCCTTCAGCTAAAACATGCATGTGGAACCCAGAGTATGATCCACCGTGTGATCGGGAAACGTGTTCAAATGTGTCTCAGTTTTTGTCCCCTGGTACTTGGGTGCAACATTCCAGACGCTTTACTAACACTTTCCCCACTTGGAGAGTCAGTGCCTTTAACCTCCTGTTTGGCCCAGTTTCCAATTTCTGTGGAAATTGAACAGGAATAGGGAGAACCAATGAGACACTAGGTGGAGGTGTCCGGACGGGCAAATTTAACTCTCATTTCCCACCAGGAAGAGGAATTAACTAAAGGCTCAGCATGCCGTGCCGGAACCAAACTAGGGTCCGAAGCAATCCTGTGGTGTTGCGGCCAGCTCACAAGAAAGCGAGTTGAAGAAAGGAGCTCAGGGGCACTGTAATTCACAAACCTGCAGAGTTATAAATGACAGGTAACTTCCAAAAATATATTGAAGTAAGGCAGCCAAGAGGAGTTGAAAGCGGGGCAGAATTGCAGGAAACCGATTTCAGAAGGTAGACTGGAATTGCATGTAAAGCATAGGAAAAGAGGCAGAACGTCCACAATGATGCACTTGGCCAAAAAGGGCGTATGCGTTTTTTCCTGAATATATTCAGGAAAAGACGCATACGCCCTTTTTGGCCAACCAAGCAAGCTTGCAAAGGAAATCTGCACTACAATGAAGTCTCACTGCCCCCCGGTCAAAAGGGCCATCTGAAAAAAGTGTAAAATCCAGAAAGGCAGGACAGGCCATGGAGAACTGGGAGCCTTGTTATGCTGATGGGCGGGATGTAAATTGCCAGCAGCCACTCTGGAGAAGTGTATGGTGTTTCCTGAAACATCCAAAAAACAAAGCAACAAAGCCAAGGGCACTTCCACTTATGGTCCTATAGCTTAGGAAAATTAAAATCAAAAAGACACACCCACTCCAAAGTTTGGGACGGCTCTGTTTACAAGAACCTCGTTTACGGTACAAGTTCAATACCACACAAAGCGAAAAATGGATAAAGAAGTTGTGGTACTTACGTACAATGCAATATCACTCAGCAATGAAATCTATGTCATCAGGCCCGTAGCAGCATAATGAGTGGATTCAGGTATGATGATTCTAAGTGAAATAAGTCACAGAGAAAAAGAAACATCATAAGATATCACTACTGCACGGAATGTAAACTTGGCTACACAAGAACTGAATTACAAAACAGAACAGGGTGTCAAATGTAGAAAACCAACTTATGCTTGCTTAAGGGGAAAGGTGAGTTGGGGTGCTGCATAAAAGCAGAGATTGAAATTAGCACAGATACTGTTCCATAAGCCAAATATGTAATAGAAAAGAGCTACTCCTTGCTCAACGAAGTGGACTCAACACCCCATATTAAACGCCTAAGAATATACCTGACTAGAAATAATCTTAAAACCTACGGATTTATATGTCTCCGAAAGAGAATCAAGCGTGTGTACAGCGGCATAAACGCAGCAGTGATAGGATTGGTGAGGTTCGGTGAGCAAATGCAGACCCTTTGAAGTCATATTGCATGGTACCCATTCCATGGGTCTCAACTCTCCAGGTTTAAGGGATTCTTCCTTCAGGTAAAACATGCATGTGGAACCCAGAGTATGATCCACCGTGTGATCGGGAAATGTGTTGAAATGTGTCTCACTTTTCGTCGCCTGGTACTCGGGTGCAACATTCCAGACGCTTTACTAACACTCTCCCCACTTGGAGAGTCAGTGCCTTTAACCTCCTATTTGGCCCAGTTGGAATTTCTGTGTAAGATGAACAGGAATAGGGAAAACCAATGAGAGACTAGCTGGAGGTGTCTGGACGGGATAATTTAACTCTCAGTTCCCACCAGGAAAAGGAATTAACCAAAGGCTCAGCGTGCCATGCCAGAACCACACTAGGGCCTGAAGCAATCCTGCAGTGTTGCGGCCAGCTCACAAGAAAGCGAGTTGAAGAAAGGAGCTCAGGGGCACTGTAATTCACAAACCTGAAGAGTAATAAATGACAGCTATCGTCCAAATATATATTGAAGTAAGGCCGCCAAGAGGACTAGAAAGCGGGGCAGAATTGCAGGAAACCGATTTCAGGAGGTAGATGGGAATTGCATGAAAAGCATAGGAAAAGAGGCAGAACGTCCACAACGATGCACTTGGCCAAAAAGGGCATATGGGTTTTTTCCTGAATATATTGAGGAAAAACTGCATACGCCCTTTTTGGCCAACCAAGAAAGCTTGCAAAGGAAATCTGCACTACAATGAAGTCTCACTGCCCCCCGGTCAAAAGGGCCATCTGAAAAATGTGTAAAATCCAGAAAGGCAGGACAGGCCATGGAGAACTGGGAGCCTTGTTATGGTGAAGGGCGGGATGTAAATTGCCAGCAGCCACTCTGGAGAAGTGTATGGTGTTTCCTGAAACATCCAAAAAACAAAGCAACAGAGCCTAGGGCACTTCCACTTATGGTCCTATAGCTTAGGGAAATTAAAATCAAAAAGACACAGCCACCCCAAAGTTTGGGACCGCTCTGTTTACAAGAACCTCGTTTACGGTACAAGTTCAATATCACACAAAGCGAAAAATGGATAAAGAAGTTGTGGTACTTACGTACAATGCAATATCACTCAGCAATGAAATCTATGTCATCAGGCCCATAGCAGCATAATGAGTGGATTCAGGTACGATGATTCTAAGTGAAATAAGTCACACAGAAAAAGAAACATCGTAAGATATCACTACTAAACGGAATGTAAACTTGGCTAAACAGGAACTGAATTACAAAACAGAACAGGGTGTCAAATGTAGAAAACCAACTTATGCTTGCTTAAGGGGAAAGGTGAGTTTGGGTGCTGCATAAAACCAGAGATTGAAATTAGCACAGATACCATTCCATAAGCCAAATATGTAATAGACAAGAGCTACTCCTTGCTCAATGAAGTGGACTCAACACCCCATATTAAACGCCTAAGAATATACCTGACTAGTAAGAATCTTAAAACCTATGGATTTATATGTCTCCGAAAGAGAATCAAGCGTGTGTACAGTGGCATAAACGCAGCAGTGATAGTATTGGTGAGGTTCGGTGAGCAAATGCAGACCCTTTGAAGTCATATTGCATGGTACCCATTCCATGGGTCTCAACTCCCCATGTTTAAGGGATTCTTCCTTCAGCTAAAACATGCATGTGGAACCAAGAGTATGATCCACCATGTGATCGGAAAACGTGTTCAAATATGTCTCAGGTTTCGTCCCCTGGTACTCGGCTGCAACATTCCAGACGCTTTACTAACACTCTCCCCACTTGGAGAGTCAGTGCCTTTAACCTCCTGTTTGGCCCAGTTTGCAATTTCTGCGGAAGATGAACAGGAAGAGGGAGAACAAATGAGAGACTAGGTGGAGGTGTCTGGACGGGCAAATTTAACTCTCATTTCCCACCAGGAAGAGGAATTAACCAAAGGCTCAACATGCCATGCCGGAACCAAACTAGGGCCTGAAGCAATCCTGCGGTGTTGCGGCCAGCTCACAAGAAAGCGAGTTGAAGAAAGGAGCTCAGGGGCACTGTAATTCACAAACCTGCAGAGTTATAAATGACAGCTATCTTCCAAAAATATATTGAAGTAAGGCTGCCAAGAGGACTTGAAAGCGGGGCAGAATTATAGGAAACCGATTGCAGGAGGTAGACTGGAATTGCATGTAAAGCATAGGAAAAGAGGCAGAACGTCGACAATGATGCACTTGGCCAAAAAGGGCGTATGCTTTCTTTCCTGAATATATTCAGGAAAAAACGCATACGCACTTTTTGGCCAACCAAGCAAGCTTGCAAAGGAAATCTGCATTACAATGAAGTCTCACTGCCCCCCGGTCAAAAGGGTCATCTGAAAAAAGTGTAAAATCCAGAAAGGCAGGACAGCCCATGGAGAACTGGGAGCCTTGTTATGCTGATGGGCGGGATGTAAATTGCCAGCAGCCACTCTGGAGAAGTGTATGGTGTTTCCTGAAACATCCAAAAAACAAAGCAACAGAGCCTAGGGCACTTCCACTTATGGTCCTATAGCTTAGGGAAATTAAAATCAAAAAGACACAGCCACCCCAAAGTTTGGGACGGCTCTGTTTACAAGAACCTCGTTTACCGTACAAGTTCAATATCACAGAAAGCGAAAAATGGATATAGAAGTTGTGGTACTTACGTACAATGCAATATCACTCAGCAATGAAATCTATGTCATCAGGCCCGTAGCAGCATAATGAGTGGATTCAGGTACGATGATTCTAAGTGAAATAATTCACACAGAAAGAGAAACATCATAAGATATCACTACTACACGGAATGTAAACTTGGCTACACAGGAACTGAATTACAAAACAGAACAGGGTGTCAAATGTAGAAAATCAACTTATGCTTGCTTAAGTGGAAAGGTGAGTTGGGTGCGGCATAAAACCAGAGATTGAAATTAGCACAGATACCGTTCCATAAGCCAAATATGTAATAGACAAGAGCTACTCCTTGCTCAACGAAGTGGACTCAACACCCCATATTAAACCCCTAAGAATATACCTGACTAGTAAGAATCTTAAAACCTATGGATTTATATGTCTCTGAAAGAGAATCAAGCATGTGTACAGCGGCATAAACGCAGCAGTGATAGGATTGGTGAGGTTCGGTGAGCAAATGCAGACCCTTTGAAGTCATATTGCATGGTACCCATTCCATGGGTCTCAACTCTCCAGGTTTAAGGGATTCTTCCTTCAGCTAAAACATGCATGTGGAACCCAGAGTATGATCCACCGTGTGATCGGGACACGTGTTCAAATGTGTCTCAGTTTTCGTCCCCTGGTACTCGGGTGCAACATTCCAGACGCTTTACTAACACTCTCCCCACTTGGAGAGTCAGTGCCTTTAACCTCCTGTTTGGCCCAGTTTCCAATTTCTGTGGAAATTGAACAGGAATAGGGAGAACCAATGAGACACTAGGTGGAGGTGTCCGGACGGGCAAATTTAACTCTCATTTCCCACCAGGAAGAGGAATTAACTAAAGGCTCAGCATGCCGTGCCAGAACCAAACTAGGGTCCGAAGCAATCCTGTGGTGTTGCGGCCAGCTCACAAGAAAGCGAGTTGAAGAAAGGAGCTCAGGGGCACTGTAATTCACAAATCTGCAGAGTTATAAATGACAGGTAACTTCCAAAAATATATTGAAGTAAGGCAGCCAAGAGGAGTTGAAAGCGGGGCAGAATTGCAGGAAACCGATTTCAGAAGGTAGACTGGAATTGCATGTAAAGCATAGGAAAAGAGGCAGAACGTCCACAATGATGCACTTGGCCAAAAAGGGCGTATGCGTCTTTTCCTGAATATATTCAGGAAAAGACGCATACGCCCTTTTTGGCCAACCAAGCAAGCTTGCAAAGGAAATCTGCACTACAATGAAGTCTCACTGCCCCTCGGTCAAAAGGGCCATCTGAAAAAAGTGTAAAATCCAGAAAGGCAGGACAGGCCATGGAGAACTGGGAGCCTTGTTATGCTGATGCGCGGGATGTAAATTGCCAGCAGCCACTCTGGAGAAGTGTATGGTGTGTCCTTAAACATCCAAAAAACAAAGCAACAGAGCCTAGGGCACTTCCACTTATGGTCCTATAGCTTAGGGAAATTAAAATCAAAAAGACACAGCCACCCCAAAGTTTGGGACGGCTCTGTTTACAAGAACCTCGTTTACCGTACAAGTTCAATATCACAGAAAGCGAAAAATGGATAAAGAAGTTGTGGTACTTACGTACAATGCAATATCACTCAGCAATGAAATCTATGTCATCAGGCCCGTAGCAGCATAATGAGTGGATTCAGGTACGATGATTCTAAGTGAAATAATTCACACAGAAAGAGAAACATCATAAGATATCACTACTACACGGAATGTAAACTTGGCTACACAGGAACTGAATTACAAAACAGAACAGGGTGTCAAATGTAGAAAATCAACTTATGCTTGCTTAAGTGGAAAGGTGAGTTGGGTGCGGCATAAAACCAGAGATTGAAATTAGCACAGATACCGTTCCATAAGCCAAATATGTAATAGACAAGAGCTACTCCTTGCTCAACGAAGTGAACTCAACACCCCATATTAAACCCCTAAGAATATACCTGACTAGTAAGAATCTTAAAACCTATGGATTTATATGTCTCTTAAAGAGAATCAAGCGTGTGTACAGCGGCATAAACGCAGCAGTGATAGGATTGGTGAGGTTCGGTGAGCAAATGCAGACCCTTTGAAGTCATATTGCATGGTACCCATTCCATGGGTCTCAACTCTCCAGGTTTAAGGGATTCTTCCTTCAGCTAAAACATGCATGTGGAACCCAGAGTATGATCCACCGTGTGATCGGGAAACGTGTTCAAATGTGTCTCAGTTTTTGTCCCCTGGTACTTGGGTGCAACATTCCAGACGCTTTACTAACACTTTCCCCACTTGGAGAGTCAGTGCCTTTAACCTCCTGTTTGGCCCAGTTTCCAATTTCTGTGGAAATTGAAAAGGAATAGGGAGAACCAATGAGACACTAGGTGGAGGTGTCCGGACGGGCAAATTTAACTCTCATTTCCCACCAGGAAGAGGAATTAACTAAAGGCTCAGCATGCCGTGCCGGAACCAAACTAGGGTCCGAAGCAATCCTGTGGTGTTGCGGCCAGCTCACAAGAAAGCGAGTTGAAGAAAGGAGCTCAGGGGCACTGTAATTCACAAACCTGCAGAGTTATAAATGACAGGTAACTTCCAAAAATATATTGAAGTAAGGCAGCCAAGAGGAGTTGAAAGCGGGGCAGAATTGCAGGAAACCGATTTCAGAAGGTAGACTGGAATTGCATGTAAAGCATAGGAAAAGAGGCAGAACGTCCACAATGATGCACTTGGCCAGAAAGGGCGTATGCGTTTTTTCCTGAATATATTCAGGAAAAGACGCATACGCCCTTTTTGGCCAACCAAGCAAGCTTGCAAAGGAAATCTGCACTACAATGAAGTCTCACTGCCCCCCGGTCAAAAGGGCCATCTGAAAAAAGTGTAAAATCCAGAAAGGCAGGACAGGCCATGGAGAACTGGGAGTCTTGTTATGCTGATGGGCGGGATGTAAATTGCCAGCAGCCACTCTGGAGAAGTGTATGGTGTTTCCTGAAACATCCAAAAAACAAAGCAACAGAGCCTAGGGCACTTCCACTTATGGTCCTATTGCTTAGGGAAATTAAAATCAAAAAGACACAGCCACCCCAAAGTTTGGGATGGCTCTGTTTACAAAAACCTCGTTTACTGTACAAGTTAAATATCACAGAAAGTGAAAAATGGATAAAGAAGTTGTGGTACTTACGTACAATGCAATATCACTCAGCAATGAAATCTATGTCATCAGGCCCGTAGCAGCATAATGAGTGGATTCAGGTACGATGATTCTAAGTGAAATAAGTCACACAGAAAAAGAAACATCATAAGATATCACTACTACACGGAAAGTAAACTTGGCTACACAAGAACTGAATTACAAAACAGAACAGGGTGTCAAATGTAGAAAACCAACTTATGCTTGCTTAAGGGGAAAGGTGAGTTGGGGTGCGGCATAAAACCACAGATTGAAATTAGCACAGATACCATTCCATAAACCAAATATGTAATAGACAAGAGGTACTCCTTGCTCAACGAAGTGGACTCAACACCACATATTAAATGCCTAACAATATACCTGACTAGTAAGAATCTTAAAACCTATGGATTTATATGCCTCCGAAAGAGAATCAAGCGTGTGTACAGCGGCATAAACGCAGCAGTGATAGGATTGGTGAGGTTCGGTGAGCAAATGCAGACCCTTTGAAGTCATATTGCATGGTACCCATTCCATGGGTCTCAACTCTCCATGTTTAAGGGATTCTTCCTTCAGCTAAAACATGCATGTGGAACCCAGAGTATGATCCACCGTGTGATCAGGAAACGTGTTCAAATGTGTCTCAGTTTTGGTCCCCTGGTACTCGGGTGCAACATTCCAGACGCTTTACTAACACTCTCCCCACTTGGAGAGTCAGTGCCTTTAACCTCCTGTTTGGCCCAGTTTGCAATTTCTGTGGAAAATGAACAGGAATAGGAAGAACCAATGAGAGACTAGTTGGAGGTGTCCAGACGGGCAAATTTAACTCTCAGTTCCCACCAGGAAGAGGAATTAACCAAAGGTTCAGCATGCCATGCCGGAACCACACTAGGGCCAGAAGCGATCCTGCGGTGTTGCGGCCAGCTCACAAGAAAGCGAGTTGAAGAAAGGAGCTCAGGGGCACTGTAATTCACAAACCTGCAGAGTTATAAATGACAGCTATCTTCCAAAAATATATTGAAGTAAGGCTGCCAAGAGGAGTTGAAAGCGGGGCAGAATTGCAGGAAACCGATTTCAGGAGGTAGACTGGAATTGCATGTAAAGCATAGGAAAAGAGGCAGAACATCCACAATGATGCACTTGGCCACAAAGGGCGTATGCGTTTTTTCCTGAATATATTCAGGAAAAAACGCATACGCCCTTTTTGGCCAACCAAGCAAGCTTGCAAAGGAAATCTGCACTACAATGAAGTCTCACTGCCCCCCGGTCAAAAGGGTCATCTGAAAAAAGTGTAAAATCCAGAAAGGCAGGACAGCCCATGGAGAACTGGGAGCCTTGTTATGCTGATGGGCGGGATGTAAATTGCCAGCAGCCACTCTGGAGAAGTGTATGGTGTTTCCTGAAACATCCAAAAAACAAAGCAACAGAGCCTAGGGCACTTCCTCTTATGGTCCTATAGCTTAGGGAAATTAAAATCAAAAAGACACAGCCACCCCAAAGTTTGGGACGGCTCTGTTTACAAGAACCTCGTTTACCGTACAAGTTCAATATCACAGAAAGCGAAAAATGGATAAAGAAGTTGTGGTACTTACGTACAATGCAATATCACTCAGCAATGAAATCTATGTCATCAGGCCCGTAGCAGCATAATGAGTGGATTCAGGTACGATGATTCTAAGTGAAATAAGTCACACAGAAAAAGAAACATCATAAGATATCACTAATACACGGAATGTAAACTTGGCTACACAAGAACTGAATTACAAAGCAGAACACGGTGTCAAATGTAGAAAATCAACTTATGCTTGCTTAAGTGGAAAGGTGAGTTGGGTGCGGCATAAAACCAGAGATTGAAATTAGCACAGATACCGTTCCATAAGCCAAATATATAATAGACAAGAGCTACTCCTTGCTCAACGAAGTGGACTCAACACCCCATATTAAACCCCTAAGAATATACTTGACTAGTAAGAATCTTAAAACATATGGATTTATATGTCTCCGAAAGAGAATCAAGCATGTGTACAGCGGCATAAACGCAGCAGTGATAGGATTGGTGAGGTTCGGTGAGCAAATGCAGACCCTTTGAAGTCATATTGCATGGTACCCATTCCATGGGTCTCAACTCTCCAGGTTTAAGGGATTCTTCCTTCAGCTAAAACATGCATGTGGAACCCAGAGTATGATCCACCGTGTGATCGGGAAACGTGTTCAAATGTGTCTCAGTTTTTGTCCCCTGGTACTTGGGTGCAACATTCCAGACGCTTTACTAACACTCTCCCCACTTGGAGAGTCAGTGCCTTTAACCTCCTGTTTGGCCCAGTTTCCAATTTCTGTGGAAATTGAACAGGAATAGGGAGAACCAATGAGACACTAGGTGGAGGTGTCCGGACGGGCAAATTATCTCTCATTTCCCACCAGGAAGAGGAATTAACTAAAGGCTCAGCATGCCGTGCCGGAACCAAACTAGGGTCCGAAGAAATCCTGTGGTGTTGCGGCCAGCTCACAAGAAAGCGAGTTGAAGAAAGGAGCTCAGGGGCACTGTAATTCACAAACCTGAAGAGTAATAAATGACAGCTATCGTCCAAATATATATTGAAGTAAGGCCGCCAAGAGGACTAGAAAGCAGGGCAGAATTGCAGGAAACCGATTTCAAGAGGTAGATGGGAATTGCATGAAAAGCATAGGAAAAGAGGCAGAACGTCCACAACGATGCACTTGGCCAAAAAGGGCATATGGGTTTTTTCCTGAATATATTGAGGAAAAACTGCATACGCCCTTTTTGGCCAACCAAGAAAGCTTGCAAAGGAAATCTGCACTACAATGAAGTCTCACTGCCCCCCGGTCAAAAGGGCCATCTGAAAAAAGTGTAAAATCCAGAAAGGCAGGACAGGCCATGGAGAACTGGGAGCCTTGTTATGGTGATGGGCGGGATGTAAATTGCCAGCAGCCACTCTGGAGAAGTGTATGGTGTTTCCTGAAACATCCAAAAAACAAAGCAACAGAGCCTAGGGCACTTCCACTTATGGTCCTATAGCTTAGGGAAATTAAAATCAAAAAGACACAGCCACCCCAAAGTTTGGGACGGCTCTGTTTACAAGAACCTCGTTTACGGTACAAGTTCAATATCACACAAAGCGAAAAATGGATAAAGAAGTTGTGGTACTTACGTACAATGCAATATCACTCAGCAATGAAATCTATGTCATCAGGCCCGTAGCAGCATAATGAGTGGATTCAGGTACGATGATTCTAAGTGAAATAAGTCACACAGAAAAAGAAACATCGTAAGATATCACTACTAAACGGAATGTAAACTTGGCTACACAGGAACTGAATTACAAAACAGAACAGGGTGTCAAATGTAGAAAACCAACTTATGCTTGCTTAAGGGGAAAGGTGAGTTGGGGTGCGGCATAAAACCAGAGATTGAAATTAGCACAGATACCATTCCATAAGCCAAATATGTAATAGACAAGAGCTACTCCTTGCTCAACGAAGTGGACTCAACACCCCATATTAAACCCCTAAGAATATACCTGACTAGTAAGAATCTTAAAACCTATGGATTTATATGTCTCTGAAAGAGAATCAAACGTGTGTACAGCGGCATAAACGCAGCAGTGATAGGATTGGTGAGGTTCGGTGAGCAAATGCAGACCCTTTGAAGTCATATTGCATGGTACCCATTCCATGGGTCTCAACTCTCCAGGTTTAAGGGATTCTTCCTTCAGCTAAAACATGCATGTGGAACCCAGAGTATGATCCACCGTGTGATCGGGAAACGTGTTCAAATGTGTCTCAGTTTTTGTCCCCTGGTACTTGGGTGCAACATTCCAGACGCTTTACTAACACTCTCCCCACTTGGAGAGTCAGTGCCTTTAACCTCCTGTTTGGCCCAGTTTCCAATTTCTGTGGAAATTGAACAGGAATAGGGAGAACCAATGAGACACTAGGTGGAGGTGTCCGGACGGGCAAATTTAACTCTCATTTCCCACCAGGAAGAGGAATTAACTAAAGGCTCAGCATGCCGTGCCGGAACCAAACTAGGGTCCGAAGCAATCCTGTGGTGTTGCGGCCAGCTCACAAGAAAGCGAGTTGAAGAAAGGAGCTCAGGGGCACTGTAATTCACAAACCTGCAGAGTTATAAATGACAGGTAACTTCCAAAAATATATTGAAGTAAGGCAGCCAAGAGGAGTTGAAAGCGGGGCAGAATTGCAGGAAACCGATTTCAGAAGGTAGACTGGAATTGCATGTAAAGCATAGGAAAAGAGGCAGAACGTCCACAATGATGCACTTGGCCAAAAAGGGCGTATGCGTTTTTTCCTGAATATATTCAGGAAAAGACGCATACGCCCTTTTTGGCCAACCAAGCAAGCTTGCAAAGGAAATCTGCACTACAATGAAGTCTCACTGCCCCCCGGTCAAAAGGGCCATCTGAAAAATGTGTAAAATCCAGAAAGGCAGGACAGGCCATGGAGAACTGGGAGTCTTGTTATGCTGATGGGCGGGATGTAAATTGCCAGCAGCCACTCTGGAGAAGTGTATGGTGTTTCCTGAAACATCCAAAAAACAAAGCAACAGAGCCTAGGGCACTTCCACTTATGGTCCTATTGCTTAGGGAAATTAAAATCAAAAAGACACAGCTACCCCAAAGTTTGGGATGGCTCTGTTTACAAAAACCTCGTTTACTGTACAAGTTAAATATCACAGAAAGTGAAAAGTGGATAAAGAAGTTGTGGTACTTACGTACAATGCAATATCACTCAGCAATGAAATCTATGTCATCAGGCCTGTAGCAGCATAATGAGTGGATTCAGGTACGATGATTCTAAGTGAAATAAGTCACACAGAAAAAGAAACATCATAAGATATCACTACTACACGGAAAGTAAACTTGGCTACACAAGAACTGAATTACAAAACAGAACAGGGTGTCAAATGTAGAAAACCAACTTATGCTTGCTTAAGGGGAAAGGTGAGTTGGGGTGCGGCATAAAACCACAGATTGAAATTAGCACAGATACCATTCCATAAACCAAATATGTAATAGACAAGAGGTACTCCTTGCTCAACGAAGTGGACTCAACACCACATATTAAACGCCTAACAATATACCTGACTAGTAAGAATCTTAAAACCTATGGATTTATATGCCTCCGAAAGAGAATCAAGCGTGTGTACAGCGGCATAAACGCAGCAGTGATAGGATTGGTGAGGTTCGGTGAGCAAATGCAGACCCTTTGAAGTCATATTGCATGGTACCCATTCCATGGGTCTCAACTCTCCATGTTTAAGGGATTCTTCCTTCAGCTAAAACATGCATGTGGAACCCAGAGTATGATCCACCGTGTGATCAGGAAACGTGTTCAAATGTGTCTCAGTTTTGGTCCCCTGGTACTCGGGTGCAACATTCCAGACGCTTTACTAACACTCTCCCCACTTGGAGAGTCAGTGCCTTTAACCTCCTGTTTGGCCCAGTTTGCAATTTCTGTGGAAAATGAACAGGAATAGGAAGAACCAATGAGAGACTAGTTGGAGGTGTCCAGACGGGCAAATTTAACTCTCAGTTCCCACCAGGAAGAGGAATTAACCAAAGGCTCAGCGTGCCATGCCGGAACCACACTAGGGCCAGAAGCGATCCTGCGGTGTTGCGGCCAGCTCACAAGAAAGCGAGTTGAAGAAAGGAGCTCAGGGGCACTGTAATTCACAAACCTGCAGAGTTATAAATGACAGCTATCTTCCAAAAATATATTGAAGTAAGGCTGCCAAGAGGAGTTGAAAGCGGGGCAGAATTGCAGGAAACCGATTTCAGGAGGTAGACTGGAATTGCATGTAAAGCATAGGAAAAGAGGCAGAACATCCACAATGATGCACTTGGCCACAAAGGGCGTATGCGTTTTTTCCTGAATATATTCAGGAAAAAACGCATACGCCCTTTTTGGCCAACCAAGCAAGCTTGCAAAGGAAATCTGCACTACAATGAAGTCTCACTGCCCCCTGGTCAAAAGGGTCATCTGAAAAAAGTGTAAAATCCAGAAAGGCAGGACAGCCCATGGAGAACTGGGAGCCTTGTTATGCTGATGGGCGGGATGTAAATTGCCAGCAGCCACTCTGGAGAAGTGTATGGTGTTTCCTGAAACATCCAAAAAACAAAGCAACAGAGCCTAGGGCACTTCCTCTTATGGTCCTATAGCTTAGGGAAATTAAAATCAAAAAGACACAGCCACCCCAAAGTTTGGGACGGCTCTGTTTACAAGAACCTCGTTTACCGTACAAGTTCAATATCACAGAAAGCGAAAAATGGATAAAGAAGTTGTGGTACTTACGTACAATGCAATATCACTCAGCAATGAAATCTATGTCATCAGGCCCGTAGCAGCATAATGAGTGGATTCAGGTACGATGATTCTAAGTGAAATAAGTCACACAGAAAAAGAAACATCATAAGATATCACTAATACACGGAATGTAAACTTGGCTACACAAGAACTGAATTACAAAGCAGAACAGGGTGTCAAATGTAGAAAATCAACTTATGCTTGCTTAAGTGGAAAGGTGAGTTGGGTGCGGCATAAAACCAGAGATTGAAATTAGCACAGATACCGTTCCATAAGCCAAATATATAATAGACAAGAGCTACTCCTTGCTCAACGAAGTGGACTCAACACCCCATATTAAACCCCTAAGAATATACTTGACTAGTAAGAATCTTAAAACATATGGATTTATATGTCTCCGAAAGAGAATCAAGCATGTGTACAGCGGCATAAACGCAGCAGTGATAGGATTGGTGAGGTTCGGTGAGCAAATGCAGACCCTTTGAAGTCATATTGCATGGTACCCATTCCATGGGTCTCAACTCTCCAGGTTTAAGGGATTCTTCCTTCAGCTAAAACATGCATGTGGAACCCAGAGTATGATCCACCGTGTGATCGGGAAACGTGTTCAAATGTTTCTCAGTTTTTGTCCCCTGGTACTTGGGTGCAACATTCCAGACGCTTTACTAACACTCTCCCCACTTGGAGAGTCAGTGCCTTTAACCTCCTGTTTGGCCCAGTTTCCAATTTCTGTGGAAATTGAACAGGAATAGGGAGAACCAATGAGACACTAGGTGGAGGTGTCCGGACGGGCAAATTATCTCTCATTTCCCACCAGGAAGAGGAATTAACTAAAGGCTCAGCATGCCGTGCCGGAACCAAACTAGGGTCCGAAGAAATCCTGTGGTGTTGCGGCCAGCTCACAAGAAAGCGAGTTGAAGAAAGGAGCTCAGGGGCACTGTAATTCACAAACCTGAAGAGTAATAAATGACAGCTATCGTCCAAATATATATTGAAGTAAGGCCGCCAAGAGGACTAGAAAGCAGGGCAGAATTGCAGGAAACCGATTTCAGGAGGTAGATGGGAATTGCATGAAAAGCATAGGAAAAGAGGCAGAACGTCCACAACGATGCACTTGGCCAAAAAGGGCATATGGGTTTTTTCCTGAATATATTGAGGAAAAACTGCATACGCCCTTTTTGGCCAACCAAGAAAGCTTGCAAAGGAAATCTGCACTACAATGAAGTCTCACTGCCCCCCGGTCAAAAGGGCCATCTGAAAAAAGTGTAAAATCCAGAAAGGCAGGACAGGCCATGGAGAACTGGGAGCCTTGTTATGGTGATGGGCGGGATGTAAATTGCCAGCAGCCACTCTGGAGAAGTGTATGGTGTTTCCTGAAACATCCAAAAAACAAAGCAACAGAGCCTAGGGCACTTCCACTTATGGTCCTATAGCTTAGGGAAATTAAAATCAAAAAGACACAGCCACCCCAAAGTTTGGGACGGCTCTGTTTACAAGAACCTCGTTTACGGTACAAGTTCAATATCACACAAAGCGAAAAATGGATAAAGAAGTTGTGGTACTTACGTACAATGCAATATCACTCAGCAATGAAATCTATGTCATCAGGCCCGTAGCAGCATAATGAGTGGATTCAGGTACGATGATTCTAAGTGAAATAAGTCACACAGAAAAAGAAACATCGTAAGATATCACTACTAAACGGAATGTAAACTTGGCTAAACAGGAACTGAATTACAAAACAGAACAGGGTGTCAAATGTAGAAAACCAACTTATGCTTGCTTAAGGGGAAAGGTGAGTTGGGGTGCGGCATAAAACCAGAGATTGAAATTAGCACAGATACCATTCCATAAGCCAAATATGTAATAGACAAGAGCTACTCCTTGCTCAACGAAGTGGACTCAACACCCCATATTAAACCCCTAAGAATATACCTGACTAGTAAGAATCTTAAAACCTATGGATTTATATGTCTCTGAAAGAGAATCAAACGTGTGTACAGCGGCATAAACGCAGCAGTGATAGGATTGGTGAGGTTCGGTGAGCAAATGCAGACCCTTTGAAGTCATATTGCATGGTACCCATTCCATGGGTCTCAACTCTCCAGGTTTAAGGGATTCTTCCTTCAGCTAAAACATGCATGTGGAACCCAGAGTATGATCTACCGTGTGATCGGGAAACGTGTTCAAATGTGTCTCAGTTTTTGTCCCCTGGTACTTGGGTGCAACATTCCAGACGCTTTACTAACACTCTCCCCACTTGGAGAGTCAGTGCCTTTAACCTCCTGTTTGGCCCAGTTTCCAATTTCTGTGGAAATTGAACAGGAATAGGGAGAACCAATGAGACACTAGGTGGAGGTGTCCGGACGGGCAAATTTAACTCTCATTTCCCACCAGGAAGAGGAATTAACTAAAGGCTCAGCATGCCGTGCCGGAACCAAACTAGGGTCCGAAGCAATCCTGTGGTGTTGCGGCCAGCTCACAAGAAAGCGAGTTGAAGAAAGGAGCTCAGGGGCACTGTAATTCACAAACCTGCAGAGTTATAAATGACAGGTAACTTCCAAAAATATATTGAAGTAAGGCAGCCAAGAGGAGTTGAAAGCGGGGCAGAATTGCAGGAAACCGATTTCAGAAGGTAGACTGGAATTGCATGTAAAGCATAGGAAAAGAGGCAGAACGTCCACAATGATGCACTTGGCCAAAAAGGGCGTATGCGTTTTTTCCTGAATATATTCAGGAAAAGACGCATACGCCCTTTTTGGCCAACCAAGCAAGCTTGCAAAGGAAATCTGCACTACAATGAAGTCTCACTGCCCCCCGGTCAAAAGGGCCATCTGAAAAATGTGTAAAATCCAGAAAGGCAGGACAGGCCATGGAGAACTGGGAGTCTTGTTATGCTGATGGGCGGGATGTAAATTGCCAGCAGCCACTCTGGAGAAGTGTATGGTGTTTCCTGAAACATCCAAAAAACAAAGCAACAGAGCCTAGGGCACTTCCACTTATGGTCCTATTGCTTAGGGAAATTAAAATCAAAAAGACACAGCTACCCCAAAGTTAGGGATGGCTCTGTTTACAAAAACCTCGTTTACTGTACAAGTTAAATATCACAGAAAGTGAAAAGTGGATAAAGAAGTTGTGGTACTTACGTACAATGCAATATCACTCAGCAATGAAATCTATGTCATCAGGCCTGTAGCAGCATAATGAGTGGATTCAGGTACGATGATTCTAAGTGAAATAAGTCACACAGAAAAAGAAACATCATAAGATATCACTACTACACGGAAAGTAAACTTGGCTACACAAGAACTGAATTACAAAACAGAACAGGGTGTCAAATGTAGAAAACCAACTTATGCTTGCTTAAGGGGAAAGGTGAGTTGGGGTGCGGCATAAAACCACAGATTGAAATTAGCACAGATACCATTCCATAAACCAAATATGTAATAGACAAGAGGTACTCCTTGCTCAACGAAGTGGACTCAACACCACATATTAAACGCCTAACAATATACCTGACTAGTAAGAATCTTAAAACCTATGGATTTATATGCCTCCGAAAGAGAATCAAGCGTGTGTACAGCGGCATAAACGCAGCAGTGATAGGATTGGTGAGGTTCGGTGAGCAAATGCAGACCCTTTGAAGTCATATTGCATGGTACCCATTCCATGGGTCTCAACTCTCCATGTTTAAGGGATTCTTCCTTCAGCTAAAACATGCATGTGGAACCCAGAGTATGATCCACCGTGTGATCAGGAAACGTGTTCAAATGTGTCTCAGTTTTGGTCCCCTGGTACTCGGGTGCAACATTCCAGACGCTTTACTAACACTCTCCCCACTTGGAGAGTCAGTGCCTTTAACCTCCTGTTTGGCCCAGTTTGCAATTTCTGTGGAAAATGAACAGGAATAGGAAGAACCAATGAGAGACTAGTTGGAGGTGTCCAGACGGGCAAATTTAACTCTCAGTTCCCACCAGGAAGAGGAATTAACCAAAGGCTCAGCGTGCCATGCCGGAACCACACTAGGGCCAGAAGCGATCCTGCGGTGTTGCGGCCAGCTCACAAGAAAGCGAGTTGAAGAAAGGAGCTCAGGGGCACTGTAATTCACAAACCTGCAGAGTTATAAATGACAGCTATCTTCCAAAAATATATTGAAGTAAGGCTGCCAAGAGGAGTTGAAAGCGGGGCAGAATTGCAGGAAACCGATTTCAGGAGGTAGACTGGAATTGCATGTAAAGCATAGGAAAAGAGGCAGAACATCCACAATGATGCACTTGGCCACAAAGGGCGTATGCGTTTTTTCCTGAATATATTCAGGAAAAAACGCATACGCCCTTTTTGGCCAACCAAGCAAGCTTGCAAAGGAAATCTGCACTACAATGAAGTCTCACTGCCCCCTGGTCAAAAGGGTCATCTGAAAAAAGTGTAAAATCCAGAAAGGCAGGACAGCCCATGGAGAACTGGGAGCCTTGTTATGCTGATGGGCGGGATGTAAATTGCCAGCAGCCACTCTGGAGAAGTGTATGGTGTTTCCTGAAACATCCAAAAAACAAAGCAACAGAGCCTAGGGCACTTCCTCTTATGGTCCTATAGCTTAGGGAAATTAAAATCAAAAAGACACAGCCACCCCAAAGTTTGGGACGGCTCTGTTTACAAGAACCTCGTTTACCGTACAAGTTCAATATCACAGAAAGCGAAAAATGGATAAAGAAGTTGTGGTACTTACGTACAATGCAATATCACTCAGCAATGAAATCTATGTCATCAGGCCCGTAGCAGCATAATGAGTGGATTCAGGTACGATGATTCTAAGTGAAATAAGTCACACAGAAAAAGAAACATCATAAGATATCACTAATACACGGAATATAAACTTGGCTACACAAGAACTGAATTACAAAGCAGAACAGGGTGTCAAATGTAGAAAATCAAATTATGCTTGCTTAAGTGGAAAGGTGAGTTGGGTGCGGCATAAAACCAGAGATTGAAATTAGCACAGATACCGTTCCATAAGCCAAATATATAATAGACAAGAGCTACTCCTTGCTCAACGAAGTGGACTCAACACCCCATATTAAACCCCTAAGAATATACCTGACTAGTAAGAATCTTAAAACCTATGGATTTATATGTCTCCGAAAGAGAATCAAGCATGTGTACAGCGGCATAAACGCAGCAGTGATAGGATTGGTGAGGTTCGGTGAGCAAATGCAGACCCTTTGAAGTCATATTGCATGGTACCCATTCCATGGGTCTCAACTCTCCAGGTGTAAGGGATTCTTCCTTCAGGTAAAACATGCATGTGGAACCCAGAGTATGATCCACCGTGTGATCGGGAAACGTGTTCAAATGTGTCTCAGTTTTTGTCCCCTGGTACTTGGGTGCAACATTCCAGACGCTTTACTAACACTCTCCCCACTTGGAGAGTCAGTGCCTTTAACCTCCTGTTTGGCCCAGTTTCCAATTTCTGTGGAAATTGAACAGGAATAGGGAGAACCAATGAGACACTAGGTGGAGGTGTCCGGACGGGCAAATTTAACTCTCATTTCCCACCAGGAAGAGGAATTAACTAAAGGCTCAGCATGCCGTGCCGGAACCAAACTAGGGTCCGAAGCAATCCTGTGGTGTTGCGGCCAGCTCACAAGAAAGCGAGTTGAAGAAAGGAGCTCAGGGGCACTGTAATTCACAAACCTGAAGAGTAATAAATGACAGCTATCGTCCAAATATATATTGAAGTAAGGCCGCCAAGAGGACTAGAAAGCGGGGCAGAATTGCAGGAAACCGATTTCAGGAGGTAGATGGGAATTGCATGAAAAGCATAGGAAAAGAGGCAGAACGTCCACAACGATGCACTTGGCCAAAAAGGGCATATGGGTTTTTTCCTGAATATATTGAGGAAAAACTGCATACGCCCTTTTTGGCCAACCAAGAAAGCTTGCAAAGGAAATCTGCACTACAATGAAGTCTCACTGCCCCCCGGTCAAAAGGGCCATCTGAAAAAAGTGTAAAATCCAGAAAGGCAGGACAGGCCATGGAGAACTGGGAGCCTTGTTATGGTGATGGGCGGGATGTAAATTGCCAGCAGCCACTCTGGAGAAGTGTATGGTGTTTCCTGAAACATCCAAAAAACAAAGCAACAGAGCCTAGGGCACTTCCACTTATGGTCCTATAGCTTAGGGAAATTAAAATCAAAAAGACACAGCCACCCCAAAGTTTGGGACGGCTCTGTTTACAAGAACCTCGTTTACGGTACAAGTTCAATATCACACAAAGCGAAAAATGGATAAAGAAGTTGTGGTACTTACGTACAATGCAATATCACTCAGCAATGAAATCTATGTCATCAGGCCCATAGCAGCATAATGAGTGGATTCAGGTACGATGATTCTAAGTGAAATAAGTCACACAGAAAAAGAAACATCGTAAGATATCACTACTAAACGGAATGTAAACTTGGCTAAACAGGAACTGAATTACAAAACAGAACAGGGTGTCAAATGTAGAAAACCAACTTATGCTTGCTTAAGGGGAAAGGTGAGTTGGGGTGCGGCATAAAACCAGAGATTGAAATTAGCACAGATACCATTCCATAAGCCAAATATGTAATAGACAAGAGCTACTCCTTGCTCAACGAAGTGGACTCAACACCCCATATTAAACCCCTAAGAATATACCTGACTAGTAAGAATCTTAAAACCTATGGATTTATATGTCTCTGAAAGAGAATCAAGCGTGTGTACAGCGGCATAAACGCAGCAGTGATAGGATTGGTGAGGTTCGGTGAGCAAATGCAGACCCTTTGAAGTCATATTGCATGGTACCCATTCCATGGGTCTCAACTCTCCAGGTTTAAGGGATTCTTCCTTCAGCTAAAACATGCATGTGGAACCCAGAGTATGATCCACCGTGTGATCGGGAAACGTGTTCAAATGTGTCTCAGTTTTTGTCCCCTGGTACTTGGGTGCAACATTCCAGACGCTTTACTAACACTCTCCCCACTTGGAGAGTCAGTGCCTTTAACCTCCTGTTTGGCCCAGTTTCCAATTTCTGTGGAAATTGAACAGGAATAGGGAGAACCAATGAGACACTAGGTGGAGGTGTCCGGACGGGCAAATTTAACTCTCATTTCCCACCAGGAAGAGGAATTAACTAAAGGCTCAGCATGCCGTGCCGGAACCAAACTAGGGTCCGAAGCAATCCTGTGGTGTTGCGGCCAGCTCACAAGAAAGCGAGTTGAAGAAAGGAGCTCAGGGGCACTGTAATTCACAAACCTGCAGAGTTATAAATGACAGGTAACTTCCAAAAATATATTGAAGTAAGGCAGCCAAGAGGAGTTGAAAGCGGGGCAGAATTGCAGGAAACCGATTTCAGAAGGTAGACTGGAATTGCATGTAAAGCATAGGAAAAGAGGCAGAACGTCCACAATGATGCACTTGGCCAAAAAGGGCGTATGCGTTTTTTCCTGAATATATTCAGGAAAAGACGCATACGCCCTTTTTGGCCAACCAAGCAAGCTTGCAAAGGAAATCTGCACTACAATGAAGTCTCACTGCCCCCCGGTCAAAAGGGCCATCTGAAAAATGTGTAAAATCCAGAAAGGCAGGACAGGCCATGGAGAACTGGGAGTCTTGTTATGCTGATGGGCGGGATGTAAATTGCCAGCAGCCACTCTGGAGAAGTGTATGGTGTTTCCTGAAACATCCAAAAAACAAAGCAACAGAGCCTAGGGCACTTCCACTTATGGTCCTATTGCTTAGGGAAATTAAAATCAAAAAGACACAGCTACCCCAAAGTTTGGGATGGCTCTGTTTACAAAAACCTCGTTTACTGTACAAGTTAAATATCACAGAAAGTGAAAAGTGGATAAAGAAGTTGTGGTACTTACGTACAATGCAATATCACTCAGCAATGAAATCTATGTCATCAGGCCCGTAGCAGCATAATGAGTGGATAAAGGTACGATGATTCTAAGTGAAATAAGTCACACAGAAAAAGAAACATCATAAGATATCACTACTACACGGAAAGTAAACTTGGCTACACAAGAACTGAATTACAAAACAGAACAGGGTGTCAAATGTAGAAAACCAACTTATGCTTGCTTAAGGGGAAAGGTGAGTTGGGGTGCGGCATAAAACCACAGATTGAAATTAGCACAGATACCATTCCATAAACCAAATATGTAATAGACAAGAGGTACTCCTTGCTCAACGAAGTGGACTCAACACCACATATTAAACGCCTAACAATATACCTGACTAGTAAGAATCTTAAAACCTATGGATTTATATGCCTCCGAAAGAGAATCAAGCGTGTGTACAGCGGCATAAACGCAGCAGTGATAGGATTGGTGAGGTTCGGTGAGCAAATGCAGACCCTTTGAAGTCATATTGCATGGTACCCATTCCATGGGTCTCAACTCTCCATGTTTAAGGGATTCTTCCTTCAGCTAAAACATGCATGTGGAACCCAGAGTATGATCCACCGTGTGATCAGGAAACGTGTTCAAATGTGTCTCAGTTTTGGTCCCCTGGTACTCGGGTGCAAAATTCCAGACGCTTTACTAACACTCTCCCCACTTGGAGAGTCAGTGCCTTTAACCTCCTGTTTGGCCCAGTTTGCAATTTCTGTGGAAAATGAACAGGAATAGGAAGAACCAATGAGAGACTAGTTGGAGGTGTCCAGACGGGCAAATTTAACTCTCACTTCCCACCAGGAAGAGGAATTAACCAAAGGCTCAACATGCCGTGCCGGAACCAAACTAGGGCCTGAAGCAATCCTGCGGTGTTGTGGCCAGCTCACAAGAAAGCGAGTTGAAGAAAGGAGCTCAGGGGCACTGTAATTCACAAACCTGCAGAGTTATAAATGACAGCTATCTTCCAAAAATATATTGAAGTAAGGCTGCCAAGAGGACTTGAAAGCGGGGCAGAATTATAGGAAACCGATTGCAGGAGGTAGACTGGAATTGCATGTAAAGCTTAGGAAAAGAGGCAGAACGTCGACAATGATGCACTTGGCCAAAAAGGGAGTATGCGTTCTTTCCTGAATATATTCAGGAAAAAACGCATACGCACTTTTTGGCCAACCAAGCAAGCTTGCAAAGGAAATCTGCATTACAATGAAGTCTCACTGCCCCCGGTCAAAAGGGTCATCTGAAAAAAGTGTAAAATCCAGAAAGGCAGGACAGCCCATGGAGAACTGGGAGCCTTGTTATGCTGATGGGCGGGATGTAAATTGCCAGCAGCCACTCTGGAGAAGTGTATGGTGTGTCCTGAAACATCCAAAAAACAAAGCAACAGAGCCTAGGGCACTTCCACTTATGGTCCTATAGCTTAGGGAAATTAAAATCAAAAAGACACAGCCACCCCAAAGTTTGGGACGGCTCTGTTTACAAGAACCTCGTTTACCGTACAAGTTCAATATCACAGAAAGCGAAAAATGGATATAGAAGTTGTGGTACTTACGTACAATGCAATATCACTCAGCAATGAAATCTATGTCATCAGGCCCGTAGCAGCATAATGAGTGGATTCAGGTACGATGATTCTAAGTGAAATAATTCACACAGAAAGAGAAACATCATAAGATATCACTACTACACGGAATGTAAACTTGGCTACACAGGAACTGAATTACAAAACAGAACAGGGTGTCAAATGTAGAAAATCAACTTATGCTTGCTTAAGTGGAAAGGTGAGTTGGGTGCGGCATAAAACCAGAGATTGAAATTAGCACAGATACCGTTCCATAAGCCAAATATGTAATAGACAAGAGCTACTCCTTGCTCAACGAAGTGGACTCAACACCCCATATTAAACCCCTAAGAATATACCTGACTAGTAAGAATCTTAAAACCTATGGATTTATATGTCTCTGAAAGAGAATCAAGCGTGTGTACAGCGGCATAAACGCAGCAGTGATAGGATTGGTGAGGTTCGGTGAGCAAATGCAGACCCTTTGAAGTCATATTGCATGGTACCCATTCCATGGGTCTCAACTCTCCAGGTTTAAGGGATGCTTCCTTCAGCTAAAACATGCATGTGGAACCCAGAGTATGATCCACCGTGTGATCGGGAAACGTGTTCAAATGTGTCTCAGTTTTTGTCCCCTGGTACTTGGGTGCAACATTCCAGACGCTTTACTAACACTCTCCCCACTTGGAGAGTCAGTGCCTTTAACCTCCTGTTTGGCCCAGTTTCCAATTTCTGTGGAAATTGAACAGGAATAGGGAGAACCAATGAGACACTAGGTGGAGGTGTCCGGACGGGCAAATTTAACTCTCATTTCCCACCAGGAAGAGGAATTAACTAAAGGCTCAGCATGCCGTGCCGGAACCAAACTAGGGTCCGAAGCAATCCTGTGGTGTTGCGGCCAGCTCACAAGAAAGCGAGTTGAAGAAAGGAGCTCAGGGGCACTGTAATTCACAAATCTGCAGAGTTATAAGTGACAGGTAACTTCCAAAAATATATTGAAGTAAGGCAGCCAAGAGGAGTTGAAAGCGGGGCAGAATTGCAGGAAACCGATTTCAGAAGGTAGACTGGAATTGCATGTAAAGCATAGGAAAAGAGGCAGAACGTCCACAATGATGCACTTGGCCAAAAAGGGCGTATGCGTCTTTTCCTGAATATATTCAGGAAAAGACGCATACGCCCTTTTTGGCCAACCAAGCAAGCTTGCAAAGGAAATCTGCACTACAATGAAGTCTCACTGCCCCCCGGTCAAAAGGGCCATCTGAAAAAAGTGTAAAATCCAGAAAGGCAGGACAGGCCATGGAGAACTGGGAGCCTTGTTATGCTGATGGGCGGGATGTAAATTGCCAGCACCCACTCTGGAGAAGTGTATGGTGTTTCCTGAAACATCCAAAAAACAAAGCAACAAAGCCAAGGGCACTTCCACTTATGGTCCTATAGCTTAGGAAAATTAAAATCAAAAAGACACACCCACTCCAAAGTTTGGGACGGCTCTGTTTACAAGAACCTCGTTTACGGTACAAGTTCAATACCACACAAAGCGAAAAATGGATAAAGAAGTTGTGGTACTTACGTACAATGCAATATCACTCAGCAATGAAATCTATGTCATCAGGCCCATAGCAGCATAATGAGTGGATTCAGGTACGATGATTCTAAGTGAAATAAGTCACACAGAAAAAGAAACATCATAAGATATCACTACTACACGGAATGTAAACTTGGCTACACAGGAACTGAATTACAAAACAGAACAGGGTGTCAAATGGAGAAAACCAACTTATGCTTGCTTAAGGGGAAAGGTGAGTTGGGGTGCTGCATAAAACCGGAGATTGAAATTAGCACAGATACCGTTCCATAAGCCAAATATGTAATAGAAAAGAGCTACTCCTTGCTCAACGAAGTGGACTCAACACCCCATATTAAACGCCTAAGAATATACCTGACTACAAATAATCTTAAAACCTACGGATTTATATGTCTCCGAAAGAGAATCAAGCGTGTGTACAGCGGCATAAACGCAGCAGTGATAGGATTGGTGAGGTTCGGTGAGCAAATGCAGACCCTTTGAAGTCATATTGCATGGTACCCATTCCATGGGTCTCAACTCTCCAGGTTTAAGGGATTCTTCCTTCAGGTAAAACATGCATGTGGAACCCAGAGTATGATCCACCGTGTGATCGCTAAATGTGTTGAAATGTGTCTCACTTTTCGTCGCCTGGTACTCGGGTGCAACATTCCAGATGCTTTACTAACACTCTCCCCACTTGGAGAGTCAGTGCCTTTAAACTCCTATTTGGCCCAGTTGGAATTTCTGTGTAAGATGAACAGGAATAGGGAGAACCAATGAGAGACTAGCTGGAGGTGTCTGGACGGGATAATTTAACTCTCATTTCCCACCAGGAAGAGGAATAAACCAAAGTCGCAGCATGCCGTGCCGGAACCAAACTAGGGCCTGAAGTAATCCTGCGATGTTGCGGCCAGCTCACAAGAAAGTGAGTTGAAAAAAGGAGCTCAGGGGCACTGTAATTCACAAACCTGCAGAGTTATAAATGACAGCTATCTTCCTAAAATATATTGAAGTAAGGCTGCCAAGAGGAGTTGAAAGCGGGGCAGAATTGCAGGAAACCGATTTCAGGAGGTAGACTGGAATTGCATGTAAAGCATAGGAAAAGAGGCAGAACGTCCACAATGATGCACTTGGCCAAAAAGGGCGTATGCGTTTTTTCCTGAATATATTCAGGAAAAAACGCATACGCACTTTTTGGCCAACCAAGCAAGCTTGCAAAGGAAATCTGCACTACAATGAAGTCTCACTGCCCCCCGGTCAAAAGGGCCATCTGAAAAAAGTGTAAAATCCAGAAAGGCAGGACAGGCCATGGAAAACTGGGAGCCTTGTTATGCTGATGGGTGGGATGTAAATTGCCAGCAGCCACTCTGGAGAAGTGTATGGTGTTTCCTGAAACATCCAAAAAACAAAGCAACAGAGCCTAGGGCACATCCACTTATGGTCCTATAGCTTAGGGAAATTAAAATCAAAAAGACACAGCCACCCCAAATTTTGGGACGGCTCTGTTTACAAGAACCTCGTTTACGGTACAAGTTCAATATCACAGAAAGCGAAAAATGGATAAAGAAGTTGTGGTACTTACGTACAATGCAATATCACTCAGCAATGAAATGTATGTCATCAGGTCCGTAGCAGCATAATGAGTGGATTCAGGTACGATGATTGTAAGTGAAATAAGTCACACAGAAAAAGAAACATCATAAGATATCACTACTACACGGAATGTAAACTTGGCTACACAGGAACTGAATTATAAAACAGAACAGGGTGTCAAATGTAGAAAACCAACTTATGCTTGCTTAAGTGGAAAGGTGAGTTGGGGTGCTTCATAAAACCAGAGATTGAAATTAGCACAGATACCGTTCCATAAGCCAAATATGTAATAGACAAGAGCTACTCCTTGCTCAACGAAGTGGACTCAACACCCCATATTAAACGCCTAAGAATATACCTGACTAGTAAGAATCTTAAAACCTATGGATTTATATGTCTCCGAAAGAGGATCAAGTGTGTGTACAGCGGCATAAACGCAGCAGTGATAGGATTGGTGAGGTTCGGTGAGCAAATGCAGACCCTTTGAAATCATATTGCATGGTACCCATCCATGGGTCCCAACTCTCCATGTTTAAGGGATTCTTCCTTCAGCTAAAACATGCATGTGGAACCCAGAGTATGATCCACGGTGTCATCGGGAAACGTGTTCAAATGTGTCTCAGTTTTCGTCCCCTGGTACTCGGGTGCAAATTTCCAGACGCTTTACTAACACTCTCCCCACTTGGAGAGTCGGTGCCTTTAACCTCCTGTTTGGCCCAGTTTGCAATTTCTGTGGAAAATGAACAGGAATAGGGAGAACCAATGAGAGACTAGGTGGAGGTGTCTGGACGGGCAAATTTAACTCTCATTTCCCACCAGGAAGAGGAATTAACCAAAGGCTCAAAATGCTGTGCCGGAACCAAACTAGGGCCTGAAGCAATCCTGCGGTGTTGCGGCCAGCTCACAAGAAAGCAAGTTGAAGAAAGGAGCTCAGGGGCACTGTAATTCACAAACCTGCAGAGTTATAAATGACAGCTATCTTCCAAAAATATATTGAAGTAAGGCAGCCAAGAGGAATTGAAAGCGGGGCAGAATTGCAGGAAACCGATTTCAGGAGGTAGACTGGAATTGCATGTAAAGCATAGGAAAAGAGGCAGAACGTCCACAATGATGCACTTGGCCAAAAAGGGCGTATGCGTTTTTTCCTGAATATATTCAGGAAAAAACGCATACGCCCTTTTTGGCCAACCAAGCAAGCTTGCAAAGGAAATCTGCACTACAATGAAGTCTCACTGCCCCCCGGTCAAAAGGGCCATCTGAAAAAAGTGTAAAACCCAGAAAGGCAGGACAGGCCATGGAGAACTGGGAGCCTTGTTATGCTGATGGGCGGGATGTAAATTGCCAGCAGCCACTCTGGAGAAGTGTATGGTGTTTCCTGAAACATCCAAAAAACAAAGCAACAGAGCCTATGGCACTTCAACTTATGGTCCTATAGCTTAGGGAAATTAAAATCAAAAAGACACAGCCACCCCAAAGTTTGGGACGGCTCTGTTTACAAGAACCTCGTATACGGTAAAAGTTGAATATCACAGAAAGCGAAAAATGGATAAAGAATTTGTGGTACTTACGTACAAGGCAATATCACTCAGCAATGAAATCTATGTCATCAGGCCCGTAGCAGCATAATGAGTGGATTCAGGTACGATGATTCTAAGTGAAATAAGTCACACAGAAAAAGAAACATCATAAGGTATCACTAACACAGGGAATGTAAACATGGCTACACAGGAACTGAATTACAAAACAGAACAGGGTGTCAAATGTAGAAAACCAACTTATGCTTGCTTAAGTGGAAAGGTGAGTTGGGGTGCTTCATAAAACCAGAGATTGAAATTAGCACAGATACCGTTCCATAAGCCAAATATGTAATAGACAAGAGCTACTCCTTGCTCAACGAAGTGGACTCAACACCCCATATTAAACGCCTAAGAATATACCTGACTAGTAAGAATCTTAAAACCTATGGATTTATATGTCTCCGAAAGAGGATCAAGCGTGTGTACAGCGGCATAAACGCAGCAGTGATAGGATTGGTGAGGTTCGGTGAGCAAATGCAGACCCTTTGAAATCATATTGCATGGTACCCATTCCATGGGTCTCAACTCTCCATGTTTAAGGGATTCTTCCTTCAGCTAAAACATGCATGTGGAACCCAGAGTATGATCCACCGTGTGATCGGAAAACGTGTTCAAATGTGTCTCAGTTTTCGTCCCCTGGTACTCGGGTGCAACATTCCAGACGCTTTACTAACACTCTCCCCACTTGGAGAGTCGGTGCCTTTAACCTCCTGTTTGGCCCAGTTTGCAATTTCTGTGGAAAATGAACAGGAATAGGGAGAACCAATGAGAGACTAGGTGGAGGTGTCTGGACGGGCAAATTTAACTCTCATTTCCCACCAGGAAGAGGAATTAACCAAAGGCTCAACATGCCATGCCGGAACCAAACTAGGGCCTGAAGCAATCCTGCGGTGTTGCGGCCAGCTCACAAGAAAGCGAGTTGAAGAAAGGAGCTCAGGGGCACTGTAATTCACAAACCTGCAGAGTTATAAATGACAGCTATCTTCCAAAAATATATTGAAGTAAGGCAGCCAAGAATAGTTGAAAGCGGGGCAGAATTGCAGGAAACCGATTTCAGGAGGTAGACTGGAATTGCATGTAAAGCATAGGAAAAGAGGCAGAACGTCCACAATGATGCACTTGGCCAAAAAGGGCGTATGCGTTTTTTCCTGAATATATTCAGGAAAAAACGCATACGCCCTTTTTGGCCAACCAAGCAAGCTTGCAAAGGAAATCTGCACTACAATGAAGTCTCACTGCCCCCCGGTCAAAAGGGCCATCTGAAAAAAGTGTAAAACCCAGAAAGGCAGGACAGGCCATGGAGAACTGGGAGCCTTGTTATGCTGATGGGCGGGATGTAAATTGCCAGCAGCCACTCTGGAGAAGTGTATGGTGTTTCCTGAAACATCCAAAAAACAAAGCAACAGAGCCTAGGGCACTTCCACTTATGGTCCTATAGCTTAGGGAAATTAAAATCAAAAAGACACAGCAACCCCAAAGTTTGGGACGGCTCTGTTTACAAGAACCTCGTTTACGGTACAAGTTGAATATCACAGAAAGCGAAAAATGGATAAAGAAGTTGTGGTACTTACGTACAATGCAATATCACTCAGCAATGAAATCTATGTCATCAGGCTCGTAGCAGCATAATGAGTGGATTCAGGTACGACGATTCTAAGTGAAATTAGTCACACAGAAAAAGAAACATCATAAGATATCACTAATACACGGAATGTAAACTTGGCTACACAAGAACTGAATTACAAAACAGAACAGGGTGTCAAATGTAGAAAACCAACTTATGCTTGCTTAAGGGGAAGGGTGAGTTGTGGTGCTGCATAAAACCAGAGATTGAAATTAGCACAGATACCGTTCCATAAGCCAAATATGTAATAGACAAGAGCTACTCCTTGCTCAACGAAGTGGACTCAACACCCCATATTAAATGCCTAAGAATATACCTGACTAGTAAGAATCTTAAAACCTATGGATTTATATGTCTCCGAAAGAGAATCAAGCGTGTGTACAGCGGCATAAACGCAGCAGTGATAGGATTGGTGAGGTTCGGTGAGCAAATGCAGACCCTTTGAAGTCATATTGCATGATACCCATTCCATGGGTCTCAACTCTCCAGGTTTAAGGGATTCTTCCTTCAGCTAAAACATGCATGTGGAAGCCAGAGTATGATCCACCCTGTGATCGGAAAACGTGTTCAAATGTGTCTCAGTTTTCGTCCCCTGGTACTCGGGTGCAACATTCCAGACGCTTCACTAACACTCCCCCTCTTGGAGAGTCAGTGCCTTTACCCTCCTGTTTGGCCCAGTTTGCAATTTCTGTGGAAAATGAACAGGAATAGGGAGAACCAATGAGAGACTAGGTGGAGGTGTCTGGACGGGCAAATTTAACTCTCATTTCCCACCAGGAAGAGGAATAAACCAAAGTCGCAGCATGCCGTGCCGGAACCAAACTAGGGCCTGAAGTAATCCTGCGATGTTGCGGCCAGCTCACAAGAAAGTGAGTTGAAAAAAGGAGCTCAGGGGCACTGTAATTCACAAACCTGCAGAGTTATAAATGACAGTTATCTTCCTAAAATATATTGAAGTAAGGCTGCCAAGAGGAGTTGAAAGCGGGGCAGAATTGCAGGAAACCGATTTCAGGAGGTAGACTGGAATTGCATGTAAAGCATAGGAAAAGAGGCAGAACGTCCACAATGATGCACTTGGCCAAAAAGGGCGTATGCGTTTTTTCCTGAATATATTCAGGAAAAAACGCATACGCACTTTTTGGCCAACCAAGCAAGCTTGCAAAGGAAATCTGCACTACAATGAAGTCTCACTGCCCCCCGGTCAAAAGGGCCATCTGAAAAAAGTGTAAAATCCAGAAAGGCAGGACAGGCCATGGAAAACTGGGAGCCTTGTTATGCTGATGGGCGGGATGTAAATTGCCAGCAGCCACTCTGGAGAAGTGTATGGTGTTTCCTGAAACATCCAAAAAACAAAGCAACAGAGCCTAGGGCACATCCACTTATGGTCCTATAGCTTAGGGAAATTAAAATCCAAAAGACACAGCCACCCCAAATTTTGGGACGGCTCTGTTTACAAGAACCTCGTTTACGGTACAAGTTCAATATCACAGAAAGCGAAAAATGGATAAAGAAGTTGTGGTACTTACGTACAATGCAATATCACTCAGCAATGAAATCTATGTCATCAGGTCCGTAGCAGCATAATGAGTGGATTCAGGTACGATGATTGTAAGTGAAATAAGTCACACAGAAAAAGAAACATCATAAGATATCACTACTACACGGAATGTAAACTTGGCTACAGAGGAACTGAATTATAAAACAGAACAGGGTGTCAAATGTAGAAAACCAACTTATGCTTGCTTAAGTGGAAAGGTGAGTTGGGGTGCTTCATAAAACCAGAGATTGAAATTAGCACAGATACCGTTCCATAAGCCAAATATGTAATAGACAAGAGCTACTCCTTGCTCAACGAAGTGGACTCAACACCCCATATTAAACGCCTAAGAATATACCTGACTAGTAAGACTCTTAAAACCTATGGATTTATATGTCTCCGAAAGAGGATCAAGTGTGTGTACAGCGGCATAAACGCAGCAGTGATAGGATTGGTGAGGTTCGGTGAGCAAATGCAGACCCTTTGAAGTCATATTGCATGGTACCCATCCATGGGTCCCAACTCTCCATGTTTAAGGGATTCTTCCTTCAGCTAAAACATGCATGTGGAACCCAGAGTATGATCCACGGTGTCATCGGGAAACGTGTTCAAATGTGTCTCAGTTTTCGTCCCCTGGTACTCGGGTGCAAATTTCCAGACGCTTTACTAACACTCTCCCCACTTGGAGAGTCGGTGCCTTTAACCTCCTGTTTGGCCCAGTTTGCAATTTCTGTGGAAAATGAACAGGAATAGGGAGAACAAATGAGAGACTAGGTGGAGGTGTCTGGACGGGCAAATTTAACTCTCATTTCCCACCAGGAAGAGGAATTAACCAAAGGCTCAAAATGCTGTGCCGGAACCAAACTAGGGCCTGAAGCAATCCTGCGGTGTTGCGGCCAGCTCACAAGAAAGCAAGTTGAAGAAAGGAGCTCAGGGGCACTGTAATTCACAAACCTGCAGAGTTATAAATGACAGCTATCTTCCAAAAATATATTGAAGTAAGGCAGCCAAGAGGAATTGAAAGCGGGGCAGAATTGCAGGAAACCGATTTCAGGAGGTAGACTGGAATTGCATGTAAAGCATAGGAAAAGAGGCAGAACGTCCACAATGATGCACTTGGCCAAAAAGGGCGTATGCGTTTTTTCCTGAATATATTCAGGAAAAAACGCATACGCCCTTTTTGGCCAACCAAGCAAGCTTGCAAAGGAAATCTGCACTACAATGAAGTCTCACTGCCCCCCGGTCAAAAGGGCCATCTGAAAAAAGTGTAAAACCCAGAAAGGCAGGACAGGCCATGGAGAACTGGGAGCCTTGTTATGCTGATGGGCGGGATGTAAATTGCCAGCAGCCACTCTGGAGAAGTGTATGGTGTTTCCTGAAACATCCAAAAAACAAAGCAACAGAGCCTAGGGCACTTCCACTTATGGTCCTATAGCTTAGGGAAATTAAAATCAAAAAGACACAGCAACCCCAAAGTTTGGGACGGCTCTGTTTACAAGAACCTCGTTTACGGTACAAGTTGAATATCACAGAAAGCGAAAAATGGATAAAGAAGTTGTGGTACTTACGTACAATGCAATATCACTCAGCAATGAAATCTATGTCATCAGGCTCGTAGCAGCATAATGAGTGGATTCAGGTACGACGATTCTAAGTGAAATTAGTCACACAGAAAAAGAAACATCATAAGATATCACTAATACACGGAATGTAAACTTGGCTACACAAGAACTGAATTACAAAACAGAACAGGGTGTCAAATGTAGAAAACCAACTTATGCTTGCTTAAGGGGAAGGGTGAGTTGTGGTGCTGCATAAAACCAGAGATTGAAATTAGCACAGATACCGTTCCATAAGCCAAATATGTAATAGACAAGAGCTACTCCTTGCTCAACGAAGTGGACTCAACACCCCATATTAAATGCCTAAGAATATACCTGACTAGTAAGAATCTTAAAACCTATGGATTTATATGTCTCCGAAAGAGAATCAAGCGTGTGTACAGCGGCATAAACGCAGCAGTGATAGGATTGGTGAGGTTCGGTGAGCAAATGCAGACCCTTTGAAGTCATATTGCATGATACCCATTCCATGGGTCTCAACTCTCCAGGTTTAAGGGATTCTTCCTTCAGCTAAAACATGCATGTGGAAGCCAGAGTATGATCCACCCTGTGATCGGAAAACGTGTTCAAATGTGTCTCAGTTTTCGTCCCCTGGTACTCGGGTGCAACATTCCAGACGCTTCACTAACACTCCCCCTCTTGGAGAGTCAGTGCCTTTACCCTCCTGTTTGGCCCAGTTTGCAATTTCTGTGGAAAATGAACAGGAATAGGGAGAACCAATGAGAGACTAGGTGGAGGTGTCTGGACGGGCAAATTTAACTCTCATTTCCCACCAGGAAGAGGAATAAACCAAAGTCGCAGCATGCCGTGCCGGAACCAAACTAGGGCCTGAAGTAATCCTGCGATGTTGCGGCCAGCTCACAAGAAAGTGAGTTGAAAAAAGGAGCTCAGGGGCACTGTAATTCACAAACCTGCAGAGTTATAAATGACAGTTATCTTCCTAAAATATATTGAAGTAAGGCTGCCAAGAGGAGTTGAAAGCGGGGCAGAATTGCAGGAAACCGATTTCAGGAGGTAGACTGGAATTGCATGTAAAGCATAGGAAAAGAGGCAGAACGTCCACAATGATGCACTTGGCCAAAAAGGGCGTATGCGTTTTTTCCTGAATATATTCAGGAAAAAACGCATACGCACTTTTTGGCCAACCAAGCAAGCTTGCAAAGGAAATCTGCACTACAATGAAGTCTCACTGCCCCCCGGTCAAAAGGGCCATCTGAAAAAAGTGTAAAATCCAGAAAGGCAGGACAGGCCATGGAAAACTGGGAGCCTTGTTATGCTGATGGGCGGGATGTAAATTGCCAGCAGCCACTCTGGAGAAGTGTATGGTGTTTCCTGAAACATCCAAAAAACAAAGCAACAGAGCCTAGGGCACATCCACTTATGGTCCTATAGCTTAGGGAAATTAAAATCCAAAAGACACAGCCACCCCAAATTTTGGGACGGCTCTGTTTACAAGAACCTCGTTTACGGTACAAGTTCAATATCACAGAAAGCGAAAAATGGATAAAGAAGTTGTGGTACTTACGTACAATGCAATATCACTCAGCAATGAAATCTATGTCATCAGGTCCGTAGCAGCATAATGAGTGGATTCAGGTACGATGATTGTAAGTGAAATAAGTCACACAGAAAAAGAAACATCATAAGATATCACTACTACACGGAATGTAAACTTGGCTACAGAGGAACTGAATTATAAAACAGAACAGGGTGTCAAATGTAGAAAACCAACTTATGCTTGCTTAAGTGGAAAGGTGAGTTGGGGTGCTTCATAAAACCAGAGATTGAAATTAGCACAGATACCGTTCCATAAGCCAAATATGTAATAGACAAGAGCTACTCCTTGCTCAACGAAGTGGACTCAACACCCCATATTAAACGCCTAAGAATATACCTGACTAGTAAGACTCTTAAAACCTATGGATTTATATGTCTCCGAAAGAGGATCAAGTGTGTGTACAGCGGCATAAACGCAGCAGTGATAGGATTGGTGAGGTTCGGTGAGCAAATGCAGACCCTTTGAAGTCATATTGCATGGTACCCATCCATGGGTCCCAACTCTCCATGTTTAAGGGATTCTTCCTTCAGCTAAAACATGCATGTGGAACCCAGAGTATGATCCACGGTGTCATCGGGAAACGTGTTCAAATGTGTCTCAGTTTTCGTCCCCTGGTACTCGGGTGCAAATTTCCAGACGCTTTACTAACACTCTCCCCACTTGGAGAGTCGGTGCCTTTAACCTCCTGTTTGGCCCAGTTTGCAATTTCTGTGGAAAATGAACAGGAATAGGGAGAACAAATGAGAGACTAGGTGGAGGTGTCTGGACGGGCAAATTTAACTCTCATTTCCCACCAGGAAGAGGAATTAACCAAAGGCTCAAAATGCTGTGCCGGAACCAAACTAGGGCCTGAAGCAATCCTGCGGTGTTGCGGCCAGCTCACAAGAAAGCAAGTTGAAGAAAGGAGCTCAGGGGCACTGTAATTCACAAACCTGCAGAGTTATAAATGACAGCTATCTTCCAAAAATATATTGAAGTAAGGCAGCCAAGAGGAATTGAAAGCGGGGCAGAATTGCAGGAAACCGATTTCAGGAGGTAGACTGGAATTGCATGTAAAGCATAGGAAAAGAGGCAGAACGTCCACAATGATGCACTTGGCCAAAAAGGGCGTATGCGTTTTTTCCTGAATATATTCAGGAAAAAACGCATACGCCCTTTTTGGCCAACCAAGCAAGCTTGCAAAGGAAATCTGCACTACAATGAAGTCTCACTGCCCCCCGGTCAAAAGGGCCATCTGAAAAAAGTGTAAAATCCAGAAAGGCAGGACAGGCCAAGGAGAACTAGGAGCCTTCTTATGCTGATGGGCGGGATGTAAATTGCCAGCAGCCACTCTGGAGAAGTGTATGGTGTTTCCTGAAACATCCAAAAAACAAAGCAACAGAGCCTAGGGTATTTCCACTTATGGTCCTATAGCTTTGGGAAAGTAAAATCAAAAAGACACAGCCACCCCAAAGTTTGGGACGGCTCTGTTTACAAGAACCTCGTTTACGGTACAAGTTCAATATCACAGAAAGCGAAAAATGGATAAAGAAGTTGTGGTACTTACGTACAATGCAATATCACTCAGCAATGAAATCTATGTCATCAGGCCCATAGCAGCATAATGAGTGGATTCAGGTACGATGATTCTAAGTGAAATGAGTCACACAGAAAAAGAAACATCATAAGTTATCACTACTACACGGAATGTAAACTTGGCTACACAGGAACTGAATTACAAAACAGAACAGGGTGTCAAATGTAGAAAACCCACTTATGCTTGCTTAAGGGGAAAGGTGAGTTGGGGTGCTACATACAACAAGAGATTGAAATTAGCACAGATACCATTCCATAAGCCAAATATGTAATAGACAAGAGCTACTCCTTGCTCAACGAAGTGGACTCAACACCCCATATTAAACGCCTAACAATATACATGACTAGTAAGACTCTGAAAACCTATGGATTTATATGTTTCCGAAAGAGAATCAAGCGTGTGTACAGTGGCATAAACGCAGCAGTGATAGTATTGGTGAGGTTCGGTGAGCAAATGCAGACCCTTTGAAGTCATATTGCATGGTACCCATTCCATGGGTCTCAACTCTCCATGTTTAAGGGATTCTTCCTTCAGCTAAAACATGCATGTGGAACCCAGAGTATGATCCACCGTGTGATCGGAAAACGTGTTCAAATGTGTCTCAGTTTTCGTCCCCTGGTACTCGGGTGCAACATTCCAGACGCTTTACTAACACTCTCCCCACTTGGAGAGTCAGTGCCTTTAACCTCCTGTTTGGCCCAGTTTGCAATTTCTGTGGAAAATGAACAGGAATAGGGAGAACCAATGAGAGACTAGGTGGAGGTGTGTGGACGGGCAAATTTAACTCTCATTTCCCACCAGGAAGAGGAATTAACCAAAGGCTCAGCATGCCGTGCCGGAACCAAACTAGGGCCTGAAGCAATCCTGCGGTGTTGCGGCCAGCTCACAAGAAAGCGAGTTTAAGAAAGGAGCTCAGGGGCACTGTAATTCACAAACCTGCAGAGTTATAAATGACAGCTATCTTCCAAAAATATATTGAAGTAAGGCTGCCAAGCGGAGTTGAAAGCGGGGCAGAATTGCAGGAAACCGATTTCAGGAGGTAGACTGGAATTGCATGTAAAGCATAGGAAAAGAGGCAGAACGTCCACAATGATGCACTTGGCCAAAAAGGGCGTATGCGTTTTTTCCTGAATATATTCAGGAAAAAACGCATACGCCCTTTTTGGCCAACCAAGCAAGCTTGCAAAGGAAATCTGCACTACAATGAAGTCTCACTGCCCCCCGGTCAAAAGGGCCATCTGAAAAAAGTGTAAAACCCAGAAAGGCAGGACAGGCCATGGAGAACTGGGAGCCTAGTTATGCTGATGGGCGTGATGTAAATTGTCAGCAGCCACTGTGGAGAAGTGTATGGTGTTTCCTGAAACATCCAAAAAACAAAGCAACAGAGCCTAGGGCACTTCCACTTATGGTCCTATAGCTTAGGGAAATTAAAATCAAAAAGACACAGCCACCCCAAAGTTTGGGACGGCTCTGTTTAAAAGAACCTCGTTTACGGTACAAGTTGAATATCACAGAAAGCGAAAAATGGATAAAGAAGTTGTGGTACTTACGTACAATGCAATATCACTCAGCAATGAAATCTATGTCATCAGGCCCGTAGCAGCATAATGAGTGGATTCAGGTACGATGATTCTAAGTGAAATAAGTCACACAGAAAAAGAAACATCATAAGATATCACTACTACACGGAATGTAAACTTGGCTACACAAGAACTGAATTACAAAACAGAACAGGGTGTCAAATGTAGAAAACCAACTTATGCTTGCTTAAGGGGAAAGGTGAGTTGGGGTGCTGCATGAAACCAGAGATTGAAATTAGCACAGATACCGTTCCATAAGCCAAATATGTAATAGACAAGAGCTACTCCTTGCTCAACGAAGTGGACTCAACACCCCATATTAAACGCCTAAGAATATACCTGACTAGTAAGAATCTTAAAACCTATGGGTTTATATGTCTCCGAAAGAGAATCAAGCGTGTGTACAGTGGCATAAATGAAGCAGTGATAGGATTGGTGAGGTTCGGTGAGCAAATGCAGACCCTTTGAAGTCATATTGCATGGTACCCATTCCATGGGTCTCAACTCTCCAGGTGTAAGGGATTCTTCCTTCAGCTAAAACATGCATGTGGAACCCAGAGTATGATCCACCGTGTGATCGGAAAACGTGTTCAAATGTGTCTCAGTTTTCGTCCCCTGGTACTCGGGTGCAACATTCCAGACGCTTTACTAACACTCTCCCCACTTGGAGAGTCGGTGCCTTTAAACTCCCGTTTGGCCCAGTTTGCAATTTCTGTGGAAAATGAACAGGAATAGGGAGAACCAATGAGAGACTAGGTGAAGGTGTCTGGACAGGCAAATTTAACTCTCATTTCCCACCAGGAAGAGGAATTAACCAAAGGCTTAGCGTGCCATGCCGGAACCAAACTAGGGCCTGAAGCAATCCTGCGGTGTTGTGGCCAGCTCACAAGAAAGCGAGTTGAAGAAAGGAGCTCAGGGGCACTGTAATTCACAAACCTGCAGAGTTATAAATGACAGCTATCTTCCAAAAATATATTGAAGGAAGGCTGCCAAGAGGAGTTGAAAGCGGTGCAGAATTGCAGGAAACCGATTTCAGGAGGTAGACTGGAATTGCATGTAAAGCATAGGAAAAGAGGCAGAACGTCGACAATGATGCACTTGGCCAAAAAGGGCGTATGCGTTTTTTCCTGAATATATTCAGGAAAAAACGCATACGCCCTTTTTGGCCAACCAAGCAAGCTTGCAAAGGAAATGTGCACTACAATAAAGTCTCACTGCTCCCCGGTCAAAAGGGCCATCTGAAAAAACTGTAAAATCCAGAAAGGCAGGACAGGCCATGGAGAACTGGGAGCCTAGTTATGCTGATGGGCGTGATGTAAATTGCCAGCAGCCACTGTGGAGAAGTGTATGGTGTTTCCTGAAACATCCAAAAAACAAAGCAACAGAGCCTAGGGCACTTCCACTTACGGTCCTATAGCTTAGGGAAATTAAAATCAAAAAGACACAGCCACCCCAAAGTTTGGGACGGCTCTGTTTACAAGAACCTCGTTTACGGTACAAGTTGAATATCACAGAAAGCGAAAAATGGATAAAGAAGTGGTGGTACTTACGTACAATGCAATATCACTCAGCAATGAAATCTATGTCATCAGGCCCATAGCAGCATAATGAGTGGATTCAGGTACGATGATTCTAAGTGAAATAAGTCACACAGAAAAAGAAACATCATAAGATATCACTACTACAAGGAATGTAAACTTGGCTACACAAGAACTGAATTACAAAACAGAACAGGGTGTCAAATGTAGAAAACCAACTTATGCTTGCTTAAGGGGAAAGGTGAGTTGGGGTGCTGCATAAAACCAGAGATTGAAATTAGCACAGATACCGTTCCATAAGCCAAATATGTAATAGACAAGAGCTACTCCTTGCTCAACGAAGTGGACTCAACACCCCATATTAAACGCTTAAGAATATACCTGACTAGTAAGAATCTTAAAACCTATGGATTTATATGTCTCCGAAAGAGAATCAAGCGTGTGTACAGTGGCATAAACGCAGCAGTGATAGGACTGGTGAGGTTCGGTGAGCAAATGCAGACCCTTTGAAGTCATACTGCATGGTACCCATTCCATGAGTCTCAACTCTCCATGTTTAAGGGATTCTTCCTTCAGCTAAAACATGCATGTGGAACCCAGAGTATGATCCACGGTGTCATCGGGAAACGTGTTCAAATGTGTCTCAGTTTTCGTCCCCTGGTACTCGGGTGCAAATTTCCAGACGCTTTACTAACACTCTCCCCACTTGGAGAGTCGGTGCCTTTAACCTCCTGTTTGGCCCAGTTTGCAATTTCTGTGGAAAATGAACAGGAATAGGGAGAACCAATGAGAGACTAGGTGGAGGTGTCTGGACGGGCAAATTTAACTCTCATTTCCCACCAGGAAGAGGAATTAACCAAAGGCTCAAAATGCTGTGCCGGAACCAAACTAGGGCCTGAAGCAATCCTGCGGTGTTGCGGCCAGCTCACAAGAAAGCAAGTTGAAGAAAGGAGCTCAGGGGCACTGTAATTCACAAACCTGCAGAGTTATAAATGACAGCTATCTTCCAAAAATATATTGAAGTAAGGCAGCCAAGAGGAATTGAAAGCGGGGCAGAATTGCAGGAAACCGATTTCAGGAGGTAGACTGGAATTGCATGTAAAGCATAGGAAAAGAGGCAGAACGTCCACAATTATGCACTTGGCCAAAAAGGGCGTATGCGTTTTTTCCAGGAAAAAACGCATACGCCCTTTTTGGCCAACCAAGCAAGCTTGCAAAGGAAATCTGCACTACAATGAAGTCTCACTGCCCCCCGGTCAAAAGGGCCATCTGAAAAAAGTGTAAAATCCAGAAAGGCAGGACAGGCCAAGGAGAACTAGGAGCCTTCTTATGCTGATGGGCGGGATGTAAATTGCCAGCAGCCACTCTGGAGAAGTGTATGGTGTTTCCTGAAACATCCAAAAAACAAAGCAACAGAGCCTAGGGTATTTCCACTTATGGTCCTATAGCTTTGGGAAAGTAAAATCAAAAAGACACAGCCACCCCAAAGTTTGGGACGGCTCTGTTTACAAGAACCTCGTTTACGGTACAAGTTCAATATCACAGAAAGCGAAAAATGGATAAAGAAGTTGTGGTACTTACGTACAATGCAATATCACTCAGCAATGAAATCTATGTCATCAGGCCCGTAGCAGCATAATGAGTGGATTCAGGTACGATGATTCTAAGTGAAATGAGTCACACAGAAAAAGAAACATCATAAGTTATCACTACTACACGGAATGTAAACTTGGCTACACAGGAACTGAATTACAAAACAGAACAGGGTGTCAAATGTAGAAAACCCACTTATGCTTGCTTAAGGGGAAAGGTGAGTTGGGGTGCTACATACAACAAGAGATTGAAATTAGCACAGATACCGTTCCATAAGCCAAATATGTAATAGACAAGAGCTACTCCTTGCTCAACGAAGTGGACTCAACACCCCATATTAAACGCCTAACAATATACATGACTAGTAAGACTCTTAAAACCTATGGATTTATATGTTTCCGAAAGAGAATCAAGCGTGTGTACAGTGGCATAAACGCAGCAGTGATAGGATTGGTGAGGTTCGGTGAGCAAATGCAGACCCTTTGAAGTCATATTGCATGGTACCCATTCCATGGGTCTCAACTCTCCATGTTTAAGGGATTCTTCCTTCAGCTAAAACATGCATGTGGAACCCAGAGTATGATCCACCGTGTGATCGGAAAACGTGTTCAAATGTGTCTCAGTTTTCGTCCCCTGGTACTCGGGTGCAACATTCCAGACGCTTTACTAACACTCTCCCCAATTGGAGAGTCAGTGCCTTTAACCTCCTGTTTGGCCCAGTTTGCAATTTCTGTGGAAAATGAACAGGAATAGGGAGAACCAATGAGAGACTAGGTGGAGGTGTGTGGACGGGCAAATTTAACTCTCATTTCCCACCAGGAAGAGGAATTAACCAAAGGCTCAGCATGCCGTGCCGGAACCAAACTAGGGCCTGAAGCAATCCTGCGGTGTTGCGGCCAGCTCACAAGAAAGCGAGTTGAAGAAAGGAGCTCAGGGGCACTGTAATTCACAAACCTGCAGAGTTATAAATGACAGCTATCTTCCAAAAATATATTGAAGGAAGGCTGCCAAGAGTAGTTGAAAGCGGTGCAGAATTGCAGGACACCGATTTCAGGAGGTAGACTGGAATTGCAAGTAAAGCATAGGAAAAGAGGCAGAACATCCACAATGATGCACTTGGTCAAAAAGGGCGTATGCGTTTTTTCCTGAATATATTCAGGAAAAAATGCATACGCCCTTTTTGGCCAACCAACCAAGCTTGCAATGGAAATCTGCACTACAATGAAGTCTCACTGCCCCCCGGTCAAAAGGGCCATCTGAAAAAAGTGTAAAATCCAGAAAGGCAGGACAGGCCATGGAGAACTGGGAGCCTTGTTATGCTGATGGGCGGGATGTAAATTGCCAGCAGCCACTCTGGAGAAGTGTATGGTGTTTCCTGAAACATCCAAAAAACAAAGCAACAGAGCCTAGGGCACTTCCACTTATGGTCCTATAGCTTAGGGAAATTAAAATCAAAAAGACACAGCCACCCCAAAATTTGGGACGGCTCTGTTTACAAGAACCTCGTTTACGGTACAAGTTGAATATCACAGAAAGCGAAAAATGGATAAAGAAGTTTTGGTACTTACGTACAATGCAATATCACTCAGCAATGAAATCTATGTCATCAGGCCCATAGCAGCATAATGAGTGGATTCAGGTACGATGATTCTAAGTGAAATAAGTCACACAGAAAAAGAAACATCATAAGATATCACTACTACACGGAATGTAAACTTGGCTACACAGGAACTGAATTACAAAGCAGAACAGGGTGTCAAATGTAGAAAACCAACTTATGCTTGCTTAAGGGGAAAGGTGAGTTGGGGTGCTTCATACAACAAGAGATTGAAATTAGCACAGATACCGTTCCATAAGCCAAATATGTAATAGACAAGAGCTACTCCTTGCTCAACGAAGTGGACTCAACACCCCATATTAAACGCCTAAGAATATACCTGACTAGTAAGAATCTTAAAACCTATGGATTTATATGTCTCCGAAAGAGAATCAAGCGTGTGTACAGTGGCATAAACGCAGCAGTAATAGTATTGGTGAGGTTCGGTGAGCAAATGCAGACCCTTTGAAATCATATTGCATGGTACTCATCCATGGGTCTCAACTCTCCATGTTTAAGGGATTCTTCCTTCAGCTAAAACATGCATGTGGAACCCAGAGTATGATCCACCGTGTGATCGGAAAACGTGTTCAAATGTGTCTCACTTTTCGTCCCCTGGTACTCGGGTGCAACATTCCAGACGCTTTACTAACACTCTCCCCACTTGGAGAGTCGGTGCCTTTAACCTCCTGTTTGGCCCAGTTTGCAATTTCTGTGGAAAATGAACAGGAATAGGGAGAACCAATGAGAGACTAGGTGGAGGTGTCTGGACGGGCAAATTTAACTCTCATTTCCCACCAGGAAGAGGAATTAACCAAAGGCTCAAAATGCTGTGCCGGAACCAAACTAGGGCCTGAAGCAATCCTGCGGTGTTGCGGCCAGCTCACAAGAAAGCAAGTTGAAGAAAGGAGCTCAGGGGCACTGTAATTCACAAACCTGCAGAGTTATAAATGACAGCTATCTTCCAAAAATATATTGAAGTAAGGCAGCCAAGAGGAATTGAAAGCGGGGCAGAATTGCAGGAAACCGATTTCAGGAGGTAGACTGGAATTGCATGTAAAGCATAGGAAAAGAGGCAGAACGTCCACAATTATGCACTTGGCCAAAAAGGGCGTATGCGTTTTTTCCAGGAAAAAACGCATACGCCCTTTTTGGCCAACCAAGCAAGCTTGCAAAGGAAATCTGCACTACAATGAAGTCTCACTGCCCCCCGGTCAAAAGGGCCATCTGAAAAAAGTGTAAAATCCAGAAAGGCAGGACAGGCCAAGGAGAACTAGGAGCCTTCTTATGCTGATGGGCGGGATGTAAATTGCCAGCAGCCACTCTGGAGAAGTGTATGGTGTTTCCTGAAACATCCAAAAAACAAAGCAACAGAGCCTAGGGTATTTCCACTTATGGTCCTATAGCTTTGGGAAAGTAAAATCAAAAAGACACAGCCACCCCAAAGTTTGGGACGGCTCTGTTTACAAGAACCTCGTTTACGGTACAAGTTCAATATCACAGAAAGCGAAAAATGGATAAAGAAGTTGTGGTACTTACGTACAATGCAATATCACTCAGCAATGAAATCTATGTCATCAGGCCCGTAGCAGCATAATGAGTGGATTCAGGTACGATGATTCTAAGTGAAATGAGTCACACAGAAAAAGAAACATCATAAGTTATCACTACTACACGGAATGTAAACTTGGCTACACAGGAACTGAATTACAAAACAGAACAGGGTGTCAAATGTAGAAAACCCACTTATGCTTGCTTAAGGGGAAAGGTGAGTTGGGGTGCTACATACAACAAGAGATTGAAATTAGCACAGATACCGTTCCATAAGCCAAATATGTAATAGACAAGAGCTACTCCTTGCTCAACGAAGTGGACTCAACACCCCATATTAAACGCCTAACAATATACATGACTAGTAAGACTCTTAAAACCTATGGATTTATATGTTTCCGAAAGAGAATCAAGCGTGTGTACAGTGGCATAAACGCAGCAGTGATAGGATTGGTGAGGTTCGGTGAGCAAATGCAGACCCTTTGAAGTCATATTGCATGGTACCCATTCCATGGGTCTCAACTCTCCATGTTTAAGGGATTCTTCCTTCAGCTAAAACATGCATGTGGAACCCAGAGTATGATCCACCGTGTGATCGGAAAACGTGTTCAAATGTGTCTCAGTTTTCGTCCCCTGGTACTCGGGTGCAACATTCCAGACGCTTTACTAACACTCTCCCCAATTGGAGAGTCAGTGCCTTTAACCTCCTGTTTGGCCCAGTTTGCAATTTCTGTGGAAAATGAACAGGAATAGGGAGAACCAATGAGAGACTAGGTGGAGGTGTGTGGACGGGCAAATTTAACTCTCATTTCCCACCAGGAAGAGGAATTAACCAAAGGCTCAGCATGCCGTGCCGGAACCAAACTAGGGCCTGAAGCAATCCTGCGGTGTTGCGGCCAGCTCACAAGAAAGCGAGTTGAAGAAAGGAGCTCAGGGGCACTGTAATTCACAAACCTGCAGAGTTATAAATGACAGCTATCTTCCAAAAATATATTGAAGGAAGGCTGCCAAGAGTAGTTGAAAGCGGTGCAGAATTGCAGGACACCGATTTCAGGAGGTAGACTGGAATTGCAAGTAAAGCATAGGAAAAGAGGCAGAACATCCACAATGATGCACTTGGTCAAAAAGGGCGTATGCGTTTTTTCCTGAATATATTCAGGAAAAAATGCATACGCCCTTTTTGGCCAACCAACCAAGCTTGCAATGGAAATCTGCACTACAATGAAGTCTCACTGCCCCCCGGTCAAAAGGGCCATCTGAAAAAAGTGTAAAATCCAGAAAGGCAGGACAGGCCATGGAGAACTGGGAGCCTTGTTATGCTGATGGGCGGGATGTAAATTGCCAGCAGCCACTCTGGAGAAGTGTATGGTGTTTCCTGAAACATCCAAAAAACAAAGCAACAGAGCCTAGGGCACTTCCACTTATGGTCCTATAGCTTAGGGAAATTAAAATCAAAAAGACACAGCCACCCCAAAATTTGGGACGGCTCTGTTTACAAGAACCTCGTTTACGGTACAAGTTGAATATCACAGAAAGCGAAAAATGGATAAAGAAGTTTTGGTACTTACGTACAATGCAATATCACTCAGCAATGAAATCTATGTCATCAGGCCCATAGCAGCATAATGAGTGGATTCAGGTACGATGATTCTAAGTGAAATAAGTCACACAGAAAAAGAAACATCATAAGATATCACTACTACACGGAATGTAAACTTGGCTACACAGGAACTGAATTACAAAGCAGAACAGGGTGTCAAATGTAGAAAACCAACTTATGCTTGCTTAAGGGGAAAGGTGAGTTGGGGTGCTTCATACAACAAGAGATTGAAATTAGCACAGATACCGTTCCATAAGCCAAATATGTAATAGACAAGAGCTACTCCTTGCTCAACGAAGTGGACTCAACACCCCATATTAAACGCCTAAGAATATACCTGACTAGTAAGAATCTTAAAACCTATGGATTTATATGTCTCCGAAAGAGAATCAAGCGTGTGTACAGTGGCATAAACGCAGCAGTAATAGTATTGGTGAGGTTCGGTGAGCAAATGCAGACCCTTTGAAATCATATTGCATGGTACTCATCCATGGGTCTCAACTCTCCATGTTTAAGGGATTCTTCCTTCAGCTAAAACATGCATGTGGAACCCAGAGTATGATCCACCGTGTGATCGGAAAACGTGTTCAAATGTGTCTCACTTTTCGTCCCCTGGTACTCGGGTGCAACATTCCAGACGCTTTACTAACACTCTCCCCACTTGGAGAGTCGGTGCCTTTAACCTCCTGTTTGGCCCAGTTTGCAATTTCTGTGGAAAATGAACAGGAATAGGGAGAACCAATGAGAGACTAGGTGGAGGTGTCTGGACGGGCAAATTTAACTCTCATTTCCCACCAGGAAGAGGAATTAACCAAAGGCTCAACATGCCATGCCAGAACCAAACTAGGGCCTGAAGCAATCCTGCGGTGTTGCGGCCAGCTCACAAGAAAGCGAGTTGAAGAAAGGAGCTCAGGGGCACTGTAATTCACAAACCTGCAGAGTTATAAATGACAGCTATCTTCCAAAAATATATTGAAGTAAGGCAGCAAGAATAGTTGAAAGCGGGGCAGAATTGCAGGAAACCGATTTCAGGAGGTAGACTGGAATTGCATGTAAAGCATAGGAAAAGAGGCAGAACGTCCACAATGATGCACTTGGCCAAAAAGGGCGTATGCGTTTTTTCCTGAATATATTCAGGAAAAAACCCATACGCCCTTTTTGGCCAACCAAGCAAGCTTGCAAAGGAAATCTGCACTACAATGAAGTCTCACTGCCCCCCGGTCAAAAGGGCCATCTGAAAAAAGTGTAAAATCCAGAAAGGCAGGACAGGCCATGGAGAACTGGGAGCCTAGTTATGCTGATGGGCGTGATGTAAATTGTCAGCAGCCACTGTGGAGAAGTGTATGGTGTTTCCTGAAACATCCAAAAAACAAAGCAACAGAGCCTAGGGCACTTCCACTTATGGTCCTATAGCTTAGGGAAATTAAAATCAAAAAGACACAGCCACCCCAAAGTTTGGGACGGCTCTGTTTACAAGAACCTCGTTTACGGTACAAGTTCAATATCACAGAAAGCGAAAAATGGATAAAGAAGTTGTGGTACTTACGTACAATGCAATATCACTCAGCAATGAAATCTATGTCATCAGGCCCGTAGCAGCATAATGAGTGGATTCAGGTACGATGATTCTAAGTGAAATAAGTCACACAGAAAAAGAAACATCATAAGATATCACTACTACACGGAATGTAAACTTGGCTACACAAGAACTGAATTACAAAACAGAACAGGGTGTCAAATGTAGAAAACCAACTTATGCTTGCTTAAGGGGAAAGGTGAGTTGGGGTGCTGCATAAAACCAGAGATTGAAATTAGCACAGATACCGTTCCATAAGCCAAATATGTAATAGACAAGAGCTACTCCTTGCTCAACAAAGTGGACACAACACCCCATATTAAACGCCTAAGAATATACCTGACTAGTAAGAATCTTAAAACCTATGGATTTATATGTCTCCGAAAGAGAATCAAGCGTGTGTACAGTGGCATAAACGCAGCAGTAATAGTATTGGTGAGGTTCGGTGAGCAAATGCAGACCCTTTGAAGTCATATTGCATGGTACCCATCCATGGGTCTCAACTCTCTATGTTTAAGGGATTCTTCCTTCAGCTAAAACATGCATGTGGAACCCAGAGTATGATCCACCGTGTGATCGGAAAACGTGTTCAAATGTGTCTCAGTTTTCATCCCCTGGTACTCGGGTGCAACATTCCAGACGCTTTACTAACACTCTCCCCACTTGGAGAGTCGGTGCCTTTAACCTCCTGTTTGACCCAGTTTGCAATTTCTGTGGAAAATAAACAGGAATAGGGAGAACCAATGAGAGACTTGGTGGAGGTGTCTGGACGGGCAAACTTAACTCTCATTTCCCACCAGGAAGAGGAATTAACCAAAGGCTCAACATGCCATGCCGGAACCAAACTAGGGCCTGAAGCAATCCTGCGGTGTTGCGGCCAGCTCACAAGAAAGCGAGTTGAAGAAAGGAGCTCAGGGGCACTGTAATTCACAAACCTGCAGAGTTATAAATGACAGCTATCTTCCAAAAATATATTGAAGTAAGGCTGCCAAGAGGAGTTGAAAGCGGTGCAGAATTGCAGGAAACCGATTTCAGGAGGTAGACTGGAATTGCATGTAAAGCATAGGAAAAGAGGCAGAACGTCCACAATGATGCACTTGGCCAAAAAGGGCGTATGCGTTTTTTCCTGAATATATTCAGGAAAAAACGCATACGCCCTTTTTGGCCAACCAAGCAAGCTTGCAAAGGAAATGTGCACTACAATAAAGTCTCACTGCTCCCCGGTCAAAAGGGCCATCTGAAAAAACTGTAAAATCCAGAAAGGCAGGACAGGCCATGGAGAACTGGGAGCCTAGTTATGCTGATGGGCGTGATGTAAATTGCCAGCAGCCACTGTGGAGAAGTGTATGGTGTTTCCTGAAACATCCAAAAAACAAAGCAACAGAGCCTAGGGCACTTCCACTTACGGTCCTATAGCTTAGGGAAATTAAAATCAAAAAGACACAGCCACCCCAAAGTTTGGGACGGCTCTGTTTACAAGAACCTCGTTTACGGTACAAATACAATATCACAGAAAGCGAAAAATGGATAAAGAAGTGGTGGTACTTACTTACAATGCAATATCACTCAGCAATGAAATCTATGTCATCAGGCCCATAGCAGCATAATGAGTGGATTCAGGTACGATGATTCTAAGTGAAATAAGTCACACAGAAAAAGAAACATCATAAGATATCACTACTACAAGGAATGTAAACTTGGCTACACAAGAACTGAATTACAAAACAGAACAGGGTGTCAAATGTAGAAAACCAACTTATGCTTGCTTAAGGGGAAAGGTGAGTTGGGGTGCTGCATAAAACCAGAGATTGAAATTAGCACAGATACCGTTCCATAAGCCAAATATGTAATAGACAAGAGCTACTCCTTGCTCAACGAAGTGGACTCAACACCCCATATTAAACGCTTAAGAATATAACTGACTAGTAAGAATCTTAAAACCTATGGATTTATATGTCTCCGAAAGAGAATCAAGCGTGTGTACAGCGGCATAAACACAGCAGTGATAGGACTGGTGAGGTTCGGTGAGCAAATGCAGACCCTATGAAGTCATACTGCATGGTACCCATTCCATGAGTCTCAACTCTCCATGTTTAAGGGATTCTTCCTTCAGCTAAAACATGCATGTGGAACCCAGAGTATGATCCACGGTGTCATCGGGAAACGTGTTCAAATGTGTCTCAGTTTTCGTCCCCTGGTACTCGGGTGCAAATTTCCAGACGCTTTACTAACACTCTCCCCACTTGGAGAGTCGGTGCCTTTAACCTCCTGTTTGGCCCAGTTTGCAATTTCTGTGGAAAATGAACAGGAATAGGGAGAACCAATGAGAGACTAGGTGGAGGTGTCTGGACGGGCAAATTTAACTCTCATTTCCCACCAGGAAGAGGAATTAACCAAAGGCTCAAAATGCTGTGCCGGAAACAAACTAGGGCCTGAAGCAATCCTGCGGTGTTGCGGCCAGCTCAGAAGAAAGCAAGTTGAAGAAAGGAGCTCAGGGGCACTGTAATTCACAAACCTGCAGAGTTATAAATGACAGCTATCTTCCAAAAATATATTGAAGTAAGGCAGCCAAGAGGAATTGAAAGCGGGGCAGAATTGCAGGAAACCGATTTCAGGAGGTAGACTGGAATTGCATGTAAAGCATAGGAAAAGAGGCAGAACGTCCACAATTATGCACTTGGCCAAAAAGGGCATATGCGTTTTTTCCAGGAAAAAACGCATACGCCCTTTTTGGCCAACCAAGCAAGCTTGCAAAGGAAATCTGCACTACAATGAAGTCTCACTGTCCCCCGGTCAAAAGGGCCATCTGAAAAAAGTGTAAAATCCAGAAAGGCAGGACAGGCCAAGGAGAACTAGGAGCCTTCTTATGCTGATGGGCGGGATGTAAATTGCCAGCAGCCACTCTGGAGAAGTGTATGGTGTTTCCTGAAACATCCAAAAAACAAAGCAACAGAGCCTAGGGTATTTCCACTTATGGTCCTTTAGCTTTGGGAAAGTAAAATCAAAAAGACACAGCCACCCCAAAGTTTGGGACGGCTCTGTTTACAAGAACCTCGTTTACGGTACAAGTTCAATATCACAGAAAGCGAAAAATGGATAAAGAAGTTGTGGTACTTACGTACAATGCAATATCACTCAGTAATGAAATCTATGTCATCAGGCCCGTAGCAGCATAATGAGTGGATTCAGGTACGATGATTCTAAGTGAAATGAGTCACACAGAAAAAGAAACATCATATGTTATCACTACTACACGGAATGTAAACTTGGCTACACAGGAACTGAATTACAAAACAGAACAGGGTGTCAAATGTAGAAAACCAACTTATGCTTGCTTAAGGGGAAAGGTGAGTTGGGGTGCTACATACAACAAGAGATTGAAATTAGCACAGATACCGTTCCATAAGCCAAATATGTAATAGACAAGAGCTACTCCTTGCTCAACGAAGTGGACTCAACACCCCATATTAAACGCCTAACAATATACATGACTAGTAAGACTCTTAAAACCTATCGATTTATATGTTTCCGAAAGAGAATCAAGCGTGTGTACAGTGGCATAAACGCAGCAGTGATAGGATTGGTGAGGTTCGGTGAGCAAATGCAGACCCTTTGAAGTCATATTGCATGGTACCCATTCCATGGGTCTCAACTCTCCATGTTTAAGGGATTCTTCCTTCAGCTAAAACATGCATGTGGAACCCAGAGTATGATCCACCGTGTGATCGGAAAACGTGTTCAAATGTGTCTCAGTTTTCGTCCCCTGGTACTCGGGTGCAACATTCCAGACGCTTTACTAACACTCTCCCCAATTGGAGAGTCAGTGCCTTTAACCTCCTGTTTGGCCCAGTTTGCAATTTCTGTGGAAAATGAACAGGAATAGGGAGAACCAATGAGAGACTAGGTGGAGGTGTGTGGACGGGCAAATTTAACTCTCATTTCCCACCAGGAAGAGGAATTAACCAAAGGCTCAGCATGCCGTGCCGGAACCAAACTAGGGCCTGAAGCAATCCTGCGGTGTTGCGGCCAGCTCACAAGAAAGCGAGTTGAAGAAAGGAGCTCAGGGGCACTGTAATTCACAAACCTGCAGAGTTATAAATGACAGCTATCTTCCAAAAATATATTGAAGGAAGGCTGCCAAGAGGAGTTGAAAGCGGGGCAGAATTGCAGGAAACCGATTTCAGGAGGTAGACTGGAATTGCAAGTAAAGCATAGGAAAAGAGGCAGAACATCCACAATGATGCACTTGGTCAAAAAGGGCGTATGCGTTTTTTCCTGAATATATTCAGGAAAAAACGCATACGCCCTTTTTGGCCAACCAAGCAAGCTTGCAAAGGAAATCTGCACTACAATGAAGTCTCACTGCCCCCCGGTCAAAAGGGCCATCTGAAAAAAGTGTAAAATCCAGAAAGGCAGGACAGGCCATGGAGAACTGGGAGCCTTGTTATGCTGATGGGCGGGATGTAAATTGCCAGCAGCCACTCTGGAGAAGTGTATGGTGTTTCCTGAAACATCCAAAAAACAAAGCAACAGAGCCTAGGGCACTTCCATTTATGGTCCTATAGCTTAGGGAAATTAAAATCAAAAAGACACAGCCACCCCAAAATTTGGGACGGCTCTGTTTACAAGAACCTCGTTTACGGTACAAGTTGAATATCACAGAAAGTGAAAAATGGATAAAGAAGTTTTGGTACTTACGTACAATGCAATATCACTCAGCAATGAAATCTATGTCATCAGGCCCATAGCAGCATAATGAGTGGATTCAGGTACGATGATTCTAAGTGAAATAAGTCACACAGAAAAAGAAACATCATAAGATATCACTACTACAGGGAATGTAAACTTGGCTACACAGGAACTGAATTACAAAACAGAACAGGGTGTCAAATGTAGAAAACCAACTTATGCTTGCTTAAGGGGAAAGGTGAGTTGGGGTGCTGCATACAACAAGAGATTGAAATTAGCACAGATACCGTTCCATAAGCCAAATATGTAATAGACAAGAGCTACTCCTTGCTCAACGAAGTGGACTCAACACCCCATATTAAACGCCTAAGAATATACCTGACTAGTAAGAATCTTAAAACCTATGGATTTATATGTCTCCGAAAGAGAATCAAGCGTGTGTACAGTGGCATAAACGCAGCAGTAATAGTATTGGTGAGGTTCGGTGAGCAAATGCAGACCCTTTGAAATCATATTGCATGGTACACATCCATGGGTCTCAACTCTCCATGTTTAAGGGATTCTTCCTTCAGCTAAAACATGCATGTGGAACCCAGAGTATGATCCACCGTGTGATCGGAAAACGTGTTCAAATGTGTCTCAGTTTTCATCCCCTGGTACTCGGGTGCAACATTCCAGACGCTTTACTAACACTCTCCCCACTTGGAGAGTCGGTGCCTTTAACCTCCTGTTTGGCCCAGTTTGCAATTTCTGTGGAAAATGAACAGGAATAGGGAGAACCAATGAGAGACTAGGTGGAGGTGTCTGGACGGGCAAATTTAACTCTCATTTCCCACCAGGAAGAGGAATTAACCAAAGGCTCAACATGCCATGCCAGAAACAAACTAGGGCCTGAAGCAATCCTGCGGTGTTGCGGCCAGCTCACAAGAAAGCGAGTTGAAGAAAGGAGCTCAGGGGCACTGTAATTCACAAACCTGCAGAGTTATAAATGACAGCTATCTTCCAAAAATATATTGAAGTAAGGCAGCAAGAATAGTTGAAAGCGGGGCAGAATTGCAGGAAACCGATTTCAGGAGGTAGACTGGAATTGCATGTAAAGCATAGGAAAAGAGGCAGAACGTCCACAATGATGCACTTGGCCAAAAAGGGCGTATGCGTTTTTTCCTGAATATATTCAGGAAAAAACGCATACGCCCTTTTTGGCCAACCAAGCAAGCTTGCAAAGGAAATCTGCACTACAATGAAGTCTCACTGCCCCCCGGTCAAAAGGGCCATCTGAAAAAAGTGTAAAACCCAGAAAGGCAGGACAGGCCATGGAGAACTGGGAGCCTAGTTATGCTGATGGGCGTGATGTAAATTGTCAGCAGCCACTGTGGAGAAGTGTATGGTGTTTCCTGAAACATCCAAAAAACAAAGCAACAGAGCCTAGGGCACTTCCACTTATGGTCCTATAGCTTAGGGAAATTAAAATCAAAAAGACACAGCCACCCCAAAGTTTGGGACGGCTCTGTTTACAAGAACCTCGTTTACGGTACAAGTTCAATATCACAGAAAGCGAAAAATGGATAAAGAAGTTGTGGTACTTACGTACAATGCAATATCACTCAGCAATGAAATCTATGTCATCAGGCCCGTAGCAGCATAATGAGTGGATTCAGGTACGATGATTCTAAGTGAAATAAGTCACACAGAAAAAGAAACATCATAAGATATCACTACTACACGGAATGTAAACTTGGCTACACAAGAACTGAATTACAAAACAGAACAGGGTGTCAAATGTAGAAAACCAACTTATGCTTGCTTAAGGGGAAAGGTGAGTTGGGGTGCTGCATAAAACCAGAGATTGAAATTAGCACAGATACCGTTCCATAAGCCAAATATGTAATAGACAAGAGCTACTCCTTGCTCAACGAAGTGGACACAACACCCCATATTAAACACCTAAGAATATACCTGACTAGTAAGAATCTTAAAACCTATGGGTTTATATGTCTCCGAAAGAGAATCAAGCGTGTGTACAGTGGCATAAATGCAGCAGTGATAGGATTGGTGAGGTTCGGTGAGCAAATGCAGACCCTTTGAAGTCATATTGCATGGTACCCATTCCATGGGTCTCAACTCTCTATGTTTAAGGGATTCTTCCTTCAGCTAAAACATGCATGTGGAACCCAGAGTATGATCCACCGTGTGATCGGAAAACGTGTTCAAATGTGTCTCAGTTTTCGTACCCTGGTACTCGGGTGCAACATTCCAGACGCTTTACTAACACTCTCCCCAATTGGAGAGTCAGTGCCTTTAAACTCCTGTTTGACCCAGTTTGCAATTTCTGTGGAAAATGAACAGGAATAGGGAGAACCAATGAGAGACTAGGTGGAGGTGTCTGGACGGGCAAATTTAACTCTCATTTCCCACCAGGAAGAGGAATTAACCAAAGGCTCAGCATGCCGTGCCAGAACCAAACTAGGGCCTGAAGCAATCCTGCGGTGTTGCGGCCAGCTCACAAGAAAGCGAGTTGAAGAAAGGAGCTCAGGGGCACTGTAATTCACAAACCTGCAGAGTTACAAATGACAGCCATCTTCCAAAAATATCTTAAAGTAAGGCTGCCAAGAGGAGTTGAAAGCGGGGCAGAATTGCAGGAAACCGATTTCAGGAGGTAGACTGGAATTGCATGTAAAGCATAGGAAAAGAGGCAGAATGTCCACAATGATGCACTTGGCCAAAAAGGCCGTATGCGTTTTTTCCTGAATATATTCAGGAAAAAACGCATACGCCCTTTTTGGCCAACCAAGCAAGCTTGCAAAGGAAATCTGCACTACAATGAAGTCTCACTGCCCCCTGGTCAAAAGGGCCATCTGAAAAAAGTGTAAAATCCAGAAAGGCAGGACAGGCCATGGAGAACTGGGAGCCTTGTTATGCTGATGGGCGGGATGTAAATTGCCAACAGCCACTCTGGAGAAGTGTATGGTGTTTCCTGAAACATCCAAAAAACCAAGCAACAGAGCCTAGGGCATTTCCACTTATGGTCGTATAGCTTAGGGAAATAATAATCAAAAGACACAGCCTCCCCAAAGTTTGGGATGGCTCTGTTTACAAGAACCTCGTTTACGGTACAGGTTCAATATCGCAGAAAGCGAAAAATGGATAAAGAAATTGTGGTACTTACGTACAATGCAATATCACTCAGCAAAGAAATCTATGTCATCAGGCCCGTGACAGCATAATGAGTGGATTCAGGTACGATGATTCTAAGTGAAATAAGTCACACAGAAAAAGAAACATCATAAGATATCACTACTACACGGAATGTAAACTTGGCTACACAGGAACTGAATTACAAAACAGAACAGGGTGTCAAATGTAGAAAACCAACTTATGCTTGCTTAAGGGGAAAGGTGAGTTGGGGTGCTTCATAAAATCAGAGATTGAAATTAGCACAGATACTGTTCCATAAGCCAAATATGTAATAGACAAGAGCTACTCCTTGCTCAACAAAGTGGACTCAACACCCCATATTAAACGACTAAGAATATACCTGACTAGTAAGTATCTTAAAACCTATGGATTTATATGTCTCCGAAAGAGAATCAAGCGTGTGTACAGTGTCATAAACGCAGCAGTGATAGGATTGGTGAGGTTCGGTTAGCAAATGCAGACTCTTTGAAGTCATATTGCATGGTACCCATTCCATGGGTCTCAACTCTCCAGGTTTAATGGATTCTTCCTTCAGCTAAAACATGCATGTGGAACCCAGAGTATGATCCACCATGTGATCGGGAAACGTGTTCAAATGTGTCTCAGTTTTTGTACCCTGGTACTCGGGTGTAACATTCCAGACGCTTTACTAACACTCTCCCCACTTGGAGAGTCAGTGCCTTTAACCTCCTGTTTGGCCCAGTTTGCAATTTCTTCGGAAGATGAACAGGAATAAGGAGAAGCAATGGGAGACTATCTGTAGGTGTCTGGACGGGCAAATTTAACTCTCATTTCCAACCAGGAAGATAAATGAACCAAAGGCTCCGTGTGCCATGCTGGAACTAGATTAGGGCCTGAGGAGATCCTGCGGTGTTACGGCCAGCTCACAAGAAAGCGAGTTGAAGAAAGGAGCTCAGGGACACTGTAATTCAGAAACCTGCGGAGTTATAAATGACAGCTATCATCCAAAATTATACTGAAGTAAGGCTGCGAAGAGGACTTGAATGCGGGGCAGAATTGCTGGAAACTGATTTCAGAACGTACACGGGAGTAGCTCTTAAAGCATAGGAAAAGAGACAGAACTTGGAAAATAATGCACTTGGCAAAAAAGGGCATATGTGTTTTATCCAGAGCTCTCATAACTGAGGGGAGGAGATTCCCAGCAGGCTCCAAGTGCCACCTGAGGGCTCACATTGCCAAGGCAACGTGAGCATGCCAGGCAGGAGTTACCTCACAGCAGAGGTCCCACCTCACAGAAGGGTGAGAAACCCAGCCAACATCAGACTCTCACCAGAGGGCCCACATCACCAAGGGGATGGGAACCAGGCAGGAGTGTCTTCACATCAGTGGGGCCACATCATCGAAAGCTGAGGTACTCAGCACATGTGTCCTCAAACCAGAGGACCCACATCACCAAGGACCTCGGAGTGAGGCAGGCAGGAGTAGCCTCACAACACTGGGCACATAGAATAAAAAAGTGAGGAATCCAGCAGTTGGAACCTCCCAGCAGGCGGCCCAGAGCACCGAGGCTATGGGATCCAGGCCACAGTGAACTCACAGAACAGGGCCCATGTCATGAAACTGAGCAACCCAGCCATTGGGACCTCAGAGCAGGAGGCCCACATCCCCATGGGGATGGAATTCTGGTAGGAGTGTCCTCGCACCACTGAGAACATATCAGAAAATTTTGGGCGACCAGCAGTTAGGGCCTGACGCCAGAGGGCACTCATCACCGAGAAGAGGAGGCTCCCAGCAGGCTCCAACTGCCACCAGAGGGCTGACGTCGCCAAGGCGATGTGTGCCAACCAGGCACGAATGACCTCACAGCAGAGGGCCCACCTCACAGAAGGGTGAGGAACACAGCCAGGATCAGACTCTCACCAGAGGGCCCACATCACCAAGGGGATGGGAACCAGGCAGGAGTGTCCCCACACCAGTGGGACAACATCATCGAAAGGTGAGGATCCCAGCACATGTGTCCTCAAACCAGAGGAACCACATCACCAAGGGGTTCGGAATGAGGCTGGCAGGACTGGCCTCACAACACAGGGTCCATAGAATATAAAAGTTGAGGAATCCAGCAGTTGGAACCTCCCAGCAAGTGGCCCAGAGCACCGAGGCTATGGGATCCAGGCCGCAGTGAACTCACAGCAGAGGGCCCACATCATGAACCTGTGAGCAGCCCAGCTGTTGGGACCTCAGAACAGAAGGCCCACATCCCCATTGGGATGGGAACCTGGCAGGAGTGGCTTTGCACCACTTAGCACATATCAGAAAATGTTAGGAGCCCAGCAGTTAGGGCCTGATGCCAGGGGGCCCTCATAACTGAGGGGAGGAGACTCCCAGCAGGTTCCAACTGCCAACAGAGGGACCACGTCTACAAGGTGGCATGCGCCAGCCAGGCAGTAGTGACCTCACAGCAGAGGGCCTATCTCACAGAAGGGTGAGGAACCGAGGCAGGATGAGACTCTCACCAGAGGGCCCACAACACCAAGGGGATGGGAACCAGTCAGGACTGTCCTCCCACCAGTGGGGCCACATCATCGAAAGGTGAGGAACCCAGCACATGTGGCCTCATATCAGAGGACATACATCACAAAGGGGATGGGAGTGAGGCAGGTAGGAGTAGCCTAAAAACAGAGGGCCCAAAGAATAAAAAAAGTGAGGAATCCAGCATTTGGAACCTCCCAGCAGGCGGCCGAGAGCACAGAAGCTATGGGATGCAGGCAGGAGTTAACTAACACCAGAGAGCCCACATCATGAAACTGTGAGCAACCCAGGCATTGGGACCTCAGAGCAGAAAGCCCACATCCCCATGGGGATGGGAACCTGACAGGAGTGTCCTGGCATCACTGGGCTCACATCAGAAAACGTGGGGAGCCCAGCAGTTAGAGCCTGATGCTAGAGGGCCGTCATCACCGAGGGCAGGAGGCTCCCAGCAGGTTCCATGTGCCAACAGAGGGCCCACGTCGCCAAGGTGATGTGTGCAAGTCAGGCAGGATTGACCTCACAGCAGAGGGCCTACCTCACAGAAGAGTGAGGAACCCAGCCAGGATAAGACTGTCACCAGAAGGCCCACATCACCAAGGGGATGGGAACCAGACAGGAGTGTCCTCACACCAGTGGGGCCACATCATTGAAAGTTGCCTAACCCAGCACATGTGGCCTCAAACCAGAAGACCCACATCACGAAGGGGTTGCGAGTGAGGCAGGCAGGAGGAGCATCACAACACAGGACCCATAGAATACAAAAGTTGAGGAATCGAGCAGTTGGAACCTCCCAGCAGGCAGCCAAGACCACAGAGGCTATGGGATCCAGGCCACAGTGAACTAACACCAGAGAGCCCACATCATGAAATTGTGATCAACCCAGCCGTTGGAACCTCAGAGCAGAAGGCCCACATCCCCATGGGGATGGGAACCTAAGAGGAGTGCTTGAGCAACACTGGGCTCACTAAGAAAAGTTGGGGAGCCCAGCAGTTAGGGCCTGACGTCAGAGGGCCCTCATCACAGAGCTGAGGAGGCTCCCAGCAGGGTCCAATTGCCACCAGAGGGCTCATGTCAACAAGGCGAGGTGAGCAACCCAGGCAAGAGTTACCTGATAGTAGAGGGCCCACCTCACAGATGGGTGAGGAACCCAGCCAGGATCAGACTCTCACCAGAGGGCCCACATCACAAAGGGGATGGGACCCAGTCAGGATTATCCTCACACCAGTGGGGCCTCATCATCTTAAGGTGAGGAACCCAGCACATGTGTCCTCAAACCAGAGGACCCACATCACCAAGGGCCTTGGAGTGAGGCAGGCAGGAGTAGCCTCACAACACAGGGCACATAATATAAAAAACGTGAGGATTCCAGCATTTAGACCTTCCAGCAGGCGGCCCAGAACACCGAGGCTATGGGATCCAGGCCACAGTGAACTCACAGCAGAGGGCCCACATCACAAAACTGTGAGCAACCCAGGAGTTGAGACCTCAGCACAGAAGGACCACATCCCCATGGGAATGGGAACCTGGCTGGAGTGTCCTCGCACCACTGGGCGCACATCAGAAAATGTGGGGAGCCCACCATTTAGGGCCTGACGCCAGAGGGCCGTCATCACCGAGAGGAGGAGGCGCCCTGCATGCTCCAACTGCCACCAGAGGGCTCACGTCTCCAAGGTGACGTGTGCCAGCCAGGCAGGAGTGACCTCACAGCAGAGGGCCTACCTCACAGAACGTTGAGGAACCCAGCCAGGATTAGACTCTCGCCAGAGGGCCCACCTCACCAAGGGGATGGGAACCAGGCAGGAGTGTCCTCACACGAGTGGGGTCACATCATCGAAAGGTGAGGAACGCAGCACATGTGGCCTCAAGCCATAGGACAGTCATCACCAAGGGGCTGGCAGTGAGGCAGACAGGAGGAGCCTCACAACAGAGGGCACATAGAATAAAAAAGTTGAGGAATCCAGCAGTTGGAACCTCCCAGCAGGCGGCTCAGAGCACCGATGATAAGGGATCCTTGCTGGAGTGAACTCACAGCAGAGGGCCCACATCTTGGTACTGTGAGCAAGCCAGCCGTTTTGACCTCAGAGCAGAAGGCCCATATCGCCATGGGGATGGGAACCTGGCAAGAGTCTCCTCACTCACTTGGCGCACATCAGAAAATGTGGGGAGCCCAGCAGTTATGGCCTAAGGCAAGAGGGCCCTCATCACCGAGGGGAGGAGGATCCCAGCACACTCCAACTGCCACCAGAGGGCCCACGTCGCCAAGGTGACGTGTGCCAGACAGGCATGATTGACCTCACAGCAGAGGGCCCACCTCACAGAAGGGTGAGGAACCCAGCCAGGATCAGACTCTCACCTGAGGGCCCACATCAGCAAGGGGATGGGAACCAGTCAGGACTGTCTTCCCTCCAGTGGGGTCACATCATCGAAAGGTGCGGAACCCAGCACATGTGGCCTCAAATCAGAGGACACATATCACAAAGGGAATGGGAGTGAGGCAGGCAGGAGTAGCCTAAAAACAGAGGGCCCAAAGAATAAGAAAGGTGAGGAATCCAGCAGTTGGAACCTCCCAGCAGGCGGCCCAGAGCACAGAAGCTATGGGATGCAGGCAGGAGTGAACTAATACCAGAGAGCCCACATCATGAAACTGTGAGCAACCCAGGCTTTGGGACCTCAGAGCAGAAGGCCCACATCCCAATGGGGATGTGAACCTGGCTGGAGTGTCCTCGCACCACTGGGCGCACATCACAAAATGTGGGGAGCCCAGCAGTTAGGGCCTGACGCCAGAGGGCCCTCATCACCCAGGAGAGGAGGCTCCCAGCAGGCTCCAAGTGCCACCAGAGGGCTCATGTCCACAAGGCGAGGTGAGCAAGCCAGGCAGGAGTGACCTCACAGCAGACGGCCCACCTCACAGATGGGTGAGGAACCCAGCCAGGATCAGACTCTCAACAGAGGGCCCACATCACCAAGGGGATGTGAACCAGGCAGGAGTCTCCTAAGACCATTGGTCCCACATCATCGAAAGGTGAGGAACCCAGCACATGTGGCCTCAAACCAGACGACACACATCACGAAGGGGCTGGGAGTGAGGCAGGCAGGAGGAGCCTCACAACAGAGGGCCCAAAAAATTAAAAAAGTGAGGAATCCAGCAGTTGGAACCTCCCAGCAGGCGGCCAAGAGCACAGAGGCTATGGGATCCAGGCCTCTGTGAACACCAGAGAGCCCACATCATGAAAATGTGAACAACCCAGCCGTTGGGACCTCAGAGCAGAAGGCCCACATCTCCATGGAGATGGGATCCTAAGAGGAGTGCCAAAGCATCACTGGGCTCCCTAAGAAAAGTTGGTGAGCCCAGCAGTTAGGGCCTGACGCAAGAGGGCCCTCATCACCGGGGGGAGGAGATTCCCAGCACGCTCCAACTGCCACCACACGGCTGACTTCACCAAGGCAATGTGTGCCAGCCATGCAGGAGTGACCTATCAGCAGAGGGTCTCCCTCACAGGTGGGTGAGGAACAAAGCCAGGAACAGACTCTCACCAGGGGGTCCACATAACCACGTGGATGAGAACCAGGCAGGAGTGTCCTCACACTAGTGGGGCCACATCATCGAAAGGTGAGGAACCCAGAAAAGGTGGCCACAAACCAGAGGACCCACATCACCAAGGGGTTGAGAGTGAGGTAGGTGTCTGGACGGGCATATTTAACACTCATTTCCCACCAGGAAGAGAAATTAACCAAAGGCTCAGCGTGCCCTGCCAGAAGCAGATTAGGGCCTGAAGCAGTCTTGCGGGTTTGCGGCCAGCTCACAAGAAAGCGAGTTGAAGAAAGGAGCTCAGGGGCCCTGTAATTCACAAACCTGGAGAGTTATAAATGACAGATAACGTCCAAAAATATATTGAAGTAAGGCTGCGAAGAGGACTTGAAAGCGGGGCAGAATTTCAGGAAACCAATTTCAGGAGGTAGACTGGATTTGCATTTAAAGCATAGGAAAAGAGGCAGAACATCGACAATGATGCACTTGGCCAAAAAGGGCGTATGCGTTTTTTCCTGAATATATTCAGGAAAAAACGCATACGCCCTTTTTGGCCAACCAAGCAAGCTTGCAAAGGAAATCTGCACTACAATGAAGTCTCACTGCCCCCCGGTCAAAAGGGCTATCTGAAAAAGTGTAAAATCCAGAAAGGCAGGACAGGCCATGGAGAACTGGGAGCCTTGTTATGCTGATGGGCGGCATGTAAATTGCCAACAGCCACTCTGGAGAAGTGTATGGTGTTTCCTGAAACATCCAAAAAACAAAGCAACAGAGCCTAGGGCACTTCCACTTATGGTCCTATAGCTTAGGGAAATAATAATCAAAAGGCACAGCCTCCCCAAAGTTTGGGATGGCTCTGTTTACAAGAACCTCGTTTACGGTACAGGTTCAATATCGCAGAAAGCGAAAAATGGATAAAGAAATTGTGTTACTTACGTACAATGCAATATCACTCAGCAAAGAAATCTATGTCATCAGGCCCGTGACAGCATAATGAGTGGATTCAGGCACGATGATTCTAAGTGAAATAAGTCACACAGAAAAAGAAACATCATAAGATATCACTACTACACGGAATGTAAACTTGGCCAGACAAGAACTGAATTACAAAACAGAACAGGGTCTCAAGATTAGAAAACCAACTTATGCTTGCTTAAGGGGAAAGGTGAGTTGGGGTGCTTCATAAAACCAGAGATTGAAATTAGCACAGATACTGTTCCATAAGCCAAATATGTAATAGACAAGAGCTACTCCTTGCTCAACGAAGTGGACTCAACACCCCATATTAAACGACTAAGAATATACCTGACTAGTAAGAATCTTAAAACCTATGGATTTATATGTCTCCGAAAGAGAATCAAGTGTGTGTACAGTGTCATAAACGCAGCAGTGATAGGATTGGTGAGGTTCGGTTAGCAAATGCAGACTCTTTGAAGTCATATTGCATGGTACCCATTCCATGGGTCTCAACTCTCCAGGTTTAAGGGATTCTTCCTTCAGCTAAAACATGCATGTGGAACCCAGAGTATGATCCACCGTGTGATCGGGAAACGTGTTCAAATGTGTCTCAGTTTTCGTCCCCTGGTACTCGGGTGCAACATTCCAGACGCTTTACTAACACTCTCCCCACTTGGATAGTCAGTGCCTTTAACCTCCTGTTTGGCCCAGTTTGCAATTTCTTCGGAAGATGAACAGGAATAAGGAGAAGCAATGGTAGACTATCTGTAGGTGTCTGGACGGGCAAATTTAACTCTCATTTCCCACCAGGAAGTTAAATGAACCAAAGGCTCCGTGTGCCATGCTGGAACTAGATTAGGGCCTGAGGAGATCCTGCGGTGTTGCGGCCAGCTCACAAGAAAGCGAGTTGAAGAAAGGAGCTCAGGGACACTGTAATTCAGTAACCTGCGGAGTTATAAATGACAGCTATCATCCAAAATTATACTGAAGTAAGGCTGCGAAGAGGACTTGAATGCGGGGCAGAATTGCTGGAAACTGATTTCAGAACGTACACGGGAGTAGCTCTTAAAGCATAGGAAAAGAGATAGAACTTGGAAAATAATGCACTTGGCAAAAAAGGGCATATGTGTTTTATCCAGAGCTCTCATAACTGAGGGGAGGAGATTCCCAGCAGGCTCCAAGTGCCACCTGAGGGCTCACATTGCCAAGGCAACGTGAGCATGCCAGGCAGGAGTTACCTCACAGCAGAGGTCCCACCTCACAGAAGGGTGAGAAACCCAGCCAACATCAGACTCTCACCAGAGGGCCCACATCACCAAGGGGATGGGAACCAGGCAGGAGTGTCTTCACATCAGTGGGGCCACATCATCGAAAGCTGAGGTACTCAGCACATGTGTCCTCAAACCAGAGGACCCACATCACCAAGGACCTCGGAGTGAGGCAGGCAGGAGTAGCCTCACAACACTGGGCACATAGAATAAAAAAGTGAGGAATCCAGCAGTTGGAACCTCCCAGCAGGCGGCCCAGAGCACCGAGGCTATGGGATCCAGGCCACAGTGAACTCACAGAACAGGGCCCATGTCATGAAACTGAGCAACCCAGCCATTGGGACCTCAGAGCAGGAGGCCCACATCCCCATGGGGATGGAATTCTGGTAGGAGTGTCCTCGCACCACTGAGAACATATCAGAAAATTTTGGGCGACCAGCAGTTAGGGCCTGACGCCAGAGGGCACTCATCACCGAGAAGAGGAGGCTCCCAGCAGGCTCCAACTGCCACCAGAGGGCTGACGTCGCCAAGGCGATGTGTGCCAACCAGGCACGAATGACCTCACAGCAGAGGGCCCACCTCACAGAAGGGTGAGGAACACAGCCAGGATCAGACTCTCACCAGAGGGCCCACATCACCAAGGGGATGGGAACCAGGCAGGAGTGTCCCCACACCAGTGGGACAACATCATCGAAAGGTGAGGATCCCAGCACATGTGTCCTCAAACCAGAGGAACCACATCACCAAGGGGTTCGGAATGAGGCTGGCAGGACTGGCCTCACAACACAGGGTCCATAGAATATAAAAGTTGAGGAATCCAGCAGTTGGAACCTCCCAGCAAGTGGCCCAGAGCACCGAGGCTATGGGATCCAGGCCGCAGTGAACTCACAGCAGAGGGCCCACATCATGAACCTGTGAGCAGCCCAGCTGTTGGGACCTCAGAACAGAAGGCCCACATCCCCATTGGGATGGGAACCTGGCAGGAGTGGCTTTGCACCACTTAGCACATATCAGAAAATGTTAGGAGCCCAGCAGTTAGGGCCTGATGCCAGGGGGCCCTCATAACTGAGGGGAGGAGACTCCCAGCAGGTTCCAACTGCCAACAGAGGGACCACGTCTACAAGGTGGCATGCGCCAGCCAGGCAGTAGTGACCTCACAGCAGAGGGCCTATCTCACAGAAGGGTGAGGAACCGAGGAAGGATGAGACTCTCACCAGAGGGCCCACAACACCAAGGGGATGGGAACCAGTCAGGACTGTCCTCCCACCAGTGGGGCCACATCATCGAAAGGTGAGGAACCCAGCACATGTGGCCTCATATCAGAGGACATACATCACAAAGGGGATGGGAGTGAGGCAGGTAGGAGTAGCCTAAAAACAGAGGGCCCAAAGAATAAAAAAAGTGAGGAATCCAGCATTTGGAACCTCCCAGCAGGCGGCCGAGAGCACAGAAGCTATGGGATGCAGGCAGGAGTTAACTAACACCAGAGAGCCCACATCATGAAACTGTGAGCAGCCCAGGCATTGGGACCTCAGAGCAGAAAGCCCACATCCCCATGGGGATGGGAACCTGACAGGAGTGTCCTGGCATCACTGGGCTCACATCAGAAAACGTGGGGAGCCCAGCAGTTAGAGCCTGATGCTAGAGGGCCGTCATCACCGAGGGCAGGAGGCTCCCAGCAGGTTCCATGTGCCAACAGAGGGCCCATGTCGTCAAGGTGATGTGTGCAAGTCAGGCAGGATTGACCTCACAGCAGAGGGCCTACCTCACAGAAGAGTGAGGAACCCAGCCAGGATAAGACTGTCACCAGAAGGCCCACATCACCAAGGGGATGGGAACCAGACAGGAGTGTCCTCACACCAGTGGGGCCACATCATTGAAAGTTGCCTAACCCAGCACATGTGGCCTCAAACCAGAAGACCCACATCACGAAGGGGTTGCGAGTGAGGCAGGCAGGAGGAGCATCACAACACAGGACCCATAGAATACAAAAGTTGAGGAATCGAGCAGTTGGAACCTCCCAGCAGGCAGCCAAGACCACAGAGGCTATGGGATCCAGGCCACAGTGAACTAACACCAGAGAGCCCACATCATGAAATTGTGATCAACCCAGCCGTTGGAACCTCAGAGCAGAAGGCCCACATCCCCATGGGGATGGGAACCTAAGAGGAGTGCTTGAGCAACACTGGGCTCACTAAGAAAAGTTGGGGAGCCCAGCAGTTAGGGCCTGACGTCAGAGGGCCCTCATCACAGAGCTGAGGAGGCTCCCAGCAGGGTCCAATTGCCACCAGAGGGCTCATGTCAACAAGGCGAGGTGAGCAACCCAGGCAAGAGTTACCTGATAGTAGAGGGCCCACCTCACAGATGGGTGAGGAACCCAGCCAGGATCAGACTCTCACCAGAGGGCCCACATCACAAAGGGGATGGGACCCAGTCAGGATTATCCTCACACCAGTGGGGCCTCATCATCTTAAGGTGAGGAACCCAGCACATGTGTCCTCAAACCAGAGGACCCACATCACCAAGGGCCTTGGAGTGAGGCAGGCAGGAGTAGCCTCACAACACAGGGCACATAATATAAAAAACGTGAGGATTCCAGCATTTAGACCTTCCAGCAGGCGGCCCAGAACACCGAGGCTATGGGATCCAGGCCACAGTGAACTCACAGCAGAGGGCCCACATCACAAAACTGTGAGCAACCCAGGAGTTGAGACCTCAGCGCAGAAGGACCACATCCCCATGGGAATGGGAACCTGGCTGGAGTGTCCTCGCACCACTGGGCGCACATCAGAAAATGTGGGGAGCCCACCATTTAGGGCCTGACGCCAGAGGGCCGTCATCACCGAGAGGAGGAGGCGCCCTGCACGCTCCAACTGCCACCAGAGGGCTCACGTCTCCAAGGTGACGTGTGCCAGCCAGGCAGGAGTGACCTCACAGCAGAGGGCCTACCTCACAGAACGTTGAGGAACCCAGCCAGGATTAGACTCTCGCCAGAGGGCCCACCTCACCAAGGGGATGGGAACCAGGCAGGAGTGTCCTCACACGAGTGGGGTCACATCATCGAAAGGTGAGGAACGCAGCACATGTGGCCTCAAGCCATAGGACAGTCATCACCAAGGGGCTGGCAGTGAGGCAGGCAGGAGGAGCCTCACAACAGAGGGCACATAGAATAAAAAAGTTGAGGAATCCAGCAGTTGGAACCTCCCAGCAGGCGGCTCAGAGCACCGATGATAAGGGATCCTTGCTGGAGTGAACTCACAGCAGAGGGCCCACATCTTGGTACTGTGAGCAAGCCAGCCGTTTTGACCTCAGAGCAGAAGGCCCATATCGCCATGGGGATGGGAACCTGGCAAGAGTCTCCTCACTCACTTGGCGCACATCAGAAAATGTGGGGAGCCCAGCAGTTATGGCCTAAGGCAAGAGGGCCCTCATCACCGAGGGGAGGAGGATCCCAGCACATTCCAACTGCCACCAGAGGGCCCACGTCGCCAAGGTGACGTGTGCCAGACAGGCATGATTGACCTCACAGCAGAGGGCCCACCTCACAGAAGGGTGAGGAACCCAGCCAGGATCAGACTCTCACCTGAGGGCCCACATCAGCAAGGGGATGGGAACCAGTCAGGACTGTCTTCCCTCCAGTGGGGTCACATCATCGAAAGGTGCGGAACCCAGCACATGTGGCCTCAAATCAGAGGACACATATCACAAAGGGAATGGGAGTGAGGCAGGCAGGAGTAGCCTAAAAACAGAGGGCCCAAAGAATAAGAAAGGTGAGGAATCCAGCAGTTGGAACCTCCCAGCAGGCGGCCCAGAGCACAGAAGCTATGGGATGCAGGCAGGAGTGAACTAATACCAGAGAGCCCACATCATGAAACTGTGAGCAACCCAGGCTTTGGGACCTCAGAGCAGAAGGCCCACATCCCAATGGGGATGTGAACCTGGCTGGAGTGTCCTCGCACCACTGGGCGCACATCACAAAATGTGGGGAGCCCAGCAGTTAGGGCCTGACACCAGAGGGCCCTCATCACCCAGGAGAGGAGGCTCCCAGCAGGCTCCAAGTGCCACCAGAGGGCTCATGTCCACAAGGCGAGGTGAGCAAGCCAGGCAGGAGTGACCTCACAGCAGACGGCCCACCTCACAGATGGGTGAGGAACCCAGCCAGGATCAGACTCTCAACAGAGGGCCCACATCACCAAGGGGATGTGAACCAGGCAGGAGTCTCCTAAGACCATTGGTCCCACATCATCGAAAGGTGAGGAACCCAGCACATGTGGCCTCAAACCAGACGACACACATCACGAAGGGGCTGGGAGTGAGGCAGGCAGGAGGAGCCTCACAACAGAGGGCCCAAAAAATTAAAAAAGTGAGGAATCCAGCAGTTGGAACCTCCCAGCAGGCGGCCAAGAGCACAGAGGCTATGGGATCCAGGCCTCTGTGAACACCAGAGAGCCCACATCATGAAAATGTGAACAACCCAGCCGTTGGGACCTCAGAGCAGAAGGCCCACATCTCCATGGAGATGGGATCCTAAGAAGAGTGCCAAAGCATCACTGGGCTCCCTAAGAAAAGTTGGTGAGCCCAGCAGTTAGGGCCTGACGCAAGAGGGCCCTCATCACCGGGGGGAGGAGATTCCCAGCACGCTCCAACTGCCACCACACGGCTGACTTCACCAAGGCAATGTGTGCCAGCCATGCAGGAGTGACCTATCAGCAGAGGGTCTCCCTCACAGGTGGGTGAGGAACAAAGCCAGGAACAGACTCTCACCAGGGGGTCCACATAACCACGTGGATGAGAACCAGGCAGGAGTGTCCTCACACTAGTGGGGCCACATCATCGAAAGGTGAGGAACCCAGAAAAGGTGGCCACAAACCAGAGGACCCACATCACCAAGGGGTTGAGAGTGAGGTAGGTGTCTGGACGGGCATATTTAACACTCATTTCCCACCAGGAAGAGAAATTAACCAAAGGCTCAGCGTGCCCTGCCAGAAGCAGATTAGGGCCTGAAGCAGTCTTGCGGGTTTGCGGCCAGCTCACAAGAAAGCGAGTTGAAGAAAGGAGCTCAGGGGCCCTGTAATTCACAAACCTGGAGAGTTATAAATGACAGATAACGTCCAAAAATATATTGAAGTAAGGCTGCGAAGAGGACTTGAAAGCGGGGCAGAATTTCAGGAAACCGATTTCAGGAGGTAGACTGGATTTGCATTTAAAGCATAGGAAAAGAGGCAGAACATCGACAATGATGCACTTGGCAACAAAGGGCGTATGAGTTTGTTCCTGAATATATTCAGGAAAAAACACATACGCCCTTTTTGGCAAACCAAGCAAGCTTGCAATGGAAATCCGAACTATGAGTGTCACTTCCCCCCGGTCTAAAGGGCCATCTGAGAAAAGTGTAAAATCCAGAAAGGCAAGACAGGCCATGGGGAAAAAGGAGCCTTGTTATGCTGATGGGCGGGATGTAAATTGCCAACAGCCACTCTGGAGAAGTGTATGGTGTTTCCTGATACATCTGAAAAACAAAGCAACAGAGTCTAGGGCATTTCCACTTATGGTCCTATAGCTTAGGGAAATTAAAATCAAAAAGACACAGCCACCCCAAAATTTGGGACGGCTCTGTTTACAGGAACCTCTTCTACAGTACGAGTTAAATATCCCAGAGAACAAATAATTGATAAAGAAGTTGCGGTACTTACGTACAACAGAATACCACTCAGCAATGAAATCTGTGTCACCAGGCCTGTACCAGCATAATGAGTGGATTGAGGCATGATGATTCTAAGTGAAATAAGTCACACAGAAAAAGAAACATCATAAGGTATCACTAATGCACGGAATGTAAACTTGGCTACACATGAACTGAATTACAAAACAGAACAGGGTCTCAAGATTAGAAAACCAACTTATGCTTGCTTAAGGAGAAAGGTGAGTTAAGGGGGTGCTGCATAAAACCAGAGTTTGAAATTAGCACAGATACCGTTCCATAAGCCAAATATGTAATAGACAAGACCTACCCCCTGCTCAACGAAATGGACTCAACAATGAGGTATCACCTCACACCTGTTAGAATGGGCATCATCTGAAAATCTACAAACAACAAATGCTGGAAAGGGTGTGAAGAAAAGGAACCCTCTTCCACTATTGTTGGGAATATAAATTGATACATTCACTATGGAGAACAATATGGAGTTTCTTAAGAAACTAATAATAGAATTACCATATGATACAGCAATCCCAGGACTGGACATATACCCAGACAAAACCATAAATCAAAAAGAGACATTCACCGCAATGTTCATTGCATCACTATTTACAATATCGAGGTAATGGAAGCAACCTAAATGCCCACAGACAGACGAATGCATAAAGCTGTGGTACATATATAAAATGGAATATTACTAAGCCATGAAAGGAATGAAATTGGGTCATTTGTAGAGACGTCGATGGATCTAGAGACTGTCATACAGAGTGAAGTAAGTCAGAAAGAGAAAAACAAATCTTGTATATTCATGCATATATGTGGAACCTAGAAAAACTGTACAGATTAACCGTTTTGCAAGACATAAATAGAGCAACAGATATAGACAACAATCGTATGGACAACAAGGGGGGAAAGCTCTTGGAGGGGTGGTGGTGGGAGGAGTTGAGAGATTGGGATTGGCATGTAAACATTTATATGTATAAAATAGATAACCAATGAGAACCTGCTGTATAAAAATATAAAATAAAATTCAAAATTAAAAAGAAATAAAATTTAAAAAATAAAACAGAAAAAACAATTATTCCCTTCACATACATGTATTTATATGAATAAATTATTTCCATGCTTATATCTGTAAATACAAAAAAGAGGAATAAAATCTACCTTGAACCAAAAACGAAAAAGAGAAAAAAAAAAACAGAACCCACCAGTTACTCAGAGGAAAACCGTATCAGGGCACTTGCTCCAGTTGTAAACAATTCTGAAGTTGGTCAGTGGTGGGGAATCATCTCCCATTCAGCCAGCAGCCCCCACACAACAAGCGTCCTCATTGCAAAGCTGGGGCACCGTGCCGAGGCATCTGTGAGTAAACGTGAGCTGAGCCCCAGGCCAGTTGCTGCTGAACTGTTCCCGCCCTTCCCAGGTAAAACACCTGAATATATACAAGGACTTGAAAGCCTAGAGGAAGGGCCATGGAGCCACACGAGTGACAGCATGCCAGCTGACTTGGTGCCTGCAGGCCAGCCAGGATGGTCCTGGCCCTGGGTGCTCTTCTGGAAGATTTCCATTTCCCTGCCTGAGATACCCGTCCTGTCCCTGCCCCCACTGCTTTTTACCTTCCTCACCTCTGCCCAGGGAGAAATTCCAGCAGCAGGTATGGGTGACACATCCTCTTCTTTAGCAGGTGGCAGCCTGGCAACTGCTGCAGAAAGTCCAGCAGAGCCCCACTCACACTGGGCCACCCACAAAGCCGTGGCCTCTCACTCCCTCCCACCAGCCCAGCCCCGAGACTGCTGACAGGGCAGAGAAAATGGCGTCAGGCACAGCTGCAGGGGCTTTTGCTGCCTGGAGTGGTATTTATATTGATCTCAACCCAGGCACACCTGGGGAGGGCTGGCCGGCATGGTAAGGCTGCCCAGGTAGCCAATCATCACCCCTCAGGGGCTCACAGTTGCAGAAAATGGAACTTGCTGAACCGGCCAGGTCCAAGGAACAGGTGTGGGCTCCTGAGAGTCAGGATAGACAAGGGGCTGCAGCTTTGGCTTGTTTTCTAATCATTTTATCTGGCCCATGAGTGGGAGACAACTTCAAGAAAACCCTCTCCTAATGAGAGGAACCCAGGAGTCAGGGAGAGGAGGGGTGGGTGGTGGTTGGAGACAGAGGCCTGGTGCCCTGGGTGCAGTGGAAGTCTCTGGAAGACCAGGTGGAGGGAGGCCACACAGAGTGATGCCCAGGGTCACAGACCTGTCGGAGCTGCTGTTTGTTAGTTCAAGTCCTGCTCTGAGGTGCTCTGTGTCAGCTCTGAACGACAGGTGAGCTGGGGGTGTTCTTCAATGAGGGCTATGTGCACGGTTCCTGTGTGCCCAGCCCTGCCACGGTACCTGCAAGGGTAGCTCTGTATCCTGGGAGGGGCCTGACCATGAGAGCCCCGTGGGCTGGGTTGGGGGTGGGGTACCTGCCCAGGAGAGCTCCATATCCTGGGATTGGCCTGACCACGAGAGCCCCATGGGCTGCTGGGGACCTGGTAAAGGATGTCAGGACAGTCAGTGAAGCCACCGAGGATATACCTCCAGTTACTCCTGATTCCTACACCCTGCTGGTCATTCTACCAACCACCAGGACATGGTATTCTGTATTAGTCTTCAATGATGCCTTCTTTTGTATTCCATTAGTCCCAGAGTCACAAGAAATTTTGGCTTGTGAGTGGCAGGACTCAACATACAACTAAAACAACACTTCCGGGCCGTCTTGCCCCAAGGGTTCAAAAATTCCCACACCATCTTTGGGGAAAGCTTAGCTAACGACCGAAAAGTTCTACCTCTGGAAAAGGAAACCCTCCTTCAATATGCAGACGACATTCTGATCGCCAGCCCTACTAAGGAGGCCTCTGAACTACCAAGCCAATAAAGGATAGAAGTTGTCCAAGAAAAAGCTCAAATATCACAGACTGCGGTGACCTGCCTGGGCTTCATTCTCACACAAGGTCAGAGAAGCCCATCCCAGGAAAGGGAAGAAACCATTTGCAGCCTTACCCCTTTCTAAAACTAGAAGACAGCTTAGGGGTTCCTGGGGAGGCCAGGGTTTGCTGCTTCTGGATCCCTAACTACAGTCTACTAGCTGGGCCTCTATATGAAACACTGAAAGGAAAAGATGATGATCCTTTTGAACAGAATCCAGAAGTGGCCTTTCAAGAATGGAAAGAGCAGTCAATTCAGACCCTTGCCCTGGAACTCCCTAATTGAGCTAAACCCTTTGACCTTTCCATTCCCGGTGAAAGGTGAATCGCCATTGGAGAATTAGTGCAAAAACTGGGACCACTTGAAATGGAACAACGCAAGAATGCCATCCAGGTAGGATAAACTACAGTCACCAAGGGGCTTGGCCCACTGCCACATCTGGCCAAGATACTGGCGGTATCTAAAAACCTGGAAATCAGCAGCCCAAAAGGCCACGTCCCTCCTAAGGGAAAAGGACCCCACGTGGTGATCCTAATCACCAACCATGCCCTGAAGTTGCAGGGTTCGCTCCGTGGGCACACCGACCTCGAGTGAGGAGGCCCTCCAACTCCAACATCCAGAGAGATAACCGGGGGCAACAGGGCACCATGACGACTCGTGTGAACATCACTTGACCTGGAGTTTCTCTCATAAAACAACAATAGTGTGTCCCGAAGGAGTAGACTACTGCTTGCAGGACTTCCTGCACCCAGAGGGGAGCTAATAATCTTGGCGGGGGAACCGTATATCACACTGTCACCATAGAAAAGCCTACAGACACCGTGATGATGGTGGCCAATAAGACCGGCTGGACTCCTGTTTACTTCAAAAGCCTGTTGACTCAGTGGCCATCATGGTCCTTGATCACCACTGACCCTGGACTGTCTGGGAGTTGAGCGGGCAGGGCTCTGACACCTGGTGCTGTTTTTACGTTAATTCAGGGGCCTAATTGAAGAAAGAGCAGACTACTGGTCAGAGCATCTAGGCTGGCAGAAACGGTCAGCCTAAGGTGGCCGAACAAATGTGGGCTGGGTGAAACCGGGCCCCACAGCGTCTCTGCACATCTCTTTCCTGGACCCTTAAAGGTCATTAGAATCTATAACACTTCCAATGCTGGTGCTCAGGCGGACGAGCAGGGAGGCAGGGGTCCTGGGGCCAATCAACGTCACCTGGAGGCTGCTGGGGAGAAGTTCTGACCCTCGTCCCCTGGTATGAGGGCTCCCAACTCAGCACTCAGCAGTTACAGAAGAAGGGTCTGCACCCTCAGCACTCCAAGAATGAGGAATGGGACAAAAGGCAGAGGAGGGGTTTGTCCCCAGCAAAGCCCATTAAAAATCCCTGGGAGATAAAAATAGAATCTGGGCAATAAAGTCAAGTCTGACCTTTTTTATCCTTTGTGCTTTGTCTAATTTCACGTGCTCCTAGGGTCCCGCATGCAGAGGTTCCACACCCGGCACTTCAGACCAGATTTCCTGGTGCAGAATGGCTGGGTCGACACCTCAGCTCCTGGGGCCCAGTGCAGACTCCGAGATATAGAGCCTGAGCTGCAGCCAACCCGGCCCTTGAGAGCTCCGCCCCCTCCCTCCCACTGACTCTGACAGGATCTCTACACAGCAGCCCAGCCCACAGCCCACGGGGTAGTGCATGCTCTCACCTCTCCATTCTCTGATGAAAATATAAAGTTTCCTTTGCTTGGGAACCAAACTCAGCCTCGATCTGTTGGCCCCAATGACACTGGGCAGGGGGACCCTTGTTGGGGTCCACTCTGGAGGATCAGTAACAGAAATTGAGACTATTGTAACTTCAATGAACAGATGTGTGAGCCAAAATGTAGTTAACATAGAACAGTTTATAAGGCTCGGGTAAAATAAGATGTTTCTAACACTTCCATTTGATATTTCCATCACTTTATTATAAGCAAGTTCAGTGAAAAGGTTTGTCTTATTTGTCAGGTCAATATTAGAGAAATGAAGTGATTTCTTTCCAAGGATGTACATCTAATAATCTTGGTTAAAGCTTCAATCTTGTTTTAAATGCTTTTCCATTGAAAATGATACCTCTCTTTCAGCTCCCCCATTTCTGAGAAGTATAAAATCTTATAATTTATTATTACCAAAGGGGAAAGGTGGGAGGAGGGATAAATTAACAGTTTGGAATTAACACATACACACTGCTATGTATAAAATAGATCATCAACAAGGAACTACTGTATAGCACAGGGAACTACACTCAATATTGTGCAATAACCTATAAGGGGAAATAATCGGAAAAAGAACAGATATTTTTATTGACATCATCTATCAATGACAGTTAAAGTGTAACCTAAGGGAAGCCAGTGGTGAGTGCTTCTGACCCTGAAGACTTCAGTCATCTAAAGTTTGCACTCTGCCTACTTCCCAAGGCCCTTAATGAACATATGTGTAGCCGTAGCTTAAAAAACTCCCCAGTTTGGGTTTCGGGGAGACACTGATTTTGAAAAAGCCCTGGTGTTCTCCTTACATGAATGGGACTCTTCCTACTGCTAAAACATGTCTGTCACATCCAGAGGATGGTATACCGTCTGATCGGGAAGAGTTTGGAAAAGGCATCTCATCTCCTCATCTCCTGGTGCTCGGGTTCACCCCTCCAGCGTCTTTACTAACAGTCTCCCCACTTGGAGATGTCAACACTGTCAACATCCTGTTGCGTACAGTTTGGAATTTGTCCAGAGGATGAAGCGGAAGGATGAGGAACAATGAGAGACAAGTCCTAGGTGTTCAGACAGGCACATGTCACTCTAATTTCCAATCAGGAAGATGAATTGACCAAAGGCTAGGGTTGCCCATGGAAACAGTATAGGGCTTGAGGAAATCCCACTGCTTTGTGGCCAGTTCCCATAAACACAAGTTGAACAATGGAACTCAGGGGCAGTAAAATTCACGAAACTGCAGAGTTGAAAATATCTATCACTGAAAAATGTCTTGAGGAAAGTCAGAGAAAAGGATTGGCAAGCAAGGGAGAATGGCAGGAAAGGGATTTGAGGAGGTAGAAAGGACTCGCCATTAAGCACAAGAAAAGGGGCTGAACATTGCCGACATTGCAGTTGGCCAAAAAGGCTGTATGTGTTTTTTTCTGTATATATTCAAGAAAAGGGCATACACTTTTTTAGCCAACCAAACAGGTGGGCACTGGAAATCAATACTACAAAAGATATCACTTCGCATCAGTCAGAAGAGCCATCCTCATAAAGTGTAAACGCCAGAAATGCAGGACAGGGCAAGGAGAAGAGGGAGCCCTGTGAGGCTTATAGTGGAAATGTATATTGCCAACGGCCATTCTGGAGAAGTGTATTGTGTTTACTAAAGCATCTAAAAAATGAGCTACAGAGCATAGGGCACTTGCACTCATGGGCGTATATCTTGGGAAAAACAAAAATCGAGAGGACACAGGCACCCCAATGTTTACTGCCCCTCTGTTTAAAAGATCCTCGACTAGGATATAACTTAAATGTCTCTGGAGGGAAAAAATGGATAGAGATGTGGTACTTATGTAGAGTGGAATATTACTCAGCCTGGAAATCAATGAAATATGGCCAGTTGTAACAACTCCGGAGGAGTTACGTATGATCATTCTAAGTGACATAATTCAAAAAGAAAAAGACACATATCATAAGATATCACTTAAAGGTGGAATCCAAAATGGCTACACATGAAATAAATTACAAAACAAAAACATAGTCAAATATGTAGAAAATACGCGTGAGGCTGCTAAACGGGAAAGGTGGGGAGGGGTGAGGCATCATCCAGGAGGTTGAAATTAGCAAAGATACCATTCCAAATACCAAACTGATAATCAACAAGGCCTACACGGTAGCTAAAAGAACTGCACTCAGCACACTCAAGTCACCGGAAAAGAATATCTATGACTGGTAAGAATCTGAAAAAGAATTTATTGATGTCTCTCTGTACGTGAATCAAGTGGATGTACAGCAGCAAGAAACAGAGCTTTGAAAATCAGCTATAACCAATATAGTAATAAATTGAAAAAAATAAACGACAGAGAGACAGAGAAAACCTCTTACAACTTTTCCTCAGGGACGGTGATGCAACATGGATTGAACACATCTAGACCCACAGCAGGATGAGACATAAGGCTGGAAACTGTTCGCGCTAAGAGAAATGTGAGGTTGGGTGAGGAAATGCACACCCTTTAAAGTAATACTACCTGGTACCCATTCAATGGGTCCCAAATCTGCAGGTTCAAGGAATCTTCCTACAGCTAAAACATGCATGGAAAACCCAGAGGACTGTACACCATGTGATCGGGAGATGTGTCTAAAATGCACCTCATTTATCCTCTCCTGGTGCTCCTGTTCATCATTCCAGCCACGTTACTTAGAATCTCCCCACTTAGAGAATCAGCACATTTAAACTTCTGTTTCACACATTTTGCAAATTGTGAGGAGGATGAACGGGAACAGGGGGAACCAATGAGAGAATAGTTGTAGGGGTTTGGACGGGCACATGTCACTCTAATTTCCCATTAAGAATAAGAATTAAAAAAAGGCTCAGCCCGCCTCGCCGGAGCCAAAATAGGGCCTGAAGCAATCCTGCGGTTTTGAGGCCAGCTCACAAAAGAGCAACTTAAAAAATGGAGCTCAGGGTCACTGCAATTCACAAACCTGCAGAGTTATAAATGAAAACTAACGTCCAAAAATATGTTGAGGTAAGGCAAAGAAGAGGATCTGAATGCAAGACAGAATTGCAAGAAACAGATTTCAAGAGATAGATTGGACTCGCCTTTAAAGCACATGAAAAGGGGCAGAATTTCGACAACGATGCAGTTGGCCCAAAAGGGAGTATGCGTTTTTTCCTGAATATATCCAGGAAAAAACGCATACGCACTTTATGGGCAACCAAGCAAGCAAGCAATGCAAATGTGCACAACAAAGAAGTCTCATTTCCCACCGGTCAAAAGGGCCATCCGAAAAAATTGTAAACACCAGAAATGCAGGACAGGCCATGGAGAACAGGGAGCCTTTATACGCTGATGGACAGTGTGTGAACTGCCGAGAGCCACTCTGGAGAAGTGTATGGTGGTTCCTAAATCATCTAAAAAACAGAGCGACAGAGCATAGGGCACTTCCAATCACGGGAGTATATCTAGGGAAGTCTAAAAATCAACAAGACACAAGCACACCACAGTTTAGGGCTACTCTGTTTACAAGAACCTCAACTTCAGTACACCTTAAATATCCCAGGAAAGAGAACAATGGATAAAGAAAATGTGGTACTTATGTACAATGGAATATCTCTTCACCATGAAATCAATGTAATAAGGCTAGTAGAAGGATAAAGAGTGGATTGAGGTCCGATAATACTACTTGAAATAAGTCAAACAGAAAAAGAAACATATCATAAGATATCACTTATAGAGGGAGGATAAATATGGCTGCACAAAAAATGAATTACAAAACAGAACAGTGTCTCACATTTAGAAAACACACTTATGTCAGCTTAAGGGGAAAGGAGAGGTGGGGTGATGCATAAAACCAGAGTTTGAAATTAGCACAGATACCGTTCAATAAACCAAATAGGTATCAGACAAGATCTACACCTTGCTCAATGAACTGGCCTCAACACACCCTATACACCGCAGAGAAATATATCTGAGTAATAAGAATCTTAAAACCCATGTATTGATATCTCTCCATAAGGGAATCAAGTGTGCACAGAGCGGCACAAACACAGCAGTGAAAATGAGCTAAACCCCTTTATAGAAATAAATTTTAAAACCAAAACGCAGAAACAATGAAAGAGAGAAAAATTCTTACAAAATTCGCTCAGGGGCTGTGATGCAACCTGGAATGACCACATATAAACCAACAGCTGGATAAGACATAAGGCTGGACACTTGGGGCTGAAAGGATTGGTGAGCTTTGGTGAGCAACTGCCGAAAGTTTAATGCAATACTTCATGCTACTTATTCCAAGGGTCCCAACACTCCAAGTTGAAGGGAATCTTCCTAGAGCTAAACCATGCATGGGAAATCCAGCGGATGGTATACCATATGATCGGGAAAGGTTTCTAAAATGCACCTCATTTTCCTCTCCTGGGGCTCCGGATCAACATTCCAGCCACTTTACTAACAACATCTCCACATGGAGAGTCAATGCCTTTAAGTTCCGGAATCGCACAGTCTGCAGTTAGTGCGGAAAATGAATGGGAATAGGGGGAACAAGTGAGAAAATAGCTGTAGCGGTTTCAATGGGCACATGTCACTCTAATTTCACATCAGGAAGAAGAATTAACCAAAGGCAGAGCAAGGCGCCCCAGAAGAAGAATAGGTCCTGAAGAAATCCTGTGGATATGAGGCAAGATCACAAAAATAAGAGCTGAAAAATGGAGCTAAGGGCCACTGCAATTCAAAAACCTTCAGAGTTATGAAGGCCAACTATTTTCCAAAAGTATATTGAGATAAGGCTATGAAGAGGCACTGAGAGCAAGGCAGAACTGCAGGAAACCGATTGCAGGAGGTAGAATGGAATTGCATGTAAAGCATAGGAAAAGAGGCAGAACGTCCACAATGATGCACTTGGCCAAAAAGGGCGTATGCGTTTTTTCCTGAATATATTCAGGAAGAAACGCATACGCCCTTTCTGGCCAACCAAGCAAACTCGCAAACGAAATCTGCACTACAATGAAGTCTCACTTCACCCCGGTCAAAGGGCCATCTGAAAAAAGTGTAAAATCCAGAAAGGCAGGACAGGCCATGGAGAACTGGGAGCCTTGTTATGCTGATGGGCGGCATGTAAATTGCCAACAGCCACTCTGGAGAAGTGTATGGTGTTTCCTGAAACATCCAAAAAACAAAGCAACAGAGCTGAGGGCACTTCCAATTACGGTCCTATAGCTTAGGGAAATTAAAATCAAAATGACACAGCTACCCCAAAGTTTGGGACGGCTCTGTTTACAAGAACCTCGTTTACGGTACAGGTTCAATATCGCAGAAAGCGAAAAATGGATAAAGAAGTTGTGGTACTTACGTACAATGCAATATCACTCAGCAATGAAATCTATGTCATCAGGCCCGTGACAGCATAATGAGTGGATTCAGGTATGATGATTCTAAGAGAAATAAGTCACACAGAAAAAGAAACATCATAAGATATCACTACTACACGGAATGTAAACTTGGCTACACAGAAACTAAATTACAAAACAGAACAGCGTCTCAAATGTAGAAAACCAACTTATGCTTGCTTAAGGGGAAAGGTGAGTTGGGGTGCGGCATAAAACCACAGATTGAAATTAGCAGAGATACCGTTCCATAAGACAAATATGTAATAGACAAGAGCTACTCCTTGCTCAACGATGTGGACTCAACACCCAATATTAAACGCCTAAGAATATACCTGACTAGTAAGAATCTTAAAACCTATGGATTTATATGTCTCCGAAAGAGAATCAAGCGTGTATACAGCAGCATAAACGCAGCAGTGATAGGATTGGTGAGGTTCGGTGAGCAAATGCAGACCCTTTGAAGTCATATTGCATGGTACCCATTCCATGGGTCTCAACTCTCCAGGTTTAAGGGATTCTTCCTTCAGCAAAAACATGCATGTGGAACCCAGAGTATGATCCACCGTGTGATCGGGAAACGTGTTCAAATGTGTCTCAGTTTTCATCCCCTGGTACTCGGGTGCAACATTCCAGACGCTTTACTAACACTCTCCCCACTTGGAGAGTCAGTGCCTTTAACCTCTTGTTTGGCCCAGTTTGCAGTTTCTGTGTAAGATAAACAGGAAGAGGGAGAATCAATGAGAGACTAGGTGGAGGTGTCTGGACGGGCAAATTTAACTCTCATTTCCCACCAGGAAGAGGAATTAACCAAAGGCTCAGCATACGATGCCGGAACCAAACTAGGGCCTGAAGCAATCCTGCGGTGTTGCGGTCAGCTCACAAGAAAGCGAGTTGAAGAAAGGAGCTCAGGGGCACTGTAATTCACAAACCTACAGAGTTATAAATGACAGCCATCTTCCAAAAATATCTTAAAGTAAGGCTGCCAAGAGGAGTTGAAAGCGGGGCAGAATTGCAGGAAACAGATTTCAGGAGGTAGACTGGAATTGCATGTAAAGCATAGGAAAAGAGGCAGAACGTCCACAATGATGCACTTGGCCAAAAAGGGCGTATGCGTTTCTTCCTGAATATATTCAGGAAAAAACGCATACGCCCTTTTTGGCCAACCAAGCAAGCTTGCAAAGGAAATCTGCACTACAATGAAGTCTCACTGCCCCCCGGTCAAAAGGGCCATCCGAAAAAAGTGTAAAATCCAGAAAGGCAGGACAGGCCATGGAGAACTGGGAGCCTTGTTATGCTGATGGGCGGGATGTAAATTGCCAACAACCACTCTGGAGAAGTGTATGGTGTTTCCTGAAACATCCAAAAAACCAAGCAACAGAGCCTAGGGCATTTCCACTTATGGTCGTATAGCTTAGGGAAATAATAATCAAAAAGACACAGCCTCCCCAAAGTTTGGGACGGCTCTGTTTACAAGAACCTCGTTTACGGTACAGGTCCAATATCGCAGAAAGCGAAAAATGGATAAAGAAATTGTGGTACTTACGTACAATGCAATATCACTCAGCAAAGAAATCTATGTCATCAGGCCCGTGACAGCATAATGAGTGGATTCAGGTATGATGATTCTAAGAGAAATAAGTCACACAGAAAAAGAAACATCATAAGATATCACTACTACACGGAATGTAAACTTGGCTACACAGGAACTGAATTACAAAACAGAACAGGGTGTCAAATGTAGAAAACCAACTTATGCTTGCTTAAGGGGAAAGGTGAGTTGGGGTGCTGCATGAAACCAGAGATTGAAATTAGCACAGACACCGTTCCATAAGCCAAATATGTAATAGACAAGAGCTACTCCTTGCTCAACGAAGTGGACTCAACACCCAATATTAAACGCCTAAGAATATACCTGACTAGTAAGAATCTTAAAACCTATGGATTTATATGTCTCTGAAAGAGAATCAAGGGTGTGTACAGCGGCATAAACGCAGCAGTGATAGGATTGGTGAGGTTCGGTGAGCAAATGCAGACCCTTTGAAGTCATATTGCATGGTACCCATTCCATGGGTCTCAACTCTCCAGGTTTAAGGGATTTTTCCTTCAGCTAAAACATGCATGTGGAACCCAGAGTATAATCCACCGTGTGATCGGGAAACGTGTTCAAATGTGTCTCAGTTTTCGTCCCCTGGTACTCGGGTGCAACATTCCAGACGCTTTCCTAGCACTCTCCCCACTTGGAGAGTCAGTGCCTTTAACCTCCTGTTTGGCCCAGTTTGCAATTTCTGTGGAAAATGAACAGGAATAGGGAGAACCAATGAGAGACTAGGTGGAGGTGTCTGGACGGGCAAATTTAACTCTCATTTCCCACCAGGAAGAGGAATTAACCAAAGGCTCCGTGTGCCATGCTGGAACTAGATTAGGGCCTGAGGAGATCCTGCGGTGTTGCGGCCAGCTCACAAGAAAGCGAGTTGAAGAAAGGAACTGAGGGGCACTGTAATTCACAAACCTGCAGAGTTATAAATGACAGCTATCTTCCAAAAATATATTGAAGTAAGGCTGACAAGAGGAGTTGAAAGCGGGGCAGAATTGCAGTAAACCCGATTTCAGGAGGTAGACTGGATTTGCATGTAAAGCATAGGAAAACAGGCAGAATGTCCACAATGATGCACTTGGCCAAAAAGGGCGTATGCGTTTTTTCCTGAATATATTCAGGAAAAAACGCATACGCACTTTTTGGCTAACCAAGCAAGCTTGCAAAGGAAATCTGCACTACAATGAAGTCTCACTGCCCCCCGGTCAAAAGGGCCATCTGAAAAAAGTGTAAAATCCAGAAAGACAGGACAGGCCATGGAGGACTGGGAGCCTTGTTATGCTGATGGGCGGGATGTAAATTGCCAGCAGCCACTCTGGAGAAGTGTATGGTGTTTCCTGAAACATCCAAAAAACAAAGCAACAGAGCCTAGGGCACTTCCACTTATGGTCCTATAGCTTAGGGAAATTAAAATCAAAAAGACACAGCCACCCCAAAGTTTGGGACGGCTCTGTTTACAAGAACCTCGTTTACGGTACAAGTTCAATATCACAGAAAGCGAAAAATGGATAAAGAAGTTGTGGTACTTACGTACAATGCAATATCACTCAGCAATGAAATCTATGTCATCAGGCCCGTAGCAGCATAATGAGTGGATTCAGGTACGATGATTCTAAGTGAAATAAGTCACACAGAAAAAGAAACATCATAAGATATCACTAATACACGAAATGTAAACTTGGCTACACAGGAACAGAATTACCAAACAGAACAGGGTGTCAAATGTAGAAAACCAACTCATGCTTGCTTAAGGGGAAAGGTGAGTTGGGGTGCTGCATACAACAAGAGATTGAAATTAGCACAGATACCGTTCCATAAGCCAAATATGTAATAGACAAGAGCTACTCCTTGCTCAACGAAGTGGACTCAACACCCCATATTAAACGCCTAAGAATATACCTGACTAGTAAGAATCTTAAAACCTATGGATTTATATGTCTCCGAAAGAGAATCAAGCGTGTGTACAGCGGCATAAACGCAGCAGTGATAGGACTGGTGAGGTTCGGTGAGCAAATGCAGACCCTTTGAAGTCATATTACATGGTACCCATTCCATGGGTCTCAACTCTCCATGTTTAAGGGATTCTTCCTTCAGCTAAAACATGCATGTGGAACCCAGAGTATGATCCACCGTATGATCCGAAAACGTGTTCAAATATGTCTCAGTTTTCGTCCCCTGGTACTCGGGTGCAACTTTCCAGACGCTTTACTAACACTCTCCCCACTTGGAGAGTCAGTGCCTTTAACCTCCTGTTTGGCCCAGTTTGCAATTTCTGTGGAAAATGAACAGGAATAGGGAGAACCAATGAGAGACTAGGTGGAGGTGTCTGGACGGGCAAATTTAACTCTCATTTCCCACCAGGAAGAGGAATTAACCAAAGGCTCAGCATGCCATGCCGGAACCAAACTAGGGCCTGAAGCAATCCTGCGGTTTTGCGGCCAGCTCACAAGAAAGCGAGTTGAAGAAAGGAGCTCAGGGGCACTGTAATTCACAAACCTGCAGAGTTATAAATGACAGCTATCTTCCAAAAATATATTGAAGGAAGGCTGCCAAGAGCACTTGAAAGCGGGGCAGAATTATAGGAAACCGATTTCAGGAGGTAGACTGGAATTGCATGTAAAGCATAGGAAAAGAGGCAGAACGTCCACAATGATGCACTTGGCCAAAAAGGGCGTATGCGTTTTTTCCTGAATATATTCAGGAAAAAACGCATACGCCCTTTTTGGCCAACCAAGCAAGCTTGCAAAGGAAATCTGCACTACAATGAAGTCTCACTGCCCCCGGTCAAAAGGGCTATCTGAAAAAAGTGTAAAATCCAGAAAGGCAGGACAGGCCATGGAGAACTGGGAGCCTTGTTATGCTGATGGGCGGGATGTAAATTGCCAACAACCACTCTGGAGAAGTGTATGGTGTTTCCTGAAACATCCAAAAAACCAAGCAACAGAGCCTAGGGCATTTCCACTTATGGTCGTATAGCTTAGGGAAATAATAATCAAAAAGACACAGCCTCCCCAAAGTTTGGGACGGCTCTGTTTACAAGATCCTCGTTTACGGTACAGGTTCAATATCGCAGAAAGCGAAAAATGGATAAAGAAATTGTGCTACTTACGTACAATGCAATATCATTCAGCAAAGAAATCTATGTCATCAGGCCCGTGACAGCATAGTGAGTGGATTCAGGTATGATGATTCTAAGAGAAATAAGTCACACAGAAAAAGAAATATCATAAGATATCACTACTACACGGAATGTAAACTTGGCTACACAGGAACTGAATTACAAAACAGAACAGGGTGTCAAATGTAGAAAACCAACTTATGCTTGCTTAAGGGGAAAGGTGAGTTGGGGTACTGCATGAAACCAGAGATTGAAATTAGCACAGACACCGTTCCATAAGCCAAATATGTAATAGACAAGAGCTACTCCTTGCTCAACGAAGTGGACTCAACACCCAATATTAAACGCCTAAGAATATACCTGACTAGTAAGAATCTTAAAACCTATGGATTTATATGTCTCCGAAAGAGAATCAAGGGTGTGTACAGCGGCATAAACGCAGCAGTGATAGGATTGGTGAGGTTCGGTGAGCAAATGCAGACCCTTTGAAGTCATATTGCATGGTACCCATTCCATGGGTCTCAACTCTCCATGTTTAAGGGATTTTTCCTTCAGCTAAAACATGAATGTGGAACCCAGAGTATAATCCACCGTGTGATCGGGAAACGTGTTCAAATGTGTCTCAGTTTTCGTCCCCTGGTACTCGGGTGCAACATTCCAGACGCTTTACTAACACTCTCCCCACTTGGAGAGTCAATGCCTTTAACCTCCTATTTGGCCCAGTTGGAATTTCTGCGTAAGATGAACAGGAATAGGGAGAACCAATGAGAGACTAGCTGGAGGTGTCTGGACGGGAAAATTTAACTCTCAGTTCCCACCAGGAAGAGGAATTAACCAAAGGCTCAGCGTGCCGTGCTGGAACTAGATTAGGGCCTGAGGAGATCCTGCGGTGTTGCGGCCAGCTCATAAGAAAGCGAGTTGAAGAAAGGAGCTCAGGGGCACTGTAATTCACAAACCTGCAGAGTTATAAATGACAGCTATCTTCCAAAAATATATTGAAGTAAGGCTGCCAAGAGGAGTTGAATGCGGAGCAGAATTGCAGGGAACCGATTTCAGGAGGTAGACTGGAATTGTATGTAAAGCATAGGAAAAGAGGCAGAATGTCCACAATGATGCACTTGGCCAAAAAGGGCGTATGCGTTTTTTCCTGAATATATTCAGGAAAAAACGCATACGCCCTTTTTGGCCAACCAAGCAAGCTTGCAAAGGAAATCTGCACTACAATGAAGTCTTACTGCCCCCCGGTCAAAAGGGCTATCTGAAAAAAGTGTAAAATCCAGAAAGGCAGGACAGGCCCTGAAGAACTGGGAGCCTTGTTATGCTGATGGGCGGCATGTAAATTGCCAACAGCCACTCTGGAGAAGTGTATGGTGTTTCCTGAAACATCCAAAAAACAAAGCAACAGAGCCTAGGGCACTTCCACTTATGGTCCTATAGCTTAGGGAAATTAAAATCCAAAAGACACAGCCACCCCAAAGTTTGGGCCGGCTCTGTTTACAAGAACCTCGTTTACGGTACAAGTTGAATATCACAGAAAGCGAAAAATGGATAAAGAAGTTGTGGTACTTACGTACAATGCAATATCACTCAGCAATGAAATCTATGTCATCAGGCCCGTAGCAGCATAATGAGTGGATTCAGGTACGATGATTCTAAGTGAAATAAGTCACACAGAAAAAGAAACATCATAAGATATCACTACTACACGGAATGTAAATTTGGCTACACAAGAACAGAATTACAAAACAGAACAGGGCCTCAAATGTAGAAAACTAACTTATGCTTGCTTAAGGGGAAAGGTGAGTTGGGGTGCTGCATAAAACCAGAGATTGAAATTAGCACAGATACCGTTCCATAAGCCAAATATGTAATAGACAAGAGCTACTCCTTGCTCAACGAAGTGGACTCAACACCCCATATTAAACGCCTAAGAATATACCTGACTAGTAAGAATCTTAAAACCTATGGATTTATATGTCTCCGAAAGAGAATCAAGCGTGTGTACAGCGGCATAAGCACAGCAGTGATAGGATTGGTGAGGTTCGGTGAGCAAATGCAGACCCTTTGAAGTCATATTGCATAGTACCCATTCCATGGGTCTCAACTCTCCAGGTTTAAGGGATTCTTCCTTCAGCTAAAACATGCATGTGGAACCCAGAGTATGATCCACCGTGTGATCGGAAAACGTGTTCAAATGTGTCTCAGTTTTCGTCCCCTGGTACTCGGGTGCAACATTCCAGATGCTTTACTAACACTCTCCCCACTTGGAGAGTCAGTGCCTTTAAACTCCTGTTTGGCCCAGTTTGCAATTTCTGTGGAAAATAAACAGGAATAGGGAGAACCAATGAGAGACTAGGTGGAGGTGTCCGGACGGGCAAATTTAACTCTCATTTCCCACCAGGAAGAGGAATTAACCAAAGGCTCAGCGTGCCATGCTGGAACCACACTAGGGCCCGAAGCAATCCTGCGGTGTTGCGGCCAGCTCACAAGAAAGTGAGTTGAAGAAAGGAGCTCAGGGGCACTGTAATTCACAAACATGCAGAGTTATAAATGACAGCCATCTTCCAAAAATATATTAAAGTAAGGCTGCCAAGAGGTGTTGAAAGCGGGGCAGAATTGCAGGAAACCGATTTCAGGAGGTAGACTAGAATTGCATGTAAAGCATAGGAAAAGAGGCAGAACGTCCACAATGATGCACTTGGCCAAAAAGGGCGTATGCGTTTTTTCCTGAATATATTCAGGAAAAAACGCATACGCCCTTTTTGGCCAACCAAGCAAGCTTGCAAAGGAAATCTGCACTACAATGAAGTCTCACTGCCCCCCGGTCAAAAGGGCTATCTGAAAAAAGTGTAAAATCCAGAAACGCAGGCCAGGCCATGGAGAACTGGGAGCCTTGTTGTGCTGATGGGCGGGATGTAAATTGCCAACAGCCACTCTGGAGAAGTGTATGGTGTTTCCTGAAACATCCAAAAAACCAAGCAACAGAGCCTAGGGCATTTCCACTTATGGTCCTTTAGCTTAGGGAAATAATAATCAAAAAGACACAGCCTCCCCAAAGTTTGGGACGGCTCTGTTTACAAGAACCTCGTTTACGGTACAGGTTCAATATCACAGAAAGCGAAAAATGGATAAAGAAATTGTGGTACTTACGTACAATGCAATATCACTCAGCAATGAAATCTATGTCATCAGACCCATGACAGCATAATGAGTGGATTCAGGTATGATGATTCTAAGAGAAATAAGTCACACAGAAAAAGAAACATCATAAGATATCACTACTACACGGAATGTAAACTTGGCTACACAGAAACTGAATTACAAAACAGAACAGCGTCTCAAATGTAGAAAACCAACTTATGCTTGCTTAAGGGGAAAGGTGAGTTGGGGTGCGGCATAAAACCACAGATTGAAATTAGCACAGATACCGTTCCATAAGCCAAATATGTAATAGACAAGAGCTACTCCTTTCTCAAGGATGTGGACTCAACACCCAATATTAAACGCCTAAGAATATACCTGACTAGTAAGAATCTTAAAACCTATGGATTTATATGTCTCCGAAAGAGAATCAAGCATGTGTACAGTGGCATAAACGCAGCAGTGATAGGATTGGTGAGGTTCGGTGAGGAAATGCAGACTCTTTGAAGTCATATTTCATGGTACCCATTCCATGGGTCTCAACTCTCCATGTTTAAGGGATTCTTCCTTCAGCTAAAACATGCATGTGGACCCCAGAGTACGATCCACCGTGTGATCGGGAAACATGTTCAAATATGTCTCAGTTTTCGTCCCCTGGTACTCGGGTGCAACATTCCAGTCGCTTTACTAACACTCTCCCCACTTGGAGAGTCAGTGCCTTTAACCTCCTGTTTGGCCCAGTTTGCAATTTCTGTGGAAAATGAACAGGAATAGGGAGAACCAATGAGAGACTAGGTGGAGGTGTCTGGACGGGAAAATTTAACTCTCATTTCCCACCAGGAAGAGGAATTAACCAAAGGCTCAGCATGCCGTGCCAGAACCAAACTAGGTCCTGAAGCAATCCTGCGGTGTTGCGGCCAGCTCACAAGAAAGCGAGTTGAAGAAAGGAGCTCAGGGGCACTGTAATTCACAAACCTGCAGAGTTATTAATGACAGCTATCTTCCAAAAATATATTGAAGTAAGGCTGCCAAGAGGAGTTGAATGCGGGGCAGAATTGCAGGGAACCGATTTCAGGAGGTAGACTGGAATTGCATGTAAAGCATAGGAAAAGAGGCAGAACGTCCACAATGATGCACTTGGCCAAAAAGGGCGTATGCGTTTTTTCCTGAATATTCAGGAAAAAACGCATACGCCCTTTTTGGCCAACCAAGCAAGCTTGCAAAGGAAATCTGCACTACAATGAAGTCTCACTGCCCCCCGGTCAAAAGGGCTATCTGAAAAAAGTGTAAAATCCAGAAACGCAGGACAGGCCATGGAGAACAGGGAGCCTTGTTATGCTGATGGGCGGCATGTAAATTGCCAGCAGCCACTCTGGAGAAGTGTATGGTGTTTCCTGAAACATCCAAAAAACAAAGCAACAGAGCCTAGGGTACTTCCACTTATGGTCCTATAGCTTAGGGAAATTAAAATCCAAAAGACACAGCCACCCCAAAGTTTGGGCCGGCTCTGTTTACAAGAACCTCGTTTACGGTACAAGTTGAATATCACAGAAAGCGAAAAATGGATAAAGAAGTTGTGGTACTTACGTACAATGCAATATCACTCAGCAATGAAATCTATGTCATCAGGCCCGTAGCAGCATAATGAGTGGATTCAGGTACGATGATTCTAAGTGAAATAAGTCACACAGAAAAAGGAACATCATAAGATATCACTACTACACGGAATGTAAACTTGGCTACACAAGAACTGAATTACAAAACAGAACAGGGTGTCAAATGTAGAAAACCAACTCATGCTTGCTTAAGGGGAAAGGTGAGTTGGGGTGCTGCATACAACAAGAGATTGAAATTAGCACAGATACCGTTCCATAAACCAAATATGTAATAGACAAGAGCTACTCCTTGCTCAACGAAGTGGACTCAACACCCCATATTAAACGCCTAAGAATATACCTGACTAGTAAGAATCTTAAAACCTATGGATTTATATGTCTCCGAAAGAGAATGAAGCGTGTGTACAGCGGCATAAATGCAGCAGTGATAGGATTGGTGAGGTTCGGTGAGCAAATGCAGACCCTTTGAAGTCATATTGCATGGTACCCATTCCATGGGTCTCAACTCTCCATGTTTAAGGGATTCTTCCTTCAGCTAAAATATGCATGTGGAACCCAGAGTATGATCCACCGTGTGATCGGGAAATGTGTTCAACTCTGTCTCAGTTTTCGTCCCCTGGTACTCGGGTGCAACATTCCAGACGCTTTACTAACACTCTCCCCACTTGGAGAGTCAGTGCCTTTAACCTCCTGTTTGGCCCAGTTTGCAATTTCTGTGGAAAATGAACAGGAATAGGGAGAACCAGTGAGAGACTAGGTGGAGGTGTCCGGACGGGCAAATTTAACTCTCATATCCCACCAGGAAGAGGAATTAACGAAAGGCTCAGCGTGCCATGCCGGAACCACAGTAGGGCCAGAAGCAATCATGCGGTGTTGCGGCCAGCTCACAAGAAAGCGAGTTGAAGAAAGGAACTGAGGGGCACTGTAATTCACAAACCTGCAGAGTTATAAATGACAGCTATCTTCCAAAAATATATTGAAGTAAGGCTGACAAGAGGAGTTGAAAGCGGGGCAGAATTGCAGTAAACCCGATTTCAGGAGGTAGACTGGATTTGCATGTAAAGCATAGGAAAAGAGGCAGAATGTCCACAATGATGCACTTGGCCAAAAAGGGCGTATGCGTTTTTTCCTGAATATATTCAGGAAAAAACGCATACGCACTTTTTGGCTAACCAAGCAAGCTTGCAAAGGAAATCTGCACTACAATGAAGTCTCACTGCCCCCCGGTCAAAAGGGCCATCTGAAAAAAGTGTAAAATCCAGAAAGACAGGACAGGCCATGGAGGACTGGGAGCCTTGTTATGCTGATGGGCGGGATGTAAATTGCCAGCAGCCACTCTGGAGAAGTGTATGGTGTTTCCTGAAACATCCAAAAAACAAAGCAACAGAGCCTAGGGCACTTCCACTTATGGTCCTATAGCTTAGGGAAATTAAAATCAAAAAGACACAGCCACCCCAAAGTTTGGGACGGCTCTGTTTACAAGAACCTCGTTTACGGTACAAGTTCAATATCACAGAAAGCGAAAAATGGATAAAGAAGTTGTGGTACTTACGTACAATGCAATATCACTCAGCAATGAAATCTATGTCATCAGGCCCGTAGCAGCATAATGAGTGGATTCAGGTACGATGATTCTAAGTGAAATAAGTCACACAGAAAAGGAAACATCATAAGATATCACTAATACACGAAATGTAAACTTGGCTACACAGGAACAGAATTACCAAACAGAACAGGGTGTCAAATGTAGAAAACCAACTCATGCTTGCTTAAGGGGAAAGGTGAGTTGGGGTGCTGCATACAACAAGAGATTGAAATTAGCACAGATACCGTTCCATAAGCCAAATATGTAATAGACAAGAGCTACTCCTTGCTCAACGAAGTGGACTCAACACCCCATATTAAACGCCTAAGAATATACCTGACTAGTAAGAATCTTAAAACCTATGGATTTATATGTCTCCGAAAGAGAATCAAGCGTGTGTACAGCGGCATAAACGCAGCAGTGATAGGACTGGTGAGGTTCGGTGAGCAAATGCAGACCCTTTGAAGTCATATTGCATGGTACCCATTCCATGGGTCTCAACTCTCCATGTTTAAGGGATTCTTCCTTCAGCTAAAACATGCATGTGGAACCCAGAGTATGATCCACCGTGTGATCCGAAAACGTGTTCAAATATGTCTCAGTTTTCGTCCCCTGGTACTCGGGTGCAACTTTCCAGACGCTTTACTAACACTCTCCCCACTTGGAGAGTCAGTGCCTTTAACCTCCTGTTTGGCCCAGTTTGCAATTTCTGTGGAAAATGAACAGGAATAGGGAGAACCAATGAGAGACTAGGTGGAGGTGTCTGGACGGGCAAATTTAACTCTCATTTCCCACCAGGAAGAGGAATTAACCAAAGGCTCAGCATGCCATGCCGGAACCAAACTAGGGCCTGAAGCAATCCTGCGGTTTTGCGGCCAGCTCACAAGAAAGCGAGTTGAAGAAAGGAGCTCAGGGGCACTGTAATTCACAAACCTGCAGAGTTATAAATGACAGCTATCTTCCAAAAATATATTGAAGTAAGGCTGCCAAGAGGAGTTGAATGCGGAGCAGAATTGCAGGGAACCGATTTCAGGAGGTAGACTGGAATTGTATGTAAAGCATAGGAAAAGAGGCAGAATGTCCACAATGATGCACTTGGCCAAAAAGGGCGTATGCGTTTTTTCCTGAATATATTCAGGAAAAAACGCATACGCCCTTTTTGGCCAACCAAGCAAGCTTGCAAAGGAAATCTGCACTACAATGAAGTCTTACTGCCCCCCGGTCAAAAGGGCTATCTGAGAAAAGTGTAAAATCCAGAAAGGCAGGACAGGCCCTGAAGAACTGGGAGCCTTGTTATGCTGATGGGCGGCATGTAAATTGCCAACAGCCACTCTGGAGAAGTGTATGGTGTTTCCTGAAACATCCAAAAAACAAAGCAACAGAGCCTAGGGCACTTCCACTTATGGTCCTATAGCTTAGGGAAATTAAAATCCAAAAGACACAGCCACCCCAAAGTTTGGGCCGGCTCTGTTTACAAGAACCTCGTTTACGGTACAAGTTGAATATCACAGAAAGCGAAAAATGGATAAAGAAGTTGTGGTACTTACGTACAATGCAATATCACTCAGCAATGAAATCTATGTCATCAGGCCCGTAGCAGCATAATGAGTGGATTCAGGTACGATGATTCTAAGTGAAATAAGTCACACAGAAAAAGAAACATCATAAGATATCACTACTACACGGAATGTAAATTTGGCTACACAAGAACAGAATTACAAAACAGAACAGGGCCTCAAATGTAGAAAACTAACTTATGCTTGCTTAAGGGGAAAGGTGAGTTGGGGTGCTGCATAAAACCAGAGATTGAAATTAGCACAGATACCGTTCCATAAGCCAAATATGTAATAGACAAGAGCTACTCCTTGCTCAACGAAGTGGACTCAACACCCCATATTAAACGCCTAAGAATATACCTGACTAGTAAGAATCTTAAAACCTATGGATTTATATGTCTCCGAAAGAGAATCAAGCGTGTGTACAGCGGCATAAGCACAGCAGTGATAGGATTGGTGAGGTTCGGTGAGCAAATGCAGACCCTTTGAAGTCATATTGCATGGTACCCATTCCATGGGTCTCAACTCTCCAGGTTTAAGGGATTCTTCCTTCAGCTAAAACATGCATGTGTAACCCAGAGTATGATCCACCGTGTGATCGGAAAACGTGTTCAAATGTATCTCAGTTTTCGTCCCCTGGTACTCGGGTGCAACATTCCAGATGCTTTACTAACACTCTCCCCACTTGGAGAGTCAGTGCCTTTAAACTCCTGTTTGGCCCAGTTTGCAATTTCTGTGGAAAATGAACAGGAATAGGGAGAACCAATGAGAGACTAGGTGGAGGTGTCCGGACGGGCAAATTTAACTCTCATTTCCCACCAGGAAGAGGAATTAACCAAAGGCTCAGCGTGCCATGCTGGAACCACACTAGGGCCCGAAGCAATCCTGCGGTGTTGCGGCCAGCTCACAAGAAAGTGAGTTGAAGAAAGGAGCTCAGGGGCACTGTAATTCACAAACATGCAGAGTTATAAATGACAGCCATCTTCCAAAAATATATTAAAGTAAGGCTGCCAAGAGGTGTTGAAAGCGGGGCAGAATTGCAGGAAACCGATTTCAGGAGGTAGACTAGAATTGCATGTAAAGCATAGGAAAAGAGGCAGAACGTCCACAATGATGCACTTGGCCAAAAAGGGCGTATGCGTTTTTTCCTGAATATATTCAGGAAAAAACGCATACGCCCTTTTTGGCCAACCAAGCAAGCTTGCAAAGGAAATCTGCACTACAATGAAGTCTCACTGCCCCCCGGTCAAAAGGGCTATCTGAAAAAAGTGTAAAATCCAGAAAGGCAGGACAGGCCATGGAGAACTGGGAGCCTTGTTGTGCTGATGGGCGGGATGTAAATTGCCAACAGCCACTCTGGAGAAGTGTAAGGTGTTTCCTGAAACATCCAAAAAACCAAGCAACAGAGCCTAGGGCATTTCCACTTATGGTCCTTTAGCTTAGGGAAATAATAATCAAAAAGACACAGCCTCCCCAAAGTTTGGGATGGCTCTGTTTACAAGAACCTCGTTTACGGTACAGGTTCAATATCGCAGAAAGCGAAAAATGGATAAAGAAATTGTGGTACTTACGTACAATGCAATATCACTCAGCAATGAAATCTATGTCATCAGACCCATGACAGCATAATGAGTGGATTCAGGTATGATGATTCTAAGAGAAATAAGTCACACAGAAAAAGAAACATCATAAGATATCACTACTACACGGAATGTAAACTTGGCTACACAGAAACTGAATTACAAAACAGAACAGGGTGTCAAATGTAGAAAACCAACTTATGCTTGCTTAAGGGGAAAGGTGAGTTGGGGTGCGGCATAAAACCACAGATTGAAATTAGCACAGATACCGTTCCATAAGCCAAATATGTAATAGACAAGAGCTACTCCTTTCTCAAGGATGTGGACTCAACACCCAATATTAAACGCCTAAGAATATACCTGACTAGTAAGAATCTTAAAACCTATGGATTTATATGTCTCCGAAAGAGAATCAAGCATGTGTACAGTGGCATAAACGCAGCAGTGATAGGATTGGTGAGGTTCGGTGAGGAAATGCAGACTCTTTGAAGTCATATTTCATGGTACCCATTCCATGGGTCTCAACTCTCCATGTTTAAGGGATTCTTCCTTCAGCTAAAACATGCATGTGGACCCCAGAGTACGATCCACCGTGTGATCGGGAAACATGTTCAAATATGTCTCAGTTTTCGTCCCCTGGTACTCGGGTGCAACATTCCAGTCGCTTTACTAACACTCTCCCCACTTGGAGAGTCAGTGCCTTTAACCTCCTGTTTGGCCCAGTTTGCAATTTCTGTGGAAAATGAACAGGAATAGGGAGAACCAATGAGAGACTAGGTGGAGGTGTCTGGACGGGAAAATTTAACTCTCATTTCCCACCAGGAAGAGGAATTAACCAAAGGCTCAGCATGCCGTGCCAGAACCAAACTAGGTCCTGAAGCAATCCTGCGGTGTTGCGGCCAGCTCACAAGAAAGCGAGTTGAAGAAAGGAGCTCAGGGGCACTGTAATTCACAAACCTGCAGAGTTATTAATGACAGCTATCTTCCAAAAATATATTGAAGTAAGGCTGCCAAGAGGAGTTGAATGCGGGGCAGAATTGCAGGGAACCGATTTCAGGAGGTAGACTGGAATTGCATGTAAAGCATAGGAAAAGAGGCAGAACGTCCACAATGATGCACTTGGCCAAAAAGGGCGTATGCGTTTTTTCCTGAATATATTCAGGAAAAAACGCATACGCACTTTTTGGCCAACCAAGCAAGCTTGCAAAGGAAATCTGCACTACAATGAAGTCTCACTGCCCCCCGGTCAAAAGGGCTATCTGAAAAAAGTGTAAAATCCAGAAACGCAGGACAGGCCATGGAGAACAGGGAGCCTTGTTATGCTGATGGGCGGCATGTAAATTGCCAGCAGCCACTCTGGAGAAGTGTATGGTGTTTCCTGAAACATCCAAAAAACAAAGCAACAGAGCCTAGGGCACTTCCACTTATGGTCCTATAGCTTAGGGAAATTAAAATCCAAAAGACACAGCCACCCCAAAGTTTGGGCCGGCTCTGTTTACAAGAACCTCGTTTACGGTACAAGTTGAATATCACAGAAAGCGAAAAATGGATAAAGAAGTTGTGGTACTTACGTACAATGCAATATCACTCAGCAATGAAATCTATGTCATCAGGCCCGTAGCAGCATAATGAGTGGATTCAGGTACAATGATTCTAAGTGAAATAAGTCACACAGAAAAAGGAACATCATAAGATATCACTACTACACGGAATGTAAACTTGGCTACACAAGAACTGAATTACAAAACAGAACAGGGTGTCAAATGTAGAAAACCAACTCATGCTTGCTTAAGGGGAAAGGTGAGTTGGGGTGCTGCATACAACAAGAGATTGAAATTAGCACAGATACCGTTCCATAAACCAAATATGTAATAGACAAGAGCTACTCCTTGCTCAACGAAGTGGACTCAACACCCCATATTAAACGCCTAAGAATATACCTGACTAGTAAGAATCTTAAAACCTATGGATTTATATGTCTCCGAAAGAGAATGAAGCGTGTGTACAGCGGCATAAATGCAGCAGTGATAGGATTGGTGAGGTTCGGTGAGCAAATGCAGACCCTTTGAAGTCATATTGCATGGTACCCATTCCATGGGTCTCAACTCTCCATGTTTAAGGGATTCTTCCTTCAGCTAAAATATGCATGTGGAACCCAGAGTATGATCCACCGTGTGATCGGGAAATGTGTTCAACTCTGTCTCAGTTTTCGTCCCCTGGTACTCGGGTGCAACATTCCAGACGCTTTACTAACACTCTCCCCACTTGGAGAGTCAGTGCCTTTAACCTCCTGTTTGGCCCAGTTTGCAATTTCTGTGGAAAATGAACAGGAATAGGGAGAACCAATGAGAGACTAGGTGGAGGTGTCCGGACGGGCAAATTTAACTCTCATATCCCACCAGGAAGAGGAATTAACGAAAGGCTCAGCGTGCCATGCCGGAACCACAGTAGGGCCAGAAGCAATCATGCGGTGTTGCGGCCAGCTCACAAGAAAGCGAGTTGAAGAAAGGAGCTCAGGGGCACTGTAATTCACAAACCTGCAGAGTTATAAATGACAGCTATCTTCCAAAAATATATTGAAGTAAGGCTGACAAGAGGAGTTGAAAGCGGGGCAGAATTGCAGTAAACCCGATTTCAGGAGGTAGACTGGATTTGCATGTAAAGCATAGGAAAAGAGGCAGAATGTCCACAATGATGCACTTGGCCAAAAAGGGCGTATGCGTTTTTTCCTGAATATATTCAGGAAAAAACGCATACGCACTTTTTGGCTAACCAAGCAAGCTTGCAAAGGAAATCTGCACTACAATGAAGTCTCACTGCCCCCCGGTCAAAAGGGCCATCTGAAAAAAGTGTAAAATCCAGAAAGACAGGACAGGCCATGGAGGACTGGGAGCCTTGTTATGCTGATGGGCGGGATGTAAATTGCCAGCAGCCACTCTGGAGAAGTGTATGGTGTTTCCTGAAACATCCAAAAAACAAAGCAACAGAGCCTAGGGCACTTCCACTTATGGTCCTATAGCTTAGGGAAATTAAAATCAAAAAGACACAGCCACCCCAAAGTTTGGGACGGCTCTGTTTACAAGAACCTCGTTTACGGTACAAGTTCAATATCACAGAAAGCGAAAAATGGATAAAGAAGTTGTGGTACTTACGTACAATGCAATATCACTCAGCAATGAAATCTATGTCATCAGTCCCGTAGCAGCATAATGAGTGGATTCAGGTACGATGATTCTAAGTGAAATAAGTCACACAGAAAAAGAAACATCATAAGATATCACTAATACACGAAATGTAAACTTGGCTACACAGGAACAGAATTACCAAACAGAACAGGGTGTCAAATGTAGAAAACCAACTCATGCTTGCTTAAGGGGAAAGGTGAGTTGGGGTGCTGCATACAACAAGAGATTGAAATTAGCACAGATACCGTTCCATAAGCCAAATATGTAATAGACAAGAGCTACTCCTTGCTCAACGAAGTGGACTCAACACCCCATATTAAACGCCTAAGAATATACCTGACTAGTAAGAATCTTAAAACCTATGGATTTATATGTCTCCGAAAGAGAATCAAGCGTGTGTACAGCGGCATAAACGCAGCAGTGATAGGACTGGTGAGGTTCGGTGAGCAAATGCAGACCCTTTGAAGTCATATTGCATGGTACCCATTCCATGGGTCTCAACTCTCCATGTTTAAGGGATTCTTCCTTCAGCTAAAACATGCATGTGGAACCCAGAGTATGATCCACCGTGTGATCCGAAAACGTGTTCAAATATGTCTCAGTTTTCGTCCCCTGGTACTCGGGTGCAACTTTCCAGACGCTTTACTAACACTCTCCCCACTTGGAGAGTCAGTGCCTTTAACCTCCTGTTTGGCCCAGTTTGCAATTTCTGTGGAAAATGAACAGGAATAGGGAGAACCAATGAGAGACTAGGTGGAGGTGTCTGGACGGGCAAATTTAACTCTCATTTCCCACCAGGAAGAGGAATTAACCAAAGGCTCAGCATGCCATGCCGGAACCAAACTAGGGCCTGAAGCAATCCTGCGGTTTTGTGGCCAGCTCACAAGAAAGCGAGTTGAAGAAAGGAGCTCAGGGGCACTGTAATTCACAAACCTGCAGAGTTATAAATGACAGCTATCTTCCAAAAATATATTGAAGGAAGGCTGCCAAGAGCACTTGAAAGCGGGGCAGAATTATAGGAAACCGATTTCAGGAGGTAGACTGGAATTGCATGTAAAGCATAGGAAAAGAGGCAGAACGTCCACAATGATGCACTTGGCCAAAAAGGGCGTATGCGTTTTTTCCTGAATATATTCAGGAAAAAACGCATACGCCCTTTTTGGCCAACCAAGCAAGCTTGCAAAGGAAATCTGCACTACAATGAAGTCTCACTGCCCCCGGTCAAAAGGGCTATCTGAAAAAAGTGTAAAATCCAGAAAGGCAGGACAGGCCATGGAGAACTGGGAGCCTTGTTATGCTGATGGGCGGGATGTAAATTGCCAACAACCACTCTGGAGAACTGTATGGTGTTTCCTGAAACATCCAAAAAACCAAGCAACAGAGCCTAGGGCATTTCCACTTATGGTCGTATAGCTTAGGGAAATAATAATCAAAAAGACACAGCCTCCCCAAAGTTTGGGACGGCTCTGTTTACAAGAACCTCGTTTACGGTACAGGTTCAATATCGCAGAAAGCGAAAAATGGATAAAGAAATTGTGCTACTTACGTACAATGCAATATCATTCAGCAAAGAAATCTATGTCATCAGGCCCGTGACAGCATAGTGAGTGGATTCAGGTATGATGATTCTAAGAGAAATAAGTCACACAGAAAAAGAAATATCATAAGATATCACTACTACACGGAATGTAAACTTGGCTACACAGGAACTGAATTACAAAACAGAACAGGGTGTCAAATGTAGAAAACCAACTTATGCTTGCTTAAGGGGAAAGGTGAGTTGGGGTACTGCATGAAACCAGAGATTGAAATTAGCACAGACACCGTTCCATAAGCCAAATATGTAATAGACAAGAGCTACTCCTTGCTCAACGAAGTGGACTCAACACCCAATATTAAACGCCTAAGAATATACCTGACTAGTAAGAATCTTAAAACCTATGGATTTATATGTCTCCGAAAGAGAATCAAGGGTGTGTACAGCGGCATAAACGCAGCAGTGATAGGATTGGTGAGGTTCGGTGAGCAAATGCAGACCCTTTGAAGTCATATTGCATGGTACCCATTCCATGGGTCTCAACTCTCCATGTTTAAGGGATTTTTCCTTCAGCTAAAACATGAATGTGGAACCCAGAGTATAATCCACCGTGTGATCGGGAAACGTGTTCAAATGTGTCTCAGTTTTCGTCCCCTGGTACTCGGGTGCAACATTCCAGACGCTTTACTAACACTCTCCCCACTTGGAGAGTCAATGCCTTTAACCTCCTATTTGGCCCAGTTGGAATTTCTGCGTAAGATGAACAGGAATAGGGAGAACCAATGAGAGACTAGCTGGAGGTGTCTGGACGGGAAAATTTAACTCTCAGTTCCCACCAGGAAGAGGAATTAACCAAAGGCTCAGCGTGCCGTGCTGGAACTAGATTAGGGCCTGAGGAGATCCTGCGGTGTTGCGGCCAGCTCATAAGAAAGCGAGTTGAAGAAAGGAGCTCAGGGGCACTGTAATTCACAAACCTGCAGAGTTATAAATGACAGCTATCTTCCAAAAATATATTGAAGTAAGGCTGCCAAGAGGAGTTGAATGCGGAGCAGAATTGCAGGGAACCGATTTCAGGAGGTAGACTGGAATTGTATGTAAAGCATAGGAAAAGAGGCAGAATGTCCACAATGATGCACTTGGCCAAAAAGGGCGTATGCGTTTTTTCCTGAATATATTCAGGAAAAAACGCATACGCCCTTTTTGGCCAACCAAGCAAGCTTGCAAAGGAAATCTGCACTACAATGAAGTCTTACTGCCCCCCGGTCAAAAGGGCTATCTGAAAAAAGTGTAAAATCCAGAAAGGCAGGACAGGCCCTGAAGAACTGGGAGCCTTGTTATGCTGATGGGCGGCATGTAAATTGCCAACAGCCACTCTGGAGAAGTGTATGGTGTTTCCTGAAACATCCAAAAAACAAAGCAACAGAGCCTAGGGCACTTCCACTTATGGTCCTATAGCTTAGGGAAATTAAAATCCAAAAGACACAGCCACCCCAAAGTTTGGGCCGGCTCTGTTTACAAGAACCTCGTTTACGGTACAAGTTGAATATCACAGAAAGCGAAAAATGGATAAAGAAGTTGTGGTACTTACGTACAATGCAATATCACTCAGCAATGAAATCTATGTCATCAGGCCCGTAGCAGCATAATGAGTGGATTCAGGTACGATGATTCTAAGTGAAATAAGTCACACAGAAAAAGAAACATCATAAGATATCACTACTACACGGAATGTAAATTTGGCTACACAAGAACAGAATTACAAAACAGAACAGGGCCTCAAATGTAGAAAACTAACTTATGCTTGCTTAAGGGGAAAGGTGAGTTGGGGTGCTGCATAAAACCAGAGATTGAAATTAGCACAGATACCGTTCCATAAGCCAAATATGTAATAGACAAGAGCTACTCCTTGCTCAACGAAGTGGACTCAACACCCCATATTAAACGCCTAAGAATATACCTGACTAGTAAGAATCTTAAAACCTATGGATTTATATGTCTCCGAAAGAGAATCAAGCGTGTGTACAGCGGCATAAGCACAGCAGTGATAGGATTGGTGAGGTTCGGTGAGCAAATGCAGACCCTTTGAAGTCATATTGCATAGTACCCATTCCATGGGTCTCAACTCTCCAGGTTTAAGGGATTCTTCCTTCAGCTAAAACATGCATGTGGAACCCAGAGTATGATCCACCGTGTGATCGGAAAACGTGTTCAAATGTGTCTCAGTTTTCGTCCCCTGGTACTCGGGTGCAACATTCCAGATGCTTTACTAACACTCTCCCCACTTGGAGAGTCAGTGCCTTTAAACTCCTGTTTGGCCCAGTTTGCAATTTCTGTGGAAAATAAACAGGAATAGGGAGAACCAATGAGAGACTAGGTGGAGGTGTCCGGACGGGCAAATTTAACTCTCATTTCCCACCAGGAAGAGGAATTAACCAAAGGCTCAGCGTGCCATGCTGGAACCACACTAGGGCCCGAAGCAATCCTGCGGTGTTGCGGCCAGCTCACAAGAAAGTGAGTTGAAGAAAGGAGCTCAGGGGCACTGTAATTCACAAACATGCAGAGTTATAAATGACAGCCATCTTCCAAAAATATATTAAAGTAAGGCTGCCAAGAGGTGTTGAAAGCGGGGCAGAATTGCAGGAAACCGATTTCAGGAGGTAGACTAGAATTGCATGTAAAGCATAGGAAAAGAGGCAGAACGTCCACAATGATGCACTTGGCCAAAAAGGGCGTATGCGTTTTTTCCTGAATATATTCAGGAAAAAACGCATACGCCCTTTTTGGCCAACCAAGCAAGCTTGCAAAGGAAATCTGCACTACAATGAAGTCTCACTGCCCCCCGGTCAAAAGGGCTATCTGAAAAAAGTGTAAAATCCAGAAAGGCAGGACAGGCCATGGAGAACAGGGAGCCTTGTTATGCTGATGGGCGGGATGTAAATTGCCAGCAGCCACTCTGGAGAAGTGTATGGTGTTTCCTGAAACATCCAAAAAACAAAGCAACAGAGCCTAGGGCACTTCCACTTATGGTCCTATAGCTTAGGGAAATTAAAATCAAAAAGACACAGCCACCCCAAAGTTTGGGCCGGCTCTGTTTACAAGAACCTCGTTTACGGTACAAGTTCAATATCACAGAAAGCGAAAAATGGATAAAGAAGTTGTGGTACTTACGTACAATGCAATATCACTCAGCAATGAAATCTATGTCATCAGGCCCGTAGCAGCATAATGAGTGGATTCAGGTACGATGATTCTAAGTGAAATAAGTCACACAGAAAAAGAAACATCATAAGAAACCACTAACACACGGAATGTAACCTTGGCTACACAAGAACTGAATTACAAAACAGAATAGGGTGTCAAATGTAGAAAACCAACTCATGCTTGCTTAAGGGGAAAGGTGAGTTGGGGTGCTGCATACAACAAGAGATTGAAATTAGTACAGATACCGTTCCATAAGCCAAATATGTAATAGACAAGAGCTACTCCTTGCTCAACGAAGTGGACTCAACACCCCATATTAAACGCCTAAGAATATACCTGACTAGTAAGAATCTTAAAACCTATGGATTTATATGTCTCCAAAAGAGAATCAAGCGTGTGTACAGCGGCATAAATGCAGCAGTGATAGGATTGGTGAGGTTCGGTGAGCAAATGCAGACCCTTTGAAGTCATATTGCATGGTACCCATTCCATGGGTCTCAACTCTCCATGTTTAAGGGATTCTTCCTTCAGCTGAAACATGCATGTGGAATCCAGAGTATGATCTACTGTGTGATCGGGAAACGTGTTCAAATGTGTCTCAGTTTTCCTTCCCTGGTACTCGGGTGCAACATTCCAGACGCTTTACTAACACTCTCCCCACTTGGAGAGTCAGTGCCTTTAACCTCCTGTTTGGCCCAGTTTGCAATTTCTGCGTAAGATAAACAGGAAGAGGGAGAACCAATGAGAGACAAGCTGGAGCTGTCAGGAAGGGCAAATTGAACTCTCATTTCCCACCAAGAAGAGGAATTATTCAAAGGCTCAGCGTGCCATGCCAGAACAACACTAGGGCCTGAAGCAATCCTGCGGTGTTGCGGCCAGCTCACAAGAAAGCAAGTTGAAGAAAGGAGCTCAGTTCCACTGTCATTCAGAAACCTGCAGAGTTATAAATGACAGCTATCTTCCAAAAATATATTGAAGGAAGGCTGCCAAGAGGACTTGAAAGCGGGGCAGAATTGCAGGTAACCGATTTCAGGAGGTAGACTGGAATTGCATGTAAAGCATAGGAAAAGAGGCAGAACGTCCACAATGATGCACTTAGCCAAAAAGTGCGTATGTGTTTTTCCCTGAATATATTCAGGAAAAAACGCATACGCCCTTTTGGGTCAACCAAGCAAGCTTGCAAAGGAAATCTGCACTACAATGAAGTCTCACTGCCCCCCGGTCAAAAGGGCCATCTGAAAAAAGTGTAAAATCCAGAAAGGCAGGACAGGCCAAGGAGAACTACGAGCCTTGTTATGCTGATGGGCGGGATGTAAATTGCCAGCAGCCACTCTGGAGAAGTGTATGGTGTTTCCTGAAACATCCAAAAAACAAAGCAACAGAGCCTAGGGCACTTCCACTTATGGTCCTATAGCTTAGGGAAATTAAAATCAAAAAGACACAGCCACCCCTAAATTTGGGCCGGCTCTGTTTACAAGAACCTCGTTTACGGTACAAATTCAATATCACAGAAACCGAAAAATGGATAAAGAAGTTGTGGTACTTACGTACAATGCAATATCACTCAGCAATGAAATCTATGTCATCAGGCCCGTAGCAGCATAATGAGTGGATTCAGGTACGATGATTCTAAGTGAAATAAGTCACACAGAAAAAGAAACATCATAAGATATCACTACTACACGGAATGTAAACTTGGCTACACAGGAACTGAATTACAAAACAGAACAGGGTCTCAAATGTAGAAAACCAACTTATGCTTGCTTAAGGGGAAAGGTGAGTTGGGGTGCTGCATAAAACCAGAGATTGAAATTAGCACAGATACCGTTCCATAAGCCAAATATGTAATAGACAAGAGCTACTCCTTGCTCAACGAAGTGGACTCAACATCCCATATTAAACGCCTAAGAATATACCTGACTAGTAAGAATCTTAAAACCTATGGATTTATATGTCTCCAAAAGAGAACCAAGTGTGTGTACAGTGTCATAAACGCAGCAGTGATAGGATTGGTGAGGTTCGGTGAGCAAATGCAGACTCTTTGAAGTCATATTGCATGGTACCCATTCCATGGGTCTCAACTCTCCATGTTTAAGGGATTCTTCCTTCAGCTAAAACATGCATGTGGAACCCAGAGTATGATCCACCGTGTGATCGGGAAACGTGTTCAAATGTGTCTCAGTTTTCGTCCCCTGGTACTCGGGTGCAACCTTCCAGACGCTTTACTAACACTCTCCCCACTTGGAGAGTCAGTGCGTTTAACCTCCTGTTTGGCCCAGTTCGCAATTTCTGTGGAAAATGAACAGGAATAGGGAGAACCAATGAGAGACTAGGTGGAGGTGTCTGAACGGGCAAATTTAACTCTCATTTCCCACCAGGAAGAGGAATTAACCAAAGGCTCAACATGCCATGCCGGAACCACACTAGGGCCTGAAGCAATCCTGCGGTGTTGCGGCCAGCTCACAAGAAAGCGAGTTGAAGAAAGGAGCTCAGGGGCACTGTCATTCACAAACCTGCAGAGTTATAAATGACAGCTATCGTCCAAAAATATATTGAAGGAAGGCTGCCAAGAGGACTTGAAAGCGGGGCAGAATTGCAGGAAACCGATTTCAGGAGGTAGACTGGAATTGCATGTAAAGCATAGAAAAGAGGCAGAATGTCCACAATGATGCACTTGGCCAAAAAGGGCGTATGCGTTTTTTCCTGAATATATTCAGGAAAAAACGCATACGCACTTTTTGGCTAACCAAGCAAGCTTGCAAAGGAAATCTGCACTACAATGAAGTCTCACTGCCCCCCGGTCAAAAGAGCCATCTGAAAAAAGTGTAAAATCCAGAAAGGCAGGACAGGCCAAGGAGAACTAGGAGCCTTGTTATGCTGATGGGCGGGATGTAAATTGCCAGCAGCCACTCTGGAGAAGTGTATGGTGTTTCCTGAAACATCCAAAAAACAAAGCAACAGAGCCTAGGGCACTTCCACTTATGGTCCTATAGCTTAGGGAAATTAAAATCAAAAAGACACAGCCACCCCAAAGTTTGGGACCGCTCTGTTTACAAGAACCTCGTTTACTGTACAAGTTCAATATCGCAGAAAGCGAAAAATGGATAAAGAAGTTGTGGTACTTACGTACAATGCAATATCACTCAGCAATGAAATCTATGTCATCAGGCCAGTAGCAGCATAATGAGTGGATTCAGGTACGATGATTCTATGTGAAATAAGTCATGCAGAAAAAGAAACATCATAAGATATCACTACTACACGGAATGTAAACTTGGCTACACAGGAACTGAATTACAAAATAGAACAGGGTCTCTAATGTAGAAAACCAACTTATGCTTACTTAAGGGGAAAGGTGAGTTGGGGTGCTTCATAAAAGCAGAGATTGAAATTAGCACAGATAGCGTTCCATAAGCCAAATAGGTAATAGACAAGAGCTACTCCTTGCTCAACGAAGAGGACACAACACCCCATATTAAACGCCTAAGAATATACCTGACTAGTAAGAATCTTAAAACCTATGGATTTATATGTCTCCGAAAGTGAATCAAGCGTGTGTACAGCGGCATAAGCGCAGCAGTGATAGGATTGGTGAGGTTCGGTGAGCAAATGCAGGCCCTTTGAAGTCATATTGCATGGTACCCATTCCATGGGTCTCAACTCTCCAGGTTTAAGGGATTCTTCCTTCAGCTAAAACATGCATGTGGAACCCAGAGTATGATCCACCGTGTGATCGGGAAACGTGTTCAAATGTGTCTCAGTTTTCGTCCCCTGGTACTCGGGTGCAACATTCCAGACGCTTTACTAACACTCTCCCCACTTGGAGAGTCAGTGCCTTTAACCTCCTGTTTGGCCCAGTTTGCAATTTCTGTGGAAAATGAACAGGAATAGGGAGAACCAATGAGAGACTAGCTGGAGGTGTCTGGACGGGCAAATTTAACTCTCATTTCCCACCAGGAAGAGGAATTAACCAAAGGCTCAGCGTGCCATGCTGGAACCACACTAGGGCCTGAAGCAATCCTGCGGTGTTGCGGCCAGCTCACAAGAAAGCGAGTTGAAGAAAGGAGCTCAGGGGCACTGTAATTCACAAACCTGCAGAGTTATAAATGACAGCTATTGTCCAAAAATATATTGAAGGAAGGCTGCCAAGAGGACTTGAAAGCGGGGCAGAATTGCAGGAAACCGATTTCAGGAGGTAGACTGGAATTGCATGTAAAGCATAGGAAAAGAGGCAGAACGTCCACAATGATGCACTTGGCCAAAAAGGGCGTATGCGTTTTTTCCTGAATATATTCGGGAAAAAACGCATACGCCCTTTTTGGCCAACCAAGCAAGCTTGCAAAGGAAATCTTCACTAAAATGAAGTCTCACTGCCCGCCGGTCAAAAGGGCCATCTGAAAAAAGTGTAAAATCCAGAAAGGCAGGACAGGCCATGGAGAACTGGGAGCCTTGTTATGCTGATGGGCGGGATGTAAATTGACTACAGCCACTCTGGAGAAGTGTATGGTGTTTCCTGAAACATCCAAAAAACAAAGCAACAGAGCCTAGGGCACTTCCACTTATGGTCCTATAGCTTAGGGAAATTAAAATCAAAAAGACACAGCCACCCCAAAGTTTGGGACGGCTCTGTTTACAAGAACCTCGTTTACGGTACAAGTTCAATATCGCAGAAAGCGAAAAATGGATAAAGAAGTTGTGGTACTTACGTATAATGCAATATCACTCAACAATGAAATCTATGTCATCAGGCCCGTAGCAGCATAATGAGTGGATTCAGGTACGATGATTCCAAGTGAAATAAGTCACACAGAAAAAGAAACATCATAAGATATCACTACTACACGGAATGTAAACTTGGCTACACAGGAACTGAATTACAAAACAGAACAGGGTCTCTAATGTAGAAAACCAACTTATGCTTGCTTAAGGGGAAAGGTGAGTTGGGGAGATGCATAAAACCAGAGATTGAAATTAGCACAGATACCGTTCTGTAAGCCAAGTAAGTAATAGACAAGAGCTACTCCTTGCTCAACGAAGAGGACACAACACCACATATTAAACGCCTAAGAATATACCTGACTAGTAAGAATCTTAAAACCTATGGATTTATATGTCTCTGAAAGAGAATCAAGCGTGTGTACAGCGTCATAAGCGCAGCATTGATAGGATTGGTGAGGTTCGGTGAGCAAATGCAGACCCTTTGAAGTCATATTGCATGGTACCCATTCCATGGGTCTCAACTCTCCAGGTTTAAGGGATTCTTCCTTCAGCTAAAACATGCATGTGGAACCCAGAGTATGATCCACCGTGTGATCGGGAAACGTGTTCAAATGTGTCTCAGTTTTCGTCCCCTGGTACTCGGGTGCAACATTCCAGATGCTTTACTAACACTCTCCCCAGTTGGAGAGTCAGTGCCTTTAACCTCCTGTTTGGCCCAGTTTGCAATTTCTGCGGAAAATGAACAGGAATAGGGAGAACCAATGAGAGACTAGCTGGAGGTGTCTGGACGGGCAAATTGAACTCTCATTTCCCACCAAGAAGAGGAATTAATCAAAGGCTCAGCGTGCCATGCCAGAACAACACTAGGGCCTGAAGCAATCCTGCGGTGTTGCGGCCAGCTCACAAGAAAGCAAGTTGAAGAAAGGAGCTCAGTTCCACTGTCATTCAGAAACCTGCAGAGTTATAAATGACAGCTATCTTCCAAAAATATATTGAAGGAAGGCTGCCAAGAGGACTTGAAAGCGGGGCAGAATTGCAGGTAACCGATTTCAGGAGGTAGACTGGAATTGCATGTAAAGCATAGGAAAAGAGGCAGAACGTCCACAATGATGCACTTAGCCAAAAAGTGCGTATGTGTTTTTCCCTGAATATATTCAGGAAAAAACGCATACGCCCTTTTGGGTCAACCAAGCAAGCTTGCAAAGGAAATCTGCACTACAATGAAGTCTCACTGCCCCCCGGTCAAAAGGGCTATCTGAAAAAAGTGTAAAATCCAGAAAGGCAGGACAGGCCAAGGAGAACTACGAGCCTTGTTATGCTGATGGGCGGGATGTAAATTGCCAGCAGCCACTCTGGAGAAGTGTATGGTGTTTCCTGAAACATCCAAAAAACAAAGCAACAGAGCCTAGGGCATTTCCACTTATGGTCCTATAGCTTAAGGAAATTGAAATCAAAAAGACACAGCCACCCCAAAATTTGGGACGGCTCTGTTTACAAGAGCCTTGTTTACGTTACAAGTTCAATATCACAGAAAGCGAAAAATGGATAAAGAAGTTGTGGTACTTACGTACAATGCAATATCACTCAGCAATGAAATCTATGTCATCAGGCCCGTAGCAGCATAATGAGTGGATTCAGGTACGATGATTCTAAGTGAAATAAGTCACACAGAAAAAGAAACATCATAAGATATCACTACTACACGGAATGTAAACTTGGCTACACAAGAACTGAATTACAAAACAGAACAGGGCCTCAAATGTAGAAAACCAACTTATGCTTGCTTAAGGGGAAAGGTGAGTTGGGGTGCTTCATAAAACCAGAGATTGAAATTAGCACAGATACCGTTCCATAAGCCAAATATGTAATAGACAAGAGCTACTCCTTGCTCAACGAAGTGGACTCAACACCCCATATTAAACGCCTAAGAATATACCTGACTAGAAATAATCTTAAAACCTATGGATTTATATGTCTCCGAAAGAGAATCAAGCGTGTGTACAGCGGCATAAACGCAGCAGTGATAGGATTGGTGAGGTTCGGTGAGCAAATGCAGACCCTTTGAAGTCATATTGCATGGTACCCATTCCATGGGTCTCAACTCTCCATGTTTAAGGGATTCTTCCTTCAACTAAAACATGCATGTGGAACCCAGAGTATGATCCACCGTGTGATCGGGAAATGTGTTGAAATGTGTCTCACTTTTCGTCCCCTGGTACTCGGGTGCAACATTCCAGACGCTTTACTAACACTCTCCCCACTTGGAGAGTCAGTGCCTTTAACCTCCTATTTGACCCAGTTTGCAAATTCTGCGTAAGATGAACAGGAATAGGGAGAACCAATGAGAGACTAGCTTGAGGTGTCTGGACGGGAAAATTTAACTCTCATTTCCCACCAGGAAGAGGAATTAACCAAAGGCTCAGCGTGCCGTGCCAGAACCACACTAGGGCCTGAAGCAATCCTGCAGTGTTGCGGCCAGCTCACAAGAAAGCGAGTTGAAGAAAGGAGCTCAGGGGCACTGTAATTCACAAACCTGCAGAGTTATAAATGACAGCTACCTTCCAAAAATATATTGAAGTAAGGCAGCCAAGAGGAGTTGAAAGCGGGGCAGAATTGCAGGAAACCGATTTCAGGAGGTAGACTGGAATTGCATGTAAAGCATAGGAGAAGAGGCAGAACGTCCACAATGATGCACTTGGCCAAAAAGGGCGTATGCGTTTTTTCCTGAATATATTCAGGAAAAACGCATACGCCCTTTTTGGCCAACCAAGCAAGCTTGCAAAGGAAATCTGCACTACAATGAAGTCTCACTGCCCCCCGGTCAAAAGGGCCATCTGAAAAAAGTGTAAAATCCAGAAAGGCAGGACAGGCCAAGGAGAACTAGGAGCCTTGTTATGCTGATGGGCGGGATGTAAATTGCCAGCAGCCACTCTGGAGAAGTGTATGGTGTTTCCTGAAACATCCAAAAAACAAAGCAACACAGCCAAGGGCACTTCCACTTATGGTACTATAGCTTAGGAAAATTAAAATCAAAAAGACACACCCACTCCAAAGTTTGGGACGGCTCTGTTTACAAGATCCTCGTTTACCATACAAGTTCAATATCACAGAAAGAGAAAAATGGATAAAGAAGTTGTGGTACTTACGTACAATGCAATATCACTCAGCAATGAAATCTATGTCATCAGGCCCGTAGCAGCATAATGAGTGGATTCAGGTACGATGATTCTAAGTGAAGTAAGTCACACAGAAAAAGAAACATCATAAGATATCACTAACACACGGACTGTAAACTTGGCTACACAAGAACTGAATTACAAAACAGAACAGGGCGTCAAATGTAGAAAACCAACTTATGCTTGCTTAAGGGGAAAGGTGAGTTGGGGTGCTGCATACAACAAGAGATTGAAATTAGCACAGATACCGTTCCATAAGCCAAATATGTAATAGACAAGAGCTACTCCTTGCTCAACGAAGTGGACTCAACACCCCATATTAAACGCCTAAGAATATACCTGACTAGAAATAATCTTAAAACCTATGGATTTATATGTCTCCGAAAGAGAATCAAGCGTGTGTACAGCGACATAAATGCAGCAGTGATAGGATTGGTGAGGTTCGGTGAGCAAATGCAGACCCTTTGAAGTCATATTGCATGGTACCCATTCCATGGGTCTCAACTCTCCAGGTTTAAGGGATTCTTCCTTCAGCTAAAACATGCATGTGGAACCCAGAGTATGATCCACCGTGTGATCGGGAAACGTGTTCAAATGTGTCTCAGTTTTCGTCCCCTGGTACTCGGGTGCAACATTCCAGACGCTTTACTAACACTCTCCCCACTTGGAGAGTCAATGCCTTTAACCTCCTATTTGGCCCAGTTGGAATTTCTGTGTAAGATGAACAGGAATAGGGAGAACCAATGAGAGACTAGCTGGAGGTGTCTGGACGGGAAAATTTAACTCTCAGTTCCCACCAGGAAGAGGAATTAACCAAAGGCTCAGCGTGCCGTGCCAGAACCACACTAGGGCCTGAAGCAATCCTGCAGTGTTGCGGCCAGCTCACAAGAAAGCGAGTTGAAGAAAGGAGCTCAGGGGCACTGTAATTCACAAACCTGCAGAGTAATACATGACTGCTATCGTCCAAAAATATATTGAAGTAAGGCCGCCAAGAGGAATTGAATGCGGGGCAGAATTGCAGGAAACCGATTTCAGGAGGTAGACGGGAATTGCATGAAAAGCATAGGAAAAGAGGCAGAACGTCCACAACGATGCACTTGGCCAAAAAGGGTGTATGCGTTTTTTCCTGAATATATTCAGGATAAAACTAAGCAAGCTTGCAAAGGAAATCTGCACTACAATGAAGTCTCACTGCCCCCCGGTCAAAAGGGCCATCTGAAAAAAGTGTAAAATCCAGAAAGGCAGGACAGGCCATGGAGAACTGGGTGCCTTGTTATGCTGATGGGCGGGATGTAAATTGCCAGCACCCACTCTGGAGAAGTGTATGGTGTTTCCTGAAACCTCCAAAAAACAAAGCAACAAAGCCAAGGGCACTTCCACTTATGGTCCTATAGCTTAGGAAAATTAAAATCAAAAAGACACACCCACTCCAAAGTTTGGGACGGCTCTGTTTACAAGAACCTCGTTTACGGTACAAGTTCAATACCACACAAAGCGAAAAATGGATAAAGAAGTTGTGGTACTTACGTACAATGCAATATCACTCAGCAATGAAATCTATGTCATCAGGCCCGTAGCAGCATAATGAGTGGATTCAGGTACGATGATTCTAAGTGAAATAAGTCACACAGAAAAAGAAACATCATAAGATATCACTACTACACGGAATGTAAACTTGGCTACACAAGAACTGAATTACAAAACAGAACAGGGTGTCAAATGGAGAAAACCAACTTATGCTTCCTTAAGGGGAAAGGTGAGTTGGGGTGCTGCATAAAACCGGAGATTGAAATTAGCACAGATACCGTTCCATAAGCCAAATATGTAATAGAAAAGAGCTACTCCTTGCTCAACGAAGTGGACTCAACACCCCATATTAAACGCCTAAGAATATACCTGACTAGAAATAATCTGAAAACCTACGGATTTATATGTCTCCGAAAGAGAATCAAGCGTGTGTACAGCGGCATAAACGCAGCAGTGATAGGATTGGTGAGGTTCGGTGAGCAAATGCAGACCCTTTGAAGTCATATTGCATGGTACCCATTCCATGGGTCTCAACTCTCCAGGTTTAAGGGATTCTTCCTTCAGGTAAAACATGCATGTGGAACCCAGAGTATGATCCACCGTGTGATCGGGAAACGTGTTCAAATGTGTCTCAGTTTTCGTCCCCTGGTACTCGGGTGCAACATTCCAGACGCTTTACTAACACTCTCCCCACTTGGAGAGTCAATGCCTTTAACCTCCTATTTGGCCCAGTTGGAATTTCTGCGTAAGATGAACAGGAATAGGGAGAACCAATGAGAGACTAGCTGGAGGTGTCTGGACGGGAAAATTTAACACTCAGTTCCCACCAGGAAGAGGAATTAACCAAAGGCTCAGCGTGCCGTGCCAGAACGACACTAGGGCCTGAAGCAATCCTGCAGTGTTGCGGCCAGCTCACAAGAAAGCGAGTTGAAGAAAGGAGCTCAGGGGCACTGTAATTCACAAACCTGCAGAGTAATAAATGACAGCTATCGTCCAAAAATATATTGAAGTAAGGCCGCCAATAGGACTTGAAAGCGGGGCAGAATTGCAGGAAACCGATTTCAGGAGGTAGACGGGAATTGCATGAAAAGCATAGGAAAAGAGGCAGAACGTCCACAACGATGCACTTGGCCAAAAAGTGTGTATGCATTTTTTCCTGAATATATTGAAGAAAAACCGCATACGCCCTTTTTGGCCAACCAAGAAAGCTTGCAAAGGAAATCTGCACTACAATGAAGTCTCACTGCCCCCCGGTCAAAAGGGCCATCTGAAAAAGGTGTAAAATCCAGAAAGGCAGGACAGGCCATGGAGAACTGGGAGCCTTGTTATGCTGATGGGCGGGATGTAAATTGCCAGCACCCACTCTGGAGAAGTGTATGGTGTTTCCTGAAACCTCCAAAAACAAATCAACAAAGCCAAGGGCACTTCCACTTATGGTCCTATAGCTTAGGAAAATTAAAATCAAAAAGACACACCCACTCCAAAGTTTGGGACGGCTCTATTTACAAGAACCTCGTTTACGGTACAAGTTCAATACCACACAAAGCGAAAAATGGATAAAGAAGTTGTGGTACTTACGTACAATGCAATATCACTCAGCAATGAAATCTATGTCATCAGGCCCGTAGCAGCATAATGAGTGGATTCAGGTACGATGATTCTAAGTGAAATAAGTCACACAGAAAAAGAAACATCATAAGATATCACTACTACACGGAATGTAAACTTGGCTACACAAGAACTGAATTACAAAACAGAACAGGGTGTCAAATGGAGAAAACCAACTTATGCTTCCTTAAGGGGAAAGGTGAGTTGGGGTGCTGCATAAAACCGGAGATTGAAATTAGCACAGATACCGTTCCATAAGCCAAATATGTAATAGAAAAGAGCTACTCCTTGCTCAACGAAGTGGACTCAACACCCCATATTAAACGCCTAAGAATATACCTGACTAGAAATAATCTGAAAACCTACGGATTTATATGTCTCCGAAAGAGAATCAAGCGTGTGTACAGCGGCATAAACGCAGCAGTGATAGGATTGGTGAGGTTCGGTGAGCAAATGCAGACCCTTTTAAGTCATATTGCATGGTACCCATTCCATGGGTCTCAACTCTCCAGGTTTAAGGGATTCTTCCTTCAGGTAAAACATGCATGTGGAACCCAGAGTATGATCCACCGTGTGATCGGGAAACGTGTTCAAATGTGTCTCAGTTTTCGTCCCCTGGTACTCGGGTGCAACATTCCAGACGCTTTACTAACACTCTCCCCACTTGGAGAGTCAATGCCTTTAACCTCCTATTTGGCCCAGTTGGAATTTCTGCGTAAGATGAACAGGAATAGGGAGAACCAATGAGAGACTAGCTGGAGGTGTCTGGACGGGAAAATTTAACTCTCAGTTCCCACCAGGAAGAGGAATTAACCAAAGGCTCAGCGTGCCGTGCCAGAACGACACTAGGGCCTGAAGCAATCCTGCAGTGTTGCGGCCAGCTCACAAGAAAGCGAGTTGAAGAAAGGAGCTCAGGGGTACTGTAATTCACAAACCTGCAGAGTAATAAATGACAGCTATCGTCCAAAAATATATTGAAGTAAGGCCGCCAATAGGACTTGAAAGCGGGGCAGAATTGCAGGAAACCGATTTCAGGAGGTAGACGGGAATTGCATGAAAAGCATAGGAAAAGAGGCAGAACGTCCACAACGATGCACTTGGCCAAAAAGTGCGTATGCATTTTTTCCTGAATATATTGAGGAAAAACCGCATACGCCCTTTTTGGCCAACCAAGAAAGCTTGCAAAGGAAATCTGCACTACAATGAAGTCTCACTGCCCCCCGGTCAAAAGGGCCATCTGAAAAAAGTGTAAAATCCAGAAAGGCAGGACAGGCCATGGAGAACTGGGAGCCTTGTTATGCTGATGGCCGGGATGTAAATTGCCAGCACCCACTCTGGAGAAGTGTATGGTGTTTCCTGAAACATCCAAAAAACAAAGCAACAGAGCCTAGGGCACTTCCACGTATGGTCCTATAGCTTAGGAACATTAAAATCAAAAAGACACACCCACCCCAAAGTTTGGAACGGCTCTGTTTACAAGAACCTCGTTTACGGTACAAGTTCAATATCACACAAAGCGAAAAATGGATAAAGAAGTTGTGGTACTTACGTACAATGCAATATCACTCAGCAATGAAATCTATGTCATCAGGCCCGTAGCAGCATAATGAGTGGATTCAGGTACGATGATTCTAAGTGAAATAAGTCACACAGAAAAAGAAACATCGTAAGATATCACTACTAAACGGAATGTAAACTTGGCTAAACAGGAACTGAATTACAAAACAGAACAGGGTGTCAAATGTAGAAAACCAACTTATGCTTGCTTAAGGGGAAAGGTGAGTTGGGGTGCTGCATAAAACCAGAGATTGAAATTAGCACAGATACCATTCCATAAGCCAAATATGTAATAGACAAGAGCTACTCCTTGCTCAATGAAGTGGACTCAACACCCCATATTAAACGCCTAAGAATATACCTGACTAGTAATAATCTTAAAACCTATGAATTTATATGTCTCTGAAAGAGAATCAAGCGTGTGTACAGTGGCATAAACGCAGCAGTGATAGTATTGGTGAGGTTCGGTGAGCAAATACAGACCCTTTGAAGTCATATTGCATGGTACCCATTCCATGGGTCTTAACTCCCCATGTTTAAGGGATTCTTCCTTCAGCTAAAACATGCATGTGGAACCAAGAGTATGATCCACCATGTGATCGGAAAACGTGTTCAAATATGTCTCAGGTTTCGTCCCCTGGTACTCGGCTGCAACATTCCAGACGCTTTACTAACACTCTCCCCACTTGGAGAGTCAGTGCCTTTAACCTCCTGTTTGGCCCAGTTTGCAATTTCTGCGGAAGATGAACAGGAAGAGGGAGAACAAATGAGAGACTAGGTGGAGGTGTCTGGACGGGCAATTTAACTCTCATTTCCCACCAGGAAGAGGAATTAACCAAAGGCTCAACATGCCGTGCCGGAACCAAACTAGGGCCTGAAGCAATCTTGCGGTGTTGCGGCCAGCTCACAAGAAAGCGAGTTGAAGAAAGCAGCTCAATGGCACTGTAATTCACAAACCTGCAGAGTTATAAATGACAGCTATCTTCCAAAAATATATTGAAGTAAGGCTGCCAAGAGGACTTGAAAGCGGGGCAGAATTATAGGAAACCGATTGCAGGAGGTAGACTGGAATTGCATGTAAAGCATAGGAAAAGAGGCAGAACGTCGACAATGATGCACTTGGCCAAAAAGGGCGTATGCGTTCTTTCCTGAATATATTCAGGAAAAAACGCATAAGCACTTTTTGGCCAACCAAGCAAGCTTGCAAAGGAAATCTGCATTACAATGAAGTCTCACTGCTCCCCGGTCAAAAGGGTCATCTGAAAAAAGTGTAAAATCCAGAAAGGTAGGACAGCCCATGGAGAACTGGGAGCCTTGTTATGCTGATGGGTGGGATGTAAATTGCCAGCAGCCACTCTGGAGAAGTGTATGGTGTTTCCTGAAACATCCAAAAAACAAAGCAACAAAGCCTAGGGCACTTCCACTTATGGTCCTATAGCTTAGGGAAATTAAAATCAAAAAGACACAGCCACCCCAAAGTTTGGGACGGCTCTGTTTACAAGAACCTCGTTTACCGTACAAGTTCAATATCACAGAAAGCGAAAAATGGATATAGAAGTTGTGGTACTTACGTACAATGCAATATCACTCAGCAATGAAATCTATGTCATCAGGCCCGTAGCAGCATAATGAGTGGATTCAGGTACGATGATTCTAAGTGAAATAATTCACACAGAAAGAGAATCATCATAAGATATCACTACTACACGGAATGTAAACTTGGCTACACAGGAACTGAATTACAAAACAGAACAGGGTGTCAAATGTAGAAAATCAACTTATGCTTGCTTAAGTGGAAAGGTGAGTTGGGTGCGGCATAAAACCAGAGATTGAAATTAGCACAGATACCGTTCCATAAGCCAAATATGTAATAGACAAGAGCTACTCCTTGCTCAACGAAGGGGACTCAACACCCCATATTAAACCCCTAAGAATATACCTGACTAGTAAGAATCTTAAAACCTATGGATTTATATGTCTCTGAAAGAGAATCAAGCGTGTGTACAGGGGCATAAACGCAGCAGTGATAGGATTGGTGAGGTTCGGTGAGCAAATGCAGACCCTTTGAAGTCATATTGCATGGTACCCATTCCATGGGTCTCAACTCTCCAGGTTTAAGGGATTCTTCCTTCAGCTAAAACATGCATGTGGAACCCAGAGTATGATCCACCGTGTGATCGGGAAACGTGTTCAAATGTGTCTCAGTTTTTGTCCCCTGGTACTTGGGTGCAACATTCCAGACGCTTTACTAACACTCTCCCCACTTGGAGAGTCAGTGCCTTTAACCTCCTGTTTGGCCCAGTTTCCAATTTCTGTGGAAATTGAACAGGAATAGGGAGAACCAATGAGACACTAGGTGGAGGTGTCCAACGGGCAAATTTAACTCTCATTTCCCACCAGGAAGAGGAATTAACTAAAGGCTCAGCATGCCGTGCCGGAACCAAACTAGGGTCCGAAGCAATCCTGTGGTGTTGCGGCCAGCTCACAAGAAAGCGAGTTGAAGAAAGGAGCTCAGGGGCACTGTAATTCACAAACCTGAAGAGTAATAAATGACAGCTATCGTCCAAATATATATTGAAGTAAGGCCGCCAAGAGGACTAGAAAGCGGGGCAGAATTGCAGGAAACCGATTTCAGGAGGTAGATGGGAATTGCATGAAAAGCATAGGAAAAGAGGCAGAACGTCCACAACGATGCACTTGGCCAAAAAGGGCATATGGGTTTTTTCCTGAATATATTGAGGAAAAACTGCATACGCCCTTTTTGGCCAACCAAGAAAGCTTGCAAAGGAAATCTGCACTACAATGAAGTCTCACTGCCCCCCGGTCAAAAGGTCCATCTGAAAAAAGTGTAAAATCCAGAAAGGCAGGACAGGCCATGGAGAACTGGGAGCCTTGTTATGCTGATGGGCGGGATGTAAATTGCCAGCAGCCACTCTGGAGAAGTGTATGGTGTTTCCTGAAACATCCAAAAAACAAAGCAACAGAGCCTAGGGCACTTCCACTTATGGTCCTATAGCTTAGGGAAATTAAAATCAAAAAGACACAGCCACCCCAAAGTTTGGGACGGCTGTGTTTACAAGAAACTCGTTTACGGTACAAGTTCAATATCACACAAAGCGAAAAATGGATAAAGAAGTTGTGGTACTTACGTACAATGCAATATCACTCAGCAATGAAATCTATGTCATCAGGCCCGTAGCAGCATAATGAGTGGATTCAGGTACGATGATTCTAAGTGAAATAAGTCACACAGAAAAAGAAATATCGTAAGATATCACTACTAAACGGAATGTAAACTTGGCTAAACAGGAACTGAATTACAAAACAGAACAGGGTGTCAAATGTAGAAAACCAACTTATGCTTGCTTAAGGGGAAAGGTGAGTTGGGGTGCTGCATAAAACCAGAGATTGAAATTAGCACAGATACCATTCCATAAGCCAAATATGTAATAGACAAGAGCTACTCCTTGCTCAATGAAGTGGACTCAACACCCCATATTAAACGCCTAAGAATATACCTGACTAGTAAGAATCTTAAAACCTATGGATTTATATGTCTCTGAAAGAGAATCAAGCGTGTGTACAGCGGCATAAACGCAGCAGTGATAGGATTGGTGAGGTTCGGTGAGCAAATACAGACCCTTTGAAGTCATATTGCATGGTACCCATTCCATGGGTCTCAACTCTCCAGGTTTAAGGGATTCTTCCTTCAGCTAAAACATGCATGTGGAACCCAGAGTATGATCCACCGTGTGATTGGGAAACGTGTTCAAATGTGTCTCAGTTTTTGTCCCCTGGTACTTGGGTGCAACATTCCAGACGCTTTACTAACACTCTCCCCACTTGGAGAGTCAGTGCCTTTAACCTCCTGTTTGGCCCAGTTTCCAATTTCTGTGGAAATTGAACAGGAATAGGGAGAACCAATGAGACACTAGGTGGAGGTGTCCGGACGGGCAAATTTAACTCTCATTTCCCACCAGGAAGAGGAATTAACTAAAGGCTCAGCATGCCGTGCCGGAACCAAACTAGGGTCCGAAGCAATCCTGTGGTGTTGCGGCCAGCTCACAAGAAAGCGAGTTGAAGAAAGGAGCTCAGGGGCACTGTAATTCACAAACCTGAAGAGTAATAAATGACAGCTATCGTCCAAATATATATTGAAGTAAGGCCGCCAAGAGGATTAGAAAGCGGGGCAGAATTGCAGGAAACCGATTTCAGGAGGTAGATGGGAATTGCATGAAAAGCATAGGAAAAGAGGCAGAACGTCCACAACGATGCACTTGGCCAAAAAGGGCATATGGGTTTTTTCCTGAATATATTGAGGAAAAACTGCATACGCACTTTTTGGCCAACCAAGAAAGCTTGCAAAGGAAATCTGCACTACAATGAAGTCTCACTGCCCCCCGGTCAAAAGGGCCATCTGAAAAAAGTGTAAAATCCAGAAAGGCAGGACAGGCCATGGAGAACTGGGAGCCTTGTTATGGTGATGGGCGGGATGTAAATTGCCAGCAGCCACTCTGGAGAAGTGTATGGTGTTTCCTGAAACATCCAAAAAACAAAGCAACAGAGCCTAGGGCACTTCCACTTATGGTCCTATAGCTTAGGGAAATTAAAATCAAAAAGACACAGCCTCCCCAAAGTTTGGGACGGCTCTGTTTACAAGAACCTCGTTTACGGTACAAGTTCAATATCACACAAAGCGAAAAATGGATAAAGAAGTTGTGGTACTTACGTACAATGCAATATCACTCAGCAATGAAATCTATGTCATCAGGCCCGTAGCAGCATAATGAGTGGATTCAGGTACGATGATTCTTAGTGAAATAAATCACACAGAAAAAGAAACATCATAAGATATCACTACTACACGGAATGTAAACTTGGCTACACAGGAACTGAATTACAAAACAGAACAGGGTCTCAAATGTAGAAAACCAACTTATGCTTGCTTAAGGGGAAAGGTGAGTTGGGGTGCTGCATACAACAAGAGATTGAAATTTGCACAGATACCATTCCATAAGCCAAATATGTAATAGACAAGAGCTACTCCTTGCTCAACGAAGTGGACTCAACACCCCATATTAAACGCCTAAGTATATACCTGACTAGAAATAATCTTAAAACCTATGGATTTATATGTCTCCGAAAGAGAATCAAGCGTGTGTACAGCGGCATAAACGCAGCAGTGATAGGATTGGTGAGGTTCGGTGAGCAAATGCAGACCCTTTGAAGTCATATTGCATGGTACCCATTCCATGGGTCTCAACTCTCCAGGTTTAAGGGATTCTTCCTTCAGCTAAAACATGCATGTGGAACCCAGAGTATGATCCACCGTGTGATCGGGAAATGTGTTGAAATGTTTCTCACTTTTCGTCCCCTGGTACTCGGGTGCAACATTCCAGACGCTTTACTAACACTCTCCCCACTTGGAGAGTCAGTGCCTTTAACCTCCTATTTGGCCCAGTTTGCAATTTCTGCGTAAGATGAACAGGAATAGGGAGAACCAATGAGAGACTAGCTGGAGGTGTCTGGACGGGAAAATTTAACTCTCAGTTCCCACCAGGAAGAGGAATTAAACAAAGGCTCAGCGTGCCGTGCCAGAACCACACTAGGGCCTGAAGCAATCCTGCAGTGTTGCGGCCAGCTCACAAGAAAGCGAGTTGAAGAAAGGAGCTCAGGGGCACTGTAATTCACAAACATGCAGAGTTATAAATGACAGCTACCTTCCAAAAATATATTGAAGTAAGGCAGCCAAGAGGAGTTGAAAGCGGGGCAGAATTGCAGGAAACCGATTTCAGGAGGTAGACTGGAATTGCATGTAAAGCATAGGAGAAGAGGCAGAACGTCCACAATGATGCACTTGGCCAAAAAGGGCGTATGCGTTTTTTCCTGAATATATTCAGGAAAAACGCATACGCCCTTTTTGGCCAACCAAGCAAGCTTGCAAAGGAAATCTGCACTACAATGAAGTCTCACTGCCCCCCGGTCAAAAGGGCCATCTGAAAAAGGTGTAAAATCCAGAAAGGCAGGACAGGCCAAGGAGAACTAGGAGCCTTGTTATGCTGATGGGCGGGATGTAAATTGCCAGCAGCCACTCTGGAGAAGTGTATGGTGTTTCCTGAAACATCCAAAAAACAAAGCAACACAGCCAAGGGCACTTCCACTTATGGTACTATAGCTTAGGAAAATTAAAATCAAAAAGACACACCCACTCCAAAGTTTGGGACGGCTCTGTTTACAAGATCCTCGTTTACCATACAAGTTCAATATCACAGAAAGCGAAAAATGGATAAAGAAGTTGTGGTACTTACGTACAATGCAATATCACTCAGCAATGAAATCTATGTCATCAGGCCCGTAGCAGCATAATGAGTGGATTCAGGTACGATGATTCTAAGTGAAGTAAGTCACACAGAAAAAGAAACATCATAAGATATCACTAATACACGGAATGTAAACTTGGCTACACAAGAACTGAATTACAAAACAGAACAGGGTGTCAAATGTAGAAAACCAACTTATGCTTGCTTAAGGGGAAAGGTGAGTTGGGGTGCTGCATACAACAAGAGATTGAAATTAGCACAGATACCGTTCCATAAGCCAAATATGTAATAGACAAGAGCTACTCCTTGCTCAACGAAGTGGACTCAACACCCCCCATTAAACGCCTAAGGATATACCTGACTACTAATAATCTTAAAACCTAAGGATTTATATGTCTCCGAAAGAGAATCAAGCGTGTGTACAGTGGCATAAAATCAGCAGTGATAAGATTGGTGAGGTTCGGTGAGCAAATGCAGACCCTTTGTAGTCATATTGCATGGTACCCATTCCATGGGTCTCAACTCTCCAGGTTTAAGGGATTCTTCCTTCAGCTAAAACATGCATGTGGAACCCAGAGTATGATCCACCGTGTGATCGGAAAACGTGTTCAAATGTGTCTCAGTTTTCGTCCCCTGGTACTCGGGTGCAACTTTCCAGACGCTTTACTAACACTCTCCCCACTTGGAGAGTCAGTGCCTTTAACCTCCTGTTTGGCCCAGTTTGCAATTTCTGTGGAACATGAACAGGAATAGGGAGAACCAATGAGAGACTAGGTGGAGGTGTCCGGACGGGCAAATTTAACTCTCATTTCCCACCAGGAAGAGGAATTAACCAAAGGCTCAGCGTGCCATGCCGGAACCAAACTAGGGCCCGAAGAAATCCTGAGGTGTTGCGGCCAGCTCACAAGAAAGTGAGTTGAAAAAAGGAGCTCAGGGGCACTGTAATTCACAAACCTGCAGAGTTATAAATGACAGCTACCTTCCAAAAATATATTGAAGTAAGGCTGCTAAGAGGAGTTGAATGTGGTGCAGAATTGCAGGGAACCGATTTCAGGAGGTAGACTGGAATTGCATGTAAAGCATAGGAAAAGAGGCAGAACGTCCTCAATGATGCACTTGGCCAAAAAGGGCGTATGCGTTTTTTCCTGAATATATTCAGGAAAAAACGCATACGCACTTTTTGGCCAACCAAGCAAGCTTGCAAAGGAAATCTGCACTACAATGAAGTCTCACTGGCCCCCGGTCAAAAGGGCCATCTGAAAAAAGTGTAAAATCCAGAAAGGCAGGACAGGCCATGGAGAACTGGGAGCCTTGTTATGCTGATGGGCGGGATGTAAATTGCCAGCAGCCACTCTGGAGAAGTGTATGGTGTTTCCTGAAACATCCAGAAAACAAAGCAACAGAGCCTAGGGCATTTCCACTTATGGTCGTATAGCTTAGGAAAATTAAAATCAAAGAGACACAGCCACCCAAAAATTTGGGCCTGCTCTGTTTACAAGAACCTCGTTTACGGTACAAGTTCAATATCACACAAAGCGAAAAATGGATAAAGAAGTTGTGGTAATTACGTACAATGCAATATCACTCAGCAATGAAATCTATGTCATCAGGCCCGTAGCAGCATAATGAGTGGATTCAGGTATGATGATTCTTAGTGAAATAAATCACACAGAAAAAGAAACATCATAAGATATCACTACTACACGGAATGTAAACTTGGCTACACAGGAACTGAATTACAAAACAGAACAGGGTCTCAAATGTAGAAAACCAACTTATGCTTGCTTAAGGGGAAAGGTGAGTTGGGGTGCTGCATACAACAAGAGATTGAAATTAGCACAGATACCATTCCATAAGCCAAATATGTAATAGACAAGAGCTACTCCTTGCTCAACGAAGTGGACTCAACACCCCATATTAAACGCCTAAGAATATACCTGACTAGTAAGAATCTTAAAACCTATGGATTTATATGTCTCTGAAAGAGAATCAAGCGTGTGTACAGCGGCATAAATGCAGCAGTGATAGGATTGGTGAGGTTCGGTGAGCAAATGCATACCCTTTGAAGTCATATTGCATGGTACCCATTCCATGGGTCTCAACTCTCCATGTTTAAGGGATTCTTCCTTCAGCTAAAACATGCATGTGGAACCCAGAGTATGATCCACGGTGTGATCGGGAAACGTGTTCAAATGTGTCTCAGTTTTCGTCCCCTGGTACTCGGGTGCAACATTCCAGACGCTTTACTAACACTCTCCCCACTTGGAGAGTCAGTGCCTTTAACCTCCTGTTTGGCCCAGTTTGCAATTTCTGTGAAAAATGAACAGGAATAGGGAGAACCAATGAGAGACTAGGTGGAGGTGTCTGAACGGGCAAATTTAACTCTCATTTCCCACCAGGAAGAGGAATTAACCTAAGGCTCAACATGCCATGCCGGAACCAAACTAGGGCCTGAAGCCTGCGGTGTTGCGGCCAGCTCACAAGAAAGCGAGTTGAAGAAAGGAGCTCAGGGGCACTGTAATTCACAAACCTGCAGAGTAATAAATGACAGCTATCGTCCAAAAATATATTGAAGTAAGGCCGCCAAGAGGACTTGATAGCGGGGCAGAATTGCAAGAAACCGATTTCAGGAGGTAGACTGGAATTGCATGAAAAGCAGAGGAAAAGAGGCAGAACGTCCACAACGATGCACTTGGCCAAAGGTGCGTATGCATTTTTTCCTGAATATATTGAGGAAAAACCGCATACGCCCTTTTTGGCCAACCAAGAAAGCTTGCAAAGGAAATCTGCACTACAATGAAGTCTCACTGCCCCCCGGTCAAAAGGGCCATCTGAAAAAAGTGTAAAATCCATTAAGGCAGGACAGGCCATGGAGAACTGGGAGCCTTGTTATGCTGATGGGCGGGATGTAAATTGCCAGCACCCACTCTGGAGAAGTGTATGGTGTTTCCTGAAACATCCAAAAAACAAAGCAACAAAGCCAAGGGCACGTCCACGTATGGTCCTATAGCTTAGGAAAATTAAAATCAAAAAGACACAGCCACCCCAAAGTTTGGAACGGGTCTGTTTACAAGAACCTCGTTTACGGTACAAGTTCAATATCACACAAAGCGAAAAATGGATAAAGAAGTTGTGGTACTTACGTACAATGCAATATCACTCAGCAATGAAATCTATGTCATCAGGCCCGTAGCAGCATAATGAGTGGATTCAGGTACGATGATTCTAAGTGAAATAAGTCACACAGAAAAAGAAACATCATAAGATATCACTACTACACGGAATGTAAACTTGGCTACACAAGAACTGAATTACAAAACAGAACAGGGCCTCAAATGTAGAAAACCAACTTATGCTTGCTTAAGGGGAAAGGTGAGTTGGGGTGCTGCATAAAACCAGAGAGTGAAATTAGCACAGATACCGTTCCATAAGCCAAATATGTAATAGACAAGAGCTACTCCTTGCTCAACGAAGTGGACTCAACACCCCGTATTAAACGCCTAAGAATATACCTGACTAGAAATAATCTTAAAACCTACGGATTTATATGTCTCCGAAAGAGAATCAAGCGTGTGTACAGCAGCATAAACGCAGCAGTGATAGGATTGGTGAGGTTCGGTGAGCAAATGCAGACCCTTTGAAGTCATATTGCATGGTACCCATTCCATGGGTCTCAACTCTCCAGGTTTAAGGGATTCTTCCTTCAGCTAAAACATGCATGTGGAACCCAGAGTATGATCTACCGTGTGATCGGGAAATGTGTTGAAATGTGTCTCAATTTTCGTCCCCTGGTACTCGGGTGCAACATTCCAGACGCTTTACTAACACTCTCCCCACTTGGAGAGTCAGTGCCTTTAACCTCCTATTTGGCCCAGTTTGCAATTTCTGCGTAAGATGAACAGGAATAGGGAGAACCAATGAGAGACTAGCTGGAGGTGTCTGGACGGGAAAATTTAACTCTCAGTTCCCACCAGGAAGAGGAATTAACCAAAGGCTCAGCGTGCCATGCCAGAACCACACTAGGGCCTGAAGCAATACTGCCGTGTTGCGGCCAGCTCACAAGAAAGTGAGTTGAAGAAAGGAGCTCAGGGGCACTGTAATTCACAAACCTGCAGAGTTATAAATGACAGCTACCTTCCAAAAATATATTGAAGTAAGGCAGCTAAGAGGAGTTGAAAGCGGGGCAGAATTGCAGGAAACCGATTTCAGGAGGTAGACGGGAATTGCATGTAAAGCATAGGAAAAGAGGCAGAACGTCCACAATGATGCACTTGGCCACAAAGGGCGTATGCGTTTTTTCCTGAATATATTCAGGAAAAACGCATACGCACTTTTTGGCCAAACAAGCAAGCTTGCAAAGGAAATCTGCACTACAATGAAGTCTCACTGCCCCCCGGTCAAAAGGGCCATCTGAAAAAAGTGTAAAATCCAGAAAGGCAGGACAGGCCATGGAGAACTGGGAGCCTTGTTATGCTGATGGGCGGGATGTAAATTGCCAGCAGCCACTCTGGAGAAGTGTATGGTGTTTCCTGAAACATCCAAAAAACAAAGCAACAGAGCCTAGGGCACTTCCACTTATGGTCCTATAGCTTAGGGAAATTAAAATCAAAAAGACACAGCCACCCCAAAGTTTGGGACGGCTCTGTTTACAAGAACCTCGTTTACGGTACAAGTTCAATATCACACAAAGCGAAAAATGGATAAAGAAGTTGTGGTACTTACGTACAATGCAATATCACTCAGCAATGAAATCTATGTCATCAGGCCCGTAGCAGCATAATGTGTGGATTCAGGTACGATGATTCTAAGTGAAGTAAGTCACACAGAAAAAGAAACATCATAAGATATCACTAATACACGGAATGTAAACTTGGCTACACAAGAACTGAATTACAAAACAGAACAGGGTGTCAAATGTAGAAAACCAACTTATGCTTGCTTAAGGGGAAAGGTGAGTTGGGGTGCTGCATACAACAAGAGATTGAAATTAGCACAGATACCGTTCCATAAGCCAAATATGTAATAGACAAGAGCTACTCCTTGCTCAACGAAGTGGACTCAACACCCCCCATTAAACGCCTAAGGATATACCTGACTACTAATAATCTTAAAACCTAAGGATTTATATGTCTCCGAAAGAGAATCAAGCGTGTGTACAGTGGCATAAAATCAGCAGTGATAAGATTGGTGAGGTTCGGTGAGCAAATGCAGACCCTTTGTAGTCATATTGCATGGTACCCATTCCATGGGTCTCAACTCTCCAGGTTTAAGGGATTCTTCCTTCAGCTAAAACATGCATGTGGAACCCAGAGTATGATCCACCGTGTGATCGGAAAACGTGTTCAAATGTGTCTCAGTTTTCGTCCCCTGGTACTCGGGTGCAACTTTCCAGACGCTTTACTAACACTCTCCCCACTTGGAGAGTCAGTGCCTTTAACCTCCTGTTTGGCCCAGTTTGCAATTTCTGTGGAACATGAACAGGAATAGGGAGAACCAATGAGAGACTAGGTGGAGGTGTCCGGACGGGCAAATTTAACTCTCATTTCCCACCAGGAAGAGGAATTAACCAAAGGCTCAGCGTGCCATGCCGGAACCAAACTAGGGCCCGAAGAAATCCTGAGGTGTTGCGGCCAGCTCACAAGAAAGTGAGTTGAAAAAAGGAGCTCAGGGGCACTGTAATTCACAAACCTGCAGAGTTATAAATGACAGCTACCTTCCAAAAATATATTGAAGTAAGGCTGCTAAGAGGAGTTGAAAGTGGTGCAGAATTGCAGGAAACCGATTTCAGGAGGTAGACTGGAATTGCATGTAAAGCATAGGAAAAGAGGCAGAACGTCCTCAATGATGCACTTGGCCAAAAAGGGCGTATGCGTTTTTTCCTGAATATATTCAGGAAAAAACGCATACGCACTTTTTGGCCAACCAAGCAAGCTTGCAAAGGAAATCTGCACTACAATGAAGTCTCACTGGCCCCCGGTCAAAAGGGCCATCTGAAAAAAGTGTAAAATCCAGAAAGGCAGGACAGGCCATGGAGAACTGGGAGCCTTGTTATGCTGATGGGCGGGATGTAAATTGCCAGCAGCCACTCTGGAGAAGTGTATGGTGTTTCCTGAAACATCCAGAAAACAAAGCAACAGAGCCTAGGGCATTTCCACTTATGGTCGTATAGCTTAGGAAAATTAAAATCAAAGAGACACAGCCACCCAAAAATTTGGGCCTGCTCTGTTTACAAGAACCTCGTTTACGGTACAAGTTCAATATCACACAAAGCGAAAAATGGATAAAGAAGTTGTGGTAATTACGTACAATGCAATATCACTCAGCAATGAAATCTATGTCATCAGGCCCGTAGCAGCATAATGAGTGGATTCAGGTATGATGATTCTTAGTGAAATAAATCACACAGAAAAAGAAACATCATAAGATATCACTACTACACGGAATGTAAACTTGGCTACACAGGAACTCAATTACAAAACAGAACAGGGTCTCAAATGTAGAAAACCAACTTATGCTTGCTTAAGGGGAAAGGTGAGTTGGGGTGCTGCATACAACAAGAGATTGAAATTAGCACAGATACCATTCCATAAGCCAAATATGTAATAGACAAGAGCTACTCCTTGCTCAACGAAGTGGACTCAACACCCCATATTAAACGCCTAAGAATATACCTGACTAGTAAGAATCTTAAAACCTATGGATTTATATGTCTCTGAAAGAGAATCAAGCGTGTGTACAGCGGCATAAATGCAGCAGTGATAGGATTGGTGAGGTTCGGTGAGCAAATGCATACCCTTTGAAGTCATATTGCATGGTACCCATTCCATGGGTCTCAACTCTCCATGTTTAAGGGATTCTTCCTTCAGCTAAAACATGCATGTGGAACCCAGAGTATGATCCACGGTGTGATCGGGAAACGTGTTCAAATGTGTCTCAGTTTTCGTCCCCTGGTACTCGGGTGCAACATTCCAGACGCTTTACTAACACTCTCCCCACTTGGAGAGTCAGTGCCTTTAACCTCCTGTTTGGCCCAGTTTGCAATTTCTGTGAAAAATGAACAGGAATAGGGAGAACCAATGAGAGACTAGGTGGAGGTGTCTGAACGGGCAAATTTAACTCTCATTTCCCACCAGGAAGAGGAATTAACCTAAGGCTCAACATGCCATGCCGGAACCAAACTAGGGCCTGAAGCCTGCGGTGTTGCGGCCAGCTCACAAGAAAGCGAGTTGAAGAAAGGAGCTCAGGGGCACTGTAATTCACAAACCTGCAGAGTAATAAATGACAGCTATCGTCCAAAAATATATTGAAGTAAGGCCGCCAAGAGGACTTGATAGCGGGGCAGAATTGCAAGAAACCGATTTCAGGAGGTAGACTGGAATTGCATGAAAAGCAGAGGAAAAGAGGCAGAACGTCCACAACGATGCACTTGGCCAAAGGTGCGTATGCATTTTTTCCTGAATATATTGAGGAAAAACCGCATACGCCCTTTTTGGCCAACCAAGAAAGCTTGCAAAGGAAATCTGCACTACAATGAAGTCTCACTGCCCCCCGGTCAAAAGGGCCATCTGAAAAAAGTGTAAAATCCAGAAAGGCAGGACAGGCCATGGAGAACTGGGAGCCTTGTTATGCTGATGGGCGGGATGTAAATTGCCAGCACCCACTCTGGAGAAGTGTATGGTGTTTCCTGAAACATCCAAAAAACAAAGCAACAAAGCCAAGGGCACTTCCACGTATGGTCCTATAGCTTAGGAAAATTAAAATCAAAAAGACACAGCCACCCCAAAGTTTGGAACGGCTCTGTTTACAAGAACCTCGTTTAAGGTACAAGTTCAATATCACACAAAGCGAAAAATGGATAAAGAAGTTGTGGTACTTACGTACAATGCAATATCACTCAGCAATGAAATCTATGTCATCAGGCCTGTAGCAGCATAATGAGTGGATTCAGGTACGATGATTCTAAGTGAAATAAGTCACACAGAAAAAGAAACATCATAAGATATCACTACTACACGGAATGTAAACTTGGCTACACAAGAACTGAATTACAAAACAGAACAGGGCCTCAAATGTAGAAAACCAACTTATGCTTGCTTAAGGGGAAAGGTGAGTTGGGGTGCTGCATAAAACCAGAGAGTGAAATTAGCACAGATACCGTTCCATAAGCCAAATATGTAATAGACAAGAGCTACTCCTTGCTCAACGAAGTGGACTCAACACCCCGTATTAAACGCCTAAGAATATACCTGACTAGAAATAATCTTAAAACCTACGGATTTATATGTCTCCGAAAGAGAATCAAGCGTGTGTACAGCAGCATAAACGCAGCAGTGATAGGATTGGTGAGGTTCGGTGAGCAAATGCAGACCCTTTGAAGTCATATTGCATGGTACCCATTCCATGGGTCTCAACTCTCCAGGTTTAAGGGATTCTTCCTTCAGCTAAAACATGCATGTGGAACCCAGAGTATGATCTACCGTGTGATCGGGAAATGTGTTGAAATGTGTCTCAATTTTCGTCCCCTGGTACTCGGGTGCAACATTCCAGACGCTTTACTAACACTCTCCCCACTTGGAGAGTCAGTGCCTTTAACCTCCTATTTGGCCCAGTTTGCAATTTCTGCGTAAGATGAACAGGAATAGGGAGAACCAATGAGAGACTAGCTGGAGGTGTCTGGACGGGAAAATTTAACTCTCAGTTCCCACCAGGAAGAGGAATTAACCAAAGGCTCAGCGTGCCATGCCAGAACCACACTAGGGCCTGAAGCAATACTGCCGTGTTGCGGCCAGCTCACAAGAAAGTGAGTTGAAGAAAGGAGCTCAGGGGCACTGTAATTCACAAACCTGCAGAGTTATAAATGACAGCTACCTTCCAAAAATATATTGAAGTAAGGCAGCTAAGAGGAGTTGAAAGCGGGGCAGAATTGCAGGAAACCGATTTCAGGAGGTAGACGGGAATTGCATGTAAAGCATAGGAAAAGAGGCAGAACGTCCACAATGATGCACTTGGCCACAAAGGGCGTATGCGTTTTTTCCTGAATATATTCAGGAAAAACGCATACGCACTTTTTGGCCAACCAAGCAAGCTTGCAAAGGAAATCTGCACTACAATGAAGTCTCACTGCCCCCCGGTCAAAAGGGCCATCTGAAAAAAGTGTAAAATCCAGAAAGGCAGGACAGGCCAAGGAGAACTAGGAGCCTTGTTATGCTGATGGGCGGGATGTAAATTGCCAACAGCCACTCTGGAGAAGTGTATGGTGTTTCCTGAAACATCCAAAAAACAAAGCAACAGAGCCTAGGGCACTTCCACTTATGGTCCTATAGCTTAGGGAAATTAAAATCAAAAAGACACAGCCACCCCAAAGTTTGGGACGGCTCTGTTTACAAGAACCTTGTTTACGTTACAAGTTCAATATCACAGAAAGCGAAAAATGGATAAAGAAGTTGTGGTACTTACGTACAATGCAATATCACTCAGCAATGAAATCTATGTCATCAGGCCCGTAGCAGCATAATGAGTGGATTCAGGTACGATGATTCTAAGTGAAATAAGTCACACAGAAAAAGAAACATCATAAGATATCACTACTACACGGAATGTAAACTTGGCTACACAAGAACTGAATTACAAAACAGAACAGGGTGTCAAATGGAGAAAACCAACTTATGCTTGCTTAAGGGGAAAGGTGAGTTGGGGTGCTGCATAAAACCGGAGATTGAAATTAGCATAGATACCGTTCCATAAGCCAAATATGTAATAGACAAGAGCTACTCCTTGCTCAACGAAGTGGACTCAACACCCCATATTAAACGCCTAAGAATATACCTGACTAGAAATAATCTTAAAACCTATGGATTTATATGTCTCCGAAAGAGAATCAAGCGTGTGTACAGCGGCATAAATGCAGCAGTGATAGGATTGGTGAGGTTCGGTGAGCAAATGCAGACCCTTTGAAGTCATATTGCATGGTACCCATTCCATGGGTCTCAACTCTCCATGTTTAAGGGATTCTTCCTTCAGCTAAAACATGCATGTGGAACCCAGAGTATGATCCACCGTGTGATCGGGAAACGTGTTCAAATGTGTCTCAGTTTTCGTCCCCTGGTACTCGGGTGCAACATTCCAGACGTTTTACTAACACTCTCCCCACTTGGAGAGTCAGTGCCTTTAACCTCCTATTTGGCCCAGTTGGAATTTCTGCGTAAGATGAACAGGAATAGGGAGAACCAATGAGAGACTAGCTGGAGGTGTCTGGACGGGAAAATTTAACTCTCAGTTCCCACCAGGAAGAGGAATTAACCAAAGGCTCAGCGTGCCGTGCCAGAACGACACTAGGGCCTGAAGCAATCCTGCAGTGTTGCGGCCAGCTCACAAGAAAGCGAGTTGAAGAAAGGAGCTCAGGGGCACTGTAATTCACAAACCTGCAGAGTAATAAATGACAGCTATCGTCCAAAAATATATTGAAGTAAGGCCGCCAATAGGACTTGAAAGCGGGGCAGAATTGCAGGAAACCGATTTCAGGAGGTAGACGGGAATTGCATGAAAAGCATAGGAAAAGAGGCAGAACGTCCACAACGATGCACTTGGCCAAAAAGTGCGTATGCATTTTTTCCTGAATATATTGAGGAAAAACCGCATACGCCCTTTTTGGCCAACCAAGAAAGCTTGCAAAGGAAATCTGCACTACAATGAAGTCTCACTGCCCCCTGGTCAAAAGGGCCATCTGAAAAAAGTGTAAAATCCAGAAAGGCAGGACAGGCCTTGGAGAACTGGGAGCCTTGTTATGCTGATGGGCGGGATGTAAATTGCCAGCACCCACTCTGGAGAAGTGTATGGTGTTTCCTGAAACATCCAAAAAACAAAGCAACAAAGCCAAGGGCACTTCCACGTATGGTCCTATAGCTTAGGAAAATTAAAATCAAAAAGACACACCCACCCCAAAGTTTGGAACGGCTCTGTTTACAAGAACCTCGTTTAAGGTACAAGTTCAATATCACACAAAGCGAAAAATGGATAAAGAAGTTGTGGTACTTACATACAATGCAATATCACTCAGCAATGAAATCTATGTCATCAGGCCCGTAGCAGCATAATGAGTGGATTCAGGTACGATGATTCTAAGTGAAATAAGTCACACAGAAAAAGAAACATCATAAGATATCACTACTACAAGGAATGTAAACTTGGCTACACAAGAACTGAATTACAAAACAGAACAGGGTGTCAAATGTAGAAAACCAACGTATGCTTGCTTAAGGGGAAAGGTGAGTTGGGATGCTGCATAAAACCAGAGATTGAAATTAGCACAGATACCGTTCCATAAGCCAAATATGTAATAGACAAGAGCTACTCCTTGCTCAACGAAGTGGACTCAACACCCCGTATTAAACGCGTAAGAATATACCTGACTAGAAATAATCTTAAAACCTACGGATTTATATGTCTCCGAAAGAGAATCAAGCGTGTGTACAGCGGCATAAACGCAGCAGTGATAGGATTGGTGAGGTTCGGTGAGCAAATGCAGACCCTTTGTAGTCATATTGCATGGTACCCATTCCATGGGTCTCAACTCTCCAGGTTTAAGGGATTCTTCCTTCAGCTAAAACATGCATGTGGAACCCAGAGTATGATCCACCGTGTGATCGGGAAATGTGTTGAAATGTGTCTCACTTTTCGTCCCCTGGTACTCGGGTGCAACATTCCAGACGCTTTACTAACACTCTCCCCACTTGGAGAGTCAGTGCCTTTAACCTCCTATTTGGCCCAGTTTGCAATTTCTGCGTAAGATGAACAGGAATAGGGAGAACCAATGAGAGACTAGCTTGAGGTGTCTGGACGGGAAAATTTAACTCTCAGTTCCCACCAGGAAGAGAAATTAACCAAAGGCTCAGCGAGCCGTGCCAGAACCACACTAGGGCCTGAAGCAATCCTGCAGTGTTGCGGCCAGCTCACAAGAAAGCGAGTTGAAGAAAGGAGCTCAGCGGCACTGTAATTCACAAACATGCAGAGTAATAAATGACAGCTATCGTCCAAAAATATATTGAAGTAAGGCCGCCAAGAGGACTTGAATGCGGGGCAGAATTGCAGGAAACCGATTTCAGGAGGTAGACTGGAATTGCATGTAAAGCATAGGAAAAGAGGCAGAACGTCCAAAATGATGCACTTGGTCAAAAAGGGTGTATGCGTTTTTTCCTGAATATATTCAGGATAAAACTAAGCAAGCTTGCAAAGGAAATCTGCACTACAATGAAGTCTCACTGCCCCCCGGTCAAAAGGGCCATCTGAAAAAAGTGTAAAATCCAGAAAGGCAGGACAGGCCATGGAGAACTGGGAGCCTTGTTATGGTGAAGGGCGGGATGTAAATTGCCAGCAGCCACTCTGGAGAAGTGTATGGTGTTTCCTGAAACATCCAAAAAACAAAGCAACAGAGCCTAGGGCACTTCCACTTATGGTCCTATAGCTTAGGGAAATTAAAATCAAAAAGACACAGCCACCCCAAAGTTTGGGACGGCTCTGTTTACAAGAACCTCGTTTACGGTACAAGTTCAATATCACACAAAGCGAAAAATGGATAAAGAAGTTGTGGTACTTACGTACAATGCAATATCACTCAGCAATGAAATCTATGTCATCAGGCCCGTAGCAGCATAATGAGTGGATTCAGGTACGATGATTCTAAGTGAAATAAGTCACACAGAAAAAGAAACATCGTAAGATATCACTACTAAACGGAATGTAAACTTGGCTAAACAGGAACTGAATTACAAAACAGAACAGGGTGTCAAATGTAGAAAACCAACTTATGCTTGCTTAAGGGGAAAGGTGAGTTGGGGTGCTGCATAAAACCAGAGATTGAAATTAGCACAGATACCATTCCATAAGCCAAATATGTAATAGACAAGAGCTACTCCTTGCTCAATGAAGTGGACTCAACACCCCATATTAAACGCCTAAGAATATACCTGACTAGTAAGAATCTTAAAACCTATGGATTTATATGTCTCTGAAAGAGAATCAAGCGTGTGTACAGCGGCATAAACGCAGCAGTGATAGGATTGGTCAGGTTCGGTGAGCAAATGCAGACCCTTTGAAGTCATATTGCATGGTACCCATTCCATGGGTCTCAACTCTCCAGGTTTAAGGGATTCTTCCTTCAGCTAAAACATGAATGTGGAACCCAGAGTATGATCCACCGTGTGATCGGGAAACGTGTTCAAATGTGTCTCAGTTTTTGTCCCCTGGTACTTGGGTGCAACATTCCAGACGCTTTACTAACACTCTCCCCACTTGGAGAGTCAGTGCCTTTAACCTCCTGTTTGGCCCAGTTTCCAATTTCTGTGGAAATTGAACAGGAATAGGGAGAACCAATGAGACAGTAGGTGGAGGTGTCCGGACGGGCAAATTTAACTCTCATTTCCCACCAGGAAGAGGAATTAACTAAAGGCTCAGCATGCCGTGCCGGAACCAAACTAGGGTCCGAAGCAATCCTGTGGTGTTGCGGCCAGCTCACAAGAAAGCGAGTTGAAGAAAGGAGCTCAGGGGCACTGTAATTCACAAACCTGAAGAGTAATAAATGACAGCTATCGTCCAAATATATATTGAAGTAAGGCCGCCAAGAGGACTAGAAAGCGGGGCAGAATTGCAGGAAACCGATTTCAGGAGGTAGATGGGAATTGCATGAAAAGCATAGGAAAAGAGGCAGAACGTCCACAACGATGCACTTGGCCAAAAAGGGCATATGGGTTTTTTCCTGAATATATTGAGGAAAAACTGCATACGCCCTTTTTGGCCAACCAAGGAAGCTTGCAAAGGAAATCTGCACTACAATGAAGTCTCACTGCCCCCCGGTCAAAAGGGCCATCTGAAAAAAGTGTAAAATCCAGAAAGGCAGGACAGGCCATGGAGAACTGGGAGCCTTGTTATGGTGAAGGGCGGGATGTAAATTGCCAGCAGCCACTCTGGAGAAGTGTATGGTGTTTCCTGAAACATCCAAAAAACAAAGCAACAGAGCCTAGGGCACTTCCACTTATGGTCCTATAGCTTAGGGAAATTAAAATCAAAAAGACACAGCCACCCCAAAGTTTGGGACGGCTCTGTTTACAAGAACCTCGTTTACGGTACAAGTTCAATATCACACAAAGCGAAAAATGGATAAAGAAGTTGTGGTACTTACGTACAATGCAATATCACTCAGCAATGAAATCTATGTCATCAGGCCCGTAGCAGCATAATGAGTGGATTCAGGTACGATGATTCTAAGTGAAATAAGTCACACAGAAAAAGAAACATCGTAAGATATCACTACTAAACGGAATGTAAACTTGGCTAAACAGGAACTGAATTACAAAACAGAACAGGGGGTCAAATGTAGAAAACCAGCTTATGCTTGCTAATGGGAAAGGTGAGTTGGGGTGCTGCATAAAACCAGAGATTGAAATTAGCACAGATACCATTCCATAAGCCAAATATGTAATAGACAAGAGCTACTCCTTGCTCAATGAAGTGGACTCAACACCCCATATTAAACGCCTAAGAATATACCTGACTAGTAAGAATCTTAAAACCTATGGATTTATATGTCTCTGAAAGAGAATCAAGCGTGTGTACAGCGGCATAAACGCAGCAGTGATAGGATTGGTGAGGTTCGGTGAGCAAATGCAGACCCTTTGAAGTCATATTGCATGGTACCCATTCCATGGGTCTCAACTCTCCAGGTTTAAGGGATTCTTCCTTCAGCTAAAACATGCATGTGGAACCCAGAGTATGATCCACCGTGTGATCGGGAAACGTGTTCAAATGTGTCTCAGATTTTGTCCCCTGGTACTTGGGTGCAACATTCCAGACGCTTTACTAACACTCTCCCCACTTGGAGAGTCAGTGCCTTTAACCTCCTGTTTGGCCCAGTTTCCAATTTCTGTGGAAATTGAACAGGAATAGGGAGAACCAATGAGACACTAGGTGGAGGTGTCCGGACGGGCAAATTTAACTCTCATTTCCCACCAGGAAGAGGAATTAACTAAAGGCTCAGCATGCCGTGCCGGAACCAAACTAGGGTCCGAAGCAATCCTGTGGTGTTGCGGCCAGCTCACAAGAAAGCGAGTTGAAGAAAGGAGCTCAGGGGCACTGTAATTCACAAACCTGAAGAGTAATAAATGACAGCTATCGTCCAAATATATATTGAAGTAAGGCCGCCAAGAGGACTAGAAAGCGGGGCAGAATTGCAGGAAACCGATTTCAGGAGGTAGATGGGAATTGCATGAAAAGCATAGGAAAAGAGGCAGAACGTCCACAACGATGCACTTGGCCAAAAAGGGCATATGGGTTTTTTCCTGAATATATTGAGGAAAAACTGCATACGCCCTTTTTGGCCAACCAAGAAAGCTTGCAAAGGAAATCTGCACTACAATGAAGTCTCACTGCCCCCCGGTCAAAAGGGCCATCTGAAAAAAGTGTAAAATCCAGAAAGGCAGGACAGGCCATGGAGAACTGGGAGCCTTGTTATGGTGATGGGCGGGATGTAAATTGCCAGCAGCCACTCTGGAGAAGTGTATGGTGTTTCCTGAAACATCCAAAAAACAAAGCAACAGAGCCTAGGGCACTTCCACTTATGGTCCTATAGCTTAGGGAAATTAAAATCAAAAAGACACAGCCACCCCAAAGTTTGGGACGGCTCTGTTTACAAGAACCTCATTTACGGTACAAGTTCAATATCACACAAAGCGAAAAATGGATAAAGAAGTTGTGGTACTTACGTACAATGCAATATCACTCAGCAATGAAATCTATGTCATCAGGCCCGTAGCAGCATAATGAGTGGATTCAGGTACGATGATTCTAAGTGAAATAAGTCACACAGAAAAAGAAACATCGTAAGATATCACTACTAAACGGAATGTAAACTTGGCTAAACAGGAACTGAATTACAAAACAGAACAGGGTGTCAAATGTAGAAAACCAACTTATGCTTGCTTAAGGGGAAAGGTGAGTTGGGGTGCGGCATAAAACCAGAGATTGAAATTAGCACAGATACCATTCCATAAGCCAAATATGTAATAGACAAGAGCTACTCCTTGCTCAATGAAGTGGACTCAACACCCCATATTAAACGCCTAAGAATATACCTGACTAGTAAGAATCTTAAAACCTATGGATTTATATGTCTCCGAAAGAGAATCAAGCGTGTGTACAGGGGCATAAACGCAGCAGTGATAGGATTGGTGAGGTTCGGTGAGCAAATGCAGACCCTTTGAAGTCATATTGCATGGTACCCATTCCATGGGTCTCAACTCCCCATGTTTAAGGGATTCTTCCTTCAGCTAAAACATGCATGTGGAACCAAGAGTATGATCCACCATGTGATCGGAAAACGTGTTCAAATATGTCTCAGGTTTCGTCCCCTGGTACTCGGCTGCAACATTCCAGACGCTTTACTAACACTCTCCCCACTTGGAGAGTCAGTGCCTTTAACCTCCTGTTTGGCCCAGTTTGCAATTTCTGCGGAAGATGAACAGGAAGAGGGAGAACCAATGAGAGACTAGGTGGAGGTGTCCGGACGGGCAAATTTAACTCTCATTTCCCACCAGGAAGAGGAATTAACCAAAGGCTCAGCGTGCCATGCCGGAACCAAACTAGGGCCCGAAGAAATCCTGAGGGGTTGCGGCCAGCTCACAAGAAAGTGAGTTGAAAAAAGGAGCTCAGGGGCACTGTAATTCACAAACCTGCAGAGTTATAAATGACAGCTACCTTCCAAAAATATATTGAAGTAAGGCTGCCAAGAGGAGTTGAAAGTGGTGCAGAATTGCAGGAAACCGATTTCAGGAGGTAGACTGGAATTGCATGTAAAGCATAGGAAAAGAGGCAGAACGTCCTCAATGATGCACTTGGCCAAAAAGGGCGTATGCGTTTTTTCCTGAATATATTCAGGAAAAAACGCATACGCACTTTTTGGCCAACCAAGCAATCTTGCAAAGGAAATCTGCACTACAATGAAGTCTCACTGGCCCCCGGTCAAAAGGGCCATCTGAAAAAAGTGTAAAATCCAGAAAGGCAGGACAGGCCATGGAGAACTGGGAGCCTTGTTATGCTGATGGGCGGGATGTAAATTGCCAGCAGCCACTCTGGAGAAGTGTATGGTGTTTCCTGAAACATCCAGAAAACAAAGCAACAGAGCCTAGGGCATTTCCACTTATGGTCGTATAGCTTAGGAAAATTAAAATCAAAGAGACACAGCCACCCAAAAATTTGGGCCTGCTCTGTTTACAAGAACCTCGTTTACGGTACAAGTTCAATATCACACAAAGCGAAAAATGGATAAAGAAGTTGTGGTAATTACGTACAATGCAATATCACTCAGCAATGAAATCTATGTCATCAGGCCCGTAGCAGCATAATGAGTGGATTCAGGTATGATGATTCTTAGTGAAATAAATCACACAGAAAAAGAAACATCATAAGATATCACTACTACACGGAATGTAAACTTGGCTACACAGGAACTGAATTACAAAACAGAACAGGGTCTCAAATGTAGAAAACCAACTTATGCTTGCTTAAGGGGAAAGGTGAGTTGGGGTGCTGCATACAACAAGAGATTGAAATTAGCACAGATACCATTCCATAAGCCAAATATGTAATAGACAAGAGCTACTCCTTGCTCAACGAAGTGGACTCAACACCCCATATTAAACGCCTAAGAATATACCTGACTAGTAAGAATCTTAAAACCTATGGATTTATATGTCTCTGAAAGAGAATCAAGCGTGTGTACAGCGGCATAAATGCAGCAGTGATAGGATTGGTGAGGTTCGGTGAGCAAATGCATACCCTTTGAAGTCATATTGCATGGTACCCATTCCATGGGTCTCAACTCTCCATGTTTAAGGGATTCTTCCTTCAGCTAAAACATGCATGTGGAACCCAGAGTATGATCCACGGTGTGATCGGGAAACGTGTTCAAATGTGTCTCAGTTTTCGTCCCCTGGTACTCGGGTGCAACATTCCAGACGCTTTACTAACACTCTCCCCACTTGGAGAGTCAGTGCCTTTAACCTCCTGTTTGGCCCAGTTTGCAATTTCTGTGAAAAATGAACAGGAATAGGGAGAACCAATGAGAGACTAGGTGGAGGTGTCTGAACGGGCAAATTTAACTCTCATTTCCCACCAGGAAGAGGAATTAACCTAAGGCTCAACATGCCATGCCGGAACCAAACTAGGGCCTGAAGCCTGCGGTGTTGCGGCCAGCTCACAAGAAAGCGAGTTGAAGAAAGGAGCTCAGGGGCACTGTAATTCACAAACCTGCAGAGTAATAAATGACAGCTATCGTCCAAAAATATATTGAAGTGAGGCCGCCAAGAGGACTTGATAGCGGGGCAGAATTGCAAGAAACCGATTTGAGGAGGTAGACGGGAATTGCATGAAAAGCAGAGGAAAAGAGGCAGAACGTCCACAACGATGCACTTGGCCAAAGGTGCGTATGCATTTTTTCCTGAATATATTGAGGAAAAACCGCATACGCCCTTTTTGGCCAACCAAGAAAGCTTGCAAAGGAAATCTGCACTACAATGAAGTCTCACTGCCCCCCGGTCAAAAGGGCCATCTGAAAAAAGTGTAAAATCCAGAAAGGCAGGACAGGCCATGGAGAACTGGGAGCCTTGTTATGCTGATGGGCGGGATGTAAATTGCCAGCACCCACTCTGGAGAAGTGTATGGTGTTTCCTGAAACATCCAAAAAACAAAGCAACAAAGCCAAGGGCACGTCCACGTATGGTCCTATAGCTTAGAAAAATTAAAATCAAAAAGACACAGCCACCCCAAAGTTTGGAACGGGTCTGTTTACAAGAACCTCGTTTACGGTACAAGTTCAATATCACACAAAGCGAAAAATGGATAAAGAAGTTGTGGTACTTACGTACAATGCAATATCACTCAGCAATGAAATCTATGTCATCAGGCCCGTAGCAGCATAATGAGTGGATTCAGGTACGATGATTCTAAGTGAAATAAGTCACACAGAAAAAGAAACATCATAAGATATCACTAATACACGGAATGTAAACTTGGCTACACAAGAACTGAATTACAAAACAGAACAGGGCCTCAAATGTAGAAAACCAACTTATGCTTGCTTAAGGGGAAAGGTGAGTTGGGGTGCTGCATAAAACCAGAGAGTGAAATTAGCACAGATACCGTTCCATAAGCCAAATATGTAATAGACAAGAGCTACTCCTTGCTCAACGAAGTGGACTCAACACCCCGTATTAAACGCCTAAGAATATACCTGACTAGAAATAATCTTAAAACCTACGGATTTATATGTCTCCGAAAGAGAATCAAGCGTGTGTACAGCAGCATAAATGCAGCAGTGATAGGATTGGTGAGGTTCGGTGAGCAAATGCAGACCCTTTGAAGTCATATTGCATGGTACCCATTCCATGGGTCTCAACTCTCCAGGTTTAAGGGATTCTTCCTTCAGCTAAAACATGCATGTGGAACCCAGAGTATGATCTACCGTGTGATCGGGAAATGTGTTGAAATGTGTCTCAATTTTCGTCCCCTGGTACTCGGGTGCAACATTCCAGACGCTTTACTAACACTCTCCCCACTTGGAGAGTCAGTGCCTTTAACCTCCTATTTGGCCCAGTTTGCAATTTCTGCGTAAGATGAACAGGAATAGGGAGAACCAATGAGAGACTAGCTGGAGGTGTCTGGACGGGAAAATTTAACTCTCAGTTCCCACCAGGAAGAGGAATTAACCAAAGGCTCAGCGTGCCATGCCAGAACCACACTAGGGCCTGAAGCAATACTGCCGTGTTGCGGCCAGCTCACAAGAAAGTGAGTTGAAGAAAGGAGCTCAGGGGCACTGTAATTCACAAACCTGCAGAGTTATAAATGACAGCTACCTTCCAAAAATATATTGAAGTAAGGCAGCTAAGAGGAGTTGAAAGCGGGGCAGAATTGCAGGAAACCGATTTCAGGAGGTAGACGGGAATTGCATGTAAAGCATAGGAAAAGAGGCAGAACGTCCACAATGATGCACTTGGCCACAAAGGGCGTATGCGTTTTTTCCTGAATATATTCAGGAAAAAACGCATACGCACTTTTTGGCCAACCAAGCAAGCTTGCAAAGGAAATCTGCACTACAATGAAGTCTCACTGCCCCCCGGTCAAAAGGGCCATCTGAAAAAAGTGTAAAATCCAGAAAGGCAGGACAGGCCAAGGAGAACTAGGAGCCTTGTTATGCTGATGGGCGGGATGTAAATTGCCAGCAGCCACTCTGGAGAAGTGTATGGTGTTTCCTGAAACATCCAAAAAACAAAGCAACAGAGCCTAGGGCACTTCCACTTATGGTCCTATAGCTTAGGGAAATTAAAATCAAAAAGACACAGCCACCCCAAAGTTTGGGACGGCTCTGTTTACAAGAACCTTGTTTACGTTACAAGTTCAATATAACAGAAAGCGAAAAATGGATAAAGAAGTTGTGGTAATTACGTACAATGCAATATCACTCAGCAATGAAATCTATGTCATCAGGCCCGTAGCAGCATAATGAGTGGATTCAGGTACGATGATTCTAAGTGAAATAAGTCACACAGAAAAAGAAACATCATAAGATATCACTACTACACGGAATGTAAACTTGGCTACACAAGAACTGAATTACAAAACAGAACAGGGTGTCAAATGGAGAAAACCAACTTATGCTTTCTTAAGGGGAAAGGTGAGTTGGGGTGCTGCATAAAACCGGAGATTGAAATTAGCATAGATACCGTTCCATAAGCCAAATATGTAATAGACAAGAGCTACTCCTTGCTCAACGAAGTGGACTCAACACCCCATATTAAACGCCTAAGAATATACCTGACTAGAAATAATCTTAAAACCTATGGATTTATATGTCTCCGAAAGAGAATCAAGCGTGTGTACAGCGGCATAAATGCAGCAGTGATAGGATTGGTGAGGTTCGGTGAGCAAATGCAGACCCTTTGAAGTCATATTGCATGGTACCCATTCCATGGGTCTCAACTCTCCATGTTTAAGGGATTCTTCCTTCAGCTAAAACATGCATGTGGAACCCAGAGTATGATCCACCGTGTGATCGGGAAACGTGTTCAAATGTGTCTCAGTTTTCGTCCCCTGGTACTCGGGTGCAACATTCCAGACGTTTTACTAACACTCTCCCCACTTGGAGAGTCAGTGCCTTTAACCTCCTATTTGGCCCAGTTGGAATTTCTGCGTAAGATGAACAGGAATAGGGAGAACCAATGAGAGACTAGCTGGAGGTGTCTGGACGGGAAAATTTAACTCTCAGTTCCCACCAGGAAGAGGAATTAACCAAAGGCTCAGCGTGCCGTGCCAGAACGACACTAGGGCCTGAAGCAATCCTGCAGTGTTGCGGCCAGCTCACAAGAAAGCGAGTTGAAGAAAGGAGCTCAGGGGCACTGTAATTCACAAACCTGCAGAGTAATAAATGACAGCTATCGTCCAAAAATATATTGAAGTAAGGCCGCCAATAGGACTTGAAAGCGGGGCAGAATTGCAGGAAACCGATTTCAGGAGGTAGACGGGAATTGCATGAAAAGCATAGGAAAAGAGGCAGAACGTCCACAACGATGCACTTGGCCAAAAAGTGCGTATGCATTTTTTCCTGAATATATTGAGGAAAAACCGCATACGCCCTTTTTGGCCAACCAAGAAAGCTTGCAAAGGAAATCTGCACTACAATGAAGTCTCACTGCCCCCTGGTCAAAAGGGCCATCTGAAAAAAGTGTAAAATCCAGAAAGGCAGGACAGGCCTTGGAGAACTGGGAGCCTTGTTATGCTGATGGGCGGGATGTAAATTGCCAGCACCCACTCTGGAGAAGTGTATGGTGTTTCCTGAAACATCCAAAAAACAAAGCAACAAAGCCAAGGGCACTTCCACGTATGGTCCTATAGCTTAGGAAAATTAAAATCAAAAAGACACACCCACCCCAAAGTTTGGAACGGCTCTGTTTACAAGAACCTCGTTTAAGGTACAAGTTCAATATCACACAAAGCGAAAAATGATTAAAGAAGTTGTGGTACTTACATACAATGCAATATCACTCAGCAATGAAATCTATGTCATCAGGCCCGTAGCAGCATAATGAGTGGATTCAGGTACGATGATTCTAAGTGAAATAAGTCACACAGAAAAAGAAACATCATAAGATATCACTACTACAAGGAATGTAAACTTGGCTACACAAGAACTGAATTACAAAACAGAACAGGGTGTCAAATGTAGAAAACCAACTTATGCTTGCTTAAGGGGAAAGGTGAGTTGGGATGCTGCATAAAACCAGAGATTGAAATTAGCACAGATACCGTTCCATAAGCCAAATATGTAATAGACAAGAGCTACTCCTTGCTCAACGAAGTGGACTCAACACCCCGTATTAAACGCCTAAGAATATACCTGACTAGAAATAATCTTAAAACCTACGGATTTATATGTCTCCGAAAGAGAATCAAGCGTGTGTACAGCGGCATAAACGCAGCAGTGATAGGATTGGTGAGGTTCGGTGAGCAAATGCAGACCCTTTGTAGTCATATTGCATGGTACCCATTCCATGGGTCTCAACTCTCCAGGTTTAAGGGATTCTTCCTTCAGGTAAAACATGCATGTGGAACCCAGAGTATGATCCACCGTGTGATCAGGAAATGTGTTGAAATGTGTCTCACTTTTCGTCCCCTGGTACTCGGGTGCAACATTCCAGACGCTTTACTAACACTCTCCCCACTTGGAGAGTCAGTGCCTTTAACCTCCTATTTGGCCCAGTTTGCAATTTCTGCGTAAGATGAACAGGAATAGGGAGAACCAATGAGAGACTAGCTTGAGGTGTCTGGACGGGAAAATTTAACTCTCAGTTCCCACCAGGAAGAGAAATTAACCAAAGGCTCAGCGAGCCGTGCCAGAACCACACTAGGGCCTGAAGCAATCCTGCAGTGTTGCGGCCAGCTCACAAGAAAGCGAGTTGAAGAAAGGAGCTCAGCGGCACTGTAATTCACAAACATGCAGAGTAATAAATGACAGCTATCGTCCAAAAATATATTGAAGTAAGGCCGCCAAGAGGACTTGAATGCGGGGCAGAATTGCAGGAAACCGATTTCAGGAGGTAGACTGGAATTGCATGTAAAGCATAGGAAAAGAGGCAGAACGTCCAAAATGATGCACTTGGTCAAAAAGGGTGTATGCGTTTTTTCCTGAATATATTCAGGATAAAACTAAGCAAGCTTGCAAAGGAAATCTGCACTACAATGAAGTCTCACTGCCCCCCGGTCAAAAGGGCCATCTGAAAAAAGTGTAAAATCCAGAAAGGCAGGACAGGCCATGGAGAACTGGGAGCCTTGTTATGCTGATGGGCGGGATGTAAATTGCCAGCAGCCACTCTGGAGAAGTGTATGGTGTTTCCTGAAACATCCAAAAAACAAAGCAACAGAGCCTAGGGCACTTCCACTTATGGTCCTATAGCTTAGGGAAATTAAAATCAAAAAGACACAGCCACCCCAAAGTTTGGGACGGCTCTGTTTACAAGAACCTCGTTTACGGTACAAGTTCAATATCACACAAAGCGAAAAATGGATAAAGAAGTTGTGGTACTTACGTACAATGCAATATCACTCAGCAATGAAATCTATGTCATCAGGCCCGTAGCAGCATAATGAGTGGATTCAGGTACGATGATTCTAAGTGAAATAAGTCACACAGAAAAAGAAACATCGTAAGATATCACTACTAAACGGAATGTAAACTTGGCTAAACAGGAACTGAATTACAAAACAGAACAGGGTGTCAAATGTAGAAAACCAACTTATGCTTGCTTAAGGGGAAAGGTGAGTTGGGGTGCTGCATAAAACCAGAGATTGAAATTAGCACAGATACCATTCCATAAGCCAAATATGTAATAGACAAGAGCTACTCCTTGCTCAATGAAGTGGACTCAACACCCCATATTAAACGCCTAAGAATATACCTGACTAGTAAGAATCTTAAAACCTATGGATTTATATGTCTCTGAAAGAGAATCAAGCGTGTGTACAGCGGCATAAACGCAGCAGTGATAGGATTGGTGAGGTTCGGTGAGCAAATGCAGACCCTTTGAAGTCATATTGCATGGTACCCATTCCATGGGTCTCAACTCTCCAGGTTTAAGGGATTCTTCCTTCAGCTAAAACATGAATGTGGAACCCAGAGTATGATCCACCGTGTGATCGGGAAACGTGTTCAAATGTGTCTCAGTTTTTGTCCCCTGGTACTTGGGTGCAACATTCCAGACGCTTTACTAACACTCTCCCCACTTGGAGAGTCAGTGCCTTTAACCTCCTGTTTGGCCCAGTTTCCAATTTCTGTGGAAATTGAACAGGAATAGGGAGAACCAATGAGACAGTAGGTGGAGGTGTCCGGACGGGCAAATTTAACTCTCATTTCCCACCAGGAAGAGGAATTAACTAAAGGCTCAGCATGCCGTGCCGGAACCAAACTAGGGTCCGAAGCAATCCTGTGGTGTTGCGGCCAGCTCACAAGAAAGCGAGTTGAAGAAAGGAGCTCAGGGGCACTGTAATTCACAAACCTGAAGAGTAATAAATGACAGCTATCGTCCAAATATATATTGAAGTAAGGCCGCCAAGAGGACTAGAAAGCGGGGCAGAATTGCAGGAAACCGATTTCAGGAGGTAGATGGGAATTGCATGAAAAGCATAGGAAAAGAGGCAGAACGTCCACAACGATGCACTTGGCCAAAAAGGGCATATGGGTTTTTTCCTGAATATATTGAGGAAAAACTGCATACGCCCTTTTTGGCCAACCAAGGAAGCTTGCAAAGGAAATCTGCACTACAATGAAGTCTCACTGCCCCCCGGTCAAAAGGGCCATCTGAAAAAAGTGTAAAATCCAGAAAGGCAGGACAGGCCATGGAGAACTGGGAGCCTTGTTATGGTGAAGGGCGGGATGTAAATTGCCAGCAGCCACTCTGGAGAAGTGTATGGTGTTTCCTGAAACATCCAAAAAACAAAGCAACAGAGCCTAGGGCACTTCCACTTATGGTCCTATAGCTTAGGGAAATTAAAATCAAAAAGACACAGCCACCCCAAAGTTTGGGACGGCTCTGTTTACAAGAACCTCGTTTACGGTACAAGTTCAATATCACACAAAGCGAAAAATGGATAAAGAAGTTGTGGTACTTACGTACAATGCAATATCACTCAGCAATGAAATCTATGTCATCAGGCCCGTAGCAGCATAATGAGTGGATTCAGGTACGATGATTCTAAGTGAAATAAGTCACACAGAAAAAGAAACATCGTAAGATATCACTACTAAACGGAATGTAAACTTGGCTAAACAGGAACTGAATTACAAAACAGAACAGGGGGTCAAATGTAGAAAACCAGCTTATGCTTGCTTAAGGGGAAAGGTGAGTTGGGGTGCTGCATAAAACCAGAGATTGAAATTAGCACAGATACCATTCCATAAGCCAAATATGTAATAGACAAGAGCTACTCCTTGCTCAATGAAGTGGACTCAACACCCCATATTAAACGCCTAAGAATATACCTCACTAGTAAGAATCTTAAAACCTATGGATTTATATGTCTCTGAAAGAGAATCAAGCGTGTGTACAGCGGCATAAACGCAGCAGTGATAGGATTGGTGAGGTTCGGTGAGCAAATGCAGACCCTTTGAAGTCATATTGCATGGTACCCATTCCATGGGTCTCAACTCTCCAGGTTTAAGGGATTCTTCCTTCAGCTAAAACATGCATGTGGAACCCAGAGTATGATCCACCGTGTGATCGGGAAACGTGTTCAAATGTGTCTCAGTTTTTGTCCCCTGGTACTTGGGTGCAACATTCCAGACGCTTTACTAACACTCTCCCCACTTGGAGAGTCAGTGCCTTTAACCTCCTGTTTGGCCCAGTTTCCAATTTCTGTGGAAATTGAACAGGAATAGGGAGAACCAATGAGACACTAGGTGGAGGTGTCCGGACGGGCAAATTTAACTCTCATTTCCCACCAGGAAGAGGAATTAACTAAAGGCTCAGCATGCCGTGCCGGAACCAAACTAGGGTCCGAAGCAATCCTGTGGTGTTGCGGCCAGCTCACAAGAAAGCGAGTTGAAGAAAGGAGCTCAGGGGCACTGTAATTCACAAACCTGAAGAGTAATAAATGACAGCTATCGTCCAAATATATATTGAAGTAAGGCCGCCAAGAGGACTAGAAAGCGGGGCAGAATTGCAGGAAACCGATTTCAGGAGGTAGATGGGAATTGCATGAAAAGCATAGGAAAAGAGGCAGAACGTCCACAACGATGCACTTGGCCAAAAAGGGCATATGGGTTTTTTCCTGAATATATTGAGGAAAAACTGCATACGCACTTTTTGGCCAACCAAGAAAGCTTGCAAAGGAAATCTGCACTACAATGAAGTCTCACTGCCCCCCGGTCAAAAGGGCCATCTGAAAAAAGTGTAAAATCCAGAAAGGCAGGACAGGCCATGGAGAACTGGGAGCCTTGTTATGGTGATGGGCGGGATGTAAATTGCCAGCAGCCACTCTGGAGAAGTGTATGGTGTTTCCTGAAACATCCAAAAAACAAAGCAACAGAGCCTAGGGCACTTCCACTTATGGTCCTATAGCTTAGGGAAATTAAAATCAAAAAGACACAGCCACCCCAAAGTTTGGGACGGCTCTGTTTACAAGAACCTCATTTACGGTACAAGTTCAATATCACACAAAGCGAAAAATGGATAAAGAAGTTGTGGTACTTACGTACAATGCAATATCACTCAGCAATGAAATCTATGTCATCAGGCCCGTAGCAGCATAATGAGTGGATTCAGGTACGATGATTCTAAGTGAAATAAGTCACACAGAAAAAGAAACATCGTAAGATATCACTACTAAACGGAATGTAAACTTGGCTAAACAGGAACTGAATTACAAAACAGAACAGGGTGTCAAATGTAGAAAACCAACTTATGCTTGCTTAAGGGGAAAGGTGAGTTGGGGTGCGGCATAAAACCAGAGATTGAAATTAGCACAGATACCATTCCATAAGCCAAATATGTAATAGACAAGAGCTACTCCTTGCTCAATGAAGTGGACTCAACACCCCATATTAAACGCCTAAGAATATACCTGACTAGTAAGAATCTTAAAACCTATGGATTTATATGTCTCCGAAAGAGAATCAAGCGTGTGTACAGGGGCATAAACGCAGCAGTGATAGGATTGGTGAGGTTCGGTGAGCAAATGCAGACCCTTTGAAGTCATATTGCATGGTACCCATTCCATGGGTCTCAACTCCCCATGTTTAAGGGATTCTTCCTTCAGCTAAAACATGCATGTGGAACCAAGAGTATGATCCACCATGTGATCGGAAAACGTGTTCAAATATGTCTCAGGTTTCGTCCCCTGGTACTCGGCTGCAACATTCCAGACGCTTTACTAACACTCTCCCCACTTGGAGAGTCAGTGCCTTTAACCTCCTGTTTGGCCCAGTTTGCAAATTCTGCGGAAGATGAACAGGAAGAGGGAGAACAAATGAGAGACTAGGTGGAGGTGTCTGGACGGGCAAATTTAACTCTCATTTCCCACCAGGAAGAGGAATTAACTAAAGGCTCAGCGTGCCGTGCCAGAACGACACTAGGGCCTGAAGCAATCCTGCAGTGTTGCGGCCAGCTCACAAGAAAGCGAGTTGAAGAAAGGAGCTCAGGGGCACTGTAATTCACAAACCTGCAGAGTAATAAATGACAGCTATCGTCCAAAAATATATTGAAGTAAGGCCGCCAATAGGACTTGAAAGCGGGGCAGAATTGCAGGAAACCGATTTCAGGAGGTAGACGGGAATTGCATGAAAAGCATAGGAAAAGAGGCAGAACGTCCACAACGATGCACTTGGCCAAAAAGTGCGTATGCATTTTTTCCTGAATATATTGAAGAAAAACCGCATACGCCCTTTTTGGCCAACCAAGAAAGCTTGCAAAGGAAATCTGCACTACAATGAAGTCTCACTGCCCCCTGGTCAAAAGGGCCATCTGAAAAAAGTGTAAAATCCAGAAAGGCAGGACAGGCCATGGAGAACTGGGAGCCTTGTTATGCTGATGGGCGGGATGTAAATTGCCAGCACCCACTCTGGAGAAGTGTATGGTGTTTCCTGAAACACCCAAAAAACAAAGCAACAAAGCCAAGGGCACTTCCACGTATGGTCCTATAGCTTAGGAAAATTAAAATCAAAAAGACACACCCACCCCAAAGTTTGGAACGGCTCTGTTTACAAGAACCTCGTTTACGGTACAAGTTCAATATCACACAAAGCGAAAAATGGATAAAGAAGTTGTGGTACTTACATACAATGCAATATCACTCAGCAATGAAATCTATGTCATCAGGCCCGTAGCAGCATAATGAGTGGATTCAGGTACGATGATTCTAAGTGAAATAAGTCACACAGAAAAAGAAACATCATAAGATATCACTACTACAAGGAATGTAAACTTGGCTACACAAGAACTGAATTACAAAACAGAACAGGGTGTCAAATGTAGAAAACCAACTTATGCTTGCTTAAGGGGAAAGGTGAGTTGGGATGCTGCATAAAACCAGAGATTGAAATTAGCACAGATACCGTTCCATAAGCCAAATATGTAATAGACAAGAGCTACTCCTTGCTCAACGAAGTGGACTCAACACCCCATATTAAACGCCTAAGAATATACCTGACTAGAAATAATCTTAAAACCTACGGATTTATATGTCTCTGAAAGAGAATCAAGCGTGTGTACAGCGGCATAAACGCAGCAGTGATAGGATTGGTGAGGTTCGGTGAGCAAATGCAGACCCTTTGAAGTCATATTGCATGGTACCCATTCCATGGGTCTCAACTCTCCAGGTTTAAGGGATTCTTCCTTCAGGTAAAACATGCATGTGGAACCCAGAGTATGATCCACCGTGTGATCGGGAAATGTGTTGAAATGTGTCTCACTTTTCGTCCCCTGGTACTCGGGTGCAACATTCCAGACGCTTTACTAACACTCTCCCCACTTGGAGAGTCAGTGCCTTTAACCTCCTATTTGGCCCAGTTTGCAATTTCTGCGTAAGATGAACAGGAATAGGGAGAACCAATGAGAGACTAGGTGGAGGTGTCTGGACGGGAAAATTTAACTCTCAGTTCCCACCAGGAAGAGAAATTAACCAAAGGCTCAGCGAGCCGTGCCAGAACCACACTAGGGCCTGAAGCAATCCTGCAGTGTTGCGGCCAGCTCACAAGAAAGCGAGTTGAAGAAAGGAGCTCAGGGGCACTGTAATTCACAAACATGCAGAGTAATAAATGACAGCTATCGTCCAAAAATATATTGAAGTAAGGCCGCCAAGAGGACTTGAATGCGGGGCAGAATTGCAGGAAACCGATTTCAGGAGGTAGACTGGAATTGCATGTAAAGCGTAGGAAAAGAGGCAGAACGTCCTCAATGATGCACTTGGCCAAAAAGGGCGTATGCGTTTTTTCCTGAATATATTCAGGATAAAACTAAGCAAGCTTGCAAAGGAAATCTGCACTACAATGAAGTCTCACTGCCCCCCGGTCCAAAGGGCTATCTGAAAAAAGTGTAAAATCCAGAAAGGCAGGACAGGCCATGGAGAACTGGGAGCCTTGTTATGCTGATGGGCGGGATGTAAATTGCCAGCACCCACTCTGGAGAAGTGTATGGTGTTTCCTGAAACCTCCAAAAAACAAAGCAACAAAGCCAAGGGCACTTCCACTTATGGTCCTATAGCTTAGGAAAATTAAAATCAAAAAGACACACCCACTCCAAAGTTTGGGACGGCTCTGTTTACAAGAAACTCGTTTACGGTACAAGTTCAATACCACACAAAGCGAAAAATGGATAAAGAAGTTGTGGTACTTACGTACAATGCAATATCACTCAGCAATGAAATCTATGTCATCAGGCCCGTAGCAGCATAATGAGTGGATTCAGGTACGATGATTCTAAGTGAAATAAGTCACACAGAAAATGAAACATCATAAGATATCACTACTACACGGAATGTAAACTTGGCTACACAAGAACTGAATTACAAAACAGAACAGGGTGTCAAATGGAGAAAACCAACTTATGCTTGCTTAAGGGGAAAGGTGAGTTGGGGTGCTGCAAAAAACCGGAGATTGAAATTAGCACAGATACAGTTCCATAAGCCAAATATGTAATAGAAAAGAGCTACTCCTTGCTCAACGAAGTGGACTCAACACCCCATATTAAACGCCTAAGAATATACCTGACTAGAAATAATCTTAAAACCTACGGATTTATATGTCTCCGAAAGAGAATCAAGCGTGTGTACAGCGGCATAAACGCAGCAGTGATAGGATTGGTGAGGTTCGGTGAGCAAATGCAGACCCTTTGAAGTCATATTGCATGGTACCCATTCCATGGGTCTCAACTCTCCAGGTTTAAGGGATTCTTCCTTCAGCTAAAACATGCATGTGGAACCCAGAGTATGATCAACCGTGTGATCGGGAAATGTGTTGAAATGTGTCTCACTTTTCGTCGCCTGGTACTCGGGTGCAACATTCCAGACGCTTTACTAACACTCTCCCCACTTGGAGAGTCAGTGCCTTTAACCTCCTATTTGGCCCAGTTGGAATTTCTGAGTAAGATGAACAGGAATAGGGAGAACCAATGAGAGACTAGCTGGAGGTGTCTGGACGGGATAATTTAACTCTCAGTTCCCACCAGGAAAAGGAATTAACCAAAGGCTCAGCGTGCCATGCCAGAACCACACTAGGGCCTGAAGCAATCCTGCAGTGTTGCGGCCAGCTCACAAGAAAGCGAGTTGAAGAAAGGACCTCAGGGGCACTGTAATTCACAAACCTGAAGAGTAATAAATGACAGCTGTCGTCCAAATATATATTGAAGTAAGGCCGCCAAGAGGACTAGAAAGCGGGGCAGAATTGCAGGAAACCGATTTCAGGAGGTAGATGGGAATTGCATGAAAAGCATAGGAAAAGAGGCAGAACGTCCACAACGATGCACTTGGCCAAAAAGGGCATATGGGTTTTTTCCTGAATATATTGAGGAAAAACTGCATACGCCCTTTTTGGCCAACCAAGCAAGCTTGCAAAGGAAATCTGCACTACAATGAAGTCTCACTGCCCCCCGGTCAAAAGGGCCATCTGAAAAAAGTGTAAAATCCAGAAAGGCAGGACAGGCCATGGAGAACTGGGAGCCTTGTTATGGTGATGGGCGGGATGTAAATTGCCAGCAGCCACTCTGGAGAAGTGTATGGTGTTTCCTGAAACATCCAAAAAACAAAGCAACAGAGCCTAGGGCACTTCCACTTATGGTCCTATAGCTTAGGGAAATTAAAATCAAAAAGACACAGCCACCCCAAAGTTTGGGACGGCTCTGTTTACAAGAACCTCGTTTACGGTACAAGTTCAATATCACACAAAGCGAAAAATGGATAAAGAAGTTGGGGTACTTACGTACAATGCAATATCACTCAGCAATGAAATCTATGTCATCAGGCCCGTAGCAGCATAATGAGTGGATTCAGATACGATGATTCTAAGTGAAATAAGTCACACAGAAAAAGAAACATCGTAAGATATCACTACTATACGGAATGTAAACTTGGCTAAACAGGAACTGAATTACAAAACAGAACAGGGTGTCAAATGTAGAAAACCAACTTATGCTTGCTTAAGGGGAAAGGTGAGTTGGGGTGCGGCATAAAACCAGAGATTGAAATTAGCACAGATACCATGCCATAAGCCAAATATGTAATAGACAAGAGCTACTCCTTGCTCAATGAAGTGGACTCAACACCCCATATTAAACGCCTAAGAATATACCTGACTAGTAGAATCTTAAAACCTATGAATTTATATGTCTCCGAAAGAGAATCAAGCGTGTGTACAGTGGCATAAACGCAGCAGTGATAGTATTGGTGAGGTTCGGTGAGCAAATGCAGACCCTTTGAAGTCATATTGCATGGTACCCATTCCATGGGTCTCAACTCCCCATGTTTAAGGGATTCTTCCTTCAGCTAAAACATGCATGTGGAACCAAGAGTATGATCCACCATGTGATCGGAAAACGTGTTCAAATATGTCTCAGGTTTCGTCCCCTGGTACTCGGCTGCAACATTCCAGACGCTTTACTAACACTCTCCCCACTTGGAGAGTCAGTGCCTTTAACCTCCTGTTTGGCCCAGTTTGCAATTTCTGCGGAAGATGAACAGGAAGAGGGAGAACAAATGAGAGACTAGGTGGAGGTGTCTGGACGGGCAAATTTAACTCTCATTTCCCACCAGGAAGAGGAATTAACCAAAGGCTCAACATGCCGTGCCGGAACCAAACTAGGGCCTGAAGCAATCCTGCGGTGTTGCGGGCAGCTCACAAGAAAGCGAGTTGAAGAAAGGAACTCAGGGGCACTGTAATTCACAAACATGCAGAGTTATAAATGACAGCTATCTTCCAAAAATATATTGAAGTAAGGCTGCCAAGAGGACTTGAAAGCGGGGCAGAATTATAGGAAACCGATTGCAGGAGGTAGACTGGAATTGCATGTAAAGCATAGGAAAAGAGGCAGAACGTCGACAATGATGCACTTGGCCAAAAAGGGCGTATGCGTTCTTTCCTGAATATATTCAAGAAAAAACGCATAAACACTTTTTGGCCAACAAAGCAAGCTTGCAAATGAAATCTGCATTACAATGAAGTCTCACTGCCCCCCGGTCAAAAGGGTCATCTGAAAAAAGTGTAAAATCCAGAAAGGCAGGACAGCCCATGGAGAACTGGGAGCCTTGTTATGCTGATGGGCGGGATGTAAATTGCCAGCAGCCACTCTGGAGAAGTGTATGGTGTTTCCTGAAACATCCAAAAAGCAAAGCAACAGAGCCTAGGGCACTTCCACTTATGGTCCTATAGCTTAGGGAAATTAAAATCAAAAAGACACAGCCACCCCAAAGTTTGGGACGGCTCTGTTTACAAGAACCTCGTTTACCGTACAAGTTCAATATCACAGAAAGCGAAAAATGGATATAGAAGTTGTGGTACTTACGTACAATGCAATATCACTCAGCAATGAAATCTATGTCATCAGGCCCGTAGCAGCATAATGAGTGGATTCAGGTACGATGATTCTAAGTGAAATAATTCACACAGAAAGAGAAACATCATAAGATATCACTACTACACGGAATGTAAACTTGGCTACACAGGAACTGAATTACAAAACAGAACAGGGTCTCAAATGTAGAAAAGCAACTTATGCTTGCTTAAGTGGAAAGGTGAGTTGGGTGCGGCATAAAACCAGAGATTGAAATTAGCACAGATACCGTTCCATAAGCCAAATATGTAATAGACAAGAGCTACTCCTTGCTCAACGAAGTGGACCCAACACCCCATATTAAACCCCTAAGAATATACCTGACTAGTAAGAATCTTAAAACCTATGGATTTATATGTCTCTGAAAGAGAATCAAGCGTGTGTACAGCGGCATAAACGCAGCAGTGATAGGATTGGTGAGGTTCGGTGAGCAAATGCAGACCCTTTGAAGTCATATTGCATGGTACCCATTCCATGGGTCTCAACTCTCCAGGTTTAAGGGATTCTTCCTTCAGCTAAAACATGCATGTGGAACCCAGAGTATGATCCACCGTGTGATCGGGAAACGTGTTCAAATGTGTCTCAGTTTTTGTCCCCTGGTACTTGGGTGCAACATTCCAGACGCTTTACTAACACTCTCCCCACTAGGAGAGTCAGTGCCTTTAACCTCCTGTTTGGCCCAGTTTCCAATTTCTGTGGAAATTGAACAGGAATAGGGAGAACCAATGAGACACTAGGTGGAGGTGTCTGGACGGGCAAATTTAACTCTCATTTCCCACCAGGAAGAGGAATTAACTAAAGGCTCAGCATGCCGTGCCGGAACCAAACTAGGGTCCGAAGCAATCCTGTGGTGTTGCGGCCAGCTCACAAGTAAGCGAGTTGAAGAAAGGAGCTCAGGGGCACTGTAATTCACAAACCTGCAGAGTTATAAATGACAGGTAACTTCCAAAAATATATTGAAGTAAGGCAGCCAAGAGGAGTTGAAAGCGGGGCAGAATTGCAGGAAACCGATTTCAAAAGGTAGACTGGAATTGCATGTAAAGCATAGGAAAAGAGGCAGAACGTCCACAATGATGCACTTGGCCAAAAAGGGCGTATGCGTTTTTTCCTGAATATATTCAGGAAAAGACGCATACGCCCTTTTTGGCCAACCAAGCAAGCTTGCAAAGGAAATCTGCACTACAATGAAGTCTCACTGCCCCCCGGTCAAAAGGGCCATCTGAAAAAAGTGTAAAATCCAGAAAGGCAGGACAGGCCATGGAGAACTGGGAGCCTTGTTATGGTGATGGGCGGGATGTAAATTGCCAGCAGCCACTCTGGAGAAGTGTATGGTGTTTCCTGAAACATCCAAAAAACAAAGCAACAGAGCCTAGGGCACTTCCACTTATGGTCCTATAGCTTAGGGAAATTAAAATCAAAAAGACACAGCCACCCCAAAGTTTGGGACGGCTCTGTTTACAAGAACCTCATTTACGGTACAAGTTCAATATCACACAAAGCGAAAAATGGATAAAGAAGTTGTGGTACTTACGTACAATGCAATATCACTCAGCAATGAAATCTATGTCATCAGGCCCGTAGCAGCATAATGAGTGGATTCAGGTACGATGATTCTAAGTGAAATAAGTCACACAGAAAAAGAAACATCGTAAGATATCACTACTAAACGGAATGTAAACTTGGCTAAACAGGAACTGAATTACAAAACAGAACAGGGTGTCAAATGTAGAAAACCAACTTATGCTTGCTTAAAGGGAAAGGTGAGTTGGGGTGCGGCATAAAACCAGAGATTGAAATTAGCACAGATACCATTCCATAAGCCAAATATGTAATAGACAAGAGCTACTCCTTGCTCAATGAAGTGGACTCAACACCCCATATTAAACGCCTAAGAATATACCTGACTAGTAAGAATCTTAAAACCTATGGATTTATATGTCTCCGAAAGAGAATCAAGCGTGTGTACAGGGGCATAAACGCAGCAGTGATAGGATTGGTGAGGTTCGGTGAGCAAATGCAGACCCTTTGAAGTCATATTGCATGGTACCCATTCCATGGGTCTCAACTCCCCATGTTTAAGGGATTCTTCCTTCAGCTAAAACATGCATGTGGAACCAAGAGTATGATCCACCATGTGATCGGAAAACGTGTTCACATATGTCTCAGGTTTCGTCCCCTGGTACTCGGCTGCAACATTCCAGACGCTTTACTAACACTCTCCCCACTTGGAGAGTCAGTGCCTTTAACCTCCTGTTCGGCCCAGTTTGCAATTTCTGCGGAAGATGAACAGGAAGAGGGAGAACAAATGAGAGACTAGGTGGAGGTGTCTGGACGGGCAAATTTAACTCTCATTTCCCACCAGGAAGAGGAATTAACTAAAGGCTCAGCGTGCCGTGCCAGAACGACACTAGGGCCTGAAGCAATCCTGCAGTGTTGCGGCCAGCTCACAAGAAAGCGAGTTGAAGAAAGGAGCTCAGGGGCACTATAATTAACAAACCGGCAGAGTAATAAATGACAGCTATCGTCCAAAAATATATTGAAGTAAGGCCGCCAATAGGACTTGAAAGCGGGGCAGAATTGCAGGAAACCGATTTCAGGAGGTAGACGGGAATTGCATGAAAAGCATAGGAAAAGAGGCAGAACGTCCACAACGATGCACTTGGCCAAAAAGTGCGTATGCATTTTTTCCTGAATATATTGAGGAAAAACCGCATACGCCCTTTTTGGCCAACCAAGAAAGCTTGCAAAGGAAATCTGCACTACAATGAAGTCTCACTGCCCCCTGGTCAAAAGGGCCATCTGAAAAAAGTGTAAAATCCAGAAAGGCAGGACAGGCCATGGAGAACTGGGAGCCTTGTTATGCTGATGGGCGGGATGTAAATTGCCAGCACCCACTCTGGAGAAGTGTATGGTGTTTCCTGAAACATCCAAAAAACAAAGCAACAGAGCCTAGGGCACTTCCACTTATGGTCCTATAGCTTAGGGAAATTAAAATCAAAAAGACACAGCCACCCCAAAGTTTGGGACGGCTCTGTTTACAAGAACCTCGTTTACGGTACAAGTTCAATACCACACAAAGCGAAAAATGGATAAAGAAGTTGTGGTACTTACGTACAATGCAATATCACTCAGCAATGAAATCTATGTCATCAGGCCCGTAGCAGCATAATGAGTGGATTCAGGTACGATGATTCTAAGTGAAATAAGTCACACAGAAAAAGAAACATCATAAGATATCACTACTACACGGAATGTAAACTTGGCTACACAAGAACTGAATTACAAAACAGAACAGGGTGTCAAATGGAGAAAACCAACTTATGCTTGCTTAAGGGGAAAGGTGAGTTGGGGTGCTGCATAAAACCAGAGATTGAAATTAGCACAGATACCGTTCCATAAGCCAAATATGTAATAGACAAGAGCTACTCCTTGCTCAACGAAGTGGACTCAACACCCCATATTAAACGCCTAAGAATATACCTGACTAGAAATAATCTTAAAACCTACGGATTTATATGTCTCCGAAAGAGAATCAAGCGTGTGTAGAGCGGCATAAACGCAGCAGTGATAGGATTGGTGAGGTTCGGTGAGCAAATGCAGACCCTTTGAAGTCATATTGCATGGTACCCATTCCATGGGTCTCAACTCTCCAGGTTTAAGGGATTCTTCCTTCAGGTAAAACATGCATGTGGAACCCAGAGTATGATCCACCGTGTGATCGGGAAATGTGTTGAAATGTGTCTCACTTTTCGTCGCCTGGTACTCGGGTGCAACATTCCAGACGCTTTACTAACACTCTCCCCACTTGGAGAGTCAGTGCCTTTAACCTCCTATTTGGCCCAGTTGGAATTTCTGTGTAAGATGAACAGGAATAGGGAGAACCAATGAGAGACTAGCTGGAGGTGTCTGGACGGGATAATTTAACTCGCAGTTCCCACCAGGAAGAGGAATTAACCAAAGGCTCAGCGTGCCATGCCAGAACCACACTAGGGCCTGAAGCAATCCTGCAGTGTTGCGGCCAGCTCACAAGAAAGCGAGTTGAAGAAAGGAGCTCAGGGGCACTGTAATTCACAAACCTGAAGAGTAATAAATGACAGCTATCGTCCAAATATATATTGAAGTAAGGCCGCCAAGAGGACTAGAAAGCGGGGCAGAATTGCAGGAAACCGATTTCAGGAGGTAGATGGGAATTGCATGAAAAGCATAGGAAAAGAGGCAGAACGTCCACAACGATGCACTTGGCCAAAAAGGGCATATGGGTTTTTTCCTGAATATACTGAGGAAAAACTGCATACGCACTTTTTGGCCAACCAAGCAAGCTTGCAAAGGAAATCTGCACTACAATGAAGTCTCACTGCCCCCCGGTCAAAAGGGCCATCTGAAAAAAGTGTAAAATCCAGAAAGGCAGGACAGGCCATGGAGAACTGGGAGGCTTGTTATGGTGATGGGCGGGATGTAAATTGCCAGCAGCCACTCTGGAGAAGTGTATGGTGTTTCCTGAAACATCCAAAAAACAAAGCAACAGAGCCTAGGGCACTTCCACTTATGGTCCTATAGCTTAGGGAAATTAAAATCAAAAAGACACAGCCACCCCAAAGTTTGGGACGGCTCTGTTTACAAGAACCTCGTTTACGGTACAAGTTCAATATCACAGAAAGCGAAAAATGGATAAAGAAGTTGGGGTACTTACGTACAATGCAATATCACTCAGCAATGAAATCTATGTCATCAGGCCCGTAGCAGCATAATGAGTGGATTCAGATACGATGATTCTAAGTGAAATAAGTCACACAGAAAAAGAAACATCGTAAGATATCACTACTAAACGGAATGTAAACTTGGCTAAACAGGAACTGAATTACAAAACAGAACAGGGTGTCAAATGTAGAAAACCAACTTATGCTTGCTTAAGGGGAAAGGTGAGTTGGGGTGCTGCATAAAACCAGAGATTGAAATTAGCACAGATACCATTCCATAAGCCAAATATGTAATAGACAAGAGCTACTCCTTGCTCAATGAAGTGGACTCAACACCCCATATTAAACGCCTAAGAATATACCTGACTAGTAAGAATCTTAAAACCTATGAATTTATATGTCTCCGAAAGAGAATCAAGCGTGTGTACAGTGGCATAAACGCAGCAGTGATAGTATTGGTGAGGTTCGGTGAGCAAATGCAGACCCTTTGAAGTCATATTGCATGGTACCCATTCCATGGGTCTCAACTCCCCATGTTTAAGGGATTCTTCCTTCAGCTAAAACATGCATGTGGAACCAAGAGTATGATCCACCATGTGATCGGAAAACGTGTTCAAATATGTCTCAGGTTTCGTCCCCTGGTACTCGGCTGCAACATTCCAGACGCTTTACTAACACTCTCCCCACTTGGAGAGTCAGTGCCTTTAACCTCCTGTTTGGCCCAGTTTGCAATTTCTGCGGAAGATGAACAGGAAGAGGGAGAACAAATGAGAGACTAGGTGGAGGTGTCTGGACGGGCAAATTTAACTCTCATTTCCCACCAGGAAGAGGAATTAACCAAAGGCTCAACATGCCGTGCCGGAACCAAACTAGGGCCTGAAGCAATCCTGCGGTGTTGCGGCCAGCTCACAAGAAAGCGAGTTGAAGAAAGGAACTCAGGGGCACTGTAATTCACAAACCTGCAGAGTTATAAATGACAGCTATCTTCCAAAAATATATTGAAGTAAGGCTGCCAAGAGGACTTGAAAGCGGGGCAGAATTATAGGAAACCGATTGCAGGAGGTAGACTGGAATTGCATGTAAAGCATAGGAAAAGAGGCAGAACGTCGACAATGATGCACTTGGCCAAAAAGGGCGTATGCGTTCTTTCCTGAATATATTCAAGAAAAAACGCATAAACACTTTTTGGCCAACCAAGCAAGCTTGCAAATGAAATCTGCATTACAATGAAGTCTCACTGCCCCCTGGTCAAAAGGGTCATCTGAAAAAAGTGTAAAATCCAGAAAGGCAGGACAGCCCATGGAGAACTGGGAGCCTTGTTATGCTGATGGGCGGGATGTAAATTGCCAGCAGCCACTCTCGAGAAGTGTATGGTGTTTCCTGAAACATCCAAAAAACAAAGCAACAGAGCCTAGGGCACTTCCACTTATGGTCCTATAGCTTAGGGAAATTAAAATCAAAAAGACACAGCCACCCCAAAGTTTGGGACGGCTCTGTTTACAAGAACCTCGTTTACCGTACAAGTTCAATATCACAGAAAGCGAAAAATGGATATAGAAGTTGTGGTACTTACGTACAATGCAATATCACTCAGCAATGAAATCTATGTCATCAGGCCCGTAGCAGCATAATGAGTGGATTCAGGTACGATGATTCTAAGTGAAATAAGTCACACAGAAAGAGAAACATCATAAGATATCACTACTACACGGAATGTAAACTTGGCTACACAGGAACTGAATTACAAAACAGAACAGGGTGTCAAATGTAGAAAATCAACTTATGCTTGCTTAAGTGGAAAGGTGAGTTGGGTGCGGCATAAAACCAGAGATTGAAATTAGCACAGATACCGTTCCATAAGCCAAATATGTAATAGACAAGAGCTACTCCTTGCTCAACGAAGTGGACTCAACACCCCATATTAAACCCCTAAGAATATACCTGACTAGTAAGAATCTTAAAACCTATGGATTTATATGTCTCTGAAAGAGAATCAAGCGTGTGTACAGGGGCATAAACGCAGCAGTGATAGGATTGGTGAGGTTCGGTGAGCAAATGCAGACCCTTTGAAGTCATATTGCATGGTACCCATTCCATGGGTCTCAACTCTCCAGGTTTAAGGGATTCTTCCTTCAGCTAAAACATGCATGTGGAACCCAGAGTATGATCCACCGTGTGATCGGGAAACGTGTTCAAATGTGTCTCAGTTTTTGTCCCCTGGTACTTGGGTGCAACATTCCAGACGCTTTACTAACACTCTCCCCACTAGGAGAGTCCGTGCCTTTAACCTCCTGTTTGGCCCAGTTTCCAATTTCTGTGGAAATTGAACAGGAATAGGGAGAACCAATGAGACACTAGGTGGAGGTGTCCGGACGGGCAAATTTAACTCTCATTTCCCACCAGGAAGAGGAATTAACTAAAGGCTCAGCATGCCGTGCCGGAACCAAACTAGGGTCCGAAGCAATCCTGTGGTGTTGCGGCCAGCTCACAAGAAAGCGAGTTGAAGAAAGGAGCTCAGGGGCACTGTAATTCACAAACCTGCAGAGTTATAAATGACAGGTAACTTCCAAAAATATATTGAAGTAAGGCAGCCAAGAGGAGTTGAAAGCGGGGCAGAATTGCAGGAAACCGATTTCAGAAGGTAGACTGGAATTGCATGTAAAGCATAGGAAAAGAGGCAGAACGTCCACAATGATGCACTTGGCCAAAAAGGGCGTATGCGTTTTTTCCTGAATATATTCAGGAAAAGACGCATACGCCCTTTTTGGCCAACCAAGCAAGCTTGCAAAGGAAATCTGCACTACAATGAAGTCTCACTGCCCCCCGGTCAAAAGGGCCATCTGAAAAAAGTGTAAAATCCAGAAAGGCAGGACAGGCCATGGAGAACTGGGAGTCTTGTTATGCTGATGGGCGGGATGTAAATGGCCAGCAGCCACTCTGGAGAAGTGTATGGTTTTTCCTGAAACATCCAAAAAACAAAGCAACAGAGCCTAGGGCACTTCCACTTATTGTCCTATTGCTTAGGGAAATTAAAATCAAAAAGACACAGCCACCCGAATGTATGGGATGGCTCTGTTTACAAAAACCTCGTTTAAGGTACAAGTTAAATATCACAGAAAGTGAAAAATGGATAAAGAAGTTGTGGTACTTACGTACAATGCAATATCACTCAGCAATGAAATCTATGTCATCAGGCCCGTAGCAGCATAATGAGTGGATTCAGGTACGATGATTCTAAGTGAAATAAGTCACACAGAAAAAGAAACATCATAAGATATCACTACTAAACGGAATGTAAATTTGGCTAAACAGGAACTGAATTACAAAACAGAACAGGGTGTCAAATGTAGAAAACCAACTTATGCTTGCTTAAGGGGAAAGGTGAGTTGGGGTGCTGCATAAAACCAGAGATTGAAATTAGCACAGATACCATTCCATAAACCAAATATGTAATAGACAAGAGGTACTCCTTGCTCAACGAAGTGGACTCAACACCCCATATTAAACGCCTAACAATATACCTGACTAGTAAGAATCTTAAAACCTATGGATTTATATGTCTCCGAAAGAGAATCAAGCGTGTGTACAGCGGCATAAACGCAGCAGTGATAGGATTGTTGAGGTTCGGTGAGCAAATGCAGACCCTTTGAAGTCATATTGCATGGTACCCATTCCATGGGTCTCAACTCTCCATGTTTAAGGGATTCTTCCTTCAGCTAAAACATGCATGTGGAACCCAGAGTATGATCCACCGTGTGATCAGGAAACGTGTTCAAATGTGTCTCAGTTTTGGTCCCCTGGTACTCGGGTGCAACATTCCAGACGCTTTACTAACACTCTCCCCACTTGGAGAGTCAGTGCCTTTAACCTCCTGTTTGGCCCAGTTTGCAATTTCTGTGGAAAATGAACAGGAATAGGAGGAACCAATGAGAGACTAGTTGGAGGTGTCCAGACGGGCAAATTTAACTCTCATTTCCCACCAGGAAGAGGAATTAACCAAAGGCTCAGCGTGCCATGCCGGAACCACACTAAGGCCAGAAGCGATCCTGCGGTGTTGCGGCCAGCTCACAAGAAAGCGAGTTGAAGAAAGGAGCTCAGGGGCACTGTAATTCACAAACCTGCAGAGTTATAAATGACAGCTATCTTCCAAAAATATATTGAAGTAAGGCTGCCAAGAGGAGTTGAAAGCGGGGCAGAATTGCAGGAAACCGATTTCAGGAGGTAGACTGGAATTGCATGTAAAGCATAGGAAAAGAGGCAGAACGTCCACAATGATGCACTTGGCCACAAAGGGCGTATGCGTTTTTTCCTGAATATATTCAGGAAAAAACGCATACGCACTTTTTGGCCAACCAAGCAAGCTTGCAAAGGAAATCTGCACTACAATGAAGTCTCACTGCCCCCCGGTCAAAAGGGTCATCTGAAAAAAGTGTAAAATCCAGAAAGGCAGGACAGCCCATGGAGAACTGGGAGCCTTGTTATGCTGATGGGCGGGATGTAAATTGCCAGCAGCCACTCTGGAGAAGTGTATGGTGTTTCCTGAAACATCCAAAAAACAAAGCAACAGAGCCTAGGGCACTTCCTCTTATGGTCCTATAGCTTAGGGAAATTAAAATCAAAAAGACACAGCCACCCCAAAGTTTGGGACGGCTCTGTTTACAAGAACCTCGTTTACCGTACAAGTTCAATATCACAGAAAGCGAAAAATGGATAAAGAAGTTGTGGTACTTACGTACAATGCAATATCACTCAGCAATGAAATCTATGTCATCAGGCCCGTAGCAGCATAATGAGTGGATTCAGGTACGATGATTCTAAGTGAAATAAGTCACACAGAAAAAGAAACATCATAAGATATCACTAATACACGGAATGTAAACTTGGCTACACAAGAACTGAATTACAAAGCAGAACAGGGTGTCAAATGTACAAAATCAACTTATGCTTGCTTAAGTGGAAAGGTGAGTTGGGTGCGGCATAAAACCAGAGATTGAAATTAGCACAGATACCGTTCCATAAGCCAAATATATAATAGACAAGAGCTACTCCTTGCTCAACGAAGTGGACTCAACACCCCAAATTAAACCCCTAAGAATATACTTGACTAGTAAGAATCTTAAAACATATGCATTTATATGTCTCCGAAAGAGAATCAAGCATGTGTACAGCGGCATAAACGCAGCAGTGATAGGATTGGTGAGGTTCGGTGAGCAAATGCAGACCCTTTGAAGTCATATTGCATGGTACCCATTCCATGGGTCTCAACTCTCCAGGTTTAAGGGATTCTTCCTTCAGCTAAAACATGCATGTGGAACCCAGAGTATGATCCACCGTGTGATCGGGAAACGTGTTCAAATGTGTCTCAGTTTTTGTCCCCTGGTACTTGGGTGCAACATTCCAGACGCTTTACTAACACTCTCCCCACTTGGAGAGTCAGTGCCTTTAACCTCCTGTTTGGCCCAGTTTCCAATTTCTGTGGAAATTGAACAGGAATAGGGAGAACCAATGAGACACTAGGTGGAGGTGTCCGGACGGGCAAATTTAACTCTCATTTCCCACCAGGAAGAGGAATTAACTAAAGGCTCAGCATGCCGTGCCGGAACCAAACTAGGGTCCGAAGCAATCCTGTGGTGTTGCGGCCAGCTCACAAGAAAGCGAGTTGAAGAAAGGAGCTCAGGGGCACTGTAATTCACAAACCTGCAGAGTTATAAATGACAGGTAACTTCCAAAAATATATTGAAGTAAGGCAGCCAAGAGGAGTTGAAAGCGGGGCAGAATTGCAGGAAACCGATTTCAGAAGGTAGACTGGAATTGCATGTAAAGCATAGGAAAAGAGGCAGAACGTCCACAATGATGCACTTGGCCAAAAAGTGCGTATGCGTTTTTTCCTGAATATATTCAAGAAAAGACGCATACGCCCTTTTTGGCCAACCAAGCAAGCTTGCAAAGGAAATCTGCACTACAATGAAGTCTCACTGCCCCCCGGTCAAAAGGGCCATCTGAAAAAAGTGTAAAATCCAGAAAGGCAGGACAGGCCATGGAGAACTGGGAGCCTTGTTATGCTGATGGGCGGGATGTAAATTGCCAGCAGCCACTCTGGAGAAGTGTATGGTGTTTCCTGAAACATCCAAAAAACAAAGCAACAAAGCCAAGGGCACTTCCACTTATGGTCCTATAGCTTAGGAAAATTAAAATCAAAAAGACACACCCACTCCAAAGTTTGGGACGGCTCTGTTTACAAGAACCTCGTTTACGGTACAAGTTCAATACCACACAAAGCGAAAAATGGATAAAGAAGTTGTGGTACTTACGTACAATGCAATATCACTCAGCAATGAAATCTATGTCATCAGGCCCGTAGCAGCATAATGAGTGGATTCAGGTACGATGATTCTAAGTGAAATAAGTCACAGAGAAAAAGAAACATCATAAGATATCACTACTACACGGAATGTAAACTTGGCTACACAAGAACTGAATTACAAAACAGAACAGGGTGTCAAATGTAGAAAACCAACTTATGCTTGCTTAAGGGGAAAGGTGAGTTGGGGTGCTGCATAAAAGCAGAGATTGAAATTAGCACAGATACTGTTCCATAAGCCAAATATGTAATAGAAAAGAGCTACTCCTTGCTCAACGACGTGGACTCAACACCCCATATTAAACGCCTAAGAATATACCTGACTAGAAATAATCTTAAAACCTACGGATTTATATGTCTCCGAAAGAGAATCAAGCGTGTGTACAGCGGCATAAACGCAGCAGTGATAGGATTGGTGAGGTTCGGTGAGCAAATGCAGACCCTTTGAAGTCATATTGCATGGTACCCATTCCATGGGTCTCAACTCTCCATGTTTAAGGGATTCTTCCTTCAGGTAAAACATGCATGTGGAACCCAGAGTATGATCCACCATGTGATCGGGAAATGTGTTGAAATGTGTCTCACTTTTCGTCGCCTGGTACTCGGGTGCAACATTCCAGACGCTTTACTAACACTCTCCCCACTTGGAGAGTCAGTGCCTTTAACCTCCTATTTGGCCCAGTTGGAATTTCTGTGTAAGATGAACAGGAATAGGGAGAACCAATGAGAGACTAGCTGGAGGTGTCTGGACGGGATAATTTAACTCTCAGTTCCCACCAGGAAAAGGAATTAACCAAAGGCTCAGCGTGCCATGCCAGAACCACACTAGGGCCTGAAGCAATCCTGCAGTGTTGCGGCCAGCTCACAAGAAAGCGAGTTGAAGAAAGGAGCTCAGGGGCACTGTAATTCACAAACCTGAAGAGTAATAAATGACAGCTATCGTCCAAATATATATTGAAGTAAGGCCGCCAAGAGGACTAGAAAGCGGGGCAGAATTGCAGGAAACCGATTTCAGGAGGTAGATGGGAATTGCATGAAAAGCATAGGAAAAGAGGCAGAACGTCCACAACGATGCACTTGGCCAAAAAGGGCATATGGGTTTTTTCCTGAATATATTGAGGAAAAACTGCATACGCACTTTTTGGCCAACCAAGAAAGCTTGCAAAGGAAATCTGCACTACAATGAAGTCTCACTGCCCCCCGGTCAAAAGGGCCATCTGAAAAATGTGTAAAATCCAGAAAGGCAGGACAGGCCATGGAGAACTGGGAGCCTTGTTATGGTGAAGGGCGGGATGTAAATTGCCAGCAGCCACTCTGGAGAAGTGTATGGTGTTTCCTGAAACATCCAAAAAACAAAGCAACAGAGCCTAGGGCACTTCCACTTATGGTCCTATAGCTTAGGGAAATTAAAATCAAAAAGACACAGCCACCCCAAAGTTTGGGACGGCTCTGTTTACAAGAACCTTGTTTACGTTACAAGTTCAATATCACAGAAAGCGAAAAATGGATAAAGAAGTTGTGGTAATTATGTACAATGCAATATCACTCAGCAATGAAATCTATGTCATCAGGCCCGTAGCAGCATAATGAGTGGATTCAGGTATGATGATTCTTAGTGAAATAAATCACACAGAAAAAGAAACATCATAAGATATCACTACTACACGGAATGTAAACTTGGCTACACAAGAACTGAATTACAAAACAGAACAGGGCCTCAAATGTAGAAAACCAACTTATGCTTGCTTAAGGGGAAAGGTGAGTTGGCGCGCTTCATAAAACCAGAGATTGAAATTAGCACAGATACCGTTCCATAAGCCAAATATGTAATAGACAAGAGCTACTCCTTGCTCAACGAAGTGGACTCAACACCCCATATTAAACGCCTAAGAATATACCTGACTAGAAATAATCTTAAAACCTATGGATTTATATATCTCCGAAAGAGAATCAAGCGTGTGTACAGCGGCATAAACGCAGCAGTGATAGGATTGGTGAGGTTCGGTGAGCAAATGCAGACCCTTTGAAGTCATATTGCATGGTACCCATTCCATGGGTCTCAACTCTCCATGTTTAAGGGATTCTTCCTTCAGCTAAAACATGCATGTGGAACCCAGAGTATGATCCACCGTGTGATCGGGAAATGTGTTGAAATGTGTCTCACTTTTCGTCCCCTGGTACTCGGGTGCAACATTCCAGACGCTTTACTAACACTCTCCCCACTTGGAGAGTCAGTGCCTTTAACCTCCTATTTGGCCCAGTTTGCAATTTCTGCGTAAGATGAACAGGAATAGGGAGAACAAATGAGAGACTAGCTTGAGGTGTCTGGACGGGAAAATTTAACTCTCAGTTCCCACCAGGAAGAGGAATTAACCAAAGGCTCAGCGTGCCGTGCCAGAACCACACTAGGGCCTGAAGCAATCCTGCAGTGTTGCGGCCAGCTCACAAGAAAGCGAGTTGAAGAAAGGAGCTCAGGGGCACTGTAATTCACAAACCTGCAGAGTTATAAATGACAGCTACCTTCCAAAAATATATTGAAGTAAGGCAGCCAAGAGGAGTTGAAAGCGGGGCAGAATTGCAGGAAACCGATTTCAGGAGGTAGACTGGAATTGCATGTAAAGCATAGGAGAAGAGGCAGAACATCCACAATGATGCACTTGGCCAAAAAGGGCGTATGCGTTTTTTCCTGAATATATTCAGGAAAAACGCATACGCCCTTTTTGGCCAACCAAGCAAGCTTGCAAAGGAAATCTGCACTACAATGAAGTCTCACTGCCCCCCGGTCAAAAGGGTCATCTGAAAAAAGTGTAAAATCCAGAAAGGCAGGACAGGCCAAGGAGAACTAGGAGCCTTGTTATGCTGACGGGCGGGATGTAAATTGCCAGCAGCCACTCTGGAGAAGTGTATGGTGTTTCCTGAAACATCCAAAAAACAAAGCAACACAGTCAAGGGCACTTCCACTTATGGTACTATAGCTTAGGAAAATTAAAATCAAAAAGACACACCCACTCCAAAGTTTGGGACGGCTCTGTTTACAAGATCCTCGTTTACCATACAAGTTCAATATCACAGAAAGCGAAAAATGGATAAAGAAGTTGTGGTACTTACGTACAATGCAATATCACTCAGCAATGAAATCTATGTCATCAGGCCCGTAGCAGCATAATGAGTGGATTCAGGTACGATGATTCTAAGTGAAGTAAGTCACACAGAAAAAGAAACATCATAAGATATCACTAATACACGGAATGTAAACTTGGCTACACAAGAACTGAATTACAAAACAAACAGGGTGTCAAATGTAGAAAACCAACTTATGCTTGCTTAAGGGGAAAGGTGAGTTGGGGTGCTGCATACAACAAGAGATTGAAATTAGCACAGATACCGTTCCATAAGCCAAATATGTAATAGACAAGAGCTACTCCTTGCTCAACGAAGTGGACTCAACACCCCACATTAAACGCCTAAGAATATACCTGACTACTAATAATCTTAAAACCTAAGGATTTATATGTCTCCGAAAGAGAATCAAGCGTGTGTACAGCGGCATAAAATCAGCAGTGATAGGATTGGTGAGGTTCGGTGAGCAAATGCAGACCCTTTGAAGTCATATTGCATGGTACCCATTCCATGGGTCTCAACTCTCCAGGTTTAAGGGATTCTTCCTTCAGCTAAAACATGCATGTGGAACCCAGAGTATGATCCACCGTGTGATCGGAAAACGTGTTCAAATGTGTCTCAGTTTTCGTCCCCTGGTACTCGGGTGCAACATTCCAGACGCTTTACTAACACTCTCCCCACTTGGAGAGTCAGTGCCTTTAACCTCCTGTTTGGCCCAGTTTGCAATTTCTGTGGAACATGAACAGGAATAGGGAGAACCAATGAGAGACTAGGTGGAGGTGTCCGGACGGGCAAATTTAACTCTCATTACCCACCAGGAAGAGGAATTAACCAAAGGCACAGCGTGCCATGCCGGAACCACACTAGGGCCCGAAGCAATCCTGCGGTGTTGCGGCCAGCTCACAAGAAAGCGAGTTGAAGAAAGGAGCTCAGGGGCACTGTAATTCACAAACCTGCAGAGTTATAAATGACAGCTACCTTCCAAAAATATATTGAAGTAAGGCTGCCAAGAGGAGTTGAAAGCGGTGCAGAATTGCAGGAAACCGATTTCAGGAGGTAGACTGGAATTGCATGTAAAGCATAGGAAAAGAGGCAGAACGTCCACAATGAGGCACTTGGCCAAAAAGGGCGTATGCGTTTTTTCCTGAATATATTCAGGAAAAAACGCATACGCCCTTTTTGGCCAACCAAGAAAGCTTGCAAAGGAAATCTGCACTACAATGAAGTCTCACTGGCCCCCGGTCAAAAGGGCCATCTGAAAAAAGTGTAAAATCCAGAAAGGCAGGACAGGCCATGGAGAACTGGGAGCCTTGTTATGCTGATGGGCGGGATGTAAATTGCCAACAGCCACTCTGGAGAAGTGTATGGTGTTTCCTGAAACATCCAAAAAACAAAGCAACAAAGCCAAGGGCACTTCCACGTATGGTCCTATAGCTTAGGAAAATTAAAATCAAAAAGACACACCCACCCCAAAGTTTGGAACGGCTCTGTTTACAAGAACCTCGTTTACGGTACAAGTTCAATATCACACAAAGCGAAAAATGGATAAAGAAGTTGTGGTACTTACGTACAATGCAATATCACTCAGCAATGAAATCTATGTCATCAGGCCCGTAGCAGCATAATGAGTGGATTCAGGTACGATGATTCTAAGTGAAATAAGTCACACAGAAAAAGAAACATCATAAGATATCACTACTACACGGAATGTAAACTTGGCTACACAAGAACTGAATTACAAAACAGAACAGGGCCTCAAATGTAGAAAACCAACTTATGCTTGCTTAAGGGGAAAGGTGAGTTGGGGTGCTTCATAAAACCAGAGATTGAAATTAGCACAGATACCGTTCCATAAGCCAAATATGTAATAGACAAGAGCTACTCCTTGCTCAACAAAGTGGACTCAACACCCCATATTAAACGCCTAAGAATATACCTGACTAGAAATAATCTTAAAACCTATGGATTTATATGTCTCTGAAAGAGAATCAAGCGTGTGTACAGTGACATAAACGCAGCAGTGATAGGATTGGTGAGGTTCGGTGAGCAAATGCAGACCCTTTGAAGTCATATTGCATGGTACCCATTCCATGGGTCTCAACTCTCCATGTTTAAGGGATTCTTCCTTCAGCTAAAACATGCATGTGGAACCCAGAGTATGATCCACCGTGTGATCGGGAAATGTGTTGAAATGTGCCTCAGTTTTCGTCCCCTGGTACTCGGGTGCAACATTCCAGACACTTTACTAACACTCTCCCCACTTGGAGAGTCAGTGCCTTTAACCTCCTATTTGGCCCAGTTTGCAATTTCTGCGTAAGATGAACAGGAATAGGGAGAACCAATGAGAGACTAGCTTGAGGTGTCTGGACGGGAAAATTTAACTCTCAGTTCCCACCAGGAAGAGGAATTAACCAAAGGCTCAGCGTGCCGTGCCAGAACCACACTAGGGCCTGAAGCAATCCTGCAGTGTTGCGGCCAGCTCACAAGAAAGAGAGTTGAAGAAAGGAGCTCAGGGGCACTGTAATTCACAAACCTGCAGAGTTATAAATGACAGCTACCTTCCAAAAATATATTGAAGTAAGGCAGCCAAGAGGAGTTGAAAGCGGGGCAGAATTGCAGGAAACCGATTTCAGGAGGTAGACTGGAATTGCATGTAAAGCAAAGGAGAAGAGGCAGAACGTCCACAATGATGCACTTGGCCAAAAAGGGCGTATGCGTTTTTTCCTGAATATATTCAGGAAAAACGCATACGCCCTTTTTGGCCAACCAAGCAAGCTTGCAAAGGAAATCTGCACTACAATGAAGTCTCACTGCCCCCCGGTCAAAAGGGCCATCTGAAAAAAGTGTAAAATCCAGAAAGGCAGGACAGGCCAAGGAGAACTAGGAGCCTTGTTATGCTGATGGGCGTGATGTAAATTGCCAGCAGCCACTCTGGAGAAGTGTATGGTGTTTCCTGAAACATCCAAAAAACAAAGCAACACAGCCAAGGGCACTTCCACTTATGGTACTATAGCTTAGGGAAATTAAAATCAAAGAGACACAGCCACTCGAAAATTTGGGCCGGCTCTGTTTACAAGAACCTCGTTTACAGTACAAGTTCAATATCACAGAAAGCGAAAAATGGATAAAGAAGTTGTGGTAATTATGTACAATGCAATATCACTCAGCAATGAAATCTATGTCATCAGGCCCGTAGCAGCATAATGAGTGGATTCAGGTATGATGATTCTTAGTGAAATAAATCACACAGAAAAAGAAACATCATAAGATATCACTACTACACGGAATGTAAACTTGGCTACACAGGAACTGAATTACAAAACAGAACAGGGTCTCAAATGTAGAAAACCAACTTATGCTTGCTTAAGGGGAAAGGTGAGTTGGGGTGCTGCATACAACATGAGATTGAAATTAGCACAGATACCGTTCCATAAGCCAAATATGTAATAGACAAGAGCTACTCCTTGCCCAACGAAGTGGACTCAACACCCCGTATTAAACGCCTAAGAATATACCTGACTAGAAATAATCTTAAAACCTACGGATTTATATGTCTCCGAAAGAGAATCAAGCGTGTGTACAGCGGCATAAACGCAGCAGTGATAGGATTGGTGAGGTTCGGTGAGCAAATGCAGACCCTTTGAAGTCATATTGCATGGGACCCATTCCATGGGTCTCAACTCTCCAGGTTTAAGGGATTCTTCCTTCAGCTAAAACATGCATGTGGAACCCAGAGTATGATCCACCGTGTGATCGGGAAATGTGTTGAAATGTGTCTCAGTTTTCGTCCCCTGGTACTCGGGTGCAACATTCCAGACGCTTTACTAACACTCTCCCCACTTGGAGAGTCAGTGCCTTTAACCTCCTATTTGGCCCAGTTTGCAATTTCTGCGTAAGATGAACAGGAATAGGGAGAATCAATGAGAGACTAGCTGGAGGTGTCTGGACGGGAAAATTTAACTCTCAGTTCCCACCAGGAAGAGGAATTAACCAAAGGCTCAGCGTGCCGTGCCAGAACCACACTAGGGCCTGAAGCAATACTGCCGTGTTGCGGCCAGCTCACAAGAAAGCGAGTTGAAGAAAGGAGCTCAGGGGCACTGTAATTCACAAACCTGCAGAGTTATAAATGACAGCTACCTTCCAAAAATATATTGAAGTAAGGCAGCTAAGAGGAGTTGAAAGCGGGGCAGAATTGCAGGCAACCGATTTCAGGAGGTAGACTGGAATTGCATGTAAAGCATAGGAAAAGAGGCAGAACGTCCACAATGATGCACTTGGCCAAAAAGGGCGTATGCGTTTTTTCCTGAATATATTCAGGAAAAACGCATACGCCCTTTTTGGCCAACCAAGCAAGCTTGCAAAGGAAATCTGCACTACAATGAAGTCTCACTGCCCCCCGGTCAAAAGGGCCATCTGAAAAAAGTGTAAAATCCAGAAAGGCAGGACAGGCCAAGGAGAACTAGGAGCCTTGTTATGCTGATGGGCGGGATGTAAATTGCCAGCAGCCACTCTGGAGAAGTGTATGGTGTTTCCTGAAACATCAAAAAAACAAAGCAACAGAGCCTAGGGCACTTCCACTTATGGTCCTATAGCTTAAGGAAATTAAAATCAAAAAGACACAGCCACCCCAAAGTTTGGGACGGCTCTGTTTACAAGAACCTTGTTTACGTTACAAGTTCAATATCACAGAAAGCGAAAAATGGATAAAGAAGTTGTGGTACTTACGTACAATGCAATATCACTCAGCAATGAAATCTATGTCATCAGGCCCGTAGCAGCATAATGAGTGGATTCAGGTACGATGATTCTAAGTGAAATAAGTCACACAGAAAAAGAAACATCATAAGATATCACTACTACACGGAATGTAAACTTGGCTACACAAGAACTGAATTACAAAACAGAACAGGGCCTCAAATGTAGAAAACCAACTTATGCTTGCTTAAGGGGAAAGGTGAGTTGGCGTGCTTCATAAAACCAGAGATTGAAATTAGCACAGATACCGTTCCATAAGCCAAATATGTAATAGACAAGAGCTACACCTTGCTCAACGAAGTGGACTCAACACCCCATATTAAACGCCTAAGAATATACCTGACTAGAAATAATCTTAAAACCTATGGATTTATATGTCTCCGAAAGAGAATCAACCGTGTGTACAGCGGCATAAACGCAGCAGTGATAGGATTGGTGAGGTTCGGTGAGCAAATGCAGACCCTTTGAAGTCATATTGCATGGTACCCATTCCATGGGTCTCAACTCTCCAGGTTTAATGGATTCTTCCTTCAGCTAAAACATGCATGTGGAACCCAGAGTATGATCCACCGTGTGATCGGGAAATGTGTTGAAATGTGTCTCAGTTTTCGTCCCCTGGTACTCGGGTGCAACATTCCAGACGCTTTACTAACACTCTCCCCACTTGGAGAGTCAGTGCCTTTAACCTCCTATTTGGCCCAGTTTGCAATTTCTGCGTAAGATGAACAGGAATAGGGAGAACCAATGAGAGACTAGCTTGAGGTGTCTGGACGGGAAAATTTAACTCTCAGTTCCCACCAGGAAGAGGAATTAACCAAAGGCTCAGCGTGCCATGCCAGAACCACACTAGGGCCTGAAGCAATCCTGCAGTGTTGCGGCCAGCTCACAAGAAAGAGAGTTGAAGAAAGGAGCTCAGGGGCACTGTAATTCACAAACCTGCAGAGTTATAAATGACAGCTACCTTCCAAAAATATATTGAAGTAAGGCAGCCAAGAGGAGTTGAAAGTGGGGCAGAATTGCAGGAAACCGATTTCAGGAGGTAGACTGGAATTGCATGTAAAGCAAAGGAGAAGAGGCAGAACGTCCACAATGATGCACTTGGCCAAAAAGGGCGTATGCGTTTTTTCCTGAATATATTCAGGAAAAACGCATACGCCCTTTTTGGCCAACCAAGCAAGCTTGCAAAGGAAATCTGCACTACAATGAAGTCTCACTGCCCCCCGGTCAAAAGGGTCATCTGAAAAAAGTGTAAAATCCAGAAAGGCAGGACAGGCCAAGGAGAACTAGGAGCCTTGTTATGCTGATGGGCGGGATGTAAATTGCCAGCAGCCACTCTGGAGAAGTGTATGGTGTTTCCTGAAACATCCAAAAAACAAAGCAACACAGCCAAGGGCACTTCCACTTATGGTACTATAGCATAGGGAAATTAAAATCAAAGAGACACAGCCACTCGAAAATTTGGGCCGGCTCTGTTTACAAGAACCTCGTTTACGGTACAAGTTCAATATCACACAAAGCGAAAAATGGATAAAGAAGTTGTGGTAATTATGTACAATGCAATATCACTCAGCAATGAAATCTATGTCATCAGGCCCGTAGCAGCATAATGAGTGGATTCAGGTACGATGATTCTAAGTGAAATAAGTCACACAGAAAAAGAAACATCATAAGATATCACTACTACACGGAATGTAAACTTGGCTACACAAGAACTGAATTACAAAACAGAACAGGGCCTCAAATGTAGAAAACCAACTTATGCTTGCTTAAGGGGAAAGGTGAGTTGGGGTGCTTCATAAAACCAGAGATTGAAATTAGCACAGATACCGTTCCATAAGCCAAATATGTAATAGACAAGAGCTACTCCTTGCTCAACGAAGTGGACTCAACACCCCGTATTAAACGCCTAAGAATATACCTGACTAGAAATAATCTTAAAACCTACGGATTTATATGTCTCCGAAAGAGAATCAAGCGTGTGTACAGCGGCATAAATGCAGCAGTGATAGGATTGGTGAGGTTCGGTGAGCAAATGCAGACCCTTTGAAGTCATATTGCATGGTACCCATTCCATGGGTCTCAACTCTCCAGGTTTAAGGGATTCTTCCTTCAGCTAAAACATGCATGTGGAACCCAGAGTATGATCTACCGTGTGATCGGGAAATGTGTTGAAATGTGTCTCAGTTTTCGTCCCCTGGTACTCGGGTGCAACATTCCAGACGCTTTACTAACACTCTCCCCACTTGGAGAGTCAGTGCCTTTAACCTCCTATTTGGCCCAGTTTGCAATTTCTGCGTAAGATGAACAGGAATAGGGAGAACCAATGAGAGACTAGCTGGAGGTGTCTGGACGGGAAAATTTAACTCTCAGTTCCCACCAGGAAGAGGAATTAACCAAAGGCTCAGCGTGCCGTGCCAGAACCACACTAGGGCCTGAAGCAATACTGCCGTGTTGCGGCCAGCTCACAAGAAAGTGAGTTGAAGAAAGGAGCTCAGGGGCACTGTAATTCTCAAACCTGCAGAGTTATAAATGACAGCTACTTTCCAAAAATATATTGAAGTAAGGCAGCTAAGAGGAGTTGAAAGCGGGGCAGAATTGCAGGAAACCGATTTCAGGAGGTAGACTGGAATTGCATGTAAAGCATAGGAAAAGAGGCAGAACGTCCACAATGATGCACTTGGCCAAAAAGGGCGTATGCGTTTTTTCCTGAATATATTCAGGAAAAACGCATACGCCCTTTTTGGCCAACCAAGCAAACTTGCAAAGGAAATCTGCACTACAATGAAGTCTCACTGCCCCCAGGTCAAAAGGGCCATCTGAAAAAAGTGTAAAATCCAGAAAGGCAGGACAGGCCAAGGAGAACTAGGAGCCTTGTTATGCTGATGGGCGGGATGTAAATTGCCAGCAGCCACTCTGGAGAAGTGTATGGTGTTTCCTGAAACATCCAAAAAACAAAGCAACAGAGCCTAGGGCACTTCCACTTATGGTCCTATAGCTTAGGGAAATTAAAATCAAAAAGACACAGCCACCCCAAACTTTGGGACGGCTCTGTTTACAAGAACCTTGTTTACGTTACAAGTTCAATATCACAGAAAGCGAAAAATGGATAAAGAAGTTGTGGTACTTACGTACAATGCAATATCACTCAGCAATGAAATCTATGTCATCAGGCCCGTAGCAGCATAATGAGTGGATTCAGGGACGATGATTCTAAGTGAAATAAGTCACACAGAAAAAGAAACATCATAAGATATCACTACTACACGGAATGTAAACTTGGCTACACAAGAACTGAATTACAAAACAGAACAGGGCCTCAAATGTAGAAAACCAACTTATGCTTGCTTAAGGGGAAAGGTGAGTTGGGGTGCTTCATAAAACCAGAGATTGAAATTAGCACAGATACCGTTCCATAAGCCAAATATGTAATAGACAAGAGCTACTCCTTGCTCAACGAAGTGGACTCAACACCCCATATTAAACGCCTAAGAATATACCTGACTAGAAATAATCTTAAAACCTATGGATTTATATGTCTCTGAAAGAGAATCAAGCGTGTGTACAGCGGCAAAAACGCAGCAGTGATAGGATTGGTGAGGTTCGGTGAGCAAATGCAGACCCTTTGAAGTCATATTGCATGGTACCCATTCCATGGGTCTCAACTCTCCATGTTTAAGGGATTCTTCCTTCAGCTAAAACATGCATGTGGAACCCAGAGTATGATCCACCGTGTGATCGGGAAATGTGTTGAAATGTGTCTCAGTTTTCGTCCCCTGGTACTCGGGTGCAACATTCCAGACGCTTTACTAACACTCTCCCCACTTGGAGAGTCAGTGCCTTTAACCTCCTATTTGGCCCAGTTTGCAATTTCTGCGTAAGATGAACAGGAATAGGGAGAACCAATGAGAGACTAGCTTGAGGTGTCTGGACGGGAAAATTTAACTCTCAGTTCCCACCAGGAAGAGGAATTAACCAAAGGCTCAGCGTGCCGTGCCAGAACCACACTAGGGCCTGAAGCAATCCTGCAGTGTTGCGGCCAGCTCACAAGAAAGAGAGTTGAAGAAAGGAGCTCAGGGGCACTGTAATTCACAAACCTGCAGAGTTATAAATGACAGCGACCTTCCAAAAATATATTGAAGTAAGGCAGCCAAGAGGAGTTGAAAGCGGGGCAGAATTGCAGGAAACCGATTTCAGGAGGTAGACTGGAATTGAATGTAAAGCAAAGGAGAAGAGGCAGAACGTCCACAATGATGCACTTGGCCAAAAAGGGCGTATGCGTTTTTTCCTGAATATATTCAGGAAAAACGCATACGCCCTTTTTGGCCAACCAAGCAAGCTTGCAAAGGAAATCTGCACTACAATGAAGTCTCACTGCCCCCCGGTCAAAAGGGCCATCTGAAAAAAGTGTAAAATCCAGAAAGGCAGGACAGGCCAAGGAGAACTAGGAGCCTTGTTATGCTGATGGGCGGGATGTAAATTGCCAGCAGCCACTCTGGAGAAGTGTATGGTGTTTCCTGAAACATCCAAAAAACAAAGCAACAGAGCCAAGGGCACTTCCACTTATGGTACTATAGCTTAGGGAAATTAAAATCAAAGAGACACAGCCACTCGAAAATTTGGGCCGGCTCTGTTTACAAGAACCTCGTTTATGGTACAAGTTCAATATCACAGAAAGCGAAAAATGGATAAAGAAGTTGTGGTAATTATGTACAATGCAATATCACTCAGCAATGAAATCTATGTCATCAGGCCCGTAGCAGCATAATGAGTGGATTCAGGTATGATGATTCTTAGTGAAATAAATCACACAGAAAAAGAAACATCATAAGATATCACTACTACACGGAATGTAAACTTGGCTACACAGGAACTGAATTACAAAACAGAACAGGGTCTCAAATGTAGAAAACCAACTTATGCTTGCTTAAGGGGAAAGGTGAGTTGGGGTGCTGCATACAACATGAGATTGAAATTAGCACAGATACCGTTCCATAAGCCAAATATGTAATAGACAAGAGCTACTCCTTGCCCAACGAAGTGGACTCAACACCCCGTATTAAACGCCTAAGAATATACCTGACTAGAAATAATCTTAAAACCTACGGATTTATATGTCTCCGAAAGAGAATCAAGCGTGTGTACAGCGGCATAAACGCAGCAGTGATAGGATTGGTGAGGTTCGGTGAGCAAATGCAGACCCTTTGAAGTCATATTGCATGGTACCCATTCCATGGGTCTCAACTCTCCAGGTTTAAGGGATTCTTCCTTCAGCTAAAACATGCATGTGGAACCCAGAGTATGATCCACCGTGTGATCGGGAAATGTGTTGAAATGTGTCTCAGTTTTCGTCCCCTGGTACTCGGGTGCAACATTCCAGACGCTTTACTAACACTCTCCCCACTTGGAGAGTCAGTGCCTTTAACCTCCTATTTGGCCCAGTTTGCAATTTCTGCGTAAGATGAACAGGAATAGGGAGAACCAATGAGAGACTAGCTGGAGGTGTCTGGACGGGAATATTTAACTCTCAGTTCCCACCAGGAAGAGGAATTAACCAAAGGCTCAGCGTGCCGTGCCAGAACCACACTAGGGCCTGAAGCAATACTGCCGTGTTGCGGCCAGCTCACAAGAAAGCGAGTTGAAGAAAGGAGCTCAGGGGCACTGTAATTCACAAACCTGCAGAGTTATAAATGACAGCTACCTTCCAAAAATATATTGAAGTAAGGCAGCTAAGAGGAGTTGAAAGCGGGGCAGAATTGCAGGAAACCGATTTCAGGAGGTAGACTGGAATTGCATGTAAAGCATAGGAGAAGAGGCAGAACGTCCACAATGAGGCACTTGGCCAAAAAGGGCGTATGCGTTTTTTCCTGAATATATTCAGGAAAAACGCATACGCCCTTTTTGGCCAACCAAGCAAGCTTGCAAATGAAATCTGCACTACAATGAAGTCTCACTGGCCCCCGGTCAAAAGGGCCATCTGAAAAAAGTGTAAAATCCAGAAAGGCAGGACAGGCCATGGAGAACTGGGAGCCTTGTTATGCTGATGGGCGGGATGTAAATTGCCAGCAGCCACTCTGGAGAAGTGTATGGTGTTTCCTGAAACATCCAAAAAACAAAGCAACAGAGCCTAGGGCACTTCCACTTATGGTCCTATAGCTTAAGGAAATTAAAATCAAAAAGACACAGCCACCCCAAAGTTTGGGACGGCTCTGTTTACAAGAACCTTGTTTACGTTACAAGTTCAATATCACAGAAAGCGAAAAATGGATAAAGAAGTTGTGGTACTTACGTACAATGCAATATCACTCAGCAATGAAATCTATGTCATCAGGCCCGTAGCAGCATAATGAGTGGATTCAGGTACGATGATTTTAAGTGAAATAAGTCACACAGAAAAAGAAACATCATACGATATCACTACTACACGGAATGTAAACTTGGCTACACAAGAACTGAATTACAAAACAGAACAGGGCCTCAAATGTAGAAAACCAACTTATGCTTGCTTAAGGGGAAAGGTGAGTTGGCGCGCTTCATAAAACCAGAGATTGAAATTAGCACAGATACCGTTCCATAAGCCAAATATGTAATAGACAAGAGCTACTCCTTGCTCAACGAAGTGGACTCAACACCCCACATTAAACGCCTAAGAATATACCTGACTACTAATAATCTTAAAACCTAAGGATTTATATGTCTCCGAAAGAGAATCAAGCGTGTGTACAGCGGCATAAAATCAGCAGTGATAAGATTGGTGAGGTTCGGTGAGCAAATGCAGACCCTTTGAAGTCATATTGCATGGTACCCATTCCATGGGTCTCAACTCTCCAGGTTTAAGGGATTCTTCCTTCAGCTAAAACATGCATGTGGAACCCAGAGTATGATCCACCGTGTGATCGGAAAACGTGTTCAAATGTGTCTCAGTTTTCGTCCCCTGGTACTCGGGTGCAACATTCCAGACGCTTTACTAACACTCTCCCCACTTGGAGAGTCAGTGCCTTTAACCTCCTGTTTGGCCCAGTTTGCAATTTCTGTGGAACATGAACAGGAATAGGGAGAACCAATGAGACACTAGGTGGAGGTGTCCGGACGGGCAAATTTAACTCTCATTTCCCACCAGGAAGAGGAATTAACCAAAGGCTCAGCGTGCCATGCCGGAACCACACTAGGGCGCGAAGCAATCCTGCGGTGTTGCGGCCAGCTCACAAGAAAGCGAGTTGAAGAAAGGAGCTCAGGGGCACTGTAATTCACAAACCTGCAGAGTTATAAATGACAGCTACCTTCCAAAAATATATTGAAGTAAGGCTGCCAAGAGGAGTTGAAAGCGGTGCAGAATTGCAGGAAACCGATTTCAGGAGGTAGACTGGAATTGCATGTAAAGCATAGGAAAAGAGGCAGAACGTCCACAATGAGGCACTTGGCCAAAAAGGGCGTATGCGTTTTTTCCTGAATATATTCAGGAAAAAACGCATACGCGCTTTTTGGCCAACCAAGCAAGCTTGCAAAGGAAATCTGCACTACAATGAAGTCTCACTGGCCCACGGTCAAAAGGGCCATCTGAAAAAAGTGTAAAATCCAGAAAGGCAGGACAGGCCATGGAGAAATGGGAGCCTTGTTATGCTGATGGGCGGGATGTAAATTGCCAACAGCCACTCTGGAGAAGTGTATGGTGTTTCCTGAAACATCCAAAAAACAAAGCAACAAAGCCAAGGGCACTTCCACGTATGGTCCTATAGCTTAGGAAAATTAAAATCAAAAAGACACACCCACCCCAAAGTTTGGAATGGCTCTGTTTACAAGAACCTCGTTTACGGTACAAGTTCAATATCACACAAAGCGAAAAATGGATAAAGAAGTTGTGGTACTTACGTACAATGCAATATCACTCAGCAATGAAATCTATGTCATCAGGCCCGTAGCCGCATAATGAATGGATTCAGGTACGATGATTCTAAGTGAAATAAGTCACACAGAAAAAGAAACATCATAAGATATCACTACTACACGGAATGTAAACTTGGCTACACAAGAACTGAATTACAAAACAGAACAGGGCCTCAAATGTAGAAAACCAACTTATGCTTGCTTAAGGGGAAAGGTGAGTTGGGGGGCTGCATAAAACCAGAGATTGAAATTAGCACAGATACCGTTCCATAAGCCAAATATGTAATAGACAAGAGCTACTCCTTGCTCAACGAAGTGGACTCAACACCCCGTATTAAACGCCTAAGAATATACCTGACTAGAAATAATCTTAAAACCTACGGATTTATATGTCTCCGAAAGAGAATCAAGCGTGTGTACAGCGGCATAAACGCAGCAGTGATAGGATTGGTGAGGTTCGGTGAGCAAATGCAGACCCTTTGAAGTCATATTGCATGGTACCCATTCCATGGGTCTCAACTCTCCAGGTTTAAGGGATTCTTCCTTCAGCTAAAACATGCATGTGGAACCCAGAGTATGATCTACCGTGTGATCGGGAAATGTGTTGAAATGTGTCTCAGTTTTCATCCCCTGGTACTCGGGTGCAACATTCCAGACGCTTTACTAACACTCTCCCCACTTGGAGAGTCAGTGCCTTTAACCTCCTATTTGGCCCAGTTTGCAATTTCTGCGTAAGATGAACAGGAATAGGGAGAACCAATGAGAGACTAGCTGGAGGTGTCTGGACGGGAAAATTTAACTCTCAGTTCCCACCAGGAAGAGGAATTAACCAAAGGCTCAGCGTGCCGTGCCAGAACCACACTAGGGCCTGAAGCAATACTGCCGTGTTGCGGCCAGCTCACAAGAAAGTGAGTTGAAGAAAGGAGCTCAGGGGCACTGTAATTCTCAAACCTGCAGAGTTATAAATGACAGCTACCTTCCAAAAATATATTGAAGTAAGGCAGCTAAGAGGAGTTGAAAGCGGGGCAGAATTGCAGGAAACCGATTTCAGGAGGTAGACTGGAATTGCATGTAAAGCATAGGAAAAGAGGCAGAACGTCCACAATGATGCACTTGGCCAAAAAGGGCATATGCGTTTTTTCCTGAATATATTCAGGAAAAACGCATACGCCCTTTTTGGCCAACCAAGCAAACTTGCAAAGGAAATCTGCACTACAATGAAGTCTCACTGCCCCCCGGTCAAAAGGGCCATCTGAAAAAAGTGTAAAATCCAGAAAGGCAGGACAGGCCAAGGAGAACTAGGAGCCTTGTTATGCTGATGGGCGGGATGTAAATTGCCAGCAGCCACTCTGGAGAAGTGTATGGTGTTTCCTGAAACATCCAAAAAACAAAGCAACAGAGCCTAGGGCACTTCCACTTATGGTCCTATAGCTTAGGGAAATTAAAATCAAAAAGACACAGCCACCCCAAAGTTTGGGACGGCTCTGTTTACAAGAACCTTGTTTACGTTACAAGTTCAATATCACAGAAAGCGAAAAATGGATAAAGAAGTTGTGGTACTTACGTACAATGCAATATCACTCAGCAATGAAATCTATGTCATCAGGCCCGTAGCAGCATAATGAGTGGATTAAGGTACGATGATTCTAAGTGAAATAAGTCACACAGAAAAAGAAACATCATAAGATATCACTACTACACGGAATGTAAACTTGGCTACACAAGAACTGAATTACAAAACAGAACAGGGTGTCAAATGGAGAAAACCAACTTATGCTTGCTTAAGGGGAAAGGTGAGTTGGGGTGCTGCATAAAACCGGAGATTTAAATTAGCATAGATACCGTTCCATAAGCCAAATATGTAATAGACAAGAGCTACTCCTTGCTCAACGAAGTGGACTCAACACCCCATATTAAACGCCTAAGAATATACCTGACTAGAAATAATCTTAAAACCTATGGATTTATATGTCTCCGAAAGAGAATCAAGCGTGTGTACAGCGGCATAAACGCAGCAGTGATAGGACTGGTGAGGTTCGGTGAGCAAATGCAGACCCTTTGAAGTCATATTGCATGGTACCCATTCCATGGGTCTCAACTCTCCATGTTTAAGGGATTCTTCCTTCAGCTAAAACATGCATGTGGAACACAGAGTATGATCCACCGTGTGATCGGGAAACGTGTTCAAATGTGTCTCAGTTTTCGTCCCCTGGTACTCGGGTGCAACATTCCAGACGCTTTACTAACACTCTCCCCACTTGGAGAGTCAGTGCCTTTAACCTCCTATTTGGCCCAGTTTGCAATTTCTGCGTAAGATGAACAGGAATAGGGAGAACCAATGAGAGACTAGCTTGAGGTGTCTGGACGGGAAAATTTAACTCTCAGTTCCCACCAGGAAGAGAAATTAACCAAAGGCTCTGCGAGCCGTGCCAGAACCACACTAGGGCCTGAAGCAATCCTGCAGTGTTGCGGACAGCTCACAAGAAAGCGAGTTGAAGAAAGGAGCTCAGGGGCACTGTAATTCACAAACATGCAGAGTAATAAATGACAGCTATCGTCCAAAAATATATTGAAGGAAGGCTGCCAAGAGGACTTGAAAGCGGTGCAGAATTGCAGGAAACCGATTTCAGGAGGTAGATGGGAATTGCATGAAAAGCATAGGAAAAGAGGCAGAACGTCCACAACTATGCACTTGGCCAAAAAGGGCATATGGGTTTTTTCCTGAATATATTGAGGAAAAACTGCATACGCCCTTTTTGGCCAACCAAGAAAGCTTGCAAAGGAAATCTGCACTACAATGAAGTCTCACTGCCCCACGGTCAAAAGGGCCATCTGAAAAAAGTGTAAAATCCAGAAAGGCAGGACAGGCCATGGAGAACTGGGAGCCTTGTTATGGTGATGGGCGGGATGTAAATTGCCAGCAGCCACTCTGGAGAAGTGTATGGTGTTTCCTGAAACATCCAAAAAACAAAGCAACAGAGCCTAGGGCACTTCCACTTATGGTCCTATAGCTTAGGGAAATTAAAATCAAAAAGACACAGCCACCCCAAAGTTTGGGATGGCTCTGTTTACAAGAACCTCGTTTACGGTACAAGTTCAATATCACACAAAGCGAAAAATGGATAAAGAAGTTGTGGTACTTACGTACAATGCAATATCACTCAGCAATCAAATCTATGTCATCAGGCCCGTAGCAGCATAATGAGTGGATTCAGGTACGATGATTCTAAGTGAAATAAGTCACACAGAAAAAGAAACATCGTAAGATATCACTACTAAACGGAATGTAAACTTGGCTAAACAGGAACTGAATTACAAAACAGAACAGGGTGTCAAATGTAGAAAACCAACTTATGCTTGCTTAAGGGGAAAGGTGAGTTGGGGTGCTGCATAAAACCAGAGATTGAAATTAGCACAGATACCATTCCATAAGCCAAATATGTAATAGACAAGAGCTACTCCTTGCTCAATGAAGTGGACTCAACACCCCATATTAAACGCCTAAGAATATACCTGACTAGTAAGAATCTTACAACCTATGGATTTATATGTCTCCGAAAGAGAATCAAGCGTGTATACAGTGGCATAAACGCAGCAGTGATAGGATTGGTGAGGTTCGGTGAGCAAATGCAGACCCTTTGAAGTCATATTGCATGGTACCCATTCCATGGGTCTCAACTCCCCATGTTTAAGGGATTCTTCCTTCAGCTAAAACATGCATGTGGAACCAAGAGTATGATCCACCATGTGATCGGAAAACGTGTTCAAATATGTCTCAGTTTTCGTCCCCTGGTACTCGGGTGCAACATTCCAGACGCTTTACTAACACTCTCCCCACTTGGAGAGTCAGTGCCTTTAACCTCCTGTTTGGCCCAGTTTGCAATTTCTGCGGAAGATGAAGAGGAAGAGGGAGAACCAATGAGAGACTAGCTGGAGGCGTCTGGACGGGCAAATTTAACTCTCATTTCCCACCAGGAAGAGGAATTAACCAAAGGCTCAGCATGCCATGCCGGAACCAAACTAGGGCCTGAAGCAATCCTGCGGTGTTGCGGCCAGCTCACAAGAAAGCGAGTTGAAGAAAGGAGCTCAGGGGCACTGTAATTCACAAACCTGCAGAGTTATAAATGACAGCTATCGTCCAAAAATATATTGAAGGAAGGCTGCCAAGAGGACTTGAAAGCGGTGCAGAATTGCAGGAAACCGATTTCAGGAGGTAGACTGGAATTGCATGTAAAGCATAGGAAAAGAGGCAGAACGTCCACAATGATGCACTTGGACAAAAAGGGCGTATGTGTTTTTTCCTGAATATATTCAGGAAAAAACGCATACTCCCTTTTTGGCCAACCAAGCAAGCTTGCAAAGGAAATCTGCACTACAATGAAGTCTCACTGCCCCCCGGTCAAAAGGGCCACCTGAAAAAAGTGTAAAATCCAGAAAGGCAGGACAGGCCATGGAGAACTGGGAGCCTTGTTATGCTGATGGGCGGGATGTAAATTGCCAGCAGCCACTCTGGAGAAGTGTATGGTGTTTCCTGAAACATCCAAAAAACAAAGCAACAGAGCCTAGGGCACTTCCACTTATGGTCCTATAACTTAGGGAAATTAAAATCAAAAATACACAGCCACCCCAAAGTTTGGGCCGGCTCTGTTTACAAGAACCTCGTTTACGGTACAAGTTCAATATCACAGAAAGCGAAAAATGGATAAAGAAGTTGTGGTACTTACGTACAATGCAATATCACTCAGCAATGAAATCTATGTCATCAGGCCTGTAGCAGCATAATGAGTGGATTCAGGTACGATGATTCTAAGTGAAATAAGTCACGCAGAAAAAGAAACATCATAAGATATCACTACTACACGGAATGTAAACTTGGCTACACAGGAACTGAATTACAAAACAGAACAGGGTGTCAAATGTAGAAAACCAACTCATGCTTGCTTAAGGGGAAAGGTGAGTTGGGGTGCTGCATACAACAAGAGATTGAAATTAGCACAGATACCGTTCCATAAGCCAAATATGTAATAGACAAGAGCTACTCCTTGCTCAACGAAGTGGACTCAACACCCCATATTAAACGCCTAAGAATATACCTGACTAGTAAGAATCTTAAAACCTATGGATTTATATGTCTCCGAAAGAGAATCAAGCGTGTGTACAGCGGCATAAACGCAGCAGTGATAGGATTGGTGAGGTTCGGTGAGCAAATGCAGACCCTTTTAAGTCATATTGCATGGTACCCATTCCATGGGTCTCAACTCTCCATGTTTAAGGGATTCTTCCTTCAGCTAAAACATGCATGTGGAACCCAGAGTATGATCCACCGTGTGATCGGGAAATGTGTTCAAATGTGTCTCAGTTTTCGTCCCCTGGTACTCGGGTGCAACATTCCAGACGCTTTACTAACACTCTCCCCACTTCGAGAGTCAGTGCCTTTAACCTCCTGTTTGGCCCAGTTTGCAATTTCTTCGGAAGATGAACAGGAATAAGGAGAAGCAATGGGAGACTATCTGTAGGTGTCTGGACCGGCAAATTTAACTCTCATTTCCCACCAGGAAGATAAATGAACCAAAGGGTCCGCGTGCCATGCTGGAACTAGATTAGGGCCTGAGGAGATCCTGCGGTGTTGCGGCCAGCTCACAAGAAAGCGAGTTGAAGAAAGGAGCTCAGGGGCACTGTAATTCAGAAACCTGCGGAGTTATAAATGACAGCTATCATCCAAAATTATACTGAAGTAAGGCTGCGAAGAGGACTTGAATGCGGGGCAGAATTGCTGAAAACTGATTTCAGAACGTACACGGGAGTAGCTCTTAAAGCATAGGAAAAGAGACAGAACTTGGAAAATAATGCACTTGGCAAAAAAGGGCATATGTGTTTTATCCAGAGCTCTCATAACTGAGGGGAGGAGATTCCCAGCAGGCTCCAACTGCCACCTGAGGGCTCACATTGCCAAGGCAACGGGAGCATGCCAGGCAGGAGTTACCTCACAGCAGAGGTCCCACCTCACAGAAGGGTGAGAAACCCAGCCAACATCAGACTCTCACCAGAGGGCCCACATCACCAAGGGGATGGGAACCAGGCAGGAGTGTCTTCACATCAGTGGGGCCACATCATCGAAAGCTGAGGTACTCAGCACATGTGTCCTCAAACCAGAGGACCCACATCACCAAGGACCTCGGAGTGAGGCAGGCAGGAGTAGCCTCACAACACTGGGCACATAGAATAAAAAAGTGAGGAATCCAGCAGTTGGAACCTCCCAGCAGGCGGCCCAGAGCACCGAGGCTATGGGATCCAGGCCACAGTGAACTCACAGAAGAGGGCCCATGTCATGAAACTGAGCAACCCAGCCATTGGGACTTCAGAGCAGGAGGCCCACATCCCCATGGGGATGGAATTCTGGTAGGAGTGTCCTCACACCACTGAGAATGTTTCAGAAAATTTTGGGCGACCAGCAGTTAGGGCCTGACGCCAGAGGACCCTCATCACCAAGGGAAGGAGGCTCCCAGCAGGCTCCAACTGCCACCAGAAGGCTGATGTCGCCAAGGCGATGTGTGCCAACCAGGCACGAGTGACCTCACAGCAGAGGGCCCACCTCAGAGAAGTGTGACGAACCCAGTCAGGATCAGACTCGCACCAGAGGGCCCACATCACCAAATGGATTGGAACCAGGCAGGAGTGTCCTCACATGAGTAGGGCCACATCATCTAAAGGTGAGGAACCCAGAACATGTGGCTTCAAACCATAGGACACCCATCACCAAGGGGCTGGGAGTGAGGCAGGCAGGAGGAGCCTCATAACAGAGGGCCCAAAAATAAGAAAGGTGAGGAATCCAGCAGTTGGAACCTCCCAGCAGGCGGCCCAGAGCACAGAGGCTAGAGGAACCAGGCCAGAGTGAACTAACACCAGACAGCCCACATCATGAAACTGTGAGCAACCCAGACATTGGGACCTCAGAGCAGAAGGCCCACATCCCCATGGTGATGGGAACATGACAGGAGTGTCCTGGCATCACTGGGCTCACATCAGAAAACGTGGGGTGCTCAGAAGTTAGGGCCTGACGCTAGAGGGCACTCATCACCGAGAGGAGGAGGCTCCCAGCAGGCTCCAGCTGCCACCAGAGGGCCAACGTCGCCAAGGCGATGTGTGCCAGCCTGGCAGGAGTGACCTCACAGTAGAGGGCCCACCTCACAGAAGGGTGAGGAACACAGCCAGGATCAGACTCTCACCAGAGGGCCCACATCACCAAGGGGATGGGAACCAGGCAGGAGTGTCCCCACACCAGTGGGACAACATCATCGAAAGGTGAGGATCCCAGCACATGTATCCTCAAACCAGAGGAACCACATCACCAAGGGGTTCGGAATGAGGCTGGCAGGACTGGCCTCACAACACAGGGTCCATAGAATATAAAAGTTGAGGAATCCAGCAGTTGGAACCTCCCAGCAAGTGGCCCAGAGCACCGAGGCTATGGGATCCAGGCCGCAGTGAACTCACAGCAGAGGGCCCACATCATGAACCTGTGAGCAGCCCAGCTGTTGGGACCTCAGAACAGAAAACCCACATCCCCATTGGGATGGGAACCTGGCAGGATGGCTTTGTACCACTTAGCACATATCAGAAAATGTTAGGAGCCCAGCAGTTAGGGCCTGACGCCAGGGGGCCCTCATAACTGAGGGGAGGAGACTCCCAGCAGGTTCCAACTGCCAACAGAGGGCCCACGTCTACAAGGTGGCATGTGCCAGCCAGGCAGTAGTGACCTCACAGCAGAGGGCCTATCTCACAGAAGGGTGAGGAACCGAGGCAGGATGAGACTCTCACCAGAGGGCCCACAACACCAAGGGGATGGGAACCAGTCAGGACTGTCCTCCCACCAGTGGGGCCACATCATCGAAAGGTGAGGAACCCAGCACATGTGGCCTCATATCAGAGGACATACATCACAAAGGGGATGGGAGTGAGGCAGGTAGGAGTAGCCTAAAAACAGAGGGCCCAAAGAATAAAAAAAGTGAGGAATCCAGCATTTGGAACCTCCCAGCAGGCGGCCGAGAGCACAGAAGCTATGGGATGCAGGCAGGAGTTAACTAACACCAGAGAGCCCACATCATGAAACTGTGAGCAACCCAGGCATTGGGACCTCAGAGCAGAAAGCCCACATCCCCATGGGGATGGGAACCTGACAGGAGTGTCCTGGCATCACTGGGCTCACATCAGAAAACGTGGGGAGCCCAGCAGTTAGAGCCTGATGCTAGAGGGCCGTCATCACCGAGGGCAGGAGGCTCCCAGCAGGTTCCATGTGCCAACAGAGGGCCCACGTCGCCAAGATGATGTGTGCAAGTCAGGCAGGATTGACCTCACAGCAGAGGGCCTACCTCACAGAAGAGTGAGGAACCCAGCCAGGATAAGACTGTCACCAGAAGGCCCACATCACCAAGGGGATGGGAACCAGGCAGGAGTGTCCTCACACCAGTGGGGCCACATCATTGAAAGTTGCCTAACCCAGCACATGTGGCCTCAAACCAGAAGACCCACATCACGAAGGGGTTGCGAGTGAGGCAGGCAGGAGGAGCATCACAACACAGGACCCATAGAATACAAAAGTTGAGGAATCGAGCAGTTGGAACCTCTCAGCAGGCAGCCAAGACCACAGAGTCTATGGGATCCAGGCCACAGTGAACTAACACCAGAGAGCCCACATCATGAAATTGTTATCAACCCAGCCGTTGGAACCTCAGAGCAGAAGGCCCACATCCCCATGGGGATGGGAACCTAAGAGGAGTGCTTGAGCAACACTGGGCTCACTAAGAAAAGTTGGGGAGCCCAGCAGTTAGGGCCTGACGTCAGAGGGCCCTCATCACAGAGCTGAGGAGGCTCCCAGCAGGGTCCATTTGCCACCAGAGGGCTCATGTCAACAAGGCGAGGTGAGCAATCCAGGCAAGAGTTACCTGATAGTAGAGGGCCCACCTCACAGATGGGTGAGGAACCCAGCCAGGATCAGACTCTCACCAGAGCGCCCACATCACAAAGGGGATGGGACCCAGTCAGGATTATCCTCACACCAGTGGGGCCTCATCATCTTAAGGTGAGGAACCCAGCACATGTGTCCTCAAACCAGAGGACCCACATCACCAAGGGCCTTGGAGTGAGGCAGGCAGGAGTAGCCTCACAACACAGGGCACATAATATAAAAAACGTGAGGATTCCAGCATTTAGACCTTCCAGCAGGCAGCCCAGAACACCGAGGCTATGGGATCCAGGCCACAGTGAACTCACAGCAGAGGGCCCACATCACAAAACTGTGAGCAACCCAGGAGTTGAGACCTCAGCGCAGAAGGACCACATCCCCATGGGAATGGGAACCTGGCTGGAGTGTCCTCGCACCACTGGGCGCACATCAGAAAATGTGGGGAGCCCACCATTTAGGGCCTGACGCCAGAGGGCCGTCATCACCGAGAGGAGGAGGCACCCTGCACGCTCCAACTGCCACCAGAGGGCTCACGTCTCCAAGGTGACGTGTGCCAGCCAGGCAGGAGTGACCTCACAGCAGAGGGCCTACCTCACAGAACGTTGAGGAACCCAGCCAGGATTAGACTCTCGCCAGAGGGCCCACCTCACCAAGGGGATGGGAACCAGGCAGGAGTGTCCTCACACGAGTGGGGTCACATCATCGAAAGGTGAGGAACGCAGCACATGTGGCCTCAAGCCATAGGACAGTCATCACCAAGGGGCTGGCAGTGAGGCAGGCAGGAGGAGCCTCACAACAGAGGGCACATAGAATAAAAAAGTTGAGGAATCCAGCAGTTGGAACCTCCCAGCAGGCGGCTCAGAGCACCGATGATAAGGGATCCTTGCCGGAGTGAACTCACAGCAGAGGGCCCACATCATGGTACTGTGAGCAAGCCAGCCGTTTTGACCTCAGAGCAGAAGGCCCATCGCCATGGGGATGGGAACCTGGCAAGAGTCTCCTCACTCACTTGGCGCACATCAGAAAATGTGGGGAGCCCAGCAGTTATGGTCTAAGGCAAGAGGGCCCTCATCACCGAGGGGAGGAGGATCCCAGCACACTCCAACTGCCAACAGAGGGCCCACGTCGCCAAGGTGACGTGTGCCAGACAGGCATGATTGACCTCACAGCAGAGGGCCCACCTCACAGAAGGGTGAGGAACCCAGCCAGGATCAGACTCTCACCTGAGGGCCCACATCAGCAAGGGGATGGGAACCAGTCAGGACTGTCTTCCCTCCAGTGGGGTCACATCATCGAAAGGTGCGGAACCCAGCACATGTGGCCTCAAATCAGAGGACACATATCACAAAGGGAATGGGAGTGAGGCAGGCAGGAGTAGCCTAAAAACAGAGGGCCCAAAGAATAAGAAAGGTGAGGAATCCAGCAGTTGGAACCTCCTAGCAGGCGGCCCAGAGCACAGAAGCTATGGGATACAGGCAGGAGTGAACTAACAGCAGAGAGCCCACATCATGAAACTGTGAGCAACCCAGGCTTTGGGACCTCAGAGCAGAAGGCCCACACCCCAATGGGGATGTGAACCTGGCTGGAGTGTCCTCGCACCACTGGGCGCACATCACAAAATGTAGGGAGCCCAGCAGTTAGGGCCTGATGCCAGAGGGCCCTCATCACCGAGGAGAGGAGGCTCCCAGCAGGCTCCAAGTGCCACCAGAGGGCTCATGTCCACAAGGCGAGGTGAGCAAGCCAGGCAAGAGTGACCTCACATCAGACGGCCTACCTCACAGATGGGTGAGGAACCCAGCCAGGATCAGACTCTCAACAGAGGGCCCACATCACCAAGGGGATGTGAACCAGGCAGGAGTCTCCTAAGACCATTGGTCCCACATCATCGAAAGGTGAGGAACCCAGCACATGTGGCCTCAAACCAGACGACACACATCACGAAGGGGCTGGGAGTGAGGCAGGCAGGAGGATCCTCACAACAGAGGGCCCAAAAAATTAAAAAAGTGAGGAATCCAGCAGTTGGAACCTCCCAGCAGGCAGCCAAGAGCACAGAGGCTATGGGATCCAGGCTTCTGTGAACTAACACCAGAGAGCCCACATCATGAAAATGTGAACAACCCAGCCGTTGGGACCTCAGAGCAGAAGGCCCACATCTCCATGGAGATGGGATCCTAAGAGGAGTGCCAAAGCATCACTGGGCTCACTAAGAAAAGTTGGTGAGCCCAGCAGTTAGGGCCTGACGCAAGAGGGCCCTCATCACCGGGGGGAAGAGATTCCCAGCACGCTCCAACTGCCACCACACGGCTGACTTCACCAAGGCAATGTGTGCCAGCCATGCAGGAGTGACCTATCAGCAGAGGCTCTCCCTCACAGGTGGGTGAGGAACAAAGCCAGGAACAGACTCTCACCAGGGGGTCCACATAACCACGTGGATGAGAACCAAGCAGGAGTGTCCTCACACTAGTGGGGCCACATCATCGAAAGGTGAGGAACCCAGCAAAAGTGGCCACAAACCAGAGGACCCACATCACCAAGGGGTTGAGAGTGAGGTAGGTGTCTGGACGGGCATATTTAACACTCATTTCCCACCAGGAAGAGGAATTAACCAAAGGCTCAGCGTGCCCTGCCAGAAGCAGATTAGGGCCTGAAGCAGTCTTGCGGGTTTGCGGCCAGCTCACAAGAAAGCGAGTTGAAGAAAGGAGCTCAGGGGCCCTGTAATTCACAAACCTGCAGAGTTATAAATGACAGATAACGTCCAAAAATATATTGAAGTAAGGCTGCGAAGAGGACTTGAAAGCGGGGCAGAATTGCAGGAAACCGATTTCAGGAGGTAGACTGGAATTGCATTTAAAGCATAGGAAAAGAGGCAGAACATCGACAATGATGCACTTGGCAACAAAGGGCGTATGAGTTTGTTCCTGAATATATTCAGGAAAAAACACATACGCCCTTTTTGGCAAACCAAGCAAGCTTGCAATGGAAATCCGAACTACTATGAAGTGTCACTTCCCCCTGGTCTAAAGGGCCATCTGAGAAAAGTGTAAAATCCAGAAAGGCAAGACAGGCCATGGGGAAAAAGGAGCCTTGTTATGCTGATGGGCGGGATGTACATTGCCAACAGCCACTCTGGAGAAGTGTATGGTGTTTCCTGATACATCTGAAAAACAAAGCAACAGAGTCTAGGGCATTTCCACTTATGGTCCTATAGCTTAGGGAAATTAAAATCAAAAAGACACAGCCACCCCAAAATTTACAACGGCTCTGTTTACAGGAGTCTCTTCTACAGTACAAGTTAAATATCCCAGAGAACAAATAATTGATAAAGAAGTTGCGGTACTTATGTACAACAGAATACCACTCAGCAATGAAATCTGTGTCACCAGGCCTGTACCAGCATAATGAGTGGATTGAGGCATGATGATTCTAAGTGAAATAAGTCACACAGAAAAAGAAACATCATAAGGTATCACTAATGCACGGAATGTAAACTTGGCTACACATGAACTGAATTACAAAACAGAACAGGGTCTCAAGTTTAGAAAACCAACCTATGCTTGCTTAAGGGGAAAGGTGAGTTGGGGTGCTGCATAAAACCAGAGTTTGAAATTAGCACAGATACCGTTCCATAAGCCAAATATGTAATAGACAAGACCTACCCCTTGCTCAACGAAATGGACTCAACAATGAGGTATCACCTCACACCTGTTAGAATGGGCATCATCTGAAAATCTACAAACAACAAATGCTGGAAAGGGTGTGGAGAAAAGGAAGCCTCTTCCACTATTGTTGGGAATATAAATTGATACAGTCACTATGGAGAACAATATGGAGTTTCTTAAGAAACTAATAATAGAATTACCATATGATACAGCAATCCCAGGACTGGACATATACTCAGACAAAACCATAAATCAAAAAGAGACATTCACCGCAATGTTCATTGCATCACTATTTACAATATCGAGGTAATGGAAGCAACCTAAATGCCCACAGACAGACGAATGCATAAAGCTGTGGTACATATATAAAATGGAATATTACTAAGCCATGAAAGGAATGAAATTGGGTCATTTGTAGAGACGTCGATGGATCTAGAGACTGTCATACAGAGTGAAGTAAGTCAGAAAGAGAAAATCAAATCTTGTATATTCATGCATATATGTGGAACCTAGAAAAACTGTACAGATTAACCGTTTTGCAAGGCATAAATAGAGCAACAGATGTAGACAACAATCGTATGGACAACAAGGGGGGAAAGCTCTTGGAGGGGTGGTGGTGGGAGGAGTTGAGAGATTGGGATTGGCATGTAAACATTTATATGTATAAAATAGATAACCAATGAGAACCTGCTGTATAAAAATATAAAATAAAATTCAAAATTAAAAAGAAATAAAATTTAAAAAATAAAACAGAAAAAACAATTATTCCCTTCACATACATGTATTTATATGAATAAATTATTTCCATGCTTATATCTGTAAATACAAAAAAGAGGAATAAAATCTACCTTGAACCAAAAACGAAAAAGAGAAAAAAAAAACAGAACCCACCAGTTACTCAGAGGAAAACCGTATCAGGGCACTTGCTCCAGTTGTAAACAATTCTGAAGTTGGTCAGTGGTGGGGAATCGTCTCCCATTCAGCCAGCAGCCCCCACACAACAAGCGTCCTCATTGCAAAGCTGGGGCACCGTGCCGAGGCATCTGTGAGTAAACGTGAGCTGAGCCCCAGGCCAGTTGCTGCTGAACTGTTCCCGCCCTTCCCAGGTAAAACACCTGAATATATACAAGGACTTGAAAGCCTAGAGGAAGGGCCATGGAGCCACACGAGTGACAGCATGCCAGATGACTTGGTGCCTGCAGGCCAGCCAGGATGGTCCTGGCCCTGGGTGCTCTTCTGGAAGATTTCCATTTCCCTGCCTGAGATACCCGTCCTGTCCCTGCCCCCACTGCTTTTTTCCTTCCTCACCTCTGCCCAGGGAGAAATTCCAGCAGCAGGTATGGGTGACACATCCTCTTCTTTAGCAGGTGGCAGCCTGGCAACTGCTGCAGAAAGTCCAGCAGAGCCCCACTCACACTGGGCCACCCACAAAGCTGTGGCCTCTCACTCCCTCCCACCAGCCCAGCCCCGAGACTGCTGACAGGGCAGAGAAAATGGCGTCAGGCACAGCTGCAGGGGCTTTTGCTGCCTGGAGTGGTATTTATATTGATCTCAACCCAGGCACACCTGGGGAGGGCTGGCCGGCATGGTAAGGCTGCCCAGGTAGCCAATCATCACCCCTCAGGGGCTCACAGTTGCAGAAAATGGAACTTGCTGAACCGGCCAGGTCCAAGGAACAGGTGTGGGCTCCTGAGAGTCAGGATAGACAAGGGGCTGCAGCTTTGGCTTGTTTTCTAATCATTTTATCTGGCCCATGAGTGGGAGACAACTTCAAGAAAACCCTCTCCTAATGAGAGGAACCCAGGAGTCAGGGAGAGGAGGGGTGGGTGGTGGTTGGAGACAGAGGCCTGGTGCCCTGGGTGCAGTGGAAGTCTCTGGAAGACCAGGTGGAGGGAGGCCACACAGAGTGACGCCCAGGGTCACAGACCTGTCGGAGCTGCTGTTTGTTAGTTCAAGTCCTGCTCTGAGGTGCTCTGTGTCAGCTCTGAGCGACAGGTGAGCTGGGGGTGCTCTTCAATGAGGGCTATGTGCACGGTTCCTGTGTGCCCAGCCCTGCCACGGTACCTGCAAGGGTAGCTCTGTATCCTGGGAGGGGTCTGACCATGAGAGCCCCGTGGGCTGTGTTGGGGGTGGGGTACCTGCCCAGGAGAGCTCCATATCCTGGGATTGGCCTGACCACGAGAGCCCCATGGGCTGCTGGGGACCTGGTAAAGGATGTCAGGACAGTCAGTGAAGCCACCGAGGATATACCTCCAGTTGCTCCTGATTCCTACACCCTGCTGGTCATTCTACCAACCACCAGGACATGGTATTCTGTATTAGTCTTCAATGATGCCTTCTTTTGTATTCCATTAGTCCCAGAGTCACAAGAAATTTTGGCTTGTGAGTGGCAGGACTCAACATACAACTAAAACAATACTTCCGGGCCGTCTTGCCCCAAGGGTTCAAAAATTCCCACACCATCTTTGGGGAAAGCTTAGCTAACGACCGAAAAGTTCTACCTCTGGAAAAGGAAACCCTCCTTCAATATGCAGATGACATTCTGATCGCCAGCCCTACTAAGGAGGCCTCTGAACTACCAAGCCAATAAAGGATAGAAGTTGTCCAAGAAAAAGCTCAAATATCACAGACTGCGGTGACCTGCCTGGGCTTCATTCTCACACAAGGTCAGAGAAGCCCATCCCAGGAAAGGGAAGAAACCATTTGCAGCCTTACCCCTTTCTAAAACTAGAAGACAGCTTAGGGGTTCCTGGGGAGGCCAGGGTTTGCTGCTTCTGGATCCCTAACTACAGTCTACTAGCTGGGCCTCTATATGAAACACTGAAAGGAAAAGATGATGATCCTTTTGAACAGAATCCAGAAGTGGCCTTTCAAGAATGGAAAGAGCAGTCAATTCAGACCCTTGCCCTGGAACTCCCTAATTGAGCTAAACCCTTTGACCTTTCCATTCCCGGTGAAAGGTGAATCGCCATTGGAGAATTAGTGCAAAAACTGGGACCACTTGAAATGGAACAACGCAAGAATGCCATCCAGGTAGGATAAACTACAGTCACCAAGGGGCTTGGCCCACTGCCACATCTGGCCAAGATACTGGCGGTATCTAAAAACCTGGAAATCAGCAGCCCAAAAGGCCACCTCCCTCCTAAGGGAAAAGGACCCCACGTGGTGATCCTAATCACCAACCATGCCCTGAAGTTGCAGGGTTCGCTCCGTGGGCACACCGACCTCGAGTGAGGAGGCCCTCCAACTCCAACATCCAGAGAGATAACCGGAGGCAACAGGGCACCATGACGACTCATGTGAACATCACTTGACCTGGAGTTTCTCTCATAAAACAACAATAGTGTGTCCCGAAGGAGTAGACTACTGCTTGCAGGACTTCCTGCACCCGGAGGGGAGCTAATAATCTTGGCGGGGGAACCGTATATCACACTGTCACCATAGAAAAGCCTACAGACACCGTGATGATGGTGGCCAATAAGACCGGCTGGACTCCTGTTTACTTCAAAAAGCTGTTGACTCAGTGGCCATCATGGTCCTTGATCACCACTGACCCTGGACTGTCTGGGAGTTGAGCGGGCAGGGCTCCGACACCTGGTGCTGTTTTTACGTTAATTCAGGGGCCTAATTGAAGAAAGAGCAGACTACTGGTCAGAGCATCTAGGCTGGCAGAAACGGTCAGCCTAAGGTGGCCGAACAAATGTGGGGCAGGGTGAAACCGACCCCCACAGCGTCTCTGCACATCTCTTTCCTGGACCCTTAAAGGTCATTAGAATCTATAACACTTCCAATGCTGGTGCTCAGGCGGACGAGCAGGGAGGCAGGGGTCCTGGGGCCAATCAACGTCACCTGGAGGCTGCTGGGGAGAAGTTCTGACCCTCGTCCCCTGGTATGAGGGCTCCCAACTCAGCACTCAGCAGTTACAGAAGAAGGGTCTGCACCCTCAGCACTCCAAGAATGAGGAACGGGACAAAAGGCAGAGGAGGGGTTTGTCCCCAGCAAAGCCCATTAAAAATCCCTGGGAGATAAAAATAGAATGTGGGCAATAAAGTCAAGTCTGACCTTTTTTATCCTTTGTGCTTTGTCTAATTTCACGTGCTCCTAGGGTCCCGCATGCAGAGGTTCCACACCCGGCACTTCAGACCAGATTTCCTGGTGCAGAATGGCTGGGTCGACACCTCAGCTCCTGGGGCCCAGTGCAGACTCCGAGATATAGAGCCTGAGCTGCAGCCAACCCGGCCCTTGAGAGCTCCGCCCCCTCCCTCCCACTGACTCTGACAGGATCTCTACACAGCAGCCCAGCCCACAGCCCACGGGGTAGTGCATGCTCTCACCTCTCCATTCTCTGATGAAAATATAAAGTTTCCTTTGCTTGGGAACCAAACTCAGTCTCGATCTGTTGGCCCCAATGACACTGAGCAGGGGGACCCTTGTTGGGGTCCACTCTGGAGGATCAGTAACAGAAATTGAGACTATTGTAACTTCAATGAACAGATGTGTGAGCCAAACTGTAGTTAACATAGAACAGTTTATAAGGCTCGGGTAAAATAAGATGTTTCTAACACTTCCATTTGATATTTCCATCACTTTATTATAAGCAAGTTCAGTGAGAAGGTTTGTCCTATTTGTCAGGTCAATATTAGAGAAATGAAGTGATTTCTTTCCAAGGATGTACATCTAATAATCTTGGTTAAAGCTTCAATCTTGTTTTAAATGCTTTTCCATTGAAAATGGTACCTCTCTTTCAGCTCCCCCATTTCTGAGAAGTATAAAATCTTATAATTTATTATTACCAAAGGGGAAAGGTGGGAGGAGGGATAAATTAACAGTTTGGAATTAACACATACACACTGCTATGTATAAAATAGATCATCAACAAGGAACTACTGTATAGCACAGGGAACTACACTCAATATTGTGCAATAACCTATAAGGGGAAATAATCGGAAAAAGAATAGATATTTTTATTGACATCATCTATCAATGACAGTTAAAGTGTAACCTAAGGGAAGCCGGTGGTGAGTGCTTCTGACCCTGAAGACTTCAGTCATCTAAAGTTTGCACTCTGCCTACTTCCCAAGGCCCTTAATGAACATATGTGTAGCCGTAGCTTAAAAAACTCCCCAGTTTGGGTTTCGGGGAGACACTGATTTTGAAAAAGCCCTGGTGTTCTCCTTACATGAATGGGACTCTTCCTACTGCTAAAACATGTCTGTCACATCCAGAGGATGGTATACCGTCTGATCGGGAAGAGTTTGGAAAAGGCATCTCATCTCCTCATCTCCTGGTGCTCGGGTTCACCCCTCCAGCGTCTTTACTAACAGTCTCCCCACTTGGAGATGTCAACACTGTCAACATCCTGTTACGTACAGTTTGGAATTTGTCCAGAGGATGAAGCGGAAGGATGAGGAACAATGAGAGACAAGTCCTAGGTGTTCAGACAGGCACATGTCACTCTAATTTCCAATCAGGAAGATGAATTGACCAAAGGCTAGGGTTGCCCATGGAAACAGTATAGGGCTTGAGGAAATCCCACTGCTTTGTGGCCAGTTCCCATAAACACAAGTTGAACAATGGAACTCAGGGGCAGTAAAATTCACGAAACTGCAGAGTTGAAAATATCTATCACTGAAAAATGTCTTGAGGAAAGTCAGAGAAAAGGATTGGCAAGCAAGGGAGAATGGCAGGAAAGGGATTTGAGGAGGTAGAAAGGACTCGCCATTAAGCACAAGAAAAGGGGCTGAACATTGCCAACATTGCAGTTGGCCAAAAAGGCTGTATGCGTTTTTTTCTGTATATATTCAAGAAAAGGGCATACACTTTTTTAGCCAACCAAACAGGTGGGCACTGGAAATCAATACTACAAAAGATATCACTTCGCATCAGTTAGAAGAGCCATCCTCATAAAGTGTAAACGCCAGAAATGCAGGACAGGGCAAGGAGAAGAGGGAGCCCTGTGAGGCTTATAGTGGAAATGTATATTGCCAACGGCCATTCTGGAGAAGTGTATTGTGTTTACTAAAGCATCTAAAAAATGAGCTACAGAGCATAGGGCACTTGCACTCATGGGCGTATATCTTGGGAAAAACAAAAATCGAGAGGACACAGGCACCCCAATGTTTACTGCCTCTCTGTTTAAAAGATCCTCGACTAGGATATAACTTAAATGTCTCTGGAGGGAAAAAATGGATAGAGATGTGGTACTTATGTAGAGTGGAATATTACTCAGCCTGGAAATCAATGAAATATGGCCAGTTGTAACAACTCCGGAGGAGTTACGTATGATCATTCTAAGTGACATAAATATGTAGAAAACACGCGTAAGGCTGCTAAACGGGAAAGGTGGGGAGGGGTGAGGCATCATCCAGGAGGTTGAAATTAGCAAAGATACCATTCCAAATACCAAACTGATAATCAACAAGGCCTACACGGTAGCTAAAAGAACTGCACTCAGCACACTCAAGTCACCAGAAAAGAATATCTATGACTGGTAAGAATCTGAAAAAGAATTTATTGATGTCTCTCTGTACGTGAATCAAGTGGATGTACAGCAGCAAGAAACAGAGCTTTGAAAATCAGCTGTAACCAATATAGTAATAAATTGAAAAAAATAAACGACAGAGAGACAGAGAAAACCTCTTACAACTTTTCCTCAGGGACGGTGATGCAACATGGATTGAACACATCTAGACCCACAGCAGGATGAGACATAAGGCTGGAAACTGTTCGCGCTAAGAGAAATGTGAGGTTGGGTGAGGAAATGCACACCCTTTAAAGTAATACTACCTGGTACCCATTCAATGGGTCCCAAATCTGCAGGTTCAAGGAATCTTCCTACAGCTAAAACATGCATGGAAAACCCAGAGGACTGTACACCATGTGATCGGGAGATGTGTCTAAAATGCACCTCATTTATCCTCTCCTGGTGCTCCTGTTCATCATTCCAGCCACGTTACTTAGAATCTCCCCACTTAGAGAATCAGCACATTTAAACTTCTGTTTCACACATTTTGCAAATTGTGAGGAGGATGAACGGGAACAGGGGGAAACAATGAGAGAATAGTTGTAGGGGTTTGGACGGGCACATGTCACTCTAATTTCCCATTAAGAATAAGAATTAAAAAAAGGCTCAGCCCGCCTCGCCGGAGCCAAAATAGGGCCTGAAGCAATCCTGCGGTTTTGAGGCCAGCTCACAAAAGAGCAACTTAAAAAATGGAGCTCAGGGTCACTGCAATTCACAAACCTGCAGAGTTATAAATGAAAACTAACGTCCAAAAATATGTTGAGGTAAGGCAAAGAAGAGGATCTGAATGCAAGACAGAATTGCAAGAAACAGATTTCAAGAGATAGATTGGACTCGCCTTTAAAGCACATGAAAAGCGGCAGAATTTCGACAATGATGCAGTTGGCCCAAAAGGGAGTATGCGTTTTTTCCTGAATATATCCAGGAAAAAACGCATACGCACTTTATGGGCAACCAAGCAAGCAAGCAATGCAAATGTGCACAACAAAGAAGTCTCATTTCCCACCGGTCAAAAGGGCCATCCGAAAAAATTGTAAAAACCAGAAATGCAGGACAGGCCATGGAGAACAGGGAGCCTTTATACGCTGATGGACAGTGTGTGAACTGCCGAGAGCCACTCTGGAGAAGTGTATGGTGGTTCCTAAATCATCTAAAAAACAGAGCGACAGAGCATAGGGCACTTCCAATCACGGGAGTATATCTAGGGAAGTCTAAAAATCAACAAGACACAAGCACACCACAGTTTAGGGCTACTCTGTTTACAAGAACCTCAACTTCAGTACACCTTAAATATCCCAGGAAAGAGAACAATGGATAAAGAAAATGTGGTACTTATGTACAATGGAATATCTCTTCACCATGAAATCAATGTAATAAGGCTAGTAGAAGGATAAAGAGTGGATTGAGGTCCGATAATACTACTTGAAATAAGTCAAACAGAAAAAGAAACATATCATAAGATATCACTTATAGAGGGAGGATAAATATGGCTGCACAAAAAATGAATTACAAAACAGAACAGTGTCTCACATTTAGAAAACACACTTATGTCAGCTTAAGGGGAAAGGAGAGGTGGGGTGATGCATAAAACCAGAGTTTGAAATTAGCACAGATACCGTTCAATAAACCAAATAGGTATCAGACAAGATCTACACCTCGCTCAATGAACTGGCCTCAACACACCCTATACACCGCAGAAAAATATATCTGAGTAATAAGAATCTTAAAACCCATGTATTGATATATCTCCATAAGGGAATCAAGTGTGCGCAGAGCGGCACAAACACAGCAGTGAAAATGAGCTAAACCCCATTATAGAAATAAATTTTAAAACCAAAACGCAGAAACAATGAAAGAGAGAAAAATTCTTACAAAATTCACTCAGGGGCTGTGATGCAACCTGGAATGACCACATATAAACCCACAGCTGGATAAGACATAAGGCTGGACACTTGGGGCTGAAAGGATTGGAGAGCTTTGGTGAGCAACTGCTGAAAGTTTAATGCAATACTTCATGCTACTTATTCCAAGGGTCCCAACACTCCAAGTTGAAGGGAATCTTCCTACAGCTAAACCATGCATGGGAAATCCAGCGGATGGTATACCATATGATCGGGAAAGGTTTCTAAAATGCACCTCATTTTCCTCTCCTGGGGCTCCGGATCAACATTCCAGCCACTTTACTAACAACATCTCCACGTGGAGAGTCAATGCCTTTAAGTTCCGGTATCGCACAGTCTGCAGTTAGTGCGGAGGATGAATGGGAATAGGGGGAACCAGTGAGAAAATAGCTGTAGCGGTTTCAATGGGCACATGTCACTCTAATTTCACATCAGGAGGAAGAATTAACCAAAGGCAGAGCAAGGCGTCCCAGAAGAAGAATAGGTCCTGAAGAAATCCTGTGGATATGAGGCAAGATCACAAAAATAAGAGCTGAAAAATGGAGCTAAGGGCCACTGCAATTCAAAAACCTGCAGCGTTATAAAGGCCAACTATTTTCCAAAAGTATATTGAGGTAAGGCTATGAAGAGGCACTGAGAGCAAGGCAGAACTGCAGGAAACCGATTTCAGGAGGTAGACAGGAATTGCACTGAAAACATATGAAAACACTCAGAACGTCGACAATGATGCACTTGGCCAAAAAGGGCGTATGCGTTTTTTCCTGAATATATTCAGGAAAAAACGCATACGCCCTTTTTGGCCAACCAAGCAAGCTTGCAAAGGAAATGTGCACTACAATGAAGTCTCACTGCCCCTCAGTCAAAAGGGCCATCTGAAAAAAGTGTAAAATCCAGAAAGGCAGGACAGGCCATGGAGAACTGGGAGCCTTGTTATGATGATGGGTGGGATGTAAATTGCCAGCAGCCACTCTGGAGAAGTGTATGGTGTTTCCTGAAACATCGAAAAAACAAAGCAACAGAGCCTAGGGCACTTCCACTTATGGTCCTATAGCTTAGGGAAATTAAAATCAAAAAGACACAGCCACCCCAAAGTTTGGGACGGCTCTGTTTACAAGAACCTCGTTTACTGTACAAGTTCAATATCACAGAAAGCGAAAAATGGATAAAGAAGTTGTGGTACTTACGTACAATGCAATATCACTCAGCAATGAAATCTATGTCATCAGGCCCGTAGCAGCATAATGAGTGGATTCAGGTACGATGATTCTAAGTGAAATAACTCACACAGAAAAAGAAATATCATAAGGTATCACTAATACACGGAATGTAAACTTGGCTACACAGGAACTGAATTACAAAACAGAAAAGGGTCTCAAATGTAGAAAACCAACTTATGCTTGCTTAAGGGGAAAGCCGATATGGGGTGCTGCATGAAACCAGAGATTGAAATTGGCACAGATACCATTCCATAAGCCAAAAATATAATAGACAAAAGGTACTCCTTGCTCAACGAAGTGGACTCAACACCCTATATTAAACGCCTAGGAATATACCTGACTAGTAAGAATCTTAAAACCTATGGATTTATATGTCTCCGAAAGAGAATCAAGCGTGTATAGAGCAGCATAAATGCAGCAGTGATAGAATTGGTGAGGTTCGGTGAGCAAATGCAGACCCTTTGAAGTCATATTGCATGGTACCCATTCCATGGGTCTCAACTCTCCAGGTTTAAGGGATTCTTCCTTCAGCTAAAACATGCATGTGCAACCCAGAGTATGATCCACCATGTGATCAGGAAACGTGTTCAAATGTGTCTCAGTTTTCGTCCCATGGTACTCAGGTGCAACATTCCAGACGCTTTACTAACACTCTCCCCACTTGGAGAGTCAGTGCCTTTAACCTCCTGTTTGGCCCAGTTTGCAATTTCTGCGGAAGATGAACAGGAAGATGGAGAACTAATGAGAGACTAGCTGGAGGTGTCTGGACGGGCAAATTTAACTCTCATTTCCCACCAGGAAGAGGAATTAACCAAAGGCACAGCATGCCGTGCCGGAACCAAACTAGGGCCTGAAGCAATCCAGCGGTGTTGCGGCCAGCTCACAAGAAAGCGAGTTGAAGAAAGGAGCTCAGGGGCACTGTAATTCACAAACCTGCAGAGTTATAAATGACAGCTATCTTCCAAAAATATATTGAAGTAAGGCTGCCAAGAGGAGTTGAAAGCGGGGCAGAATTGCAGGAAACCGATTTCAGGAGGTAGACGGGAATTGCATGTAAAGCATAGGAAAAGAGGCAGAACGTCCACAATGATGCACTTGGCCAAAAAGGGCGTATGCGTTTTTTCCTGAATATATTCAGGAAAAAACGCATACGCCCTTTTTGGCCAACCAAGCAAGCTTGCAAAGGAAATCTGCACTACAATGAAGTCTCACTGCCCCCCGGTCAAAAGGGACATCTGTAAAAAGTGTAAAATCCAGAAAGGCAGGACAGGCCATGGAGAACTGGGAGCCTTGTTATGCTGATGGGCGGGATGTAAATTGCCAACACCCACTCTGGAGAAGTGTATGGTGTTTCCTGAAACATCCAAAAAACAAAGCAACAGAGCCTAGGGCACTTCCACTTATGGTCCTATAGCTTAGGGAAATTAAAATCAAAAAGACACAGCCACCCCAAAGTTTGGGACGGCTCTGTTTACAAGAACCTCGTTTACCATACAAGTTCAATATCACAGAAAGCGAAAAATGGATAAAGAAGTTGTGGTACTTACGTACAATGCAATATCACTCAGCAATGAAATCTATGTCATCAGGCCCGTAGCATCATAATGAGTGGATTCAGGTACGATGATTCTAAGTGAAATAAGTCACACAGAAAAGGGAACATCATATGATATCACTACTACACGGAATGTAAACTTGGCTACACAAGAACTGAATTACAAAACAGAACAGGGTGTCAAATGTAGAAAACCAACTTATGCTTGCTTAAGGGGAAAGGTGAGTTGGGGTGCTGCATAAAACCAGAGATTGAAATTAGCACAGATACCGTTCCATAAGCCAAATATATAATAGACAAGAGCTACTCCTTGCTCAACGAAGTGGACTCAACACCCCATATTAAACGCCTAAGAATATACCTGACTAGTAAGAATCGTAAAACCTATGGATTTATATGTCTCCGAAAGAGAATCAAGCGTGTGTACAGCGGCATAAACGCAGCAGTGATAGGATTGCTGAGTTTCGGTGAGCAAATGCATTCCCTTTGAAGTCATATTTCATGGTACCCATTCCATGTGTCTCAACTCTACAGGTTTAATGGATTCTTCCTCCAGGTAAAACATGCATGTGGAACCCAGAGTATGATCCACCGTGTGATCGGAAAACGTGTTCAAATGTGTCTCAGTTTTCGTCCCCTGGTACTCAGGTGCAACATTCCAGACGCTTTACTAACACTCCCCCACTTGGAGAGTCAGTGCCTTTAACCTCCTGTTTGTCCCAGTTTGCAATTTCTGTGGAAAATGAACAGGAATAGGGAGAACCAATGAGAGACTAGGTGGAGGTGTCTGGACGGGTAAATTTAACTCTCATTTCCCACCAGGATGAGGAATTAACCAAAGGCTCAGCGTGCCGTGCCAGAACCACACTAGGGCCTGAAGCAATCCTGCGGTGTTGCGGCCAGCTCACAAGAAAGCAAGTTGAAGAAAGGAGCTCAGGGGCACTGTAATTCACAAACCTGCAGAGTTATACATGACAGCTATCTTCCAAAAATATATTGAAGGAAGGCTGCCAAGAGGACTTGAAAGCGGGGCAGAATTGCAGGAAACCGATTTCAGGAGGTAGACTGGAATTGCATGTAAAGCATAGGAAAAGAGGCAGAACGTCCACAATGATGCACTTGACCAAAAAGGGCGTATGCGTTTTTTCCTGAATATATTCAGGAAAAAACGCATACGCCCTTTTTGGCCAACCAAGCAAGCTTGCAAAGGAAATCTGCACTACAATGAAGTCTCACTGCCCCCCGGTCAAAAGGGCCATCTGAAAAAAGTGTAAAATCCAGAAAGGCAGGACAGGCCATGGAGAACTGGGAGCCTTGTTATGCTGAAGGGCGGGATGTAAATTGCCAGCAGCCACTCTGGAGAAGTGTATGGTGTTTCCTGAAACATCCAAAAAACAAAGCAACAGAGCCTAGGGCACTTCCACTTATGGTCCTATAGCTTAGGGAAATTAAAATCAAAAAGACACAGCCACCCCAAAGTTTGGGCTGGCTCTGTTTACAAGAACCTCGTTTACGGTACAAGTTCAATATCACAGAAAGCGAAAAATGGATAAAGAAGTTGTGGTACTTACGTACAATGCAATATCACTCAGCAATGAAATCTATGTCATCAGGCCCGTAGCAGCATAATGAGTGGATTCAGGTACGATGATTCTAAGTGAAATAAGTCACACAGAAAAAGAAACATCATAAGATATCACTAATACACGGAATGTAAACTTGGCTACACAGGAACTGAATTACAAATCAGAACAGGGTCTCAAAAGTAGAAACCCAACTTATGCTTGCTTAAGGGGAAAGGTGAGTTGGGGTGCTGCATAAAACCAGAGATTGAAATTAGCACAGACACCGTTCCATAAGCCAAATATGTAATAGACAAGAGCTACTCCTTGCTCAACGAAGTGGACTTAACACCCCATATTAAACGCCTAACAATATACCTGACTAGTAAGAATCTTAAAACCTATGGATTTATATGTCTCCGAAAGAGAATCAAGGGTGTGTACAGCGGCATAAACGCAGCAGTGATAGGATTGGTGAGGTTCTGTGAGCAAATGCAGACCCTTTGAAGTCATATTGTATGGTACACATTCCATGGGTCTCAAAACTCCATGTTTAAGGGATTCTTCCTTCAGCTAAAACATGGATGTGGAAACCAGAGTATGATCCACCGTGTGATCGGGAAACGTGTTCAAATGTGTCTCAGTTTTCGTCCCCTCGTACTCGGGTGCAACATTCCAGACGCTTTACTAACACTCTCCCCACTTGGATAGTCAGTGCCTTTAAACTCCTGTTTGGCCCAGTTTGCAATTTCTGCGTAAGATGAACAGGAAGAGGGAGAACCAATGAGAGACTAGCTGGAGGTGTCTGGACGGGCAAATTTAACTCTCATTTCCCACCAGGAAGAGGAATTAACCAAAGGCTCAGCATGCGATGCCGGAACCAAACTAGGGCCTGAAGCAATCCTGCGGTGTTGCGGCCAGCTCACAAGAAAGCGAGGTGAAGAAAGGAGCTCAGGGGCACTGTAATTCACAAACCTGCAGAGTTTAAATGACAGCTATCTTCCAAAAATATATTGAAGGAAGGCTGCCAAGATGTCTTGAAAGCGGGGCAGAATTGCAGGAAACCGATTTCAGGAGGTAGACTGGAATTGCATGTAAAGCATAGGAAAAGAGGCAGAACGTCCACAATGATGCACTTGGCCAAAAAGGGCGTATGCGTTTTTTCCTAAATATATTCAGGAAAAAAAACGTATGCACTTTTTGGCCAACCAAGCAAGCTTGCAAAGGAAATCTGCACTACAATGAAGTCTCACTGCCCCCCGGTCAAAAGGGCCATCTGAAAAATGTGTAAAATCCAGAAAGGCAGGACAGGCCATTGAGAACTGGGAGCCTTGTTATGCTGATGGGCGGGATGTAAATTGCCAGCAGCCACTCTGGAGAAGTGTATGGTGTTTCCTGAAACATCCAAAAAACAAAGCAACAGAGCCTAGGGCACTTCCACTTATGGTCCTATAGCTTAGGGAAATAATAATCAAAAAGACACAGCCTCCCCAAAGTTTGGGACGGCTCTGTTTACAAGAACCTCGTTTACGGTTCAAGTTCAATATCGCAGAAAGCGAAAAATGGATAAAGAAGTTGTGGTACTTACGTATAATGTAATATCACTCAGCAATGAAATCTATGTCATCAGGCCCGTAGCAGCATAATGAGTGGATTCAGGTACGATGATTCTAAGTGAAATAAGTCACACAGAAAAAGAAACATCATAAGATATCACTACTACACGGAATGTAAACTTGGCTAACCAGGAACTGAATTACAAAACAGAACAGGGTGTCAAATCTAGAAAACCGCCTTATGCTTGCTTAAGGGGAAAGGTGAGTTGGGGTGCTGCATAAAACCACAGATTGAAATTAGCACAGATACCGTACAATAAGCCAAATATGTAATAGACAAGAGCTACTCCTTGCTCAACGAAGTGGACTCAAAACCCCATATTAAACGCCTAACAATATACCTGACTAGTAAGAATCTTAAAACCTATGGATTTATATGTCTCCGAAAGAGAATCAAGGGTGTGTACAGTGGCATAAACGCAGCAGTGATAGGATTGGTGAGGTTCTGTGAGCAAATGCAGACCCTTTGAAGTCATATTGTATGGTACACATTCCATGGGTCTCAAAACTCCATGTTTAAGGGATTCTTCCTTCAGCTAAAACATGCATGTGGAAACCAGAGTATGATCCACCATGTGATCGGGAAACGTGATCAAATGTGTCTCAGTTTTCGTCCCCTGGTACTCGGGTGCAACATTCCAGACGCTTTACTAAAACTCTCCCCACTTGGATAGTCAGTGCCTTTAAACTCCTGTTTGGCCCAGTTTCCAATTTCTGCGTAAGATGAACAGGAAGAGGGAGAACCAATGAGAGACTAGCTGGAGCTGTCTGGACAGGCAAATTTAACTCTCATTTCCCACCAGGAAGAGGAATTAACCAAAGGCTCAGCATGCGATGCCGGAACTAAACTAGGGCCTGAAGCAATCCTGCGGTGTTGCGGCCAGCTCACAAGAAAGCGAGTTGAAGAAAGGAGCTCAGGGGCACTGTAATTCACAAACCTGCAGAGTTATAAACAGCTATCGTTCAAAAATATATTGAAGGAAGGCTGCCAAGAGGACTTGAAAGCAGGGCAGAATTGCAGGAAACCGATTGCAGGAGGTAGACTGGAATTGCATGTAAAGCATAGGAAAAGAGGCAGAACGTCCACAATGATGCACTTGGCCAAAAAGGGCGTATGCGTTTTTTCCTGAATATATTCAGGAAAAAACGCATACGCCCTTTTTGGCCAACCAAGCAAGCTTGCAAAGAAATCTGCACTACAATGAAGTCTCACTGCCCCCCGTTCAAAAGGGCTATCTGAAAAAAGTGTAAAATCCAGAAAGGCAGGACAGGCCAGGGAGAAATGGGAGCCTTGTTATGCTGATGGGCGGGATGTAAATTGCCAACAGCCACTCTGGAGAAGTGTATGGTGTTTCCTGAAACATCAAAAAAACAAAGCAACAGAGCCTAGGGCACTTCCACTTATGGTCCTATAGCTTAGGGAAATTAAAATCAAAAAGACACAGCCACCCCAAAGTTTGGGACGGCTCTGTTTACAAGAACCTCGTTTACGGTACAAGTTCAATATCACAGAAAGCGAAAAATGGATAAAGAAGTTGTGGTACTTACGTACAATGCAATATCACTCAGCAATGAAATCTATGTCATCAGGCCCGTAGCAGCATTATGAGTGGATTCAGGTACGATGATTCTAAGTGAAATAAGTCACACAGAAAAAGAAACATCATAAGATATCACTACTACACGGAATGTAAACTTGGCTACACAGGAACTGAATTACAAAACAGAACAGGGTCTAAAATGTAGAAAACCAACTTATGCTTGCTTAAGGGGAAAGCCGATATGGGGTGCTGCATGAAACCAGAGATTGAAATTGGCACAGATACCATTCCATAAGCCAAAAATATAATAGACAAAAGGTACTCCTTGCTCAACGAAGTGGACTCAACACCCTATATTAAACGCCTAGGAATATACCTGACTAGTAAGAATCTTAAAACCTATGGATTTATATGTCTCCGAAAGAGAATCAAGCGTGTATAGAGCAGCATAAACGCAGCAGTGATAGAATTGGTGATGTTCGGTGAGCAAATGCAGACCCTTTGAAGTCATATTGCATGGTACCCATTCCATGGGTCTCAACTCTCCAGGTTTAAGGGATTCTTCCTTCAGCTAAAACATGCATGTGCAACCCAGAGTATGATCCACCATGTGATCAGGAAACGTGTTCAAATGTGTCTCAGTTTTCGTCCCATGGTACTCAGGTGCAACATTCCAGACGCTTTACTAACACTCTCCCCACTTGGAGAGTCAGTGCCTTTAACCTCCTGTTTGGCCCAGTTTGCAATTTCTGCGGAAGATGAACAGGAAGATGGAGAACTAATGAGAGACTAGCTGGAGGTGTCTGGACGGGCAAATTTAACTCTCATTTCCCACCAGGAAGAGGAATTAACCAAAGGCACAGCATGCCGTGCCGGAACCAAACTAGGGCCTGAAGCAATCCAGCGGTGTTGCGGCCAGCTCACAAGAAAGCGAGTTGAAGAAAGGAGCTCAGGGGCACTGTAATTCACAAACCTGCAGAGTTATAAATGACAGCTATCTTCCAAAAATATATTGAAGTAAGGCTGCCAAGAGGAGTTGAAAGCGGGGCAGAATTGCAGGAAACCGATTTCAGGAGGTAGACGGGAATTGCATGTAAAGCATAGGAAAAGAGGCAGAACGTCCACAATGATGCACTTGGCCAAAAAGGGCGTATGTGTTTTTTCCTGAATATATTCAGGAAAAAACGCATACGCCCTTTTTGGCCAACCAAGCAAGCTTGCAAAGGAAATCTGCACTACAATGAAGTCTCACTGCCCCCCGGTCAAAAGGGACATCTGTAAAAAGTGTAAAATCCAGAAAGGCAGGACAGGCCATGGAGAACTGGGAGCCTTGTTATGCTGATGGGCGGGATGTAAATTGCCAACACCCACTCTGGAGAAGTGTATGTTGTTTCCTGAAACATCCAAAAAACAAAGCAACAGAGCCTAGGGCACTTCCACTTATGGTCCTATAGCTTAGGGAAATTAAAATCAAAAAGACACAGCCACCCCAAAGTTTGGGACGGCTCTGTTTACAAGAACCTCGTTTACCATACAAGTTCAATATCACAGAAAGCGAAAAATGGATAAAGAAGTTGTGGTACTTACGTACAATGCAATATCACTCAGCAATGAAATCTATGTCATCAGGCCCGTAGCATCATAATGAGTGGATTCAGGTACGATGATTCTAAGTGAAATAAGTCACACAGAAAAGGGAACATCATATGATATCACTACTACACGGAATGTAAACTTGGCTACACAAGAACTGAATTACAAAACAGAACAGGGTGTCAAATGTAGAAAACCAACTTATGCTTGCTTAAGGGGAAAGGTGAGTTGGGGTGCTGCATAAAACCAGAGATTGAAATTAGCACAGATACCGTTCCATAAGCCAAATATATAATAGACAAGAGCTACTCCTTGCTCAACGAAGTGGACTCAACACCCCATATTAAACGCCTAAGAATATACCTGACTAGTAAGAATCTTAAAACTTATGGATTTATATGTCTCCGAAAGAGAATCAAGCGTGTGTACAGCGGCATAAACGCAGCAGTGATAGGATTGCTGAGTTTCGGTGAGCAAATGCATTCCCTTTGAAGTCATATTGCATGGTACCCATTCCATGTGTCTCAACTCTCCAGGTTTAATGGATTCTTCCTCCAGGTAAAACATGCATGTGGAACCCAGAGTATGATCCACCGTGTGATCGGAAAACGTGTTCAAATGTGTCTCAGTTTTCGTCCCCTGGTACTCAGGTGCAACATTCCAGACGCTTTACTAACACTCCCCCACTTGGAGAGTCAGTGCCTTTAACCTCCTGTTTGGCCCAGTTTGCAATTTCTGTGGAAAATGAACAGGAATAGGGAGAACCAATGAGAGACTAGGTGGAGGTGTCTGGACGGGTAAATTTAACTCTCATTTCCCACCAGGATGAGGAATTAACCAAAGGCTCAGCGTGCCGTGCCGGAAGCAAACTAGGGTCTGAAGCAATCGTACGGTGTTGCGGCCAGCTCACAAGAAAGCAAGTTGAAGAAAGGAGCTCAGGGGCACTGTAATTCACAAACCTGCAGAGTTTAAATGACAGCTATCTTCCAAAAATATATTGAAGGAAGGCTGCCAAGAGGACTTGAAAGCGGGGCAGAATTGCAGGAAAACGATTTCAGGAGGTAGACTGGAATTGCATGTAAAGCATAGGAAAAGAGGCAGAACGTCCACAATGATGCACTTGGCCAAAAAGGGCGTATGCGTTTTTTCCTGAATATATTCAGGAAAAAACGCATACGCCCTTTTTGGCCAACCAAGCAAGCTTGCAAAGGAAATCTGCACTACAATGAAGTCTCACTGCCCCCCGGTCAAAAGGGCCATCTGAAAAAAGTGTAAAATCCAGAAAGGCAGGACAGGCCATGGAGAACTGGGAGCCTTGTTATGCTGAAGGGCGGGATGTAAATTGCCAGCAGCCACTCTGGAGAACTGTATGGTGTTTCCTGAAACATCCACAAAACAAAGCAACAGAGCCTAGGGCACTTCCACTTATGGTCCTATAGCTTAGGGAAATTAAAATCAAAAAGACACAGCCACCCCAAAGTTTGGGCTGGCTCTGTTTACAAGAACCTCGTTTACGGTACAAGTTCAATATCACAGAAAGCGAAAAATGGATAAAGAAGTTGTGGTACTTACGTACAATGCAATATCACTCAGCAATGAAATCTATGTCATCAGGCCCGTAGCAGCATAATGAGTGGATTCAGGTACGATGATTCTAAGTGAAATAAGTCACACAGAAAAAGAAACATCATAAGATATCACTACTACACGGAATGTAAACTTGGCTACACAAGAACTGAATTACAAAACAGAACAGGGCCTCAAATGTAGAAAACCAACTTATGCTTGCTTAAGGGGAAAGGTGAGTTGGGGTGCTTCATAAAACCAGAGATTGAAATTAGCACAGATACCGTTCCATAAGCCAAATATGTAATAGACAAGAGCTACTCCTTGCTCAACGAAGTGGACTCAACACCCCATATTAAACGCCTAAGAATATACCTGACTAGTAAGAATTTTAAAACCTATGGATTTATATGTCTCCGAAAGAGAATCAAGCGTGTGTACAGAGGCATAAGCGCAGCAGTGATAGGATTGGTGAGGTTCGGTGAGCAAATGCAGACCCTTTGAAGTCATATTGCATGGTACCCATTCCATGGGTCTCAACTCTCCAGGTTTAAGGGATTCTTCCTTCAGCTAAAACATGCATGTGGAACCCAGAGTATGATCCACCGTGTGATTGGAAAACGTGTTCAAATGTGTCTCAGTTTTCGTCCCCTGGTACTCGGGTGCAACATTCCAGATGCTTTACTAACACTCTCCCCACATGGAGAGTCAGTGCCTTTAACCTCCTGTTTGGCCCAGTTTGCAATTTCTGTGGAAAATGAACAGGAATAGGGAGAACCAATGAGAGACTAGGTGGAGGTGTCCGGACGGGCAAATTTAACTCTCATTTCCCACCAGGAAGAGGAATTAACCAAAGGCTCAGCGTGCCATGCCAGAAGCACACTTGGGCCCGAAGCAATCCTGCGGTGTTGCGGCCAGCTCACAAGAAAGCGAGTTGAAGAAAGGAGCTCAGGGGCACTGTAATTCACAAACCTGCAGAGTAATAAATGACAGCCATCTTCCAAAAATATATTAAAGTAAGGCTGCCAAGAGGAGTTGAAAGCGGGGCAGAATTGCAGGAAACCGATTTCAGGAGGTAGACTGGAATTGCATGTAAAGCATAGGAAAAGAGGCAGAACGTCCACAATGATGCACTTGGCCAAAAAGGGCGTATGCGTTTTTTCCTGAATATATTCAGGAAAAAACGCATACGCCCTTTTTGGCCAACCAAGCAAGCTTGCAAAGGAAATCTGCACTACAATGAAGTCTCACTGACCCCCGGTCACAAGGGCCATCTGAAAAAAGTGTAAAATCCAGAAAGGCAGGACAGCCCATGGAGAACTGGGAGCCTTGTTATGCTGATGGGCAGGATGTAAATTGCCAACAGCCACTCTGGAGAAGTGTATGATGTTTCCTGAAACATCAAAAAAACAAAGCAACAGAGCCTAGGGCACTTCCACTTATGGTCCTATAGCTTAGGGAAATTAAAATCAAAAAGACACAGCCACCCCAAAGTTTGGGACGGCTCTGTTTACAAGAACCTCATTTACGGTACAAGTTCAATATCACAGAAAGCGAAAAATGGATAATGAAGTTGTGGTACTTACGTACAATGCAATATCACTCCGCAATGAAATCTATGTCATCAGGCCCGTAGCAGCATAATGAGTGGATTCAGGTACGATGATTCTAAGTGAAATAAGTCACACAGAAAAAGAAACATCATAAGATATCACTACTACACGGAATGTAAACTTGGCTACACAAGAACTGAATTACAAAACAGAACAGGGTGTCAAATGTAGAAAACCAACTTATGCTTGCTTAAGGGGAAAGGTGAGTTGGGGTGCTTCATAAAACCAGAGATTGAAATTAGCACAGATACCGTTCCATAAGCCAAATATGTAATAGACAAGAGCTACTCCTTGCTCAACGAAGTGGACTCAACACCCCATATTAAACGCCTAAGAATATACCTGACTAGTAAGAATCTTAAAACCTATGGATTTATATGTCTCCGAAAGAGAATCAAGTGTGTGTACAGCGGCATAATCGTAGCAGTGATAGGATTGGTGAGGTTCGGTGAGCAAATGCAGACCCTTTGAAGTCATATTGCATGGTACCCATTCCATGGGTCTCAACTCTCCATGTTTAAGGGATTCTTCCTTCAGCTAAAACATGCATGTGGAACCCAGAGTATGATCCACCGTGTGATCAGAAAACGTGTTCAAATGTGTCTCAGTTTTCGTCCCCTGGTACTCGGGTGCAACTTTCCAGATGCTTTACTAACACTCTCCCCACTTGGAGAGTCAGTGCCTTTAACCTCCTGTTTGGCCCAGTTTGCAATTTCTGTGGAAAATGAACAGTAATAGGGAGAACCAATGAGAGACTAGCTGGAGGTGTCCGGACGGGCAAATTTAACTCTCATTTCCCACCAGGAAGAGGAATTAACCAAAGGCTCAGCGTGTCATGCCGGAACCACACTAGGGCCCGAAGCAATCCTGCGGTGTTGCGGCCAGCTCACAAGAAAGCGAGTTGAAGAAAGGAGCTCAGGGGCACTGTCATTCACAAACCTGCAGTTATAAATGACAGCTATCGTCAAAAATATATTGAAGGAAGGCTGCCAAGAGGACTTGAAAGCGGGGCAGAATTGCAGGAAACCGATTTCAGGAGGTAGACTGGAATTGCATGTAAAGCATAGGAAAAGAGGCAGAACGTCCACAATGATGCACTTGGCCAAAAAGGGCGTATGCGTTTTTTCCTGAATATATTCAGGAAAAAACGCATACGCCCTTTTTGGCCAACCAAGCAAGCTTGCAAAGGAAATCTGCACTACAATGAAGTCTCACTGCCCCCCGGTCAAAAGAGGCATCTGAAAAAAGTGTAAAATCCAGAAAGGCAGGACAGGCCATGGAGAATTGGGAGCCTAGTTATGCTGATGGGCGGGATGTAAATTGCCAGCAGCCACTCTGGAGAAGTGTATGGTGTTTCCTGAAACATCTGAAAAACAAAGCAACAGAGCCTAGGGCACTTCCACTTATGGTCCTATAGCATAGGGAAATTAAAATCAAAAAGACACAGCCACCCCAAAGTTTGGGACGGCTCTGTTTACAAGAACCTCGTTTACGGTACAAGTTCAATATCGCAGACAGCGAAAAATGGATAAAGAAGTTGTGGTACTTACGTACAATGCAATAACAATCAGCAATGAAATCTATGTCATCAGGCCCATAGCAGCATAATGAGTCAATTCAGGTACGATGATTCTAAGTGAAATAAGTCACACAGAAAAAGAAACATCATAAGATATCACTACTACACGGAATGTAAACTTGGCTACACAGGAACTGAATTACAAAACAGAACAGGGTCTATAATGTAGAAAACCAACTTATGCTTGCTTAAGGGGAAAGGTGAGTTGGGGTGCTGCATAAAACCAGAGATTGAAATTAGCACAGATACCATTCCATAAGGCAAATATGTAATAGACAAGAGCTACTCCTTGCTTAACGAAGAGGACACAGCATGCCATATTAAACGCATAAGAATATACCTGACTAGTAAGTATCTTAAAACCTATGGATTTATATGTCTCCGAAAGAGAATCAAGCATGTGTACAGCGCCATAAGTGCAGCAGTGATAGGATTGGTGAGGTTCTGTGTAAATGCAGACCCTTTGAAGTCATATTGCATGGTACCCATTCCATGGGTCTCAACTCTCCAGGTTTAAGGGATTCTTCCTTCAGCTAAAACATGCATGTGGAACCCAGAGTATGATCCACCGTGTGATCGGGAAACGTGTTCAAATGTGTCTCAGTTTCCGTCCCCTGGTACTCGGGTGCAACATTCCAGACGCTTTACTAACACTTTCCCCACTTGGAGAGTCAGTGCCATAAACCTCCTGTTTGGCCCAGTTTGCAATTTCTGCGGAAAATGAACAGGAATAGGGAGAACAAATGAGAGACTAGCTGGAGGTGTCTGGACGGACAAATTGAACTCTCATTTCCCACTAGCAAGAGGAAGTAACCAAAGGCTCAGCGTGTCATGCCGGAACCACACTAGAGCCTGAAGCAATCGTGCGGTGTTGCGGCCAGCTCACAAGAAAACGAGTTGAAGAAAGGAGCTCAGGGGCAGTGGAATTCACAAACCTGCAGAGCTATAAATGACAGCTATCGTCCAAAAATATATTGAAGTAAGGCTCTGAAGAGGACTTGAAAGCGGGGCAGAATTGCAGGAAACCGATTTCAGGAGGTAGACTGGAATTGCATGTAAAGCATAGGAAAAGAGGCAGAACGTCCACAATGATGCACTTGGCCAAAAAGGGCGTATGCGTGTTTTCCTGAATATATTCAGGAAAACACGCATACGCCCTTTTTGGCCAACCAAGCAAGCTTGCAAAGATAATCTGCACTACAATGAAGTCTCACTGCCCCCCTGTCAAAAGGGCCATCTGAAAAATGTGTAAAATCCAGAAAGGCAGGACAGGCCATGGAGAACTGGGAGCCTAGTTATGCTGATGGGCGGGATGTAAATTGCCAACAGCCACTCTGGAGAAGTGTATGGTGTTTCCTGAAACATCTGAAAAACAAAGCAACAGAGCCTAGGGCACTTCCACTTATGGTCCTATAGCTTAGGGAAATTAAAATCAAAAAGGCACAGCCACCCCAACGTTTGGGACCGCTCTGTTTACAAGAACCTCGTTTATGGTACAAGTTCAATATTGAAGAAAGCGAAAAATGGATAAAGAAGTTGTGGTACTTACGTACAATGCAATATCACTCAGCAATGAAATCTATGTCTTCAGGCCCATAGCAGCATAATGAGTGGATTTAGGTACGATGATTCTAAGTGAAATAAGTCACACAGAAAAAGAAACATAATAAGATATCACCACTACACGGAATGTAAACTTGGCTACACAGGAACTGAATTACAAAACAGAACAGGGTCTCTAATGTAGAAAACCAACTTATGCTTGCTTAAGGGGAAAGGTGAGTTGTGGTGCTGCATAAAACCAGAGATTGAAATTAGCACAGATACCATTCCATAAGCCAAATATGTAATAGACAAGAGCTACTCCTTGCTCAACGAAGAGGACACAACACCCCATATCAAACGCCTAAGAATATACATGACTAGTAAGTATCTTAAAACCTATGGATTTATATGTCTCCGAAAGAGAATCAAGCGTGTGTACAGCGGCATAAGTGCAGCAGTGATAGGATTTTGAGGTTCGGTGAGCAAATGCAGACCCTTTGAAGTCATATTGCATGGTACCCATTCCATGGGTCTCAACTCTCCATGTTTAAGGGATTCTTCCTTCAGCTAAAACATGCATGTGGAACCCAGAGTATGATCCACCGAGTGATCGGGAAACGTGTTCAAATGTGTCTCAGTTTTCGTCCCCTGGTACTCGGGTGCAACATTCCAGACGCTTTACTAACACTCTCCCCACTTGGAGAGTCAGTGCCTTTAACCTCCTGTTTGGCCCAGTTTGCAATTTCTGCATAAGATGTATAGGAATAGGGAGAACCAATGAGAGACTAGCTGGAGGTGTTTCGACGGGCAAATTTAACTCTCATTTCCCACCAGGAAGAGGAATTAACCAAAGGCTCAGCGTGACGTGCCAGAACAGATTACAGCCTGAAGCAATCCTGTGGTGTTGCGGCCAGCTCACAAGAAAGCGAGTTGAAGAAAGGAGCTCAGGGGCACTGTAATTCACAAACCTGCAGAGTTATAAACCACAGCTATCGTCCAAAAATATATTGAAGTAAGGCTGCCAAGAGGACTTGAAAGCGGGGCAAAATTGCTGGAAACCGATTTCAGAAGGTACACGGGAGTCGCTCTTAAAGCATAGGAAAAGAGACAGAACTTGGAAAATAATGCACTTGGCAAAAAAGGGCATATGTGTTTTATCCAGAGCTCTCATAACTTAGGGGAGGAGATTCCCAGCAGGCTCCAACTGCCACCTGAGGGCTCACATTGCCAAGGCACGTGAGCAAGCCAGGCAGGAGTTACCTCACAGCACAGGTCCCATCTCACAGAAGGGTGAGTAACCCAGCCAACATCAGACTCTCACCAGAGGGCCCAATCACCAAGGGGATGGGAACCAGGCAGGAGTGTCTTCACACCAGTGGGGCCACATCATCGAAAGGTGAGGTACTCAGCACATGTGTCCTCAAACCAGAGGACCCACATCACCAAGGGCCTCAGAGTGAGGCAGGCAGGAGTAGCCTGAAAACACTGGGCCCATTGAATAAAAAAGTGAGGAATCCAGCAGTTGGAACCTCCCAGCAGGCAGCCCAGAGTACCGAGGCTATGGGATCAAGGCCACAGTGAACTCACAGAAGAGACCCATATCATGAAACTGAGCAACCCAGCCATTGTGACCTCAGAACAGGAGGCACACTTCCCCATGGGGATGGAAATCTGGTAGGAGTGTCCTCGCACCACTGTGAACGTATCAGAAAATTTTGGGTGACCAGCATTTAGGGCCTGACACCAGAGGACCCTCATCACCAAGGGAAGGAGGCTCCCAGCAGGCTCCAACTGCCACCAGCGGGCTGACGTTGCCAAGGCGATGTGTGCCAACCAGGCACGAATGACCTCACAGCAGAGGGCCCACCTCAGAGAAGTGTGACAAACCCAGTCAGGATCAGACTCGCACCAGAGGGCCCACATCACCAAATGGATTGGAACCAGGCAGGAGTGTCCTCACATGAGTAGGGCCACATCATCTAAAGATGAGGAACCCAGAACATGTGGCTTCAAACCATAAGACAGCCATCACCAAGGGGCTGGGAGTGAGGCAGGCAGGAGGAGTCTCATAACAGAGGGCTCAAAAATAAGAAAGGTGAGGAATCCAGCAGTTGGAACCTCCCAGCAGGCGGCCCAGAGCACAGAGGCTAGGGGATCCAGGCCAGAGTGAACTAACACCAGACAGCCCACATCATGAAACTGTGAGCAACCCAGACATTGGGACCTCAGAGCAGAAGGCCCACATCCCCATGGTGTTGGGAACATGACAGGAGTGTCCTGGCATCACTGGGCTCACATCAGAAAACGTGGGGTGCTCAGAAGTTAGGGCCTAACGCTAGAGGGCACTCATCACCGAGAGGAGGAGGCTCCCAGCAGGCTCTAGTGGCCACCAGAGGGCCAACGTCGCCAAGGCGATGTGTGCCAGCCTGGCAGGAGTGACCTCACAGCAGAGGACCCACCTCACAGAAGGGTGAGGAACACAGCCAGGATCAGACTCTCACCAGAGGGCCCACATCACCAAGGGGATGGGAACCAGACAGGAGTGTCCCCACACCAGTGAGACAACATCATCGAAAGGTGAGGATCCCAGCACATGTGTCCTCAAACCAGAGGAACCACATCAACAAGGGTTTCGGAATGAGGCTGGCAGGACCGGCCTCACAACACAGGGTCCATAGAATATAAAAGTTGAGGAATCCAGCATTTGGAACCTCCCAGCAAGTGGCCCAGAGCACCAAGGCTATGGGATCCAGGCCGCAGTGAACTCACAGCAGAGGGCCCACATCATGAACCTGTGAGCAGCCCAGCCGTTGAGACCTCAGAACAGAAGGCCCACATCCCCATTGGGATGGGAACCTGGCAGGAGTGGCTTCGCACCACTTAGTACATATCAGAAAATGTTAGGAGCCCAGCAGTTAAGGCCTGACGTCAGAGGGCCCTCATCACAGAGGTGAGGAGGCTCCCAGCAGGGTCCAAGTGCCACCAGAGGGCTCATGTCAACAAGGCGAGGTGAGCAACCCAGGCAAGAGTTACCTGATAGTAGAGGGCCCACCTCACAGATGGGTGAGGAACCCAGCCAGGATCAGACACTCACCAGAGGGCCCACATCACAAAGGGGATAGGAACCAGTCAGGATTATCCTCACACCAGTGGGGCCTCATCATCTTAAGGTGAGGAACCCAGCACATGTGTCCTCAAACCAGAGGACCTACATCACCAAGGGCCTTGGAGTGAGGCAGGCAGGAGTAGCCTCACAACACAGGGCACATAATATAAAAAACGTGAGGATTCCAGCGTTTAGACCTTCCAGCAGGCGGCCCAGAACACCGAGGCTATGGGATCCAGGCCACAGTGAACTCACAGCAGAGGGCCCACATCATAAAACTGTGAGCAACCCAGGCGTTGGGACCTCAGCGCAGAAGGCCCACATCCCCATGGGAATGGGAACCTGGTTGGAGGGTCCTCGCACCACTGGGCGCACATCAGAAAATGTGGGGAGCCCACCATTTTGGGCCTGACGCCAGAGGACCGTCATCACCGAGAGGAGGAGGCACCCTGCCTGCTCCAACTGCCACCAGAGGGCTCACGTCTCCAAGGTGATGTGTGCCAGCCAGGCAGGAGTGACCTCACAGCAGAGAGCCTACCTCACAGAACGTTGAGGAACCCAGCCAGGATTAGACTCTCGCCAGAGGGCCCACCTCACCAAGGGGATGGGAACCAGGCAGGAGTGTCCTCACACGAGTGGGGCCACATCATCAAAAGGTGAGGAATGCAGCACATGTGGCCTCAAGCCATAGGACAGTCATCACCAAGGGGCTGGCAGTGAGGCAGGCAGGAGGAGCCTCACAACAGAGGGCACATAGAATAAAAAAGTTGAGGAATCCAGCAGTTGGAACGTCCCAGCAGGCGGCTCAGAGCACCAATGATAAGGGATCCTTGCCGGAGTGAACTCACAGCAGAGGGCCCACATCATGGCACTGTGAGCAAGCCAGCCGTTTTGACCTCAGAGCAGAAGGCCCATATCCCCATGGGGATGGGAACCTGGCAAGAGTGTCCTCACTCACTTGGCGCACATCAGAAAATGTGGGGAGCCCAGCAGTTATGGCCTAAGGCAAGAGGGCCCTCATCACTGAGGGGAGGAGGATCCCAGCACACTCCAACTGCCAACAGAGGGCCCACGTCGCCAAGGTGACGTGTGCCAGACAGGCATGATTGACCTCACAGCAGAGGGCCCACCTCACAGAAGGGTGAGGAACCCAGCCAGGATCAGACTCTCACCTGAGGGCCCACATCAGCAAGGGGATGGGAACCAGTCAGGACTGTCTTCCCTCCAGTGGGGTCACATCATCGAAAGGTGCGGAACCCAGCACATGTGGCCTCAAATCAGAGGACACATATCACAAAGGGAATGGGAGTGAGGCAGGCAGGAGTAGCCTAAAAACAGAGGGCCCAAAGAATAAGAAAGGTGAGGAATCCAGGAGTTGGAACCTCCCAGCAGGCGGCCGAGAGCACAGAAACTATGGGATGCAGGCAGGAGTGAACTAACAGCAGAGAGCCCACATCATGAAACTGTGAGCAACCCAGGCGTTGGCACCTCAGAGCAGAAGGCCCACAACCCCATGGAGATGGGATCCTAAGAGGAGTGCCAAAGCATCACTGGGCTCACTAAGAAAAGTTGGTGAGCCCAGCAGTTAGGGCCTGACGCAAGAGGGCCCTCATCACCGGGAGGAGGAGATTCCCAGCACGCTCCAACTGCCACCACACGGCTGAATTCACCAAGGCAATGTGTGCCAGCCATGCAGGAGTGACCTATCAGCAGAGGGTCTCCCTCACAGAAGGGTGAAGAACACAGCCAGGAACAGACTCTCACCAGGGGGTCCACATAACCACATGGATGAGAACCAGGCAGGAGTCTCCTCACACTAGTGGGGCCACATCATCGAAAGGTGAGGAACCCAGCAAAGGTGGCCACAAACCAGAGGACCCACATGACCAAGGGGTTGAGAGTGAGGTAGGTGTCTGGACGGGCATATTTAACACTCATTTCCCACCAGGAAGAGGAATTAACCAAAGGCTCAGCGTGCTATGCTGGAACCACACTAGGGCCTGAAGCAATCCTGCGGTGTTGCGGCCAGCTCACAAGAAAAGGAGTTGAAGAAAGGAGCTCAGGGGCACTGTCATTCACAAACATGCAGAGTTATAAATGACAGCTATCGTTCAAAAATATATTGAAGGAAGGTTGCCAAGAGGACTTGAAAGTGGGGCAGAATTGCAGGAAACCGATTTCAGGAGGTAGACTGGAATTGCATGTAAAGCATAGGAAAAGAGGCAGAACGTCCACAATGATGCACTTGGCCAAAAAGGGCATATGCGTTAGTTCCTGAATATATTCAGGAAAAAACGCATACGCCCTTTTTGACCAACCAAGCAAGCTTGCAAAGGAAATCTGCACTACAATGAAGTCTCTCTGCCCCCGGGTCAAAAGGGACATCTGAAAAAAGTGTAAAATCCAGAAAGGCAGGACAGGCCATGGAGAAATGGGAGCCTTGTTATGCTGATGGGCGGGATGTAAATTGCCAACAGCCACTCTGGAGAAGTGTATGGTGTTTCCTGAAACATCTAAAAAACAAAGCAACAGAGCCTAGGGCACTTCCACTTATGGTCCTATAGCTTAGGGAAATTAAAATCAAAAAGACACAGCCACCCCAAAGTTTGGGACCGCTCTGTTTACAAGAACCTCATTTACGGTACAAGTTCAATATCGCAGAAAGCGAAAAATGGATAAAGAAGTTGTAGTACTTACATACAATGCAATATCACTCAGCAATGAAATCTATGTCATCAGGCCCGTAGCAGCATAATGAGTGGATTCAGGTACGATGATTCTAAGTGAAATAAGTCACACAGAAATAGAAACATCATAAGATATCACTACTACACGGAATGTAAACTTGGCTACACAGGAACTGAATTACAAAACAGAACAGGGTCTCTAATGTAGAAAACCAACTTATGCTTGCTTAAGGGGAAAGGTGAGTTGGAGTGCTGCATAAAACCAGAGATTGAAATTAGCACAGATACCGTTCTATAAGCCAAATATGTAATAGACAAGAGCTACCCCTTGCTCAACGAAGAGGACACAACACCCCATATTAAACGCCTAAGAATGTACCTGACTAGTAAGAATCTTAAAACCTATGGATTTATATGTCTCCGAAAGAGAATCAAGCGTGTGTACAGCGGCATAACTGCAGCAGTGATAGGATTGGTGAGGTTTGGTGAGCAAATGCAGACCCTTTGAAGTCATATTGCATGGTACCCATTCCATGGGTCTCAACTCTCCAAGTTTAAGGGATTCTCCCTTCATCTAAAACATGCACGTGGAACCCAGAGTATGATCCACCGTGTGATCGGGAAACGTGTTCAAATGTGTCTCAGTTTTCGTCCCCTGGTACTCGGGTAAAACATTCCAGACGCTTTACTAACACTCTCCCCACTTGGAGAGTCAGTGCCTTTAACCTCCTGTTTGGCCCAGTTTGCAATTTCTGCGGAAAATGAACAGGAATAGGGAGAACCAATGAGAGACTAGCTGGAGGTGTCTGGACGGGCAAATTTAACTCTCATTTCCCACTAGGAAGAGGAATTGACCAAAGGCTCAGCGTGCCATGCCGGAACCACACTACGGCCTGAAGTAATCCTGCGGTGTTGCGGCCAGCTTACAAGAAAGCGAGTTGAAGAAAGAAGCTCAGGGGCACTGTCATTCACAAACCTGCAGAGTTATAAATGACAGCTATTTTCCAAAAATATATTGAAGTAAGGCTGCCAAGAGGACTTGAAAGCGGGGCAGAATTGCAGGAAACCGATTTCAGGAGGTAGACTGGAATTGCATGTAAAGCATAGGAAAAGAGGCAGAACGTCCACAATGATGCACTTGGCCAAAAAGTGCATATGCGTTTTTTCCTGAATATATTCAGGAAAAAACGCATACGTCCTTTCTGGCCAACCAAGCAAGCTTGTAAAGGAAATATGCACTACAATGAAGTCTCACTGCCCCCCGGTCAAAAGGGCCATCTGAAGAAAGTGTAAAATCCAGAAAGGCGGAACAGGCCATGGAGAACTGGGAGCCTTGTTATGCTGATGGGTGGGATGTAAATGGTCAACAGCCAATCTGAAGAAGTGTTTGGTGTTTCCTGAAACATTTAAAAAACAAAGCAACAGAGCATAGGGCACTTCCACTTATGGTCCTATGGCTTAGGGAAATTAAAATCAAAAAGACACAGCCACCCCAAAGTTTGGGACGGCTCTGTTTACAAGAACCTCGATTGCGGTACAAGTTCAATATCGCAGAAAGCGAAAAATGGATAAAGAAGTTGTGGTACTTACGTACAATGCAATATCACTCAGCAATAAAGTCTATGTCATCAGGCCCATAGCAGCATAATGAGTGGATTCAGGTACGATGATTCTAAGTGAAATAAGTCACACAGAAAAAGAAACATCATAAGGTATCACCACTACACGGAATGTAAACTTGGCTACACAGGAACTGAATTACAAAACAGAACAGGGTCTCTAATGTAGAAAACCAACTTATGCTTGCTTAAGGGGAAAGGTGATTTGGGGTGCTGCATAAAACCAGAGATTGAAATTAGCACAGATACCATTCCATAAGCCAAATATGTAATAGACAAGAGCTACTCCTTGCTCAACGAAGAGGACACAACACCCCATATCAAACGCCTAAGAATATACATGACTAGTAAGAATCTTAAAACCTATGGATTTATATGTCTCCAAAAGAGAATCAAGCGTGTGTACAGCGGCATAAGTGCAGCAGTGATAGGACTGGTGAGGTTCGGTGAGCAAATTCAGACCCTTTGAAATCTTATTGCATGGTACACATTCCATGGGTCTCAACTCTCCAGGTTTAAGGGATTCTTCCTTCAGCTAAAACATGCATGTGGAACCCAGAGTATGATCCACCGTGTGATCGGGAAACGTGTTCAAATGTGTCTCAGTTTTCGTCCCCTGGTACTCGGGTGCAACATTCCAGACGCTTTACTAACACTCTCCCCACTTGGAGAGTCAGTGCCTTTAACCTCCTGTTTGGCCTAGTTTGCTATTTCTGCGGAAAATGAACAGGAATAGGGAGAACCAATGAGAGATTAGCTGGAGGTGTCTGGACGGGCAAATTTAACTCTCATTTCCCACCAGGAAGAGGAATTAACCAAAGGTTCAGCGTGCCATGCCGAAACCACACTAAGGCCTGAAGCAATCCTGCGGTGTTGCGGCCAGCTCACAAGAAAGCGAGTTGAAGAAAGGAGCTCAGGGGCACTGTCATTCACAAACCTGCAGAGTTATAAATGAAAGCTATTGTCCAAAAATATATTGAAGTAAGGCTGCCAAGAGGACTTGAAAGCGGGGCAGAATTGCAGGAAACCGATTTCAGGAGGTAGACTGGAATTGCATGTAAAGCATAGGAAAAGAGGCAGAACGTCCACAATGATGCACTTGGCCAAAAAGGGCGTATACGTTTTTTCCTGAATATATTCAGGAAAAAACGCATACGCCCTTTCTGGCCAACCAAGCAAGCTTGCAATGTAAATCTGTACTAAAATGAAATCTCACTGCCCCCTGGTCAAAAGGGGCATCTGAAAAAAGTGTAAAATCCAGAAAGGTAGGACAGTCCATGGAGAACTGGGAGTCTTCTTATGCTGATGGGCTGGATGTAAATTGACAACAGCCACTCTGGAGAAGTGTTTGGTGTTTCGGGAAACATCTAGAAAACAAAGCAACAGAGCCTAGGGCACTTCCACTTATGGTCCTATAGCTTAGGGAAATTAAAATCAAAAAGACACAGCCACCCCAAAGTTTGGGACGGCTCTGTTTACAAGAACCTCGTTTACGGTACAAGTTCAATATCGCAGAAAGCGAAAAATGGATAAAGAAGTTGTGGTACTTACGTTCAATGCAATATCACTCAGCAACGAAATCTATGTCATCAGGCCCATAGCAGCATAATGAGTGGATTCAGGTACGATGATTCTAAGTGAAATAAGTCACACAGAAAAAGAAACATCATAAGGTATCACCACTACACCGAATGTAAACTTGGCTACACAGGAACTGAATTACAAAACAGAACAGGGTCTCTAATGTAGAAAACCAACTTATGCTTGCTTAAGGGGAAAGGTGATTTGGGGTGCTGCATAAAACCAGAGATTGAAATTAGCACAGATACCATTCCATAAGCCAAATATGTAATAGACAAGAGCTACTCCTTGCTCAACGAAGAGGACACAACACCCCATATCAAACGCCTAAGAATATACATGACTAGTAAGAATCTTAAAACCTATGGATTTATATATCTCCGAAAGAGAATCAAGCATGTGTACAGCGGCATAAGTGCAGCAGTGATAGGATTGGTGAGGTTCGGTGAGCAAATTCAGACCCTTTGAAATCTTATTGCATGGTACACATTCCATGGGTCTCAACTCTCCAGGTTTAAGGGATTCTTCCTTCAGCTAAAACATGCGTGTGGAACCCAGAGTATGATCCATCGTGTGATCGGGAAACGTGTTCAAATGTGTCTCAGTTTTCGTCCCCTGGTACTCGGGTGCAACATTCCAGACGCTTTACTAACACTCTCCCCACTTGGAGAGTCAGTGCCTTTAACCTCCTGTTTGGCCTAGTTTGCAATTTCTGCGGAAAATGAACAGGAATAGGGAGAACCAATGAGAGATTAGCTGGAGGTGTCTGGACGGGCAAATTTAACTCTCATTTCCCACCAGGAAGAGGAATTAACCAAAGGTTCAGCGTGCCAGGCCGAAACCACACTAGAGCCTGAAGCAATCCTGCGGTGTTGCGGCCAGCTCACAAGAAAGCGAGTTGAAGAAAGGAGCTCAGGGGCACTGTCATTCACAAACCTGCAGAGTTATAAATGAAAGGTATTGTCCAAAAATATATTGAAGGAAGGCTGCCAAGAGGACTTGAATGTGGGGCAGAATTGCAGGAAACCGATTTCAGGAGGTACACTGGAATTGCATGTAAAGCATAGGAAAAGAGGCAGAACGTCCACAATGATGCACTTGGCCAAAAAGGGCGTATGCGTTTTTTACTGAATATATTCAGGAAAAAACGCATACGCCCTTTCTGGACAACCAAGCAAGCTTGCAATGTAAATCTGTACTAAAATGAAGTCTCACTGCTCCCCGGTCAAAAGGGGCATCTGAAAAAAGTGTAAAATCCAGAAAGGCAGGACAGTCCATGGAGAACTGGGAGCCTTGTTATGCTGATGGGCGGGATGTAAATTGATAACAGTCACTCTGGAGAAGTGTTTGGTGTTTCCTGAAACATCTAGAAAACAAAGCAACAGAGCCTAGGGCACTTCCACTTATGGTCCTATACCTTAGGGAAATTAAAATCAAAAAGACACAGCCACCCCAAAGTTTGGGACGGCTCTGTTTACAAGAACCTCGTTTACGGTACAAGTTCAATATCGCAGAAAGCGAAAAATGGATAAAGAAGTTGTGGTACTTACGTTCAATGCAATATCACTCAGCAATGAAATCTATGTCATGAGGCCCGTAGCAGCATAATGAGTGGATTCAGGTACGATGATTCTAAGTGAAATAAGTCACACAGAAAAAGAAACATCATAAGATATCACTACTACACGGAATGTAAACTTGGCTACACAGGAACTGAATTACAAAACAGAACAGGGTCTCAAATGTAGAAAACCAACTTATGCTTGCTTAAGGGGAAAGGTGAGTTGGGGTGCGGCATAAAACCAGAGATTGAAATTAGCACAGATAACGTTCCATAAGCCAAATATGTAATAGACAAGAGCTACTCCTTGCTCAATGACGTGGACTCAACATCCCATATTAAACGCCTAAGAATATACCTGACTATTAAGAATCTTAAAACCTATGGATTTATATGTCTCCAAAAGAGAATAAAGCGTGTGTACAGTATCATAAACGCAGCAGTGATAGGATTGGTGAGGTTCGGTGAGCAAATGCAGACTCTTTGAAGTCATATTGCATGGTACCCATTCCATGGGTCTCAACTCTCCATGTTTAAGGGATTCTTCCTTCAGCTAAAACATGCATGTGGAACCCAGAGTATGATCCACCGTGTGATCGGGAAACGTGTTCAAATGTGTCTCAGTTTTCGTCCCCTGGTACTCGGGTGCAACCTTCCAGACGCTTTACTAACACTCTCCCCACTTGGAGAGTCAGTGCGTTTAACCTCCTGTTTGGCCCAGTTCGCAATTTCTGTGGAAAATGAACAGGAATAGGGAGAACCAATGAGAGACTAGGTGGAGGTGTCTGAACGGGCAAATTTAACTCTCATTTCCCACCAGGAAGAGGAATTAACCAAAGGCTCAGCATGAGATGCCGGAACCAAACTAGGGCCTGAAGCAATCCTGCGGTGTTGCGGCCAGCTCACAAGAAAGCGAGTTGAAGAAAGGAGCTCAGGGGCACTGAAATTCACAATCCTGCAGAGTTATAAATGACAGCTATCGTCCAAAAATATATTGAAGGTAGGCTGCCAAGAGGACTTGAAAGCGGGGCAGAATTGCAGGAAACCGATTTCAGGAGGTAGACAGGAATTGCATGTAAAGCATAGGAAAAGAGGCAGAACGTCCACAATGATGCACTTGGCCAAAAAGGGCGTATGCGTTTTTTCCTGAATATATTCAGGAAAAACGCATATGCACTTTTTGGACAACCAAGCAAGCTTGCAAAGGAAATCTGAACTACAATGAAGTCTCACTGCCCCCCGGTCAAAAGGGCCATCTGAAAAAAGTGTAAAATCCAGAAAGGCAGGACAGGCCATGGAGAACTGGGAGCCTTGTTATGCTGATGGGCGAGATGTAAATTGCCAGCAGCCACTCTGGAGAAGTGTATGGTGTTTCCTGAAACATCCAAAAAACAAAGCAACAGAGCCTAGGGCACTTCCATTTATGGTCCTATAGCTTAGGGAAATTAAAATCAAAAAGACACAGCCACCCCAAAGTTTGGGACAGCTCTGTTTACAAGAACCTCATTTACGGTACAAGTTCAATATCACTGAAAGCGAAAAATGGATAAAGAAGTTATGGTACTTACGTACAATGCAATATAACTCAGCAATGAAATCTATGTCATCAGGCCCGTAGCAGCATAATGAGTGGATTCAGGTACGATGATTCTAAGTGAAATGAGTCACACAGAAAAAGAAACATCATAAGATATCACTACTACACGGAATGTAAACTTGGCTACACAGGAACTGAATTACAAAACAGAACAGTGTGTCAAATGTAGAAAACCAACTTATGCTTGCTTAAGGGGAAAGGTGAGTTGGGGTGCTGCATAAAACCAGAGATTGAAATTAGCACAGATACCGTTCCATAAGCCAAATATGTAATAGACAAGAGCTACTCCTTGCTCAACAAAGTGGACTCAACACACCATATTAAACGCCTAAGTATATACCTGACTAGTAAGAATCTTAAAACCTATGGATTTATATGTCTCCGAAAGAGAATCAAGCGTGTGTACAGCGGCATAAATGCAGCAATGATAGGATTGTTGATGTTCGGTGAGCAAATGCAGACCCTTTGAAGTCATATTGCATGGTACCCATTCCATGGGTCTCAACTCTCCATGTTTAAGGGATTCTTCCTTCAGCTAAAACATGCATGTGGAACCCAGAGTATGATCCACCGTGTGATCGGGAAACGTGTTCAAATGTGTCTCAGTTTTCGTCCCCTGGTACTCGGGTGCAACATTCCAGACGCTTTACTAACACTCTCCCCACTTGGAGAGTCAGTGCCTTTAACCTCTTGTTAGGCCCAGTTTCCAATTTCTGTGGAAAATGAACAGGAATAGGGAAAACCAATGAGAGACTACGTCGAGGTGTCTGGACGGGCAAATTTAACTCTCATTTCCCACCAGGAAGAGGAATTAACCAAAGGCTCAGCATGCCATGCCAGAACCACACTAGGGCCAGACGGAATCTTGTGGTGTTGCGGCCAGCTCACAAGAAAGCGAGTTGAAGAAAGGAGCTCAGGGGCACTGTAATTCACAAACCTGCAGAGTTATAATTGACAGCTATCTTTCAAAAATATATTGAAGTAAAGCTGCCAAGAGGAGTTGAAAGCGGGGCAGAATTGCAGGAAACCGATTTCAGGAGGTAGACTGGAATTGCATGTAAAGCATAGGAAAAGAGGTAGAACGTCCACAATGATGCACTTGGCCAAAAAGGGCGTATGCGTTTTTTCCTGAGTATATTCAGGAAAAAACGCATATGTACTTTTTGGACAACCAAGCAAGCTTGCAAAGGAAATCTGCACTACAATGAAGTCTCACTGCCCCCCGGTCAAAAGGGCCATCTGAAAAAAATGTAAAATCCAGAAAGGGAGGACAGGCCATGGAGAACTGGGAGCCTTGTTATGCTGATGGGCGGGATGTAAATTGCCAGCAGCCACTCTGGAGAAGTGTATGGTGTTTCCTGAAACATCGAAAAAACAAAGCAACGGAGCCTAGGGCACATCCACTTATGGTCCTATAGCTTAGGGAAATTAAAATCAAAAAGACACAGCCACCCCAAAGTTTGGGACGGCTCTGTTTACAAGAACCTCGTTTACGGTACAAGTTGAATACCACAGAAAGCGAAAAATGGATAAAGAAGTTGTGGTACTTACGTACAATGCAATATCACTCAGCAATGAAATCTATGTTATCAGGCCCGTAGCAGCATAATGAGTGGATTCAGGTACGATGATTCTAAGTGAAATAAGTCACACAGAAAAAGAAACATCATAAGATATCACTACTACACGGAATGTAAACTTGGCTACACAAGAACTGAATTACAAAACAGAACAGGGTGTCAAATGTAGAAAACTAACTTATGCTTGCTTAAGGAGAAGGGTGAGTTGGGGTGCTGCATAAAACCAGAGATTGAAATTAGCACAGATACCGTTCCATAAGCCAAATATGTAATAGACAAGAGCTACTCCTTGCTCAACGAAGTGGACTCAACACCCCATATTAAACCCCTAAGAATATACCTGACTAGTAAGAATCTACCTGAATAGTAAGAATCTTAAAACCTATGGATTTATATGTCTCCCAAAGAGAATCAAGCGTGTGTACAGCGGCATAAACGCAGCAGTGATAGGATTGGTGAGGTTCGGTGGGCAAATGCAGACCCTTTGAAGTCATATTGCATGGTACCCATTCCATGGGTCTCAACTCTCCAGGTTTAATGGATTCTTCCTTCAGCTAAAACATGCATGTGGAACCCAGAGTATGATCCAGCGTGTGATCGGGAAACGTGTTCAAATGTGTCTCAGTTTTCGTCCCCTGGTACTCGGGTGCAACATTCCAGCCGCTTTACTAACACTCTCCCCACTTGGAGAGTCAGTGCCTTTAACCTCCTGTTTGGCCCAGTTTGCAATTTCTGTGGAAAATGTACAGGAATAGGGAGAACCAATGAGAGACTAGGTGGAGGTGTCTGGACGGGCAAATTTAACTCTCATTTCCCACCAGGAAGAGGAATTAACCAAAGGCTCAACATGCCATGCCGGAACCAAACTAGGGCCTGAAGCAATCCTGCGGTGTTGCTGCCAGCTCACAAGAAAGCGAGTTGAAGAAAGGAGCTCAGGGGCACTGTAATTCACAAACCTGCAGAGTTATAAATGACAGCTATCTTCCAAAAATATATTGAAGTAAGGCAGCCAAGAATAGTTGAAAGCGGGGCAGAATTGCAGGAAACCGATTTCAGGAGGTAGACTGGAATTGCATGTAAAGCATAGGAAAGGAGGCAGAACGTCCACAATGATGCACTTGGCCAAAAAGGGCGTATGCGTTTTTTCCTGAATATATTCAGGAGAAAACGCATACGCCCTTTTTGGCCAACCAAGCAAGCTTGCAAAGGAAATCTGCACTACAATGAAGTCTCACTGCCCCCCCGGTCAAAAGGGCCATCTGAAAAAAGTGTAAAATCCAGAAAGGCAGGACAGGCCATGGAGAACTGGGAGCCTTGTTATGCTGATGGGCGGGATGGAAATTGCCAGCAGCCACTCTGGAGAAGTGTATGGTGTTCCCTGAAACATCCAAAAAACAAAGCGATAGAGCCTAGGGCACTTCCACTTATGGTCCTATAGCTTAGGGAAATTAAAATCAAAAAGACACAGCCACCCCAAAGTTTGGGACGGCTCTGTTTACAAGAACCTCGTTTACGGTACAAGTTGAATATCACAGAAAGCGAAAAATGGATAAAGAAGTTGTGGTACTTACGTACAATGCAATATCACTCAGCAAAGAAATCTATGTCACCAGGCCCGTAGCAGCATAATGAGTGGATTCAGGTACGATGATTCTAAGTGAAATAAGTCACACAGAAAAAGAAACATCATAAGATATCACTACTGCACGGAATGTAAACTTGGCTACACAAGAACTGAATTACAAAACAGAACAGGGTGTCAAATGTAGAAAACCAACTTATGCTTGCTTAAGGGGAAAGGTGAGTTGGGGTGCTGCATAAAACCAGAGATTGAAATTAGCACAGATACCGTTCCATAAGCCAAATATGTAATAGACAAGAGCTACTCCTTGCTCAACGAAGTGGACTCAACACCCTATATTAAACACCTAAGAATATACCTGACTAGTAAGAATCTTAAAACCTATGGATTTATATGTCTCCGAAAGAGAATCAAGCGTGTGTACAGTGGCATAAACGCAGCAGTGATAGGATTGTTGAGGTTCGGTGAGCAAATGCAGACCCTTTGAAGTCATATTGCATGGTACCCATTCCATGGGTCTCAACTCTCCAGGTTTAAGGGATTCTTCCTTCAGCTAAAACATTCATGTGGAACCCAGAGTACGATCCACCGTGTGATCGGAAAACGTGTTCAAATGTGTCTCAGATTTCATCCCCTGGTACTCGGGTGCAACATTCCAGAAGCTTTACTAACACTCTCTCCACTTGGAGAGTCAGTGCCTTTAACCTCCTGTTTGGCCCAGTTTGCAAATTGTGCGTAAGATGAACAGGAATAGGGAGAACTAATGAGAGACTAGGTGGAGGTGTCTGGACGGGCAAATTTAACTCTCATTTCCCACCAGGAAGAGGAATTAACCAAAGGCTCAGCGTGCCATGCCAGAAGCACACTAGGGCCTGAAGCAATCCTGCGGTGTTGCGGCCAGCTCACAAGAAAGCGAGTTGAAGAAAGGAGCTCAGGGGCACTGTAATTCACAAACCTGCAGAGTTATAAATGACAGCTATCTTCCAAAAATATTTTGAAGTAAGGCTGCCAAGAGGAGTTGAAAGCGGGGCAGAATTGCAGGAAACCGATTTCAGGAGGTAGACTGGAATTGCATGTAAGGCATAGGAAAAGAGGCAGAACGTCCACAATGATGCACTTGGACAAAAAGGGTGTATGCGTTTTTTCCTGAATATATTCAGGAAAAAACGCATACGCACTTTTTGGCCAACCAAGCAAGCTTGCAAAGGAAATCTACACTACAATGAAGTCTCACTGCCCCGCGGTCAAAAGGGCTATCTGAAAAAAGTGTAAAATCCAGAAAAGCAGGACAGGCCATGGAGAACTGGGAGCATTGTTATGCTGATGGGCGGGATGTAAATTGCCAACAGCCACTCTGGAGAAGTGTATGGTGTTTCCTGAAACATCTAAAAGACAAAGCAACAGAGCCTAGGGTACTTCCACTTATGGTCCTATAGCTTAGGGAAATTAAAATAAAAAAGACACAGCCACCCCAATGTTTCGGCCGGCTCGGTTTACAACAACCTCGTTTCCGGTACAAGTTCAATATCACAGAAAGCGAAAAATGGATAAAGATGTTGTGGTACTTACGTACAATGCAATATCACTCAGCAATGAAATCTATGTCATCAGGCCCGTAGCAGCATAATGAGAGGATTCAGGTACGATGATTCTAAGTGAAATAATTCACACAGAAAAAGAAACATTGTAAGATATCACTACTACACGGAATGTAAACTTGGCTACACAGGAACTGAATTACAAAACAGAACAGGGTCTCAAATGTAGAAAACCAACTTATGCTTGCTTAAGGGGAAAGGTGAGTTGGGGTGCGGCATAAAAGCAGAGATTGAAATTAGCACAGATACCGTTCCATAAGCCAAATATGTAATAGACAAGAGCTACTCCTTGCTCAACGAAGTGGACTCAACACCCCATATTAAACGCCTAAGAATATACCTGACTAGTAAAAATCTTAAAACCTATGGATTTGTATGTCTCCAAAAGAGAATCAAGCGTGTGTAAAGCGGCATAAACGCAGCAGTGATAGGATTGGTGAGGTTCGGTGAGCAAATGCAGACCCTTTGAAGTCATATTGCATGGTACCCATTCCATGGGTCTCAACTCTCCATGTTTAAGGGATTCTTCCTTCAGCTAAAACATGCATGTGGAACCCAGAGTACGATCCACCGTGTGATCGGAAAACGTGTTCAAATGTGTCTCAGTTTTCGTCCCCTGGTACTCGGGTGCAACATTCCAGACGCTTTACTAACACTCTCCCAACTTGGAGAGTCAGTGCCTTTAACCTCCTGTTTGGCCCAGTTTGCAATTTCTGTGGAAAATGAACAGGAATAGGGAGAACCAATGAGAGACTAGGTGGAGGTGTCTGGACGGGCAAATTTAACTCTCATTTCCCACCAGGAAGAGGAATTAACCAAAGGCTCAACATGCCGTGCCGGAACCAAACTAGGGCCTGAAGCAATCCTGCGGTGTTGCTGCCAGCTCACAAGAAAGCGAGTTGAAGAAAGGAGCTCAGGGGCACTGTAATTCACAAACCTGCAGAGTTATAAATGACAGCTATCTTCCAAAAATATATTGAAGTAAGGCAACCAAGAATAGTTGAAAGCGGGGCAGAATTGCAGGAAACCGATTTCAGGAGGTAGACTGGAATTGCATGTAAAGCATAGGAAAAGAGGCAGAACGTCCACAATGATGCACTTGGCCAAAAAGGGCGTATGCGTTTTTTCCTGAATATATTCAGGAGAAAACGCATACGCCCTTTTTGGCCAAACAAGCAAGCTTGCAAAGGAAATCTGCACTACAATGAAGTGTCACTGCCCTCCGGTCAAAAGGGCCATCTGAAAAAAGTGTAAAATCCAGAAAGGCAGGAGAGGCCATGGAGAACTGGGAGCCTTGTTATGCTGATGGGCGGGATGTAAATTGCCAGAAGCCACTCTGGAGAAGTGTATGGTGTTTCCTGAAGCATCCAAAAAACAAAGCAACAGAGCCTAGGGCACTTCCACTTATGGTCCTATAGCTTAGGGAAATTAAAATCAAAAAGACACAGCCACCCCAAAGTTTGGGACGGCTCTGTTTACAAGAACCTCGTTTACCGTAGAAGTTCAGTAGCACAGAAAGCGAAAAATGGATAAAGAAGTTGTGGTACTTACGTACAATGCAATATCACTAAGCAATGAAATCTATGTCATCAGGCCCGTAGCAGCATAATGAGTGGATTCAGGTACGATGATTCTAAGTGAAATAAGTCACACAGAAAAAGAAACATCATAAGATATCACTACTACACGGAATGTAAACTTGGCTACACAAGAACTGAATTACAAAACAGAACAGGGTGTCAAATGTAGAAAACCAACTTATGCTTGCTTAAGGGGAAAGGTGAGTTGGGGTGCTGCATAAAACCAGAGATTGAAATTAGCACAGATACCGTTCCGTAAGCCAAATATGTAATAGACAAGAGCTACTCCTTGCTCAACGAAGTGGACTCAACACCCCACATTAAACGCCTAAGAATATACCTGACTAGTAATAATCTTAAAACCTATGGATTTATATGTCTCCAAAAGAGAATCAAGCATGTGTACAGCGGCATAAACGCAGCAGTGATAAGATTGGTGAGGTTTGATGAGCAAATGCAGAACCTTTGAAGTCATATTGCATGGTACCCATTCCATGGGTCTCAACTCTCCATGTTTAAGGGATTCTTCCTTCAGCTAAAACATGCATGTGAAACCCAGAGTATGATCCACCGTGTGATCGGAAAACGTGTTCAAATGTGTCTCAGTTTTCGTCCCCTGGTACTCGGGTGCAACATTCCAGACGCTTTACTAACACTCTCCCCACTTGGAGAGTCAGTGCCTTTAAAATCCTGTTCGGCCCAGTTTGCAATTTCTGTGGAAAATGAACAGGAATAGGGAGAACCAATGAGAGACTAGGTGGAGGTGTCCGGACGGGCAAATTTAACTCTCATATCCCACCAGGAAGAGGAATTAACCAAAGGCTCAGCGTGCCATGCCGGAACCACACTAGGGCCAGAAAGAATCCTGCGGTGTTGCGGCAGCTCATAAGAAAGCGAGTTGAAGAAAGGAGCTCAGGGGCACTTTAATTCACAAACCTGCAGAGTTATAAATGACAGCTATCTTCCAAAAATATATTGAAGTAAGGCAGCCAAGAGGAGTTGAAAGCGGGGCAGAATTGCAGGAAACCGATTTGAGGAGGTAGACTGGAATTGCATGTAAAGCATAGGAAAAGAGGCAGAACGTCCACAATGATGCACTTGGCCAAAAAGGGCGTATGCGTTCTTTCCTGAATATATTCAGGAAAGAACGCATACGCCCTTTTTGGCCAACCAAGCAAGCTTGCAAAGGAAATCTGCACTACAAAGAAGTCTCACTGCCCCCGAGGTCAAAAGGGCCATCTGAAAAAAGTGTAAAATCCAGAAAGGCAGGACAGGCCATGGAGAACTGGGAGCCTTGTTATGCTGATGGGCGGGATGTAAATTGCCAGCAGCCACTCTGGAGAAGTGTATGGTGTTTCTTGAAACATCCAAAAAACAAAGCAACAGAGCCTAGGGCACTTCCACTTATGGTCCTATAGCTTAAGGAAATTAAAATCAAAAAGATACAGCCACCCCAAAGTTTGGGACGGCTCTGTTTACAAGAACCTCGTTTACGGTACAAGTTCAATATCACAGAAAGCGAAAAATGGATAAAGAAGTTGTGGTACTTACGTACAATGCGATATCACTCAGCAATGAAATCTATGTCATCAGGCCCGAGACAGCATAATGAGTGGATTCAGGTACGATGATTCTAAGTGAAATAAGTCACACAGAAAAAGAAACATCATAAGATATCACTACTACACGGAATGTAAACTTGGCTACACAGAAACAGAATTACAAAACAGAACAGGGTGTCAAATGTAGAAAACCAACTCATGCTTGCTTAAGGGGAAAGGTGAGTTGGGGTGCTGCATACAACATGAGATTGAAATTAGCACAGATACCATTCCGTAAACCAAATATGTAATAGACAAGAGCTACTCCTTGCTCAACGAAGTGGACTCAACACCCCATATTAAACGCCTAAGAATATACCTGACTAGTAAGAATCTTAAAACCTATGGATTTATATGTCTCCGAAAGAGAATCAAGCGTGTGTACAGCGGCATAAACGCAGCAGTAATAGGATTGGTGAGGTTCGGTGAGCAAATGCAGACCCTTTGAAGTCATATTGCATGATACCCATTCCATGGTTCTCAACTCTCCATGTTTAAGGGATTCTTCCTTCAGCTAAAACATGCATGTGGAACCCAGAGTATGATCCACCGTGTGATCGGAAAACGTGTTCAAATGTGTCTCAGTTTTCGTCCCCTGGTACTCGGGTGCAACATTCCAGACGCTTTACTAACACTCTCCCCACTTGGAGAGTCAGTGCCTTTAACCTCCTGTTTGGCCCAGTTTGCAATTTCTGTGGAAAATGAACAGGAATAGGGAGAACCAATGAGAGACTATGTGGAGGTGTCCGGACGGGCAAATTTAACTCTCATTTCCCACCAGGAAGAGGAATAAACCAAAGGCTCAGCATGACTTGCCGGAACCAAACTAGGGCCTGAAGCAATCCTGCGGTGTTGCGGCCAGCTCACAAGAAAGCGAGTTGAAGAAAGGAGCTCAGGGGCACTCTAATTCACAAACCTGCAGAGTTATAAATGACAGCTATCTTCCAAAAATATATTGAAGTAAGGCTGCCAAGAGGAGTTGAAATCGGGGCAGAATTGCAGGAAACCGATTTGAGGAGGTAGACTGGAATTGCATGTAAAGCATAGGAAAAGGGGCAGAACGTCCACAATGATGCAATTGGCCAAAAATGGTGTATGAGTTTTTTCCTGAATATATTCAGGAAAAAACGCATACGCACTTTTTTGCCAACCAAGCAAGCTTGCAAAGGAAATCTGTACTACAATGAAGTCTCACTGCCCCCCGGTCAAAAGGGCCATCTGAAAAAAGTGTAAAATCCAGAAAGGCAAGACAGGCCATGGAGAACTGGGAGCCTTGTTATGCTGGTGGGCGGGATGTAAATCGCCAGAAGCCACTCTGGAGAAGTGTATGGTGTTTCCTGAAACATCCAAAAAACAAAGCAACAGAGCCTAGGGCACTTCCACGTATGGTCCTATAGCTTAGGTAAATTAAAATCAAAAAGACACAGCCACCCCAAAGTTTGGGACGGCTCTGTTTACAAGAACCTCGTTTACGGTACAAGTTCAATATCACAGAAAGCGAAAAATGGATAAAGAAGTTGTGGTACTTACGTACAATGCGATATCACTCAGCAATGAAATCTATGTCATCAGGCCCGTGACAGCATAATGAGTGGATTCAGGTACGATGATTCTAAGTGAAATAAGTCACACAGAAAAAGAAACATCATATGATATCACTACTACACGGAATGTAAACTTGGCTACACAGAAACAGAATTACAAAACAGAACAGGGTGTCAAATGTAGAAAACCAACTCATGCTTGCTTAAGGGGAAAGGTGAGTTGGGGTGCTGCATACAACAAGAGATTGAAATTAGCACAGATACCGTTCCGTAAGCCAAATATGTAATAGACAAGAGCTACTCCTTGCTCAACGAAGTGGACTCAACACCCCATATTAAACGCCTAAGAATATACCTAACTAGTAAGAATCTTAAAACCTATGGATTTATATGTCTCCGAAAGAGAATCAAGCGTGTGTACAGCGGCATAAACGCAGCAGTAATCGGATTGGTGAGGTTCGGTGAGCAAATGCAGACCCTTTGAAGTCATATTGCATGGTACCCATTCCATGGGTCTCAACTCTCCAGGTTTAAGGGATTCTTCCTTCAGCTAAAACATGCATGTGGAACCCAGAGGATGATCCACCGTGTGATCGGAAAACGTGTTCAAATGTGTCTCAGTTTTCGTCCCCTGGTACTCGGGTGCAACATTCCAGACGCTTTACTAACACTCTCCCCACTTGGAGAGTCAGTGCCTTTAACCTCCTGTTTGGCCCAGTTTGCAATTTCTGTGGAAAATGAACAGGAATAGGGAGAACCAATGAGAGACTAGGTGGAGGTGTCTGGACGGGCAAATTTAACTCTCATTTCCCACCAGGAAGAGGAATTAACCAAAGGCTCAGCATGTCGTGCCAGAACAAAACTAGGGCCTGAAGCAATCCTGCGGTGTTGCGGCCAGCTCACAAGAAAGCGAGTTGAAGAAAGCAGCTCAATGGCACTGTAATTCACAAACCTGCAGAGTTATAAATGACAGCTATATTCCAAAAATATATTAAAGTAAGGCAGCCAAGAATAGTTGAAAGCGGGGCAGAATTGCAGGAAACCGATTTCAGGAGGTAGACTGGAATTGCATGTAAAGCATAGGAAAAGAGGCAGAACGTCCACAATGATGCACTTGGCCAAAAAGGGCGTATGCGTTTTTTCCTGAATATATTCAGGAAAAAATGCATACGCCCTTTTTGGCCAACCAAGCAAGCTCGCAAAGGAAATATGCACTACAATGAAGTCTCACTGCCCCCCGGTCAAAAGGGCCATCTGAAAAATGTGTAAAATCCAGAAAGGCAGGACAGGCCATGGAGAACTGGGAGCCTTGTTATGCTGATGGGCAGTATGTAAATTGCCAGCAGCCACTCTGGAGAAGTGTATGGTGTTTCCTGAAACATCCAAAAAACCAAGCAACAGAGCCTAGGGCACTTCCACTTATGGTCCTATAGCTTAGCGAAATTAAAATGAAAAAGACACAGCCACCCAAAAGTTTGGGACGGCTCTGTTAACAAGAACCTCGTTTACGGTACAAGTTCAATATCACAGAAAGCGAAAAATGGATAAAGAAGTTGTGGTACTTAAGTACAATGCAATATCACTCAGCAATGAAATCTATGTCATCAGGCCCGTAGCAGCATAATGAGTGGATTCAGGTACGATGATTCTAAGTGAAATAAGTCACACAGAAAAAGAAACATCATAAGATATCACTACTACACGGAATGTAAACTTGGCTACACAGAAACAGAATTACAAAACACAACAGGGTGTCAAATGTAGAAAACCAACTCATGCTTGCTTAAGGGGAAAGGTGAGTTGGGGGGCTGCATACAACAAGAGATTGAAATTAGCACAGATACCGTTCCATAAGCCAAATATGTAATAGACAAGAGCTACTCCTTGCTCAACGAAGTGGACTCAACACCCCATATTAAACGCCTAAGAATATACCTGACTAGTAAGAATCTTAAAACCTATGGATTTATATATCTGCGAAAGAGAATCAAGCGTGTGTACAGCGGCATAAATGCAGCAGTGATAGGATTGGTAAGGTTCGGTGAGAAAATGAAGACCCTTTGAAGTCATATTGTATGGTACCCATTCCATGGGTCTGAAAACTCCATGTTTAAGGGATTCTTCCTTCAGCTAAAACATGCACGTGGAACCCATAGTATGATCCACCGTGTGATCAGGAAACGTGTTCAAATGTGTCTCAGTTTTCGTCCCCTGGTACTCGGGTGCAACATTCCAGACGCTTTACTAACACTCTCCCCACTTGGAGAGTCAGTGCCTTTAACCTCCTGTTTGGCCCAGTTTGCAATTTCTGTAGAAAATGAACAGGAATAGGGAGAACCAATGAGAGACTAGGTGGAGGTGTCTGTACGGGCAAATTTAACTCTCATTTCCCACCAGGAAGAGGAATAAACCAAAGGCTCAGCATGCCTTGCTGGAACCAAACTAGCGCCTGAAGCAATCCTGCGGTGTTTCGGCCAGCTCACAAGAAAGCGAGTTGAAGAAAGCAGGTCAATGGCACTGTAATTCACAAACCTGCAGAGTTATAAATGACAGCTATCTTCCAAAAATATATTGAAGTAAGGCAGCCAAGAATAGTTGAAAGTGGGGCAGAATTGCAAGAAACCGATTTCAGGAGGTAGACTGGAATTGCATGTAAAGCATAGGAAAAGAGGCAGAACGTCCACAATGATGCACTTGGCCAAAAAGGGCGTATGCGTTTTTTCCTGAATATATTCAGGAAAAAACGCATACGCCCTTTTTGGCCAACCAAGCAAGCTTGAAAAGGAAATCTGCACTACAATGAAGTCTCACTGTCCCCCGGTCAAAAGGGCCATCTGAAAAAAGTGTAAAATCCAGAAAGGCAAGACAGGCCATGGAGAACTGGGAGCCTTGTTATGCTGATGGGCGGGATGTAAATTGCCAGCAGCCACTCAGGAGAAGTGTATGGTGTTTCCTGAAACATCCAAAAAACAAAGCAACAGAGCCTAGGGCACTTCCACTTATGGTCCTATAGCTTAGGGAAATTAGAATCAAAAAGACACAGCCACCCCAAAGTTTGGGACGGCTCTGTTCACAAGAACCTCGTTTACGGTACATGTTCAATATCACAGAAAGCGAAAAATGGATAAAGAAGTTGTGGTACTTACGTACAAAGCAATTTCACTCAGCAATGAAATCTATGTCATCAGGCCTGTAGCAGCATAATGAGTAGATTCAGGTACGATGATTCTAAGTGAAATAAGTCACACAGAAAAAGAAACATCATAAGATATCACTACTACACGGAATGTAAACTTGGCTACACAGAAACAGAATTACAAAACAGAACAGGGTGTCAAATGTAGAAAACCAACTCATGCTTGCTTAAGGGGAAAGGTGAGTTGGGGTGCTGCATACCACAAGAGATTGAAATTAGCACAGATACCGTTCCATAAGCCAAATATGTAATAGACAAGAGCTACTCCTTGCTCAACGAAGTGGACTCAACACCCCATATTAAACGCCTAAGAATATACCTGACTAGTAAGAATCTTAAAACCTATGGATTTATATGTCTCCGAAAGAGAATCAAGACTGTGTACAGCAGCATAAACGCAGCAGTGATAGGACTGGTGAGGTTCAGTGAGCAAATACAGACCCTTTGAAGTCATATTGCATGGTACCCATTCCATGGGTCTCAACTCTCCATGTTTAAGGGATTCTTCCTTCAGCTAAATCATGCATGTGGAACCCAGAGTATGATCCACCATGTGATCGGGAAACGTGTTCAACTGTGTCTCAGTTTTCGTCCCCTGGTACTCGGGTCCAACATTCCAGACACTTTACTAACACTCTCCCCACTTGGAGAATCGGTGCCTTTAACCTCCTGTTTGCCCAGTTTGCAATTTCTGTGGAAAATGAGCAGGAATAGGGAGAACCAATTAGAGACTAGGTGGAGGTGTCTGGACGGGCAAATTGAACTCTCATTTCCCACCAGGAAGAGGAATTAACCAAAGGCTCAACATGCCATGCCGGAACCACACTAGGGCTAGAAGGAATCATGCGGTGTTGCGGCCAGCTCACAAGAAAGCGAGTTGAAGAAAGGAACTCAGTGGCACTGTAATTCACAAACCTGCAGAGTTATAAATGACAGCTACCTTCCAAAAATATATTGAAGTAAGGCCGCCAAGAGGAGTTGAAAGCGGGGCAGAATTGCAGGAAACTGATTTCAGGCGGTACACTGGAATTGCATGTAAAGCATAGGAAAAGAGGCAGAACGTCGACAATGATACACTTGGCCAAAAAGGGCATAAGCGTTTTTTCCTGAATATATTCAGGAAAAAACGCATATGCAATTTTAGGCCAACCAAGCAAGCTTGCAAAGGAAATCTGCACTACAATGAAGTCTCACTGCCCCCCGGTCAAAAGGGCCATCTGAAAAAAGTGTAAAATCCAGAAAGGCAGGACAGGCCATGGAGAACTGGGAGCCTTGTTATGCTGATGGGCGGGATGGAAATTGCCAGCAGCCACTCTGGAGAAGTGTATGGTGTTCCCTGAAACATCCAAAAAACAAAGCGATAGAGCCTAGGGCACTTCCACTTATGGTCCTATAGCTTAGGGAAATTAAAATCAAAAAGACACAGCCACCCCAAAGTTTGGGACGGCTCTGTTTACAAGAACCTCGTTTACCGTACAAGTTCAATATCACAGAAAGCGAAAAATGGATAAAGAAGTTGTGGTACTTACGTACAATGCAATATCACTCAGCAATGAAATCTATGTCATCAGGCCCGTAGCAGCATAATGAGTGGATTCAGGTACGATGATTCTAAGTGAAATAAGTCACACAGAAAAAGAAACATCATAAGATATCACTACTGCACGGAATGTAAACTTGGCTACACAAGAACTGAATTACAAAACAGAACAGGGTGTCAAATGTAGAAAACCAACTTATGCTTGCTTAAGGGGAAAGGTGAGTTGGGGTGCTGCATAAAACCAGAGATTGAAATTAGCACAGATACCGTTCCATAAGCCAAATATGTAATAGACAAGAGCTACTCCTTGCTCAACGAAGTGGACTCAACACCCCATATTAAACACCTAAGAATATACCTGACTAGTAAGAATCTTAAAACCTATGGATTTATATGTCTCCCAAAGAGAATCAAGCGTGTGTACAGCGGCATAAACGCAGCAGTGATAGGATTGGTGAGGTTCGGTGAGCAAATGCAGGACCTTTGAAGTCATATTGCATGGTACCCATTCCATGGGTCTCAACTGTCCAGGTTTAAGGGATTCTTCCTTCAGCTAAAACATGCATGTGGAACCCAGAGTATGATCCACCGTGTGATCGGGAAACGTGTTCAAATGTGTCTCAGTTTTCGTCCCCTGGTACTCGGGTACAACATTCTAGATGCTTTACTAACACTCTCCCCACTTGGAGAGTCAGTGCCTTTAACCTCCTGTTTGGCCCAGTTTGCAATTTCTGCGGAAAATGAACAGGAATAGGGAGAACAAATGAGAGACTAGCTGGAGGTGTCTGGACGGACAAATTGAACTCTCATTTCCCACTAGCAAGAGGAAGTAACCAAAGGCTCAGCGTGTCATGCCGGAACCACACTAGAGCCTGAAGCAATCGTGCGGTGTTGCGGCCAGCTCACAAGAAAACGAGTTGAAGAAAGGAGCTCAGGGGCAGTGGAATTCACAAACCTGCAGAGCTATAAATGACAGCTATCGTCCAAAAATATATTGAAGTAAGGCTCTGAAGAGGACTTGAAAGCGGGGCAGAATTGCAGGAAACCGATTTCAGGAGGTAGACTGGAATTGCATGTAAAGCATAGGAAAAGAGGCAGAACGTCCACAATGATGCACTTGGCCAAAAAGGGCGTATGCGTGTTTTCCTGAATATATTCAGGAAAACACGCATACGCCCTTTTTGGCCAACCAAGCAAGCTTGCAAAGATAATCTGCACTACAATGAAGTCTCACTGCCCCCCTGTCAAAAGGGCCATCTGAAAAATGTGTAAAATCCAGAAAGGCAGGACAGGCCATGGAGAACTGGGAGCCTAGTTATGCTGATGGGCGGGATGTAAATTGCCAACAGCCACTCTGGAGAAGTGTATGGTGTTTCCTGAAACATCTGAAAAACAAAGCAACAGAGCCTAGGGCACTTCCACTTATGGTCCTATAGCTTAGGGAAATTAAAATCAAAAAGGCACAGCCACCCCAACGTTTGGGACCGCTCTGTTTACAAGAACCTCGTTTATGGTACAAGTTCAATATTGAAGAAAGCGAAAAATGGATAAAGAAGTTGTGGTACTTACGTACAATGCAATATCACTCAGCAATGAAATCTATGTCTTCAGGCCCATAGCAGCATAATGAGTGGATTTAGGTACGATGATTCTAAGTGAAATAAGTCACACAGAAAAAGAAACATAATAAGATATCACCACTACACGGAATGTAAACTTGGCTACACAGGAACTGAATTACAAAACAGAACAGGGTCTCTAATGTAGAAAACCAACTTATGCTTGCTTAAGGGGAAAGGTGAGTTGTGGTGCTGCATAAAACCAGAGATTGAAATTAGCACAGATACCATTCCATAAGCCAAATATGTAATAGACAAGAGCTACTCCTTGCTCAACGAAGAGGACACAACACCCCATATCAAACGCCTAAGAATATACATGACTAGTAAGTATCTTAAAACCTATGGATTTATATGTCTCCGAAAGAGAATCAAGCGTGTGTACAGCGGCATAAGTGCAGCAGTGATAGGATTTTGAGGTTCGGTGAGCAAATGCAGACCCTTTGAAGTCATATTGCATGGTACCCATTCCATGGGTCTCAACTCTCCATGTTTAAGGGATTCTTCCTTCAGCTAAAACATGCATGTGGAACCCAGAGTATGATCCACCGAGTGATCGGGAAACGTGTTCAAATGTGTCTCAGTTTTCGTCCCCTGGTACTCGGGTGCAACATTCCAGACGCTTTACTAACACTCTCCCCACTTGGAGAGTCAGTGCCTTTAACCTCCTGTTTGGCCCAGTTTGCAATTTCTGCATAAGATGTATAGGAATAGGGAGAACCAATGAGAGACTAGCTGGAGGTGTTTCGACGGGCAAATTTAACTCTCATTTCCCACCAGGAAGAGGAATTAACCAAAGGCTCAGCGTGACGTGCCAGAACAGATTACAGCCTGAAGCAATCCTGTGGTGTTGCGGCCAGCTCACAAGAAAGCGAGTTGAAGAAAGGAGCTCAGGGGCACTGTAATTCACAAACCTGCAGAGTTATAAACCACAGCTATCGTCCAAAAATATATTGAAGTAAGGCTGCCAAGAGGACTTGAAAGCGGGGCAAAATTGCTGGAAACCGATTTCAGAAGGTACACGGGAGTCGCTCTTAAAGCATAGGAAAAGAGACAGAACTTGGAAAATAATGCACTTGGCAAAAAAGGGCATATGTGTTTTATCCAGAGCTCTCATAACTTAGGGGAGGAGATTCCCAGCAGGCTCCAACTGCCACCTGAGGGCTCACATTGCCAAGGCACGTGAGCAAGCCAGGCAGGAGTTACCTCACAGCACAGGTCCCATCTCACAGAAGGGTGAGTAACCCAGCCAACATCAGACTCTCACCAGAGGGCCCAATCACCAAGGGGATGGGAACCAGGCAGGAGTGTCTTCACACCAGTGGGGCCACATCATCGAAAGGTGAGGTACTCAGCACATGTGTCCTCAAACCAGAGGACCCACATCACCAAGGGCCTCAGAGTGAGGCAGGCAGGAGTAGCCTGAAAACACTGGGCCCATTGAATAAAAAAGTGAGGAATCCAGCAGTTGGAACCTCCCAGCAGGCAGCCCAGAGTACCGAGGCTATGGGATCAAGGCCACAGTGAACTCACAGAAGAGACCCATATCATGAAACTGAGCAACCCAGCCATTGTGACCTCAGAACAGGAGGCACACTTCCCCATGGGGATGGAAATCTGGTAGGAGTGTCCTCGCACCACTGTGAACGTATCAGAAAATTTTGGGTGACCAGCATTTAGGGCCTGACACCAGAGGACCCTCATCACCAAGGGAAGGAGGCTCCCAGCAGGCTCCAACTGCCACCAGCGGGCTGACGTTGCCAAGGCGATGTGTGCCAACCAGGCACGAATGACCTCACAGCAGAGGGCCCACCTCAGAGAAGTGTGACAAACCCAGTCAGGATCAGACTCGCACCAGAGGGCCCACATCACCAAATGGATTGGAACCAGGCAGGAGTGTCCTCACATGAGTAGGGCCACATCATCTAAAGATGAGGAACCCAGAACATGTGGCTTCAAACCATAAGACAGCCATCACCAAGGGGCTGGGAGTGAGGCAGGCAGGAGGAGTCTCATAACAGAGGGCTCAAAAATAAGAAAGGTGAGGAATCCAGCAGTTGGAACCTCCCAGCAGGCGGCCCAGAGCACAGAGGCTAGGGGATCCAGGCCAGAGTGAACTAACACCAGACAGCCCACATCATGAAACTGTGAGCAACCCAGACATTGGGACCTCAGAGCAGAAGGCCCACATCCCCATGGTGTTGGGAACATGACAGGAGTGTCCTGGCATCACTGGGCTCACATCAGAAAACGTGGGGTGCTCAGAAGTTAGGGCCTAACGCTAGAGGGCACTCATCACCGAGAGGAGGAGGCTCCCAGCAGGCTCTAGTGGCCACCAGAGGGCCAACGTCGCCAAGGCGATGTGTGCCAGCCTGGCAGGAGTGACCTCACAGCAGAGGACCCACCTCACAGAAGGGTGAGGAACACAGCCAGGATCAGACTCTCACCAGAGGGCCCACATCACCAAGGGGATGGGAACCAGACAGGAGTGTCCCCACACCAGTGAGACAACATCATCGAAAGGTGAGGATCCCAGCACATGTGTCCTCAAACCAGAGGAACCACATCAACAAGGGTTTCGGAATGAGGCTGGCAGGACCGGCCTCACAACACAGGGTCCATAGAATATAAAAGTTGAGGAATCCAGCATTTGGAACCTCCCAGCAAGTGGCCCAGAGCACCAAGGCTATGGGATCCAGGCCGCAGTGAACTCACAGCAGAGGGCCCACATCATGAACCTGTGAGCAGCCCAGCCGTTGAGACCTCAGAACAGAAGGCCCACATCCCCATTGGGATGGGAACCTGGCAGGAGTGGCTTCGCACCACTTAGTACATATCAGAAAATGTTAGGAGCCCAGCAGTTAAGGCCTGACGTCAGAGGGCCCTCATCACAGAGGTGAGGAGGCTCCCAGCAGGGTCCAAGTGCCACCAGAGGGCTCATGTCAACAAGGCGAGGTGAGCAACCCAGGCAAGAGTTACCTGATAGTAGAGGGCCCACCTCACAGATGGGTGAGGAACCCAGCCAGGATCAGACACTCACCAGAGGGCCCACATCACAAAGGGGATAGGAACCAGTCAGGATTATCCTCACACCAGTGGGGCCTCATCATCTTAAGGTGAGGAACCCAGCACATGTGTCCTCAAACCAGAGGACCTACATCACCAAGGGCCTTGGAGTGAGGCAGGCAGGAGTAGCCTCACAACACAGGGCACATAATATAAAAAACGTGAGGATTCCAGCGTTTAGACCTTCCAGCAGGCGGCCCAGAACACCGAGGCTATGGGATCCAGGCCACAGTGAACTCACAGCAGAGGGCCCACATCATAAAACTGTGAGCAACCCAGGCGTTGGGACCTCAGCGCAGAAGGCCCACATCCCCATGGGAATGGGAACCTGGTTGGAGGGTCCTCGCACCACTGGGCGCACATCAGAAAATGTGGGGAGCCCACCATTTTGGGCCTGACGCCAGAGGACCGTCATCACCGAGAGGAGGAGGCACCCTGCCTGCTCCAACTGCCACCAGAGGGCTCACGTCTCCAAGGTGATGTGTGCCAGCCAGGCAGGAGTGACCTCACAGCAGAGAGCCTACCTCACAGAACGTTGAGGAACCCAGCCAGGATTAGACTCTCGCCAGAGGGCCCACCTCACCAAGGGGATGGGAACCAGGCAGGAGTGTCCTCACACGAGTGGGGCCACATCATCAAAAGGTGAGGAATGCAGCACATGTGGCCTCAAGCCATAGGACAGTCATCACCAAGGGGCTGGCAGTGAGGCAGGCAGGAGGAGCCTCACAACAGAGGGCACATAGAATAAAAAAGTTGAGGAATCCAGCAGTTGGAACGTCCCAGCAGGCGGCTCAGAGCACCAATGATAAGGGATCCTTGCCGGAGTGAACTCACAGCAGAGGGCCCACATCATGGCACTGTGAGCAAGCCAGCCGTTTTGACCTCAGAGCAGAAGGCCCATATCCCCATGGGGATGGGAACCTGGCAAGAGTGTCCTCACTCACTTGGCGCACATCAGAAAATGTGGGGAGCCCAGCAGTTATGGCCTAAGGCAAGAGGGCCCTCATCACTGAGGGGAGGAGGATCCCAGCACACTCCAACTGCCAACAGAGGGCCCACGTCGCCAAGGTGACGTGTGCCAGACAGGCATGATTGACCTCACAGCAGAGGGCCCACCTCACAGAAGGGTGAGGAACCCAGCCAGGATCAGACTCTCACCTGAGGGCCCACATCAGCAAGGGGATGGGAACCAGTCAGGACTGTCTTCCCTCCAGTGGGGTCACATCATCGAAAGGTGCGGAACCCAGCACATGTGGCCTCAAATCAGAGGACACATATCACAAAGGGAATGGGAGTGAGGCAGGCAGGAGTAGCCTAAAAACAGAGGGCCCAAAGAATAAGAAAGGTGAGGAATCCAGGAGTTGGAACCTCCCAGCAGGCGGCCGAGAGCACAGAAACTATGGGATGCAGGCAGGAGTGAACTAACAGCAGAGAGCCCACATCATGAAACTGTGAGCAACCCAGGCGTTGGCACCTCAGAGCAGAAGGCCCACAACCCCATGGAGATGGGATCCTAAGAGGAGTGCCAAAGCATCACTGGGCTCACTAAGAAAAGTTGGTGAGCCCAGCAGTTAGGGCCTGACGCAAGAGGGCCCTCATCACCGGGAGGAGGAGATTCCCAGCACGCTCCAACTGCCACCACACGGCTGAATTCACCAAGGCAATGTGTGCCAGCCATGCAGGAGTGACCTATCAGCAGAGGGTCTCCCTCACAGAAGGGTGAAGAACACAGCCAGGAACAGACTCTCACCAGGGGGTCCACATAACCACATGGATGAGAACCAGGCAGGAGTCTCCTCACACTAGTGGGGCCACATCATCGAAAGGTGAGGAACCCAGCAAAGGTGGCCACAAACCAGAGGACCCACATGACCAAGGGGTTGAGAGTGAGGTAGGTGTCTGGACGGGCATATTTAACACTCATTTCCCACCAGGAAGAGGAATTAACCAAAGGCTCAGCGTGCTATGCTGGAACCACACTAGGGCCTGAAGCAATCCTGCGGTGTTGCGGCCAGCTCACAAGAAAAGGAGTTGAAGAAAGGAGCTCAGGGGCACTGTCATTCACAAACATGCAGAGTTATAAATGACAGCTATCGTTCAAAAATATATTGAAGGAAGGTTGCCAAGAGGACTTGAAAGTGGGGCAGAATTGCAGGAAACCGATTTCAGGAGGTAGACTGGAATTGCATGTAAAGCATAGGAAAAGAGGCAGAACGTCCACAATGATGCACTTGGCCAAAAAGGGCATATGCGTTAGTTCCTGAATATATTCAGGAAAAAACGCATACGCCCTTTTTGACCAACCAAGCAAGCTTGCAAAGGAAATCTGCACTACAATGAAGTCTCTCTGCCCCCGGGTCAAAAGGGACATCTGAAAAAAGTGTAAAATCCAGAAAGGCAGGACAGGCCATGGAGAAATGGGAGCCTTGTTATGCTGATGGGCGGGATGTAAATTGCCAACAGCCACTCTGGAGAAGTGTATGGTGTTTCCTGAAACATCTAAAAAACAAAGCAACAGAGCCTAGGGCACTTCCACTTATGGTCCTATAGCTTAGGGAAATTAAAATCAAAAAGACACAGCCACCCCAAAGTTTGGGACCGCTCTGTTTACAAGAACCTCATTTACGGTACAAGTTCAATATCGCAGAAAGCGAAAAATGGATAAAGAAGTTGTAGTACTTACATACAATGCAATATCACTCAGCAATGAAATCTATGTCATCAGGCCCGTAGCAGCATAATGAGTGGATTCAGGTACGATGATTCTAAGTGAAATAAGTCACACAGAAATAGAAACATCATAAGATATCACTACTACACGGAATGTAAACTTGGCTACACAGGAACTGAATTACAAAACAGAACAGGGTCTCTAATGTAGAAAACCAACTTATGCTTGCTTAAGGGGAAAGGTGAGTTGGAGTGCTGCATAAAACCAGAGATTGAAATTAGCACAGATACCGTTCTATAAGCCAAATATGTAATAGACAAGAGCTACCCCTTGCTCAACGAAGAGGACACAACACCCCATATTAAACGCCTAAGAATGTACCTGACTAGTAAGAATCTTAAAACCTATGGATTTATATGTCTCCGAAAGAGAATCAAGCGTGTGTACAGCGGCATAACTGCAGCAGTGATAGGATTGGTGAGGTTTGGTGAGCAAATGCAGACCCTTTGAAGTCATATTGCATGGTACCCATTCCATGGGTCTCAACTCTCCAAGTTTAAGGGATTCTCCCTTCATCTAAAACATGCACGTGGAACCCAGAGTATGATCCACCGTGTGATCGGGAAACGTGTTCAAATGTGTCTCAGTTTTCGTCCCCTGGTACTCGGGTAAAACATTCCAGACGCTTTACTAACACTCTCCCCACTTGGAGAGTCAGTGCCTTTAACCTCCTGTTTGGCCCAGTTTGCAATTTCTGCGGAAAATGAACAGGAATAGGGAGAACCAATGAGAGACTAGCTGGAGGTGTCTGGACGGGCAAATTTAACTCTCATTTCCCACTAGGAAGAGGAATTGACCAAAGGCTCAGCGTGCCATGCCGGAACCACACTACGGCCTGAAGCAATCCTGCGGTGTTGCGGCCAGCTTACAAGAAAGCGAGTTGAAGAAAGAAGCTCAGGGGCACTGTCATTCACAAACCTGCAGAGTTATAAATGACAGCTATTTTCCAAAAATATATTGAAGTAAGGCTGCCAAGAGGACTTGAAAGCGGGGCAGAATTGCAGGAAACCGATTTCAGGAGGTAGACTGGAATTGCATGTAAAGCATAGGAAAAGAGGCAGAACGTCCACAATGATGCACTTGGCCAAAAAGTGCATATGCGTTTTTTCCTGAATATATTCAGGAAAAAACGCATACGTCCTTTCTGGCCAACCAAGCAAGCTTGTAAAGGAAATATGCACTACAATGAAGTCTCACTGCCCCCCGGTCAAAAGGGCCATCTGAAGAAAGTGTAAAATCCAGAAAGGCGGAACAGGCCATGGAGAACTGGGAGCCTTGTTATGCTGATGGGTGGGATGTAAATTGTCAACAGCCAATCTGAAGAAGTGTTTGGTGTTTCCTGAAACATTTAAAAAACAAAGCAACAGAGCATAGGGCACTTCCACTTATGGTCCTATGGCTTAGGGAAATTAAAATCAAAAAGACACAGCCACCCCAAAGTTTGGGACGGCTCTGTTTACAAGAACCTCGATTGCGGTACAAGTTCAATATCGCAGAAAGCGAAAAATGGATAAAGAAGTTGTGGTACTTACGTACAATGCAATATCACTCAGCAATAAAGTCTATGTCATCAGGCCCATAGCAGCATAATGAGTGGATTCAGGTACGATGATTCTAAGTGAAATAAGTCACACAGAAAAAGAAACATCATAAGGTATCACCACTACACGGAATGTAAACTTGGCTACACAGGAACTGAATTACAAAACAGAACAGGGTCTCTAATGTAGAAAACCAACTTATGCTTGCTTAAGGGGAAAGGTGATTTGGGGTGCTGCATAAAACCAGAGATTGAAATTAGCACAGATACCATTCCATAAGCCAAATATGTAATAGACAAGAGCTACTCCTTGCTCAACGAAGAGGACACAACACCCCATATCAAACGCCTAAGAATATACATGACTAGTAAGAATCTTAAAACCTATGGATTTATATGTCTCCAAAAGAGAATCAAGCGTGTGTACAGCGGCATAAGTGCAGCAGTGATAGGACTGGTGAGGTTCGGTGAGCAAATTCAGACCCTTTGAAATCTTATTGCATGGTACACATTCCATGGGTCTCAACTCTCCAGGTTTAAGGGATTCTTCCTTCAGCTAAAACATGCATGTGGAACCCAGAGTATGATCCACCGTGTGATCGGGAAACGTGTTCAAATGTGTCTCAGTTTTCGTCCCCTGGTACTCGGGTGCAACATTCCAGACGCTTTACTAACACTCTCCCCACTTGGAGAGTCAGTGCCTTTAACCTCCTGTTTGGCCTAGTTTGCTATTTCTGCGGAAAATGAACAGGAATAGGGAGAACCAATGAGAGATTAGCTGGAGGTGTCTGGACGGGCAAATTTAACTCTCATTTCCCACCAGGAAGAGGAATTAACCAAAGGTTCAGCGTGCCATGCCGAAACCACACTAAGGCCTGAAGCAATCCTGCGGTGTTGCGGCCAGCTCACAAGAAAGCGAGTTGAAGAAAGGAGCTCAGGGGCACTGTCATTCACAAACCTGCAGAGTTATAAATGAAAGCTATTGTCCAAAAATATATTGAAGTAAGGCTGCCAAGAGGACTTGAAAGCGGGGCAGAATTGCAGGAAACCGATTTCAGGAGGTAGACTGGAATTGCATGTAAAGCATAGGAAAAGAGGCAGAACGTCCACAATGATGCACTTGGCCAAAAAGGGCGTATGCGTTTTTTCCTGAATATATTCAGGAAAAAACGCATACGCCCTTTCTGGCCAACCAAGCAAGCTTGCAATGTAAATCTGTACTAAAATGAAATCTCACTGCCCCCTGGTCAAAAGGGGCATCTGAAAAAAGTGTAAAATCCAGAAAGGTAGGACAGTCCATGGAGAACTGGGAGTCTTCTTATGCTGATGGGCTGGATGTAAATTGACAACAGCCACTCTGGAGAAGTGTTTGGTGTTTCGGGAAACATCTAGAAAACAAAGCAACAGAGCCTAGGGCACTTCCACTTATGGTCCTATAGCTTAGGGAAATTAAAATCAAAAAGACACAGCCACCCCAAAGTTTGGGACGGCTCTGTTTACAAGAACCTCGTTTACGGTACAAGTTCAATATCGCAGAAAGCGAAAAATGGATAAAGAAGTTGTGGTACTTACGTTCAATGCAATATCACTCAGCAACGAAATCTATGTCATCAGGCCCATAGCAGCATAATGAGTGGATTCAGGTACGATGATTCTAAGTGAAATAAGTCACACAGAAAAAGAAACATCATAAGGTATCACCACTACACCGAATGTAAACTTGGCTACACAGGAACTGAATTACAAAACAGAACAGGGTCTCTAATGTAGAAAACCAACTTATGCTTGCTTAAGGGGAAAGGTGATTTGGGGTGCTGCATAAAACCAGAGATTGAAATTAGCACAGATACCATTCCATAAGCCAAATATGTAATAGACAAGAGCTACTCCTTGCTCAACGAAGAGGACACAACACCCCATATCAAACGCCTAAGAATATACATGACTAGTAAGAATCTTAAAACCTATGGATTTATATATCTCCGAAAGAGAATCAAGCATGTGTACAGCGGCATAAGTGCAGCAGTGATAGGATTGGTGAGGTTCGGTGAGCAAATTCAGACCCTTTGAAATCTTATTGCATGGTACACATTCCATGGGTCTCAACTCTCCAGGTTTAAGGGATTCTTCCTTCAGCTAAAACATGCGTGTGGAACCCAGAGTATGATCCATCGTGTGATCGGGAAACGTGTTCAAATGTGTCTCAGTTTTCGTCCCCTGGTACTCGGGTGCAACATTCCAGACGCTTTACTAACACTCTCCCCACTTGGAGAGTCAGTGCCTTTAACCTCCTGTTTGGCCTAGTTTGCAATTTCTGCGGAAAATGAACAGGAATAGGGAGAACCAATGAGAGATTAGCTGGAGGTGTCTGGACGGGCAAATTTAACTCTCATTTCCCACCAGGAAGAGGAATTAACCAAAGGTTCAGCGTGCCAGGCCGAAACCACACTAGAGCCTGAAGCAATCCTGCGGTGTTGCGGCCAGCTCACAAGAAAGCGAGTTGAAGAAAGGAGCTCAGGGGCACTGTCATTCACAAACCTGCAGAGTTATAAATGAAAGGTATTGTCCAAAAATATATTGAAGGAAGGCTGCCAAGAGGACTTGAATGTGGGGCAGAATTGCAGGAAACCGATTTCAGGAGGTACACTGGAATTGCATGTAAAGCATAGGAAAAGAGGCAGAACGTCCACAATGATGCACTTGGCCAAAAAGGGCGTATGCGTTTTTTACTGAATATATTCAGGAAAAAACGCATACGCCCTTTCTGGACAACCAAGCAAGCTTGCAATGTAAATCTGTACTAAAATGAAGTCTCACTGCTCCGCGGTCAAAAGGGGCATCTGAAAAAAGTGTAAAATCCAGAAAGGCAGGACAGTCCATGGAGAACTGGGAGCCTTGTTATGCTGATGGGCGGGATGTAAATTGATAACAGTCACTCTGGAGAAGTGTTTGGTGTTTCCTGAAACATCTAGAAAACAAAGCAACAGAGCCTAGGGCACTTCCACTTATGGTCCTATACCTTAGGGAAATTAAAATCAAAAAGACACAGCCACCCCAAAGTTTGGGACGGCTCTGTTTACAAGAACCTCGTTTACGGTACAAGTTCAATATCGCAGAAAGCGAAAAATGGATAAAGAAGTTGTGGTACTTACGTTCAATGCAATATCACTCAGCAATGAAATCTATGTCATGAGGCCCGTAGCAGCATAATGAGTGGATTTAGGTACGATGATTCTAAGTGAAATAAGTCACACAGAAAAAGAAACATCATAAGATATCACTACTACACGGAATGTAAACTTGGCTACACAGGAACTGAATTACAAAACAGAACAGGGTCTCAAATGTAGAAAACCAACTTATGCTTGCTTAAGGGGAAAGGTGAGTTGGGGTGCGGCATAAAACCAGAGATTGAAATTAGCACAGATAACGTTCCATAAGCCAAATATGTAATAGACAAGAGCTACTCCTTGCTCAATGACGTGGACTCAACATCCCATATTAAACGCCTAAGAATATACCTGACTATTAAGAATCTTAAAACCTATGGATTTATATGTCTCCAAAAGAGAATAAAGCGTGTGTACAGTATCATAAACGCAGCAGTGATAGGATTGGTGAGGTTCGGTGAGCAAATGCAGACCCTTTGAAGTCATATTGCATGGTACCCATTCCATGGGTCTCAACTCTCCATGTTTAAGGGATTCTTCCTTCAGCTAAAACATGCATGTGGAACCCAGAGTATGATCCACCGTGTGATCGGGAAACGTGTTCAAATGTGTCTCAGTTTTCGTCCCCTGGTACTCGGGTGCAACCTTCCAGACGCTTTACTAACACTCTCCCCACTTGGAGAGTCAGTGCGTTTAACCTCCTGTTTGGCCCAGTTCGCAATTTCTGTGGAAAATGAACAGGAATAGGGAGAACCAATGAGAGACTAGGTGGAGGTGTCTGAACGGGCAAATTTAACTCTCATTTCCCACCAGGAAGAGGAATTAACCAAAGGCTCAGCATGAGATGCCGGAACCAAACTAGGGCCTGAAGCAATCCTGCGGTGTTGCGGCCAGCTCACAAGAAAGCGAGTTGAAGAAAGGAGCTCAGGGGCACTGAAATTCACAATCCTGCAGAGTTATAAATGACAGCTATCGTCCAAAAATATATTGAAGGTAGGCTGCCAAGAGGACTTGAAAGCGGGGCAGAATTGCAGGAAACCGATTTCAGGAGGTAGACAGGAATTGCATGTAAAGCATAGGAAAAGAGGCAGAACGTCCACAATGATGCACTTGGCCAAAAAGGGCGTATGCGTTTTTTCCTGAATATATTCAGGAAAAACGCATATGCACTTTTTGGACAACCAAGCAAGCTTGCAAAGGAAATCTGAACTACAATGAAGTCTCACTGCCCCCCGGTCAAAAGGGCCATCTGAAAAAAGTGTAAAATCCAGAAAGGCAGGACAGGCCATGGAGAACTGGGAGCCTTGTTATGCTGATGGGCGAGATGTAAATTGCCAGCAGCCACTCTGGAGAAGTGTATGGTGTTTCCTGAAACATCCAAAAAACAAAGCAACAGAGCCTAGGGCACTTCCATTTATGGTCCTATAGCTTAGGGAAATTAAAATCAAAAAGACACAGCCACCCCAAAGTTTGGGACAGCTCTGTTTACAAGAACCTCATTTACGGTACAAGTTCAATATCACTGAAAGCGAAAAATGGATAAAGAAGTTATGGTAAAACCTATGGATTTATATGTCTCCGAAAGAGAATCAAGCGTGTGTACAGCGGCATAAATGCAGCAATGATAGGATTGTTGATGTTCGGTGAGCAAATGCAGACCCTTTGAAGTCATATTGCATGGTACCCATTCCATGGGTCTCAACTCTCCATGTTTAAGGGATTCTTCCTTCAGCTAAAACATGCATGTGGAACCCAGAGTATGATCCACCGTGTGATCGGGAAACGTGTTCAAATGTGTCTCAGTTTTCGTCCCCTGGTACTCGGGTGCAACATTCCAGACGCTTTACTAACACTCTCCCCACTTGGAGAGTCAGTGCCTTTAACCTCTTGTTAGGCCCAGTTTCCAATTTCTGTGGAAAATGAACAGGAATAGGGAAAACCAATGAGAGACTACGTCGAGGTGTTTGGACGGGCAAATTTAACTCTCATTTCCCACCAGGAAGAGGAATTAACCAAAGGCTCAGCATGCCATGCCAGAACCACACTAGGGCCAGACGGAATCTTGTGGTGTTGCGGCCAGCTCACAAGAAAGCGAGTTGAAGAAAGGAGCTCAGGGGCACTGTAATTCACAAACCTGCAGAGTTATAATTGACAGCTATCTTTCAAAAATATATTGAAGTAAAGCTGCCAAGAGGAGTTGAAAGCGGGGCAGAATTGCAGGAAACCGATTTCAGGAGGTAGACTGGAATTGCATGTAAAGCATAGGAAAAGAGGTAGAACGTCCACAATGATGCACTTGGCCAAAAAGGGCGTATGCGTTTTTTCCTGAGTATATTCAGGAAAAAACGCATATGTACTTTTTGGACAACCAAGCAAGCTTGCAAAGGAAATCTGCACTACAATGAAGTCTCACTGCCCCCCGGTCAAAAGGGCCATCTGAAAAAAATGTAAAATCCAGAAAGGCAGGACAGGCCATGGAGAACTGGGAGCCTTGTTATGCTGATGGGCGGGATGTAAATTGCCAGCAGCCACTCTGGAGAAGTGTATGGTGTTTCCTGAAACATCGAAAAAACAAAGCAACGGAGCCTAGGGCACATCCACTTATGGTCCTATAGCTTAGGGAAATTAAAATCAAAAAGACACAGCCACCCCAAAGTTTGGGACGGCTCTGTTTACAAGAACCTCGTTTACGGTACAAGTTGAATACCACAGAAAGCGAAAAATGGATAAAGAAGTTGTGGTACTTACGTACAATGCAATATCACTCAGCAATGAAATCTATGTTATCAGGCCCGTAGCAGCATAATGAGTGGATTCAGGTACGATGATTCTAAGTGAAATAAGTCACACAGAAAAAGAAACATCATAAGATATCACTACTACACGGAATGTAAACTTGGCTACACAAGAACTGAATTACAAAACAGAACAGGGTGTCAAATGTAGAAAACTAACTTATGCTTGCTTAAGGAGAAGGGTGAGTTGGGGTGCTGCATAAAACCAGAGATTGAAATTAGCACAGATACCGTTCCATAAGCCAAATATGTAATAGACAAGAGCTACTCCTTGCTCAACGAAGTGGACTCAACACCCCATATTAAACCCCTAAGAATATACCTGACTAGTAAGAATCTACCTGAATAGTAAGAATCTTAAAACCTATGGATTTATATGTCTCCCAAAGAGAATCAAGCGTGTGTACAGCGGCATAAACGCAGCAGTGATAGGATTGGTGAGGTTCGGTGGGCAAATGCAGACCCTTTGAAGTCATATTGCATGGTACCCATTCCATGGGTCTCAACTCTCCAGGTTTAATGGATTCTTCCTTCAGCTAAAACATGCATGTGGAACCCAGAGTATGATCCAGCGTGTGATCGGGAAACGTGTTCAAATGTGTCTCAGTTTTCGTCCCCTGGTACTCGGGTGCAACATTCCAGCCGCTTTACTAACACTCTCCCCACTTGGAGAGTCAGTGCCTTTAACCTCCTGTTTGGCCCAGTTTGCAATTTCTGTGGAAAATGTACAGGAATAGGGAGAACCAATGAGAGACTAGGTGGAGGTGTCTGGACGGGCAAATTTAACTCTCATTTCCCACCAGGAAGAGGAATTAACCAAAGGCTCAACATGCCATGCCGGAACCAAACTAGGGCCTGAAGCAATCCTGCGGTGTTGCTGCCAGCTCACAAGAAAGCGAGTTGAAGAAAGGAGCTCAGGGGCACTGTAATTCACAAACCTGCAGAGTTATAAATGACAGCTATCTTCCAAAAATATATTGAAGTAAGGCAGCCAAGAATAGTTGAAAGCGGGGCAGAATTGCAGGAAACCGATTTCAGGAGGTAGACTGGAATTGCATGTAAAGCATAGGAAAGGAGGCAGAACGTCCACAATGATGCACTTGGCCAAAAAGGGCGTATGCGTTTTTTCCTGAATATATTCAGGAGAAAACGCATACGCCCTTTTTGGCCAACCAAGCAAGCTTGCAAAGGAAATCTGCACTACAATGAAGTCTCACTGCCCCCCCGGTCAAAAGGGCCATCTGAAAAAAGTGTAAAATCCAGAAAGGCAGGACAGGCCATGGAGAACTGGGAGCCTTGTTATGCTGATGGGCGGGATGGAAATTGCCAGCAGCCACTCTGGAGAAGTGTATGGTGTTCCCTGAAACATCCAAAAAACAAAGCGATAGAGCCTAGGGCACTTCCACTTATGGTCCTATAGCTTAGGGAAATTAAAATCAAAAAGACACAGCCACCCCAAAGTTTGGGACGGCTCTGTTTACAAGAACCTCGTTTACGGTACAAGTTGAATATCACAGAAAGCGAAAAATGGATAAAGAAGTTGTGGTACTTACGTACAATGCAATATCACTCAGCAAAGAAATCTATGTCATCAGGCCCGTAGCAGCATAATGAGTGGATTCAGGTACGATGATTCTAAGTGAAATAAGTCACACAGAAAAAGAAACATCATAAGATATCACTACTGCACGGAATGTAAACTTGGCTACACAAGAACTGAATTACAAAACAGAACAGGGTGTCAAATGTAGAAAACCAACTTATGCTTGCTTAAGGGGAAAGGTGAGTTGGGGTGCTGCATAAAATGAGAGATTGAAATTAGCACAGATACCGTTCCATAAGCCAAATATGTAATAGACAAGAGCTACTCCTTGCTCAACGAAGTGGACTCAACACCCTATATTAAACACCTAAGAATATACCTGACTAGTAAGAATCTTAAAACCTATGGATTTATATGTCTCCGAAAGAGAATCAAGCGTGTGTACAGTGGCATAAACGCAGCAGTGATAGGATTGTTGAGGTTCGGTGAGCAAATGCAGACCCTTTGAAGTCATATTGCATGGTACCCATTCCATGGGTCTCAACTCTCCAGGTTTAAGGGATTCTTCCTTCAGCTAAAACATTCATGTGGAACCCAGAGTACGATCCACCGTGTGATCGGAAAACGTGTTCAAATGTGTCTCAGATTTCATCCCCTGGTACTCGGGTGCAACATTCCAGAAGCTTTACTAACACTCTCTCCACTTGGAGAGTCAGTGCCTTTAACCTCCTGTTTGGCCCAGTTTGCAAATTGTGCGTAAGATGAACAGGAATAGGGAGAACTAATGAGAGACTAGGTGGAGGTGTCTGGACGGGCAAATTTAACTCTCATTTCCCACCAGGAAGAGGAATTAACCAAAGGCTCAGCGTGCCATGCCAGAAGCACACTAGGGCCTGAAGCAATCCTGCGGTGTTGCGGCCAGCTCACAAGAAAGCGAGTTGAAGAAAGGAGCTCAGGGGCACTGTAATTCACAAACCTGCAGAGTTATAAATGACAGCTATCTTCCAAAAATATTTTGAAGTAAGGCTGCCAAGAGGAGTTGAAAGCGGGGCAGAATTGCAGGAAACCGATTTCAGGAGGTAGACTGGAATTGCATGTAAGGCATAGGAAAAGAGGCAGAACGTCCACAATGATGCACTTGGACAAAAAGGGTGTATGCGTTTTTTCCTGAATATATTCAGGAAAAAACGCATACGCACTTTTTGGCCAACCAAGCAAGCTTGCAAAGGAAATCTACACTACAATGAAGTCTCACTGCCCCGCGGTCAAAAGGGCTATCTGAAAAAAGTGTAAAATCCAGAAAAGCAGGACAGGCCATGGAGAACTGGGAGCATTGTTATGCTGATGGGCGGGATGTAAATTGCCAACAGCCACTCTGGAGAAGTGTATGGTGTTTCCTGAAACATCTAAAAGACAAAGCAACAGAGCCTAGGGTACTTCCACTTATGGTCCTATAGCTTAGGGAAATTAAAATAAAAAAGACACAGCCACCCCAATGTTTCGGCCGGCTCGGTTTACAACAACCTCGTTTCCGGTACAAGTTCAATATCACAGAAAGCGAAAAATGGATAAAGATGTTGTGGTACTTACGTACAATGCAATATCACTCAGCAATGAAATCTATGTCATCAGGCCCGTAGCAGCATAATGAGAGGATTCAGGTACGATGATTCTAAGTGAAATAATTCACACAGAAAAAGAAACATTGTAAGATATCACTACTACACGGAATGTAAACTTGGCTACACAGGAACTGAATTACAAAACAGAACAGGGTCTCAAATGTAGAAAACCAACTTATGCTTGCTTAAGGGGAAAGGTGAGTTGGGGTGCGGCATAAAAGCAGAGATTGAAATTAGCACAGATACCGTTCCATAAGCCAAATATGTAATAGACAAGAGCTACTCCTTGCTCAACGAAGTGGACTCAACACCCCATATTAAACGCCTAAGAATATACCTGACTAGTAAAAATCTTAAAACCTATGGATTTGTATGTCTCCAAAAGAGAATCAAGCGTGTGTAAAGCGGCATAAACGCAGCAGTGATAGGATTGGTGAGGTTCGGTGAGCAAATGCAGACCCTTTGAAGTCATATTGCATGGTACCCATTCCATGGGTCTCAACTCTCCATGTTTAAGGGATTCTTCCTTCAGCTAAAACATGCATGTGGAACCCAGAGTACGATCCACCGTGTGATCGGAAAACGTGTTCAAATGTGTCTCAGTTTTCGTCCCCTGGTACTCGGGTGCAACATTCCAGACGCTTTACTAACACTCTCCCAACTTGGAGAGTCAGTGCCTTTAACCTCCTGTTTGGCCCAGTTTGCAATTTCTGTGGAAAATGAACAGGAATAGGGAGAACCAATGAGAGACTAGGTGGAGGTGTCTGGACGGGCAAATTTAACTCTCATTTCCCACCAGGAAGAGGAATTAACCAAAGGCTCAACATGCCGTGCCGGAACCAAACTAGGGCCTGAAGCAATCCTGCGGTGTTGCTGCCAGCTCACAAGAAAGCGAGTTGAAGAAAGGAGCTCAGGGGCACTGTAATTCACAAACCTGCAGAGTTATAAATGACAGCTATCTTCCAAAAATATATTGAAGTAAGGCAACCAAGAATAGTTGAAAGCGGGGCAGAATTGCAGGAAACCGATTTCAGGAGGTAGACTGGAATTGCATGTAAAGCATAGGAAAAGAGGCAGAACGTCCACAATGATGCACTTGGCCAAAAAGGGCGTATGCGTTTTTTCCTGAATATATTCAGGAGAAAACGCATACGCCCTTTTTGGCCAAACAAGCAAGCTTGCAAAGGAAATCTGCACTACAATGAAGTGTCACTGCCCTCCGGTCAAAAGGGCCATCTGAAAAAAGTGTAAAATCCAGAAAGGCAGGACAGGCCATGGAGAACTGGGAGCCTTGTTATGCTGATGGGCGGGATGTAAATTGCCAGAAGCCACTCTGGAGAAGTGTATGGTGTTTCCTGAAGCATCCAAAAAACAAAGCAACAGAGCCTAGGGCACTTCCACTTATGGTCCTATAGCTTAGGGAAATTAAAATCAAAAAGACACAGCCACCCCAAAGTTTGGGACGGCTCTGTTTACAAGAACCTCGTTTACCGTAGAAGTTCAGTAGCACAGAAAGCGAAAAATGGATAAAGAAGTTGTGGTACTTACGTACAATGCAATATCACTAAGCAATGAAATCTATGTCATCAGGCCCGTAGCAGCATAATGAGTGGATTCAGGTACGATGATTCTAAGTGAAATAAGTCACACAGAAAAAGAAACATCATAAGATATCACTACTACACGGAATGTAAACTTGGCTACACAAGAACTGAATTACAAAACAGAACAGGGTGTCAAATGTAGAAAACCAACTTATGCTTGCTTAAGGGGAAAGGTGAGTTGGGGTGCTGCATAAAACCAGAGATTGAAATTAGCACAGATACCGTTCCGTAAGCCAAATATGTAATAGACAAGAGCTACTCCTTGCTCAACGAAGTGGACTCAACACCCCACATTAAACGCCTAAGAATATACCTGACTAGTAATAATCTTAAAACCTATGGATTTATATGTCTCCAAAAGAGAATCAAGCATGTGTACAGCGGCATAAACGCAGCAGTGATAAGATTGGTGAGGTTTGATGAGCAAATGCAGAACCTTTGAAGTCATATTGCATGGTACCCATTCCATGGGTCTCAACTCTCCATGTTTAAGGGATTCTTCCTTCAGCTAAAACATGCATGTGAAACCCAGAGTATGATCCACCGTGTGATCGGAAAACGTGTTCAAATGTGTCTCAGTTTTCGTCCCCTGGTACTCGGGTGCAACATTCCAGACGCTTTACTAACACTCTCCCCACTTGGAGAGTCAGTGCCTTTAAAATCCTGTTTGGCCCAGTTTGCAATTTCTGTGGAAAATGAACAGGAATAGGGAGAACCAATGAGAGACTAGGTGGAGGTGTCCGGACGGGCAAATTTAACTCTCATATCCCACCAGGAAGAGGAATTAACCAAAGGCTCAGCGTGCCATGCCGGAACCACACTAGGGCCAGAAAGAATCCTGCGGTGTTGCGGCAGCTCATAAGAAAGCGAGTTGAAGAAAGGAGCTCAGGGGCACTTTAATTCACAAACCTGCAGAGTTATAAATGACAGCTATCTTCCAAAAATATATTGAAGTAAGGCAGCCAAGAGGAGTTGAAAGCGGGGCAGAATTGCAGGAAACCGATTTGAGGAGGTAGACTGGAATTGCATGTAAAGCATAGGAAAAGAGGCAGAACGTCCACAATGATGCACTTGGCCAAAAAGGGCGTATGCGTTCTTTCCTGAATATATTCAGGAAAGAACGCATACGCCCTTTTTGGCCAACCAAGCAAGCTTGCAAAGGAAATCTGCACTACAAAGAAGTCTCACTGCCCCCGAGGTCAAAAGGGCCATCTGAAAAAAGTGTAAAATCCAGAAAGGCAGGACAGGCCATGGAGAACTGGGAGCCTTGTTATGCTGATGGGTGGGATGTAAATTGCCAGCAGCCACTCTGGAGAAGTGTATGGTGTTTCTTGAAACATCCAAAAAACAAAGCAACAGAGCCTAGGGCACTTCCACTTATGGTCCTATAGCTTAGGGAAATTAAAATCAAAAAGATACAGCCACCCCAAAGTTTGGGACGGCTCTGTTTACAAGAACCTCGTTTACGGTACAAGTTCAATATCACAGAAAGCGAAAAATGGATAAAGAAGTTGTGGTACTTACGTACAATGCGATATCACTCAGCAATGAAATCTATGTCATCAGGCCCGAGACAGCATAATGAGTGGATTCAGGTACGATGATTCTAAGTGAAATAAGTCACACAGAAAAAGAAACATCATAAGATATCACTACTACACGGAATGTAAACTTGGCTACACAGAAACAGAATTACAAAACAGAACAGGGTGTCAAATGTAGAAAACCAACTCATGCTTGCTTAAGGGGAAAGGTGAGTTGGGGTGCTGCATACAACATGAGATTGAAATTAGCACAGATACCATTCCGTAAACCAAATATGTAATAGACAAGAGCTACTCCTTGCTCAACGAAGTGGACTCAACACCCCATATTAAACGCCTAAGAATATACCTGACTAGTAAGAATCTTAAAACCTATGGATTTATATGTCTCCGAAAGAGAATCAAGCGTGTGTACAGCGGCATAAACGCAGCAGTAATAGGATTGGTGAGGTTCGGTGAGCAAATGCAGACCCTTTGAAGTCATATTGCATGATACCCATTCCATGGTTCTCAACTCTCCATGTTTAAGGGATTCTTCCTTCACCTAAAACATGCATGTGGAACCCAGAGTATGATCCACCGTGTGATCGGAAAACGTGTTCAAATGTGTCTCAGTTTTCGTCCCCTGGTACTCGGGTGCAACATTCCAGACGCTTTACTAACACTCTCCCCACTTGGAGAGTCAGTGCCTTTAACCTCCTGTTTGGCCCAGTTTGCAATTTCTGTGGAAAATGAACAGGAATAGGGAGAACCAATGAGAGACTATGTGGAGGTGTCCGGACGGGCAAATTTAACTCTCATTTCCCACCAGGAAGAGGAATAAACCAAAGGCTCAGCATGACTTGCCGGAACCAAACTAGGGCCTGAAGCAATCCTGCGGTGTTGCGGCCAGCTCACAAGAAAGCGAGTTGAAGAAAGGAGCTCAGGGGCACTCTAATTCACAAACCTGCAGAGTTATAAATGACAGCTATCTTCCAAAAATATATTGAAGTAAGGCTGCCAAGAGGAGTTGAAATCGGGGCAGAATTGCAGGAAATCGATTTGAGGAGGTAGACTGGAATTGCATGTAAAGCATAGGAAAAGGGGCAGAACGTCCACAATGATGCAATTGGCCAAAAATGGTGTATGAGTTTTTTCCTGAATATATTCAGGAAAAAACGCATACGCACTTTTTTGCCAACCAAGCAAGCTTGCAAAGGAAATCTGTACTACAATGAAGTCTCACTGCCCCCCGGTCAAAAGGGCCATCTGAAAAAAGTGTAAAATCCAGAAAGGCAAGACAGGCCATGGAGAACTGGGAGCCTTGTTATGCTGGTGGGCGGGATGTAAATCGCCAGAAGCCACTCTGGAGAAGTGTATGGTGTTTCCTGAAACATCCAAAAAACAAAGCAACAGAGCCTAGGGCACTTCCACGTATGGTCCTATAGCTTAGGTAAATTAAAATCAAAAAGACACAGCCACCCCAAAGTTTGGGACGGCTCTGTTTACAAGAACCTCGTTTACGGTACAAGTTCAATATCACAGAAAGCGAAAAATGGATAAAGAAGTTGTGGTACTTACGTACAATGCGATATCACTCAGCAATGAAATCTATGTCATCAGGCCCGTGACAGCATAATGAGTGGATTCAGGTACGATGATTCTAAGTGAAATAAGTCACACAGAAAAAGAAACATCATATGATATCACTACTACACGGAATGTAAACTTGGCTACACAGAAACAGAATTACAAAACAGAACAGGGCCTCAAATGTAGAAAACCAACTCATGCTTGCTTAAGGGGAAAGGTGAGTTGGGGTGCTGCATACAACAAGAGATTGAAATTAGCACAGATACCGTTCCGTAAGCCAAATATGTAATAGACAAGAGCTACTCCTTGCTCAACGAAGTGGACTCAACACCCCATATTAAACGCCTAAGAATATACCTAACTAGTAAGAATCTTAAAACCTATGGATTTATATGTCTCCGAAAGAGAATCAAGCGTGTGTACAGCGGCATAAACGCAGCAGTAATCGGATTGGTGAGGTTCGGTGAGCAAATGCAGACCCTTTGAAGTCATATTGCATGGTACCCATTCCATGGGTCTCAACTCTCCAGGTTTAAGGGATTCTTCCTTCAGCTAAAACATGCATGTGGAACCCAGAGGATGATCCACCGTGTGATCGGAAAACGTGTTCAAATGTGTCTCAGTTTTCGTCCCCTGGTACTCGGGTGCAACATTCCAGACGCTTTACTAACACTCTCCCCACTTGGAGAGTCAGTGCCTTTAACCTCCTGTTTGGCCCAGTTTGCAATTTCTGTGGAAAATGAACAGGAATAGGGAGAACCAATGAGAGACTAGGTGGAGGTGTCTGGACGGGCAAATTTAACTCTCATTTCCCACCAGGAAGAGGAATTAACCAAAGGCTCAGCATGTCGTGCCAGAACAAAACTAGGGCCTGAAGCAATCCTGCGGTGTTGCGGCCAGCTCACAAGAAAGCGAGTTGAAGAAAGCAGCTCAATGGCACTGTAATTCACAAACCTGCAGAGTTATAAATGACAGCTATATTCCAAAAATATATTAAAGTAAGGCAGCCAAGAATAGTTGAAAGCGGGGCAGAATTGCAGGAAACCGATTTCAGGAGGTAGACTGGAATTGCATGTAAAGCATAGGAAAAGAGGCAGAACGTCCACAATGATGCACTTGGCCAAAAAGGGCGTATGCGTTTTTTCCTGAATATATTCAGGAAAAAATGCATACGCCCTTTTTGGCCAACCAAGCAAGCTCGCAAAGGAAATATGCACTACAATGAAGTCTCACTGCCCCCCGGTCAAAAGGGCCATCTGAAAAATGTGTAAAATCCAGAAAGGCAGGACAGGCCATGGAGAACTGGGAGCCTTGTTATGCTGATGGGCAGTATGTAAATTGCCAGCAGCCACTCTGGAGAAGTGTATGGTGTTTCCTGAAACATCCAAAAAACCAAGCAACAGAGCCTAGGGCACTTCCACTTATGGTCCTATAGCTTAGCGAAATTAAAATGAAAAAGACACAGCCACCCAAAAGTTTGGGACGGCTCTGTTAACAAGAACCTCGTTTACGGTACAAGTTCAATATCACAGAAAGCGAAAAATGGATAAAGAAGTTGTGGTACTTAAGTACAATGCAATATCACTCAGCAATGAAATCTATGTCATCAGGCCCGTAGCAGCATAATGAGTGGATTCAGGTACGATGATTCTAAGTGAAATAAGTCACACAGAAAAAGAAACATCATAAGATATCACTACTACACGGAATGTAAACTTGGCTACACAGAAACAGAATTACAAAACAGAACAGGGTGTCAAATGTAGAAAACCAACTCATGCTTGCTTAAGGGGAAAGGTGAGTTGGGGGGCTGCATACAACAAGAGATTGAAATTAGCACAGATACCGTTCCATAAGCCAAATATGTAATAGACAAGAGCTACTCCTTGCTCAACGAAGTGGACTCAACACCCCATATTAAACGCCTAAGAATATACCTGACTAGTAAGAATCTTAAAACCTATGGATTTATATATCTGCGAAAGAGAATCAAGCGTGTGTACAGCGGCATAAATGCAGCAGTGATAGGATTGGTAAGGTTCGGTGAGAAAATGAAGACCCTTTGAAGTCATATTGTATGGTACCCATTCCATGGGTCTGAAAACTCCATGTTTAAGGGATTCTTCCTTCAGCTAAAACATGCACGTGGAACCCATAGTATGATCCACCGTGTGATCAGGAAACGTGTTCAAATGTGTCTCAGTTTTCGTCCCCTGGTACTCGGGTGCAACATTCCAGACGCTTTACTAACACTCTCCCCACTTGGAGAGTCAGTGCCTTTAACCTCCTGTTTGGCCCAGTTTGCAATTTCTGTAGAAAATGAACAGGAATAGGGAGAACCAATGAGAGACTAGGTGGAGGTGTCTGTACGGGCAAATTTAACTCTCATTTCCCACCAGGAAGAGGAATAAACCAAAGGCTCAGCATGCCTTGCTGGAACCAAACTAGCGCCTGAAGCAATCCTGCGGTGTTTCGGCCAGCTCACAAGAAAGCGAGTTGAAGAAAGCAGCTCAATGGCACTGTAATTCACAAACCTGCAGAGTTATAAATGACAGCTATCTTCCAAAAATATATTGAAGTAAGGCAGCCAAGAATAGTTGAAAGTGGGGCAGAATTGCAGGAAACCGATTTCAGGAGGTAGACTGGAATTGCATGTAAAGCATAGGAAAAGAGGCAGAACGTCCACAATGATGCACTTGGCCAAAAAGGGCGTATGCGTTTTTTCCTGAATATATTCAGGAAAAAACGCATACGCCCTTTTTGGCCAACCAAGCAAGCTTGAAAAGGAAATCTGCACTACAATGAAGTCTCACTGTCCCCCGGTCAAAAGGGCCATCTGAAAAAAGTGTAAAATCCAGAAAGGCAAGACAGGCCATGGAGAACTGGGAGCCTTGTTATGCTGATGGGCGGGATGTAAATTGCCAGCAGCCACTCAGGAGAAGTGTATGGTGTTTCCTGAAACATCCAAAAAACAAAGCAACAGAGCCTAGGGCACTTCCACTTATGGTCCTATAGCTTAGGGAAATTAGAATCAAAAAGACACAGCCACCCCAAAGTTTGGGACGGCTCTGTTCACAAGAACCTCGTTTACGGTACATGTTCAATATCACAGAAAGCGAAAAATGGATAAAGAAGTTGTGGTACTTACGTACAAAGCAATTTCACTCAGCAATGAAATCTATGTCATCAGGCCTGTAGCAGCATAATGAGTAGATTCAGGTACGATGATTCTAAGTGAAATAAGTCACACAGAAAAAGAAACATCATAAGATATCACTACTACACGGAATGTAAACTTGGCTACACAGAAACAGAATTACAAAACAGAACAGGGTGTCAAATGTAGAAAACCAACTCATGCTTGCTTAAGGGGAAAGGTGAGTTGGGGTGCTGCATACCACAAGAGATTGAAATTAGCACAGATACCGTTCCATAAGCCAAATATGTAATAGACAAGAGCTACTCCTTGCTCAACGAAGTGGACTCAACACCCCATATTAAACGCCTAAGAATATACCTGACTAGTAAGAATCTTAAAACCTATGGATTTATATGTCTCCGAAAGAGAATCAAGACTGTGTACAGCAGCATAAACGCAGCAGTGATAGGACTGGTGAGGTTCAGTGAGCAAATACAGACCCTTTGAAGTCATATTGCATGGTACCCATTCCATGGGTCTCAACTCTCCATGTTTAAGGGATTCTTCCTTCAGCTAAATCATGCATGTGGAACCCAGAGTATGATCCACCATGTGATCGGGAAACGTGTTCAACTGTGTCTCAGTTTTCGTCCCCTGGTACTCGGGTCCAACATTCCAGACACTTTACTAACACTCTCCCCACTTGGAGAATCGGTGCCTTTAACCTCCTGTTTGCCCAGTTTGCAATTTCTGTGGAAAATGAGCAGGAATAGGGAGAACCAATTAGAGACTAGGTGGAGGTGTCTGGACGGGCAAATTGAACTCTCATTTCCCACCAGGAAGAGGAATTAACCAAAGGCTCAACATGCCATGCCGGAACCACACTAGGGCTAGAAGGAATCATGCGGTGTTGCGGCCAGCTCACAAGAAAGCGAGTTGAAGAAAGGAACTCAGGGGCACTGTAATTCACAAACCTGCAGAGTTATAAATGACAGCTACCTTCCAAAAATATATTGAAGTAAGGCCGCCAAGAGGAGTTGAAAGCGGGGCAGAATTGCAGGAAACTGATTTCAGGCGGTACACTGGAATTGCATGTAAAGCATAGGAAAAGAGGCAGAACGTCGACAATGATACACTTGGCCAAAAAGGGCATAAGCGTTTTTTCCTGAATATATTCAGGAAAAAACGCATATGCAATTTTAGGCCAACCAAGCAAGCTTGCAAAGGAAATCTGCACTACAATGAAGTCTCACTGCCCCCCGGTCAAAAGGGCCATCTGAAAAAAGTGTAAAATCCAGAAAGGCAGGACAGGCCATGGAGAACTGGGAGCCTTGTTATGCTGATGGGCGGGATGGAAATTGCCAGCAGCCACTCTGGAGAAGTGTATGGTGTTCCCTGAAACATCCAAAAAACAAAGCGATAGAGCCTAGGGCACTTCCACTTATGGTCCTATAGCTTAGGGAAATTAAAATCAAAAAGACACAGCCACCCCAAAGTTTGGGACGGCTCTGTTTACAAGAACCTCGTTTACCGTACAAGTTCAATATCACAGAAAGCGAAAAATGGATAAAGAAGTTGTGGTACTTACGTACAATGCAATATCACTCAGCAATGAAATCTATGTCATCAGGCCCGTAGCAGCATAATGAGTGGATTCAGGTACGATGATTCTAAGTGAAATAAGTCACACAGAAAAAGAAACATCATAAGATATCACTACTGCACGGAATGTAAACTTGGCTACACAAGAACTGAATTACAAAACAGAACAGGGTGTCAAATGTAGAAAACCAACTTATGCTTGCTTAAGGGGAAAGGTGAGTTGGGGTGCTGCATAAAACCAGAGATTGAAATTAGCACAGATACCGTTCCATAAGCCAAATATGTAATAGACAAGAGCTACTCCTTGCTCAACGAAGTGGACTCAACACCCCATATTAAACACCTAAGAATATACCTGACTAGTAAGAATCTTAAAACCTATGGATTTATATGTCTCCCAAAGAGAATCAAGCGTGTGTACAGCGGCATAAACACAGCAGTGATAGGATTGGTGAGGTTCGGTGAGCAAATGCAGGACCTTTGAAGTCATATTGCATGGTACCCATTCCATGGGTCTCAACTGTCCAGGTTTAAGGGATTCTTCCTTCAGCTAAAACATGCATGTGGAACCCAGAGTATGATCCACCGTGTGATCGGGAAACGTGTTCAAATGTGTCTCAGTTTTCGTCCCCTGGTACTCGGGTACAACATTCTAGATGCTTTACTAACACTCTCCCCACTTGGAGAGTCAGTGCCTTTAACCTCCTGTTTGGCCCAGTTTGCAATTTCTGTGGAAAATGAACAGGAATAGGGAGAACCAATGAGAGACTAGGTGGAGGTGTCCGGACGGGCAAATTTAACTCTCATTTCCCACCAGGAAGAGGAATTAACCAAAGGCTCAGCGTGCCATGCCGGAACCACACTAGGGCCAGAAGCAATCCTGCGGTGTTGCGGCCAGCTCACAAGAAAGCGAGTTGAAGAAAGGAGCTCAGGGGCACTGTAATTCACAAACCTGCAGAGTTATAAATGACAGCTATCTTCCAAAAATATATTGAAGTAAGGCCGCCAAGAGGAGTTGAAAGCAGGGCAGAATTGCAGGAAACCGATTTCAGGAGGTAGACAGGAATTGCATGTAAAGCATAGGAAAAGAGGCAGTACGTCCACAATGATGCACTTGGCCAAAAAGGGCGTATGCGTTTTTTCCTGAATATATTCAGGAAAAACGCATATGCACTTTTTGGACAACCAAGCAAGCTTGCAAAGGAAATCTGAACTACAATGAAGTCTCACTGCCCCCCGGTCAAAAGGGCCATCTGAAAAAAGTGTAAAATCCAGAAAGGCAGGACAGGCCATGGAGAACTGGGAGCCTTGTTATGCTGATGGGCGGGATGTAAATTGCCAGCAGCCACTCTGGAGAAGTGTATGGTGTTTCCTGAAACATCCAAAAAACAAAGCAACAGAGCCTAGGGCACTTCCATTTATGGTCCTATAGCTTAGGGAAATTAAAATCAAAAAGACACAGCCACCCCAAAGTTTCGGACAGCTCTGTTTACAAGAACCTCATTTACGGTACAAGTTCAATATCACTGAAAGCGAAAAATGGATAAAGAAGTTATGGTACTTACGTACAATGCAATATAACTCAGCAATGAAATCTATGTCATCAGGCCCGTAGCAGCATAATGAGTGGATTCAGGTACGATGATTCTAAGTGAAATGAGTCACACAGAAAAAGAAACATCATAAGATATCACTACTACACGGAATGTAAACTTGGCTACACAGGAACTGAATTACAAAACAGAACAGTGTGTCAAATGTAGAAAACCAACTTATGCTTGCTTAAGGGGAAAGGTGAGTTGGGATGCTGCATAAAACCAGAGATTGAAATTAGCACAGATACCGTTCCATAAGCCAAATATGTAATAGACAAGAGCTACTCCTTGCTCAACGAAGTGGACTCAACACCCCATATTAAACCCCTAAGAATATACCTGACTAGTAAGAATCTACCTGAATAGTAAGAATCTTAAAACCTATGGATTTATATGTCTCCGAAAGAGAATCAAGCGTGTGTACAGCGGCATAAACGCAGCAGTGATAGGATTGTTGAGGTTCGGTGAGCAAATGCAGACCCTATGAAGTCATATTGCATGGTACCCATTCCATGGGTCTCAACTCTCCAGGTTTAAGGGATTCTTCCTTCAGCTAAAACATGCATGTGGAACCCAGAGTATGATCTACCATGTGATCGGGAAACGTGTTCAAATGTGTCTCAGTTTTCGTCCCCTGGTACTCGGGTGCAACATTCCAGAAGCTTTACTAACACTCTCCCCACTTGGAGAGTCAGTGCCTTTAACCTCCTGTTTGGCCCAGTTTGCAATTTCTGTGGAAAATGAACAGGAATAGGGAGAAACAATGAGAGACTAGGGGGAGGTGTCTGGACGGGCCAATTTAACTCTCATTTCCCACCAGGAAGAGGAATTAACCAAAGGCTCAGCATGCCATGCCAGAAGCACACTAGGGCCTGAAGCAATCCTGCGGTGTTGCGGCCAGCTCACAAGAAAGCGAGTTGAAGAAAGGAGCTCAGGGGCACTGTAATTCACAAACCTGCAGAGTTATAAATGACAGCTATCTTCCAAAAATATATTGAAGTAAGGCTGCCAAGAGGAGTTGAAAGCGGGGCAGAATTGCAGGAAACCGATTTCAGGAGGTAGACTGGAATTGCATGTAAAGCATAGGAAAAGAGGCAGAACGTCCACAATGATGCACTTGGCCAAAAAGGGCGTATGCGTTTTTTCCTGAATATATTCAGGAAAAAACGCATACGCACTTTTTTGCCAACCAAGCAAGCTTGCAAAGGAAATCTGCACTACAATGAAGTCTCACTGCCCCCTGGTCAAAGGGCTATCTGAAAAAAGTGTAAAATCCAGAAAGGCAGGAAAGGCCATGGAGAACTGGGAGCCTTGTTATGCTGATGGGCGGGATGTAAATCGCCAGAAGCCACTCTGGAGAAGTGTATGGTGTTTCCTGAAACATCCAAAAAACAAAGCAACAGAGCCTAGGGCACTTCCACGTATGGTCCTATAGCTTAGGTAAATTAAAATCAAAAAGACACAGCCACCCCAAAGTTTGGGACGGCTCTGTTTACAAGAACCTCGTTTACGGTACAAGTTCAATATCACAGAAAGCGAAAAATGGATAAAGAAGTTGTGGTACTTACGTACAATGCGATATCACTCAGCAATGAAATCTATGTCATCAGGCCCGTGACAGCATAATGAGTGGATTCAGGTACGATGATTCTAAGTGAAATAAGTCACACAGAAAAAGAAACATCATATGATATCACTACTACACGGAATGTAAACTTGGCTACACAGAAACAGAATTACAAAACAGAACAGGGTGTCAAATGTAGAAAACCAACTCATGCTTGCTTAAGGGGAAAGGTGAGTTGGGGTGCTGCATACAACAAGAGATTGAAATTAGCACAGATACCGTTCCGTAAGCCAAATATGTAATAGACAAGAGCTACTCCTTGCTCAACGAAGTGGACTCAACACCCCATATTAAACGCCTAAGAATATACCTAACTAGTAAGAATCTTAAAACCTATGGATTTATATGTCTCCGAAAGAGAATCAAGCGTGTGTACAGCGGCATAAACGCAGCAGTAATCGGATTGGTGAGGTTCGGTGAGCAAATGCAGACCCTTTGAAGTCATATTGCATGGTACCCATTCCATGGGTCTCAACTCTCCAGGTTTAAGGGATTCTTCCTTCAGCTAAAACATGCATGTGGAACCCAGAGGATGATCCACCGTGTGATCGGAAAACGTGTTCAAATGTGTCTCAGTTTTCGTCCCCTGGTACTCGGGTGCAACATTCCAGACGCTTTACTAACACTCTCCCCACTTGGAGAGTCAGTGCCTTTAACCTCCTGTTTGGCCCAGTTTGCAATTTCTGTGGAAAATGAACAGGAATAGGGAGAACCAATGAGAGACTAGGTGGAGGTGTCTGGACGGGCAAATTTAACTCTCATTTCCCACCAGGAAGAGGAATTAACCAAAGGCTCAGCATGTCGTGCCAGAACAAAACTAGGGCCTGAAGCAATCCTGCGGTGTTGCGGCCAGCTCACAAGAAAGCGAGTTGAAGAAAGGAGCTCAGGGGCACTGTAATTCACAAACCTGCAGAGTTATAAATGACAGCTATATTCCAAAAATATATTAAAGTAAGGCAGCCAAGAATAGTTGAAAGCGGGGCAGAATTGCAGGAAACCGATTTCAGGAGGTAGACTGGAATTGCATGTAAAGCATAGGAAAAGAGGCAGAACGTCCACAATGATGCACTTGGCCAAAAAGGGCGTATGCGTTTTTTCCTGAATATATTCAGGAAAAAATGCATACGCCCTTTTTGGCCAACCAAGCAAGCTCGCAAAGGAAATATGCACTACAATGAAGTCTCACTGCCCCCCGGTCAAAAGGGCCATCTGAAAAATGTGTAAAATCCAGAAAGGCAGGACAGGCCATGGAGAACTGGGAGCCTTGTTATGCTGATGGGCAGTATGTAAATTGCCAGCAGCCACTCTGGAGAAGTGTATGGTGTTTCCTGAAACATCCAAAAAACCAAGCAACAGAGCCTAGGGCACTTCCACTTATGGTCCTATAGCTTAGCGAAATTAAAATGAAAAAGACACAGCCACCCAAAAGTTTGGGACGGCTCTGTTAACAAGAACCTCGTTTACGGTACAAGTTCAATATCACAGAAAGCGAAAAATGGATAAAGAAGTTGTGGTACTTAAGTACAATGCAATATCACTCAGCAATGAAATCTATGTCATCAGGACCGTAGCAGTATAATGAGTGGATTCAGGTATTATTATTCTAAGTGAAATAATTCACACAGAAAAAGAAACATCATAAGATATCACTACTACACGGAATGTAAACTTGGCTAAACAGGAACTGAATTACAAAACAGAACAGGGTCTCAAATGTAGAAAACCAACTTATGCTTGCTTAAGGGGAAAGGTGACTTGGGGTGCGGCATAAAACCAGAGATTGAAATTAGCACAGATATCGTTACAGAAGCCAAATATGTAATAGACAAGAGCTACTCCTTGCTCAACGAAGTGGACTCAACACCCCATATTAAACGCCTAAGAATATACCTGACTAGTAAGAATCTTAAAACCTATGGATTTATATGTCTCCGAAAGAGAATCAAGCGTGTGTACAGTGGCATAAACACAGCAGTGATAGGATTGGTGAGGTTCGTTGAGTAAATGCAGACCCTTTGAAGTCATATTGCATGGTACCCATTCCATGGGTCTCAACTCTCCAGGTTTAAGGGATTCTTCCTTCAGCTGAAACATGCATGTGGAACACAGAATATGATCCACCGTGTGATCGGGAAAACTGTTCAAATGTGTCTCAGTTTTCGTCCCCTGGTACTCGGGTGCAACATTCCAGACGCTTTACTAACACTCTCCCCAGTTGGAGAGTCAGTGCCTTTAACCTCCTGTTTGGCCCAGTTTGCAATTTCTGCGTAAGATGAACAGGAAGAGGGAGAACCAATGAGAGACTAGCTGGAGCTGTCAGGACGGGCAAATTTAACTCTCATTTCCCACCAGGAAGAGGAATTAACCAAAGGCTCAGCATGCGATGCCGGAACCAAACTAGGGCCTGAAGCAATCCTGCGGTGTTGCGGCCAGCTCACAAGAAAGCGAGTTGAAGAAAGGAGCTTAGGGGCGCTGTAATTCACAATCCTGCAGAGTTATAAATGACAGCTATCGTCCAAAAATATATTGAAGGAAGGCTGCCAAGAGGACTTGAAAGTGGGGCAGAATTGCAGGAAACCGATTTCAGGAGGTAGACTGGAATTGCATGTAAAGCATAGGAAAAGAGGCAGAACGTCCACAATGATGCACTTGGCCAAAAAGGGCGTATGCGTTTTTTCCTGAATATATTCAGGAAAAAACGCATACGCCCTTTTTGGCCAACCAAGCAAGCTTGCAAAGGAAATCTGCACTACAATGAAGTCTCACTGCCCCCCGGTCAAAAGGGCCATCTGAAAAAAGTGTAAAATCCAGAAAGGCAGGACAGGCCATGGAGAACTGGGAGCCTTGTTATGCTGAAGGGCGGGATGTAAATTGCCAGCAGCCACTCTGGAGAAGTGTATGGTGTTTCCTGAAACATTCAAAAAACAAAGCAACAGAGCCTAGGGCACTTCCACTTATGGTCCTATAGCTTAGGGAAATTAAAATCAAAAAGACACAGCCACAGCAAAGTTTGGGACGGCTCTGTTTACAAGAACCTCGTTTACGGTACAAGTTCAATATCACAGAAAGCGAAAAATGGATAAAGAAGTTGTGGTACTTACGTACAATGCAATATCACTCAGCAATGAAATCTATGTCATCAGGCCCGTAGCAGCGTAATGAGGGGATTCAGGTACGATGATTCTAAGTGAAATAAGTCACACAGAAAAAGAATCATCATAAGATATCACTACTACACGGAATGTAAACTTGGCTACACAAGAACTGAATTACAAAACAGAACAGGGTGTCAAATGTAGAAAACCAACTTATGCTTGCTTAAGGGGAAAGGTGAGTTGGGTTGCTGCATAAAACCAGAGATTGAAATTAGCACAGATACCGTTCCATAAGCCAAATATGTAATAGACAAGAGCTACTCCTTGCTCAACGAAGTGGACTCAACACACCATATTAAACGCCTAAGTATATACCTGACTAGTAAGAATCTTAAAACCTATGGATTTATATGTCTCCGGAAGAGAATGAAGCGTGTGTACAGTGGCATAAACGCAGCAGTGATAGGATTGGTGAGGTTTGGTGAGCAAATGCAGACCCTTTGAAGTCATATTGCATGGTACCCATTCCATGTGTCTCAACTCTCCAGGTTTAAGGGATTCTTCCTTCAGCTAAAACATGCATGTGGAACCCAGAGTATGATCCACCGTGTCATCGGGAAACGTGTTCAAATGTGTCTCAGTTTTCGTCCCCTGGTACTCGGGTGCAACATTCCAGACGCTTTACTAACCCTCTCCCAACTTGGAGAGTCAGTGCCTTCAACCTCCTGTTTGGCCCAGTTTGCAATTTCTGTGGAAAATGAACAGGAATAGGGAGAACCAATGAGAGACTAGGTGGAGGTGTCTGGACGGGCAAATTTAACTCTCATTTCCCACCAGGAAGAGGAATTAACCAAAGGCTCAGCATGCCGTGCCGGAACCACACTAGGGCCCGAAGCAATCCTGCGGTGTTGCGGCCAGCTCACAAGAAAGCGAGTTGAAGAAAGGAGCTCAGGGGCACTGTAATTCACAAACCTGCAGAGTTATAAATGACAGCTATCTTCCAAAAATATATTGAAGTAAGGCAGCCAAGAGGAGTTGAAAGCGGGGCAGAATTGCAGGAATCCGATCTCAGGAGGTAGACTGGAATTGCATGTAAAGCATAGGAAAAGAGGCAGAACGTCCACAATGATGCACTTGGCCAAAAAGGGCGTATGCGTTTTTTCCTGCAGGAAAAAACGCATATGCCCTTTTTGGCCAACCAAGCAAGCTTGCAAAGGAAATCTGCACTACAATGAAGTCTCACTGCCCCCCGGTCAAAAGGGACATCTGAAAAAAGTGTAAAATCCAGAAAGGCAGGACAGGCCATGGAGAACTGGGAGCCTTGTTATGCTGATGGGCGGGATGTAAATTGCCAACAGCCACTCTGGAGAAGTGTATGGTGTTTCCTGAAACATCTAAAAAACAAAGCAACAGAGCCTAGGGCACTTCCACTTATGGTCCTATAGCTTAGGGAAATTAAAATCAAAAAGACAAAGCCACCCCAAAATTTCGGCCGGCTCTGTTTACAAGAACCTCGTTTACGGTACAAGTTCAATATCACAGAAAGCGAAAAATGGAAAAAGAAGTTGTGGTACTTACGTACAATGCAATATCACTCAGCAATGAAATCTATGTCATCAGGCCCGTAGCAGCATAATGAGTGGATTCAGGTACGATGATTCTAAGTGAAATAAGTCACACAGAAAAAGAAACATCATAAGATATCACTACTACACGAAATGTAAACTTGGCTACAGAGGAACTGAATTACAAAACAGAACAGGTTCTCAAATGTAGAAAACCAACTTATGCTTGCTTAAGGGGAAAGGTGACTTGGGGTGCGGCATAAAACCAGAGATTGAAATTAGCACAGATACCGTTCCAGAAGCCAAATATGTAATACACAAGAGCTACTCCTTGCTCAACGAAGTGGACTCAACACCCCATATTAAACGCCTAAGAATATACCTGACTAGTAAGAATCTTAAAACCTATGGATTTATATGTCTCCGAAAGAGAATCAAGCGTGTGTACAGCGGCATAAACGCAGCAGTGATAGGATTGGTGAGGTTCGGTGAGCAAATGCAGACCCTTTGAAGTCATATTGCATGGTACACATTCGATGAGTCTCAACTCTCCATGTTTAAGGGATTCTTCCTTCAGCTGAAACATGCATGTGGAACCCAGAGTACGATCCACCGTGTGATCGGAAAACGTGTTCAAATGTGTCTCAGTTTTCATCCCCTGGTACTCGGGTGCAACATTCCAGACGCTTTAGTAACACTCTCCCCACTTGGAGATTCAGTGCCTTTAACCTCCTGTTTGGCCCAGTTTGCAAATTCTGCGTAAGATGAACAGGAAGAGGGAGAACCAATGAGAGACTAGCTGGAAGTGTCTGGACGGACAAATTTAACTCTCATTTCCTACCAGGAAGAGGAATTAACCAAAGGCTCAGCATGTGATGCCGGAACCAAACTAGGGCCTGAAGTAATCCTGTGGTGTTGCGGCCAGCTCACAAGAAAGCGAGTTGAACAAAGGAGCTCAGGGGCACTGTCATTCACAAACCTGCAGAGTTATAAATGAAAGCTTTCGTCCAAAAATATATTGAAGGAAGGCTGCCAAGAGGACTTGAAAGAAGGGCAGAATTGCAGGAAACCGATTTCAGGAGGTAGACTGGAATTGCATGTAAAGCATAGGAAAAGAGGCAGAACGTCCACAATGATGCACTTGGCCAAAAAGGGCGTATGCGTTTTTTCCTGAATATATTCAGGAAAAAATTCATACGCTCTTTTTGGCCAAACAAGCAAGCTTGCAAAGGAAATCTGCACTACAATGAAGTCTCACTGCCCCCCGGTCAAAAGGGCCATCTGAAAAAAGTGTAAAATCCAGAAAGGCAGGACAGGCCATGGAGAACTGGGAGCCTTGTTATGCTGATGGGCGGGATGTACATTGCCAACAGCCACTCTGGAGAAGTGTATGGTGTTTCCTGAAACATCTAAAAAACAAAGCAACAGAGCCTAGGGCACTTCCACTTATGGTCCTATAGCTTAGGGAAATTAAAATCAAAAAGACAAAGCCACCCCAAATTTTCCGCTGGCTCTGTTTACAAGAACCTCGTTTACGGTACAAGTTCAATATCACAGAAAGCGAAAAATGGAAAAAGAAGTTCTGGTACTTACGTACAATGCAATATCACTCAGCAATGAAATCTATGTCATCAGGCCCGTAGCAGCATAATGAGTGGATTCAGGTACGATGATTCTAAGTGAAATAAGTCACACAGAAATAGAAACATCATAAGATATCACTACTACACGGAATGTAAACTTGGCTACACAAGAACTGAATTACAAAACAGAACAGGGTGTCAAATGTAGAAAACCAACTTATGCTTGCTTAAGGGGAAAGGTGAGTTGGGGTGCGGCATAAAACCAGAGATTGAAATTAGCACAGATACCGTTCCATAAGCCAAATATGTAATAGACAAGAGCTACTCCTTGCTCAACGAAGTGGACTCAACACCCCATATTAAACGCCTAAGAATATACCTGACTAGTAAGAATCTTAAAACCTATGGATTTATATGTCTCCGAAAGAGAATCAAGCGTGTGTACAGCGGCATAAACGCAGCAGTGATAGGATTGGTGAGCTTCGGTGAGCAAATGCAGACCCTTTGAAGTCATATTGCATGGTACCCATTCCATGGGTCTCAACTCTCCATGTTTAAGGGATTCTTCCTTCAGCTAAAACATGCATGTGGAACCCAGAGTATGATCCACCGTGTGATCAGAAAACTTGTTCAAATGTGTCACAGTTTTCGTCCCCTGGTACTCGGGTGCAACATTCCAGACGCTTTACTAACACTCTCCCCACTTGGAGAGTCAGTGCCTTTAACCTCCTGTTTGGCCCAGTTTGCAATTTCTGTGGAAAATGAACAGGAATAGGGAGAACCAATGAGAGACTAGGTGGAGGTGTCTGGACGGGCAAATTTAACTCTCATTTCCCACCAGGAAGAGGAATTAACCAAAGGCTCAGCATGCGATGCCGGAACCAAACTAGGGCCTGAAGCAATCCTGCGGTGTTGCGGCCAGCTCACAAGAAAGCGAGTTGAAGAAAGGAGCTCAGGGGCACTGTAATTCACAAACCTGCAGTTATAAATGACAGCTATCGTCCAAAAATATATGGAAGGAAGGCTGCCAAGAGGACTTGAAAGCGGGGCAGAATTGCAGGAAACCGATTTCAGGAGGTAGACTGGAATTGCCTGTAAAGCATAGGAAAAGAGGCAGAAGGTCCACAATGATGCACTTGGCCAAAAAGGGCGTATGCGTTATTTCCTGAATATATTCAGGAAAAAACGCATACGCCCTTTTTGGCCAACCAAGCAAGCTTGCAAAGGAAATCTGCACTACAATGAAGTCTCACTGCCCCCCGGTCAAAAGGGCCATCTGAAAAAAGTGTAAAATCCAGAAAGGCAGGACAGGCCATGGAGAACTGGGAGCCTAGTTATGCTGATGGGCGGGATGTAAATTGCCAGCAGCCACTCTGGAGAAGTGTATGGTGTTTCCTGAAACATCCAAAAAACAAAGCAAGAGAGCCTAGGGCACTTCCACTTATGGTCCTATAGCTTAGGGAAATTAAAATCAAAAAGACACAGCCACCCCAAGTTTGGGACAGCTGTGTTTACAAGAACCTCGTTTACCGTACAAGTTCAATATCACAGAAAGTGAAAAATGGATAAAGAAGTTGTGGTACTTACGTGCAATTCAATATCACTCAGCAATGAAATCTATGTCATCAGGCCCGTAGCAGCATAATGAGTGGATTCAGGTACGATGATTCTAAGTGAAATTAGTCACACAGAAAATGAAACATCATAAGATATCACTAATACACGGAATGTAAACTTGGCTACACAAGAACTGAATTACAAAACATAACAGGGTGTCAAATGTAGAAAACCAACTTATGCTTGCTTAAGGGGAAAGGTGACTTGGGGTGCGGCATAAAACCAGAGATTGAAATTAGCACAGATACCGTTCCATAAGCCAAATATGTAATAGACAAGAGCTACTCCTTGCTCAAGGAAGTGGACTCAACACCCCATATTAAACGCCTAAGAATATACCTGACTAGTAAGAATCTTAAAACCTATGGATTTATATGTCTCCGAAAGAGAATCAAGCGTGTGTACAGCGGCATAAACGCAGCAGTGATAGGATTGGTGAGGTTCGGTGAGCAAATGCAGACCCTTTGAAGTCATATTGCATGGTACCCATTCCATGGGTCTCAACTCTCCATGTTTAAGGGATTCTTCCTTCAGCTGAAACATGCATGTGGAACCCAGAGTACGATCCACCGTGTGATCGGAAAACGTGTTCAAATGTGTCTCAGTTTTTGTCCCCTGGTACTCGGGTGCAACATTCCAGACGCTTTACTAACACTCTCCCCACTTGGAGAGTCAGTGCCTTTAACCTCCTGTTTGGCCCAATTTGCAATTTCTGCGTAAGATGAACAGGAAGAGGGAGAACCAATGAGAGACTAGCTGGAGGTGTCTGAACGGACAAATTTAACTCTCATTTCCCACCAGGAAGAGGAATTAACCAAAGGCTCAGCATGCGATGCCGGAACCAAACTAGGGCCTGAAGCAATCCTGCGGTGTTGCGGCCAGCTCACAAGAAAGCGAGTTGAAGAAAGGAGCTCAGGGGGACTGTAATTCACAAACCTGCAGAGTTATAAATGACAGCTATCGTCCAAAAATATATTGAAGGAAGGCTGCCAAGAGAACTTGAAAGCGGGGCAGAATTGCAGGAAACCAATTTCAGGAGGTAGACTGGAATTGCATGTAAAGCATAGGAAAAGAGTCAGAACGTCCACAATGATGCACTTGGCCAAAAGGGCGTATGCGTTTTTTCCTGAATATATTCAGGAAAAAACGCATACGCACTTTCTGGCCAACCAAGCAAGCTTGCAAAGGAAATCTGCACTACAATGAAGTCTCACTGCCCCCAGGTCAAAAGGGCCATCTGAAAAAAGTGTAAAATCCAGAAAGGCAGGACAGGCCATGGAGAACTTGGAGCCTTGTTATGCTGATGGGCGGGATGTAAATTGCCAACAGTCACTCTGGAGAAGTGTATGGTGTTTCCTGAAACATCTAAAAAACAAAGCAACAGAGCCTAGGGCACTTCCACTTATGGTCCTATAGCTTAGGGAAATTAAAATCAAAAAGACAAAGCGACCCCAAAGTTGCGGCCGGCTCTGTTTACAAGAACCTCGTTTACGGTACAAGTTCAATATCACAGAAAGCAAAAAATGGAAAAAGAAGTTGCGGTACTTACGTACAATGCAATATCACTCAGCAATGAAATCTATGTCATCAGGCCCGTAGCAGCATAATGAGTGGATTCAGGTACGATGATTCTAAGTGAAATAAGTCACACAGAAAAAGAAACATCATAAGATATCACTAATACACGGAATGTAAACTTGGCTACACAGGAACTGAATTACAAAACAGAACAGGGTCTCAAATGTAGAAAACCAACTTAGGCTTGCTTAAGGGGAATGGTGACTTGGGGTGCGGCATAAAACCAGAGATTGAAATTAGCACAGATACCGTTCCATAAGCCAAATATGTAATAGACAAGAGCTACTCCTTGCTCAACCAAGTGGACTCAACACCCCATATTAAATGCCTAAGAATATACCTGACTAGTAAGAATCTTAAAACCTATGGATTTATATGTCTCCGAAAGAGAATCAAGCGTGTGTACACCGGCATAAACGCAGCAGTGATAGGATTGGTGAGGTTCGGTGAGCAAATGCAGACCCTTTGAAGTCATATTGCATGGTACCCATTCCATGGGTCTCAACTCTCCATGTTTAAGGGATTCTTCCTTCAGCTAAAACATGCATGTGGAACCCAGAGTACGATCCACCGTGTGATCGGGAAACGTGTTCAAATGTGTCTCACTTTTCGTCCCCTGGTACTCGGGTGCAACATTCCAGACGCTTTACTAACACTCTCCCCACTTGGAGAGTCAGTGCCTTTAACCTCCTGTTTGGCCTAGATTGCAATTTCTGTGGAAAATGAACAGGAATAGGGAGAACCAATGAGAGACTAGGTGGAGGTGTCTGGACGGGCAAATTTAACTCTCATTTTCCACCAGGAAGAGGAATTAACCAAAGGCTCAGCATGCCGTGCCAGAACCAAACTAGGGCCTGAAGCAATCCTGCGGTGTTGCGGCCAGCTCACAAGAAAGCGAGTTGAAGAAAGGAGCTCAGGGGCACTGTAATTCACAAACCTGCAGAGTTATAAATGACAGCTATCTTCCAAAAATATATTGAAGTAAGGCTGCCAAGAGGAGTTGAAAGCGGGGCAGAATTGCAGGAAACCAATTTCAGGAGGTAGACAGGAATTGCATGTAAAGCATAGGAAAAGAGGCAGAACGTCCACAATGATGCACTTGGCCAAAAAGGGCGTATGCGTTTTTTCCTGAATATATTCAGGAAAAAACGCATACGTCCTTTCTGGACCACCAAGCAAGCTTGCAAAGGAAATCTGCACTACAATGAAGTCTCACTGCCCCCCCGGTCAAAAGGGCCATCTGAAAAAAGTGTAAAATCCAGAAAGGCAGGACAGGCCATGGAGAACTGGGAGCCTTGTTATGCTGATGGGTGGGATGTAAATTGCCAACAGCCACTCTGGAGAAGTGTATGGTGTTTCCTGAAACATCTAAAAAACAAAGCAAAAGAGCCTAGGGCACTTCCACTTATGGTCCTATAGCTTAGGGAAATTAAAATCAAAATGACACATCCACCCCAAAGTTATGGCCGGCTCTGTTTACAAGAACCTCGTTTACGGTACAAGTTCAATATCACATAAAGCGAAAAATGGAAAAAGAACTTGTGGTAATTACGTACAAAGCAATATCACTCAGCAATGAAATCTATGTCATCAGGCCCGTAGCAGCATAATGAGTGGATTCAGGTACGATGATTCTAAGTGAAATAAGTCACACAGAAAAAGAAACATCATAAGATATCACTGCTACACGGAATGTAAACTTGGCTACACAGGAACTGAATTACAAAACAGAACAGGGTCTCAAATGTAGAAAACCAACTTATGCTTGCTTAAGGGGAAAGGTGAGTTGGGGTGGTGCATAAAACCAGAGATTGAAATTAGCACAGATACCGTTCCATAACCCAAATGTGTAATAGACAGGAGCTACTCCTTGCTCAACGAAGTGGACTGAACACCCCATATTAAACGCCTAAGAATATACCTGACTAGTAAGAATCTTAAAACCTATGGATTTATATGTCTCCGAAAGAGAATCATGCGTGTGTACAGCGGCATAAACGCAGCAGTGATAGGATTGGTGAGGTTCGGTGAGCAAATGCAGACCCTTTGAAGTCATATTGCATGGTACCCATTCCATGGGTCTCAACTCTCCATGTTTAAGGGATTCTTCCTTCAGCTAAAACATGCATGTGGAACCCAGAGTACGATCCACCGTGTGATCAGAAAACGTGTTCAAATGTGTCAGAGTTTTCGTACCCTGGTACTCGGGTGCAACATTCCAGACGCTTTACTAACACTCTCCCCACTTGGAGAGTCAGTGCCTTTAACCTCCTGTTTGGCCTAGATTGCAATTTCTGTGGAACATGAACAGGAATAGGGACAACCAATGAGAGACTAGGTGGAGGTGTCCGGACTGGCAAATTTAACTGTCATTTCCCACCAGGAAGAGGAATTAACCAAAGGCTCAGCATGCCATGCCAGAACCACACTAGGGTCCGAAGCAATCCTGCAGTGTTGCGGCCAGCTCACAAGAAAGCGAGTTGAAGAAAGGAGCTCAGGGGCACTGTAATTCACAAACCTGCAGAGTTATAAATGACAGCTATCTTCCAAAAATATATTGAAGTAAGGCTGCCAAGTGGAGTTGAAAGCGGGGCAGAATTGCAGGAAACCAATTTCAGGAGGTAGACTGGAATTGCATGTAAAGCATAGGAAAAGAGGCAGAACGTCCACAATGATGCACTTGGCCAAAAAGGGCGTATGCGTTTTTTTCCTGAATATATTCAGGAAAAAACGCATACGCCCTTTCTGGAAAACCAAGCAAGCTTGCAAAGGAAATCTGCACTACAATGAAGTCTCACTGCCCCCCGGTCAAAAGGGCCATCTGAAAAAAGTGTAAAATCCAGAAAGGCAGGACAGGCCATGGAGAACTGGGAGCCTTGTTATGCTGATGGGCGGGATGTAAATTGCCAACAGCCACTCTGGAGAAGTGTATGGTGTTTCCTGAAACATCTAAAAAACAAAGCAACAGAGCCTAGGGCACTTCCACTTATGGTCCTATAGCTTAGGGAAATTAAAATCAAAAAGACAAAGCCACCCCAAAGTTTCGGCCGGCTCTGTTTACAACAACCTCGTTTACGGTACAAGTTCAATATCACAGAAAGCGAAAAATGGAAAAAGAAGTTGTGGTACTTACGTACAATGCAATATCACTCAGCAATGAAATCTATGTCATCAGGCCCGTAGCAGCATAATGAGTGGATTCAGGTACGATGATTCCAAGTGAAATAAGTCACACAGTAAAAGAAACATCATAATATATCACTAATACACGGAATGTAAACTTGGCTTCACAGGAACTGAATTACAAAACAGAACAGGGTGTCAAATGTAGAAAACCAACTTATGTTTGCTTAAGGGGAAAGGTGAGTTGGGGTGCTGCATACCACAAGAGATTGAAATTAGCACAGATACCATTCCATAAGCCAAATATGTAATAGACAAGAGCTACTCCTTGCTCAACGAAGTGGACTACACACCCCATATTAAACGCCTAAGAATATACCTGACTAGAAGAATCTTAAAACCTATGGATTTATATGTCTCCAAAAGAGAATCAAGCGTGTGTACAGTGGCATAAACGCAGCAGTGATAGTATTGGTGAGGTTCGCTGAGCAAATGCAGACCCTATGAAGTCATATTGCATGGTACCCATTCCATGGGTCTCAACTCTCCATGTTTAAGGGATTCTTCCTTCAGCTAAAACATGCATGTGGAACCCAGAGTATGATCCACCATGTGATCGGAAAACGTGTTCATATGTGTCTCAGTTTTCGTCCCCTGGTACTCGGGTGCAACATTCCAGAGGCTTTACTAACACTCTCCCCACTTGGAGATTCGGTGCCTTTAACCTCCTGTTTGGCCCAGTTTGCAATTTCTGTGGAAAATGAACAGGAATAGGGAGAACCAATGAGAGACTAGGTGGAGGTGTTTGTACGGGCAAATTTAACTCTTATTTCCCACCAGGAAGAGGAATTAACCAAAGGCTCAACATGCCATGCCGGAACCAAACTAGGGCCTGAAGCAATCCTGCGGTGTTGCGGCCAGCTCACAAGAAAGCGAGTTGAAGAAAGGAGCACACGGGCACTGTAATTCACAAGCCTGCAGAGTTATAAATGACAGCTATCTTCAAAAAATATATTGAAGTAAGGCAGCAAAGAATAGTTGAAAGCGGGGCCGAATTGCAGGAAACCGATTTCAGGAGGTAGACTGGAATTGCATGTAAAGCATAGGAAAAGAGGCAGAACGTCCACAATGATGCACTTGGCCAAAAAGGGCGTATGCGTTTTTTCCTGAATATATTCAGGAAAAAACGCATACGCCCTTTTTGGCCAACCAAGCAAGCTTGCAAAGGAAATCTGCACTACAATGAAGTCTCACTGCCCCCCGGTCAAAAGGGCCATCTGAAAAAAGTGTAAAATCCAGAAAGGCAGGACAGGCCATGGAGAACTGGGAGCCTTGTTATGCTGATGGGCGGGATGTAAATTGCCAGCAGCCACTCTGGAGAAGTGTATGGTGTTTCCTGAAACATCCAAAAAACAAAGCAACAGAGCCTAGGGCACTTCCACTTATGGTCCTATAGCTTAGGGAAATTAAAATCAAAAAGACACAGCCACCCCAAAGTTTGGGACGGCTCTGTTTACAAGAACCTCATTTACGGTACAAGTTGAATATCACAGAAAGCGAAAAATGGATAAAGAAGTTGTGGTACTTACGTACAATGCAATATCACTCAGCAATGAAATCTATGTCATCAGGCCCGTAGCAGCATAATGAGTGGATTCAGGTACGATGATTCTAAGTGAAATAAGTCACACAGAAAAAGAAACATCATAAGATATCACTAACACACGGAATGTAAACTTGGCTACACAAGAACTGAATTACAAAACAGAACAGGGTGTCAAATGTAGAAAACCAACTTATGCTTGCTTAAGGGGAAAGGTGAGTTGGGGTGCAGCATAAAGCCAGAGATTGAAATTAGCACAGATACCGTTCCATAAGCCAAATATGTAATAGACAAGAGCTACTCCTTCCTCAACGAAGTGTACTCAACACCCCATATTAAACGCCTAAGAATATACCTGACTAGTAAGAATCTTAAAACCTATGGATTTATATGTCTCCGAAAGAGAATCAAGCGTGTGTACACCGGCATAAACGCAGCAGTGATAGGATTGGTGAGGTTCGGTGAGCAAATGCAGACCCTTTGAAGTCATATTGCATGGTACCCATTCCATGGGTCTCAACTCTCCATGTTTAAGGGATTCTTCCTTCAGCTAAAACATGCATGTGGAACCCAGAGTACGATCCACCGTGTGATCGGGAAACGTGTTCAAATGTGTCTCACTTTTCGTCCCCTGGTACTCGGGTGCAACATTCCAGACGCTTTACTAACACTCTCCCCACTTGGAGAGTCAGTGCCTTTAACCTCCTGTTTGGCCTAGATTGCAATTTCTGTGGAAAATGAACAGGAATAGGGAGAACCAATGAGAGACTAGGTGGAGGTGTCTGGACGGGCAAATTTAACTCTCATTTTCCACCAGGAAGAGGAATTAACCAAAGGCTCAGCATGCCGTGCCAGAACCAAACTAGGGCCTGAAGCAATCCTGCGGTGTTGCGGCCAGCTCACAAGAAAGCGAGTTGAAGAAAGGAGCTCAGGGGCACTGTAATTCACAAACCTGCAGAGTTATAAATGACAGCTATCTTCCAAAAATATATTGAAGTAAGGCTGCCAAGAGGAGTTGAAAGCGGGGCAGAATTGCAGGAAACCAATTTCAGGAGGTAGACAGGAATTGCATGTAAAGCATAGGAAAAGAGGCAGAACGTCCACAATGATGCACTTGGCCAAAAAGGGCGTATGCGTTTTTTCCTGAATATATTCAGGAAAAAACGCATACGTCCTTTCTGGACCACCAAGCAAGCTTGCAAAGGAAATCTGCACTACAATGAAGTCTCACTGCCCCCCCGGTCAAAAGGGCCATCTGAAAAAAGTGTAAAATCCAGAAAGGCAGGACAGGCCATGGAGAACTGGGAGCCTTGTTATGCTGATGGGTGGGATGTAAATTGCCAACAGCCACTCTGGAGAAGTGTATGGTGTTTCCTGAAACATCTAAAAAACAAAGCAAAAGAGCCTAGGGCACTTCCACTTATGGTCCTATAGCTTAGGGAAATTAAAATCAAAATGACACATCCACCCCAAAGTTATGGCCGGCTCTGTTTACAAGAACCTCGTTTACGGTACAAGTTCAATATCACATAAAGCGAAAAATGGAAAAAGAACTTGTGGTAATTACGTACAAAGCAATATCACTCAGCAATGAAATCTATGTCATCAGGCCCGTAGCAGCATAATGAGTGGATTCAGGTACGATGATTCTAAGTGAAATAAGTCACACAGAAAAAGAAACATCATAAGATATCACTGCTACACGGAATGTAAACTTGGCTACACAGGAACTGAATTACAAAACAGAACAGGGTCTCAAATGTAGAAAACCAACTTATGCTTGCTTAAGGGGAAAGGTGAGTTGGGGTGGTGCATAAAACCAGAGATTGAAATTAGCACAGATACCGTTCCATAACCCAAATGTGTAATAGACAGGAGCTACTCCTTGCTCAACGAAGTGGACTGAACACCCCATATTAAACGCCTAAGAATATACCTGACTAGTAAGAATCTTAAAACCTATGGATTTATATGTCTCCGAAAGAGAATCATGCGTGTGTACAGCGGCATAAACGCAGCAGTGATAGGATTGGTGAGGTTCGGTGAGCAAATGCAGACCCTTTGAAGTCATATTGCATGGTACCCATTCCATGGGTCTCAACTCTCCATGTTTAAGGGATTCTTCCTTCAGCTAAAACATGCATGTGGAACCCAGAGTACGATCCACCGTGTGATCAGAAAACGTGTTCAAATGTGTCAGAGTTTTCGTACCCTGGTACTCGGGTGCAACATTCCAGACGCTTTACTAACACTCTCCCCACTTGGAGAGTCAGTGCCTTTAACCTCCTGTTTGGCCTAGATTGCAATTTCTGTGGAACATGAACAGGAATAGGGACAACCAATGAGAGACTAGGTGGAGGTGTCCGGACTGGCAAATTTAACTGTCATTTCCCACCAGGAAGAGGAATTAACCAAAGGCTCAGCATGCCATGCCAGAACCACACTAGGGTCCGAAGCAATCCTGCAGTGTTGCGGCCAGCTCACAAGAAAGCGAGTTGAAGAAAGGAGCTCAGGGGCACTGTAATTCACAAACCTGCAGAGTTATAAATGACAGCTATCTTCCAAAAATATATTGAAGTAAGGCTGCCAAGTGGAGTTGAAAGCGGGGCAGAATTGCAGGAAACCAATTTCAGGAGGTAGACTGGAATTGCATGTAAAGCATAGGAAAAGAGGCAGAACGTCCACAATGATGCACTTGGCCAAAAAGGGCGTATGCGTTTTTTTCCTGAATATATTCAGGAAAAAACGCATACGCCCTTTCTGGAAAACCAAGCAAGCTTGCAAAGGAAATCTGCACTACAATGAAGTCTCACTGCCCCCCGGTCAAAAGGGCCATCTGAAAAAAGTGTAAAATCCAGAAAGGCAGGACAGGCCATGGAGAACTGGGAGCCTTGTTATGCTGATGGGCGGGATGTAAATTGCCAACAGCCACTCTGGAGAAGTGTATGGTGTTTCCTGAAACATCTAAAAAACAAAGCAACAGAGCCTAGGGCACTTCCACTTATGGTCCTATAGCTTAGGGAAATTAAAATCAAAAAGACAAAGCCACCCCAAAGTTTCGGCCGGCTCTGTTTACAACAACCTCGTTTACGGTACAAGTTCAATATCACAGAAAGCGAAAAATGGAAAAAGAAGTTGTGGTACTTACGTACAATGCAATATCACTCAGCAATGAAATCTATGTCATCAGGCCCGTAGCAGCATAATGAGTGGATTCAGGTACGATGATTCCAAGTGAAATAAGTCACACAGTAAAAGAAACATCATAATATATCACTAATACACGGAATGTAAACTTGGCTTCACAGGAACTGAATTACAAAACAGAACAGGGTGTCAAATGTAGAAAACCAACTTATGTTTGCTTAAGGGGAAAGGTGAGTTGGGGTGCTGCATACCACAAGAGATTGAAATTAGCACAGATACCATTCCATAAGCCAAATATGTAATAGACAAGAGCTACTCCTTGCTCAACGAAGTGGACTACACACCCCATATTAAACGCCTAAGAATATACCTGACTAGAAGAATCTTAAAACCTATGGATTTATATGTCTCCAAAAGAGAATCAAGCGTGTGTACAGTGGCATAAACGCAGCAGTGATAGTATTGGTGAGGTTCGCTGAGCAAATGCAGACCCTATGAAGTCATATTGCATGGTACCCATTCCATGGGTCTCAACTCTCCATGTTTAAGGGATTCTTCCTTCACCTAAAACATGCATGTGGAACCCAGAGTATGATCCACCATGTGATCGGAAAACGTGTTCATATGTGTCTCAGTTTTCGTCCCCTGGTACTCGGGTGCAACATTCCAGAGGCTTTACTAACACTCTCCCCACTTGGAGATTCGGTGCCTTTAACCTCCTGTTTGGCCCAGTTTGCAATTTCTGTGGAAAATGAACAGGAATAGGGAGAACCAATGAGAGACTAGGTGGAGGTGTTTGTACGGGCAAATTTAACTCTTATTTCCCACCAGGAAGAGGAATTAACCAAAGGCTCAACATGCCATGCCGGAACCAAACTAGGGCCTGAAGCAATCCTGCGGTGTTGCGGCCAGCTCACAAGAAAGCGAGTTGAAGAAAGGAGCACACGGGCACTGTAATTCACAAACCTGCAGAGTTATAAATGACAGCTATCTTCAAAAAATATATTGAAGTAAGGCAGCAAAGAATAGTTGAAAGCGGGGCCGAATTGCAGGAAACCGATTTCAGGAGGTAGACTGGAATTGCATGTAAAGCATAGGAAAAGAGGCAGAACGTCCACAATGATGCACTTGGCCAAAAAGGGCGTATGCGTTTTTTCCTGAATATATTCAGGAAAAAACGCATACGCCCTTTTTGGCCAACCAAGCAAGCTTGCAAAGGAAATCTGCACTACAATGAAGTCTCACTGCCCCCCGGTCAAAAGGGCCATCTGAAAAAAGTGTAAAATCCAGAAAGGCAGGACAGGCCATGGAGAACTGGGAGCCTTGTTATGCTGATGGGCGGGATGTAAATTGCCAGCAGCCACTCTGGAGAAGTGTATGGTGTTTCCTGAAACATCCAAAAAACAAAGCAACAGAGCCTAGGGCACTTCCACTTATGGTCCTATAGCTTAGGGAAATTAAAATCAAAAAGACACAGCCACCCCAAAGTTTGGGACGGCTCTGTTTACAAGAACCTCATTTACGGTACAAGTTGAATATCACAGAAAGCGAAAAATGGATAAAGAAGTTGTGGTACTTACGTACAATGCAATATCACTCAGCAATGAAATCTATGTCATCAGGCCCGTAGCAGCATAATGAGTGGATTCAGGTACGATGATTCTAAGTGAAATAAGTCACACAGAAAAAGAAACATCATAAGATATCACTAACACACGGAATGTAAACTTGGCTACACAAGAACTGAATTACAAAACAGAACAGGGTGTCAAATGTAGAAAACCAACTTATGCTTGCTTAAGGGGAAAGGTGAGTTGGGGTGCAGCATAAAGCCAGAGATTGAAATTAGCACAGATACCGTTCCATAAGCCAAATATGTAATAGACAAGAGCTACTCCTTCCTCAACGAAGTGTACTCAACACCCCATATTAAACGCCTAAGAATATACCTGACTAGTAAGAATCTTAAAACCTATGGATTTATATGTCTCCGAAAGAGAATCAAGCGTGTGTACAGCGGCATAAACGCAGCAGTGATAGGATTGATGAGGTTTGGTGAGCAAATGCAGACCCTTTGAAGTCATATTGCATGGTACCCATTCCATGGGTCTCAACTCTCCAGGTTTAAGGGATTCTTCCTTCAGCTAAAACATGCATGTGGAACCCAGAGTATGATCCACGGTGTGATCGGGAAACGTGTTGAAATGTGTCTCAGTTTTCGTCCCCTGGTACTCGGGTGCAACATTCCAGACGCTTTACTAACACTCTCCCCACTTGGAGAGTCGGTGCCTTTAACCTCCTGTTTGGCCCAGTTTGCAATTTCTGCGTAAGATGAACAGGAAGAGGGAGAACCAATGAGAGACTAGGTGGAGGTGTCTGAACGGGCAAATTTAACTCTCATTTCCCACCAGGAAGAGGAATTAACCAAAGGCTCAACATGCCATGCCGGAACCAAACTAGGGCCTGAAGCAATCCTGCGGTGTTGCGGCCAGCAAACAAGAAAGCGAGTTGAAGAAAGGAGCTCAGGGGCACTGTAATTCACAAACCTGCAGAGTTATAAATGACAGCTATCTTCCAAAAATATATAGAAGTAAGGCAGCCAAGAGGAATTGAAAGCGGGGCAGAATTGCAGGAAACCGATTTCAGGAGGTAGACTGGAATTGCATGTAAAGCATAGGAAAAGAGGCAGAAAGTCCACAATGATGCACTTGGCCAAAAAGGGCGTATGCGTTTTTTCCTGAATATATTCAGGAAAAAACGCATACGCCCTTTTTGGCCAACCAAGCAAGCTTGCAAAGGAAATCTGCACTACAATGAAGTCTCACTGCCCCCCGGTCAAAAGGGCCATCTGAAAAAAGTGTAAAATCCAGAAAGGCAGGACAGGCCATGGAGAACTGGGAGACTTGTTATGCTGATGGGCGGGATGTAAATTGCCAGCAGCCACTCTGGAGAAGTGTATGGTGTTACCTGAAACATCCAAAAAACAAACCAACAGAGCCTAGGGCATTTCCACTTATGGTCCTATAGCTTAGGGAAATGAAAATCAAAAAGACAGAGCCACCCCAAAGTTTAGGCCGGCTCTGTTTACAAGAACCTCGTTTACGGTACAAGTTCAATATCACAGAAAGCGAAAAATGGATAAAGAAGTTGTAGTAATTACGTACAATGCAATATCACTCAGCAATGAAATCTATGTCATCAGGCCCGTAGCAGCATAATGAGTGGATTCAGGTACGATGATTCTAAGTGAAATAAATCACACAGAAAAAGAAACATCATAAGATAACACTACTAAACGGAATGTAAACTTGGCTACACAGGAACTGAATTACAAAACAGAACAGCGTCTCAAATGTAGAAAACCAAGTTATGCTTGCTTAAGGGGAATGGTGAGTTGGGGTGCTGCATAAAACCAGAGATTGAAATTAGCACAGATACCGTTCCGTAAGCCAAATATGTAATAGACAAGAGCTACTCCTTGCTCAACGAAGTGGACTCAACACCCCATAATAAACGCCTAAAAATATACCTGACTAGTAAGAATCTTAAAACCTATGGATTTATATGTCTCCGAAAGAGAATCAAGCGTGTGTACAGCGGCATAAACGCAGCAGTGATAGGATTGGTGAGGTTCGGTGAGCAAATGCAGACCCTTTGAAGTCATATTGCATGGTACCCGTTCCATGGGTCTCAACTCTCCAGGTTTAAGGGATTCTTCCTTCAGCTAAAACATGCATGTGGAACCCAGAGTATGATCCACCGTGTGATCAGGAAACGTGTTCAAATGTGTCTCAGGTTTCGTCCCCTGGTACTAGGGTGCAACATTCCAGACGCTTTACTAACACTCTCCCCACTTGGAGAGTCAGTGCCTTTAACCTCCTGTTTGGCCCAGTTTGCAATTTCTGTGGAAAATGAACAGGAATAGGGAGAACCAATGAGAGACTAGGTGGAGGTGTCTGAACGGGCAAATTTAACTCTCATTTCCCACCAGGAAGAGGAATTAACCAAAGGCTCAACATGCCCTGCCAGAACCAAACTAGGGCCTGAAGCAATCCTGCGGTGTTGCGGCCAGCTCACAAGAAAGCGAGTTGAAGAAAGGAGCTCAGGGGCACTGTAATTCACAAACCTGCAGAGTTATAAATGACAGCTATCGTTCTAAAATATATTGAAGGAAGGCTGCCAAGAGGACTTGAAAGCGGGGCAGAATTGCAGGAAACCGATTTCAGGAGGTAGACGGGAATTGCATGTAAAGCATAGGAAAAGAGGCAGAACGTCCACAATGATGCACTTGGCCAAAAAGGGCGTATGCGTTTTTTCCTGAATATATTCAGGAAAAAACGCATACGCCCTTTTTGGCCAACCAAGCAAGCTTGCAAAGGAAATCTGCACTACAATGAAGTCTCACTGCCCCCCGGTCAAAAGGGCCATCTGAAAAAAGTGTAAAATCCAGAAAGGCAGGACAGGCCATGGAGAACTGGGAGCCTTGTTATGCTGATGGGCGGGATGTAAATTGCCAACAGCCACTGTGGAGAAGTGTATGGTGTTTCCTGAAACATGAAAAAAACAAAGCAACTGAGCCTCGGGCACTTCCACTTATGGTCCTATAGCTTAGGAAAATTAAAATCAAAAAGACACAGCCACCCCAAAATTTTGGACGGCTCTGTTTACAAGAACCTCGTTTACGGTACAAGTTCAATATCACAGAAAGCGAAAAATGGATAAAGAAGTTGAGGTACTTACGTACAATGCAATATCACTCAGCAATGAAATCTATGTCATCAGGCCCGTAGCAGCATAATGAGTGGATTCAGGTACGATGATTCTAAGTGAAATAAGTCACACAGAAAAAGAAATATCATAAGGTATCACTAATACACGGAATGTAAACTTGGCTACACAGGAACTGAATTACAAAACAGAACAGGGTCTCAAAAGTAGAAACCCAACTTATGCTTGCTTAAGTGGAAAGGTGAGTTGGGGTGATGCATAAAACCAGAGATTGTAATTAGCACAGATACCGTTCCATAAGCCAAATATGTAATGGAGAAGAGCTACTCCTTGCTCAACGAAGTGGACTCAACACCCCATATTAAACGCCTAAGAATATACCTGACTAGTAAGAATCTTAAAACCTATGGATTTATATGTCTCCGAAAGAGAATCAAGCATGTGTACAGCGGCATAAATGCAGCAGTGATAGGATGTTGAGGTTCGGTGAGCAAATGCAGACCCTTTGAAGTCATATTGCATGGTACCCATTCCATGGGTCTCAACTCTCCAGGTGTAAGGGATTCTTCCTTCAGCTAAAACATGCATGTGGAACCCAGAGTATGATCCACCGTGTGATCAGGAAACGTGTTCAAATGTGTCTCAGTTTTCGTCCCCTGGTACTCGGGTGCAACATTCCAGACGCTTTACTAACACTCTCCCCACTTGGAGAGTCAGTGCCTTTAACCTCCTGTTTGGCCCAGTTTGCAATTTCTGCGTAAGATGAACAGGAAGAGGGAGAACCAATGAGAGACTAGCTGGAGGTGTCTGGACGGACAAATTTAACTCTCATTTCCCACCAGGAAGAGGAATTAACCAAAGGCTCAGCATGCGATGCCGGAACCAAACTAGGGCCTGAAGCAATCCTGTGGTGTTGCGGCCAGCTCACAAGAAAGCGAGTTGAAGAAAGGAGCTCAGGGGCACTGTAATTCACAAACCTGCAGAGTTATAAATGACAGCTATCGTCCAAAAATATATTGAAGGAAGGCTGCCAAGAGGACTTGAAAGCGGGGCAGAATTGCAGGAAACCGATTTCAGGAGGTAGACTGGAATTGCATGTAAAGCATAGGAAAAGAGGCAGAACGTCCACAATGATGCACTTGGCCAAAAAGGGCGTATGCGTTTTTTCCTGAATATATTCAGGAAAAAACGCATACGCCCTTTTTGGCCAACCAAGCAAGCTTGCAAAGGCAATCTGCACTACAATGAAGTCTCACTGCCCCCCGGTCAAAAGGGCAATCTGAAAAAAGTGTAAAATCCAGAAAGGCAGGAGAGGCCATGGAGAACTGGGAGACTTGTTATGCTGATGGGCGGGATGTAAATTGCCAGCAGCCACTCTGGAGAAGTGTATGGTGTTTCCTGAAACTTCCAAAAAACAAAGCAACAGAGCCTAGGGCATTTCCACTTATGGTCCTATAGCCTAGGGAAATGAAAATCAAAAAGACAGAGCCACCCCAAAGTTTCGGCCGGCTCTGTTTACAAGAACCTCGTTTACAGTAAAAGTTCAATATCACAGAAAGCGAAAAATGGATAAAGAAGTTGTGGTACTTACGTACAATGCAATATCACTCAGCAATGAAATCTATGTCATCAGGCCCGTAGCAGCATAATGAGTGGATTCAGGTACGATGATTCTAAGTGAAATAAATCACACAGAAAAAGAAACATCATAAGATATCACTAACACACGGAATGTAAACTTGGCTACACAGGAACTGAATTACAAAACAGAACAGGGTGTCAAATGTAGAAAACCAACTTATGCTTGCTTAAGGGGAAAGGTGAGTTGGGGTGCTGCATAAAACCAGAGATTGAAATTAGCACAGATACCGTTCCGTAAGCCAAATATGTAATAGACAAGAGCTACTTCTTGCTCAACGAAGTGGACTCAACACCCCATAATAAACGCCTAAAAATATACCTGACTAGTAAGAATCTTAAAACCCTGTATTTATATGTCTCCGAAAGAGAATCAAGTGTGTGTACAGTGGCATAAACGCAGCAGTGATAGGATTGGTGAGGTTCGGTGAGCAAATGCAGACCCTTTGAAGTCATATTGCATGGTACCCATTCCATGGGTCTCAACTCTCCAGGTTTAAGGGATTCTTCCTTCAGCTAAACATGCATGTGGAACCCAGAGTATGATCCACCGTGTGATCGGAAAACGTGTTCAAATGTGTCTCAGTTTTCGTCCCCTGGTACTCGGGTGCAACATTCCAGACGCTTTACTAACACTCTCCCCACTTGGAGAGTCAGTGCCTTTAACCTCCTGTTTGGCCCAGTTTGCAATTTCTGCGGAAGATGAACAGGAAGAGGGAGAACAAATGAGAGACCTGCTGGAGACGTCTGGACGGGCAAATTTAACTCTCATTTCCTACCAGGAATAGGAATTAACCAAAGGCTCAGCATGCGATGCCGGAACCAAACTAGGGTCTGAAGCAATCCTGCGGTGTTGCGGCCAGCTCACAAGAAAGCGAGTTGAAGAAAGGAGCTCAGGGGCACTGTAATTCACAAAGCTGCAGTTATAAATGACAGCTATTGTCCAAAAATATATTGAAGGAAGGCTGCCAAGAGGACTTGAAAGCGGGGCAGAATTGCAGGAAACTGATTTCAGGAGGTAGAATGGAATTGCATGTAAAGCATAGGAAAAGAGGCAGAACGTCCACAATGATGCACTTGGCCAAAAAGGGCGTATGTGTTTTTTCCTGAATATATACAGGAAAAAACGCATACGCCCTTTTTGGCCAACCAAGCAAGCTTGCAAAGGAAATCTGCACTACAATGAAGTCTCACTGCCCCCTGGTAAAAAGGGCTATCTGAAAAAAGTGTGAAATCCAGAAAGGCAGGACAGGCCATGGAGAACTGGGAGCCTTGTTATGCTGATGGGCGGGATGTAAATTGCCAACAGCCTATCTGGAGAAGTGTATGGTGTTTCCTGAAACATCCAAAAAACAAAGCAACAGAGCCTAGGGCACTTCCACTTATGGTCCTATAGCTTAGGGAAATTAAAATCAAAAAGACACAGCCACCCCAAAGTTTGGGACGGCTCTGTTTACAAGAACCTCGTTTACGGTACAAGTTCAATATCACAGAAAGCGAAAAATGGATAAAGAAGTTGTGGTACTTACGTACAATGCAATATCACTCAGCAATGAAATCTATGTCATCAGGCCCGTAGCAGCATAATGAGTGGATTCAGGTACGATGATTCTAAGTGAAATAAGTCACACAGAAAAAGAAACATCATAAGATATCACTACTACACGGAATGTAAACTTGGCTACACAGGAACTGAATTACAAAACAGAACAGGGTCTCAAATGTAGAAAACCAACTTATGCTTGCTTAAGGGGAAAGGTGACTTGGGGTGCGGCATAAAACCAGAGATTGAAATTAGCACAGATACCGTTCCATAAGCCAAATATGTAATAGACAAGAGCTACTCCTTGCTCAACGAAGAGGACTCAACACCCCATATTATACGCCTAAGAATATACCTGACTAGTAAGAATCTTAAAACCTATGGATTTATATGTCTCCGAAAGAGAATCAAGCGTGTGTACAGTGGCATAAACGCAGCAGTGATAGGATTGGTTTGGTTCGGTGAGCAAATGCAGACTCTTTGAAGTCATATTGCATGGTACCCATTCCATGGGTCTCAACTCTCCAGGTTTAAGGGATTCTTCCTTCAGCTAAAACATGCATGTGGAACCCAGAGTATGATCCACCGTGTGATCGGGAAACCTGTTCAAATGTGTCTCAGTTTTCGTCCCCTGGTACTCGGGTGCAACATTCCAGACGCTTTACTAACACTCTCCCCACTTGGAGAGTCAGTGCCTTTAACCTCCTGTTTGGCCCAGTTTGCAATTTCTGCGTAAGATGAACAGGAAGAGGGAGAACCAATGAGAGACTAGCTGGAGCTGTCAGGTCGGGCAAATTTAACTCTCATTTCCCACCAGGAAGAGGAATTAACCAAAGGCTCAGCATGCGATGCCGGAACCAAACTAGGGCCTGAAGCAATCCTGCGGTGTTGCGGTCAGCTCACAGAAAGCGAGTTGAAGAAAGGAGCTTAGGGGCACTGTAATTCACAATCCTGCAGAGTTATAAATGACAGCTATCGTCCAAAAACATATTGAAGGAAGGATGCCAAGAGGACTTGAAAGCGGGGCAGAATTGCAGGAAACCGATTTCAGGAGGTAGACGGGAATTGCATGTAAAGCATAGGAAAAGAGGCAGAACGTCCACAATGATCCACTTGGCCAAAAAGGGCATATGCGTTTTTTCCTGAATATATACAGGAAAAAACGCATACGCCCGTTTTGGCAAACCAAGCAAGCTTGCAAAGGAAATCTGCACTACAATGAAGTCTCACTGCCCCCCGGTCAAAAGGGCCATCTGAAAAAAGTGTAAAATCCAGAAAGGCAGGACAGGCCATGGAGAACTGGGAGCCTTGTTATGCTGATGGGCGGGATGTAAATTGCCAACAGCAACTGTTGATAAGTGTATGGTGTTTCCTGAAACATCCAAAAAACAAAGCTACAGAGCCTAGGGCACTTCCACTTATGGTCCTATAGCTTAGGGAAATGAAAATCAAAAAGACACAGCCACCCCAAGTTTGGGACAGCTGTGTTTACAAGAACCTCGTTTACCATACAAGTTCAATATCACAGAAAGCGAAAAATGGATAAAGAAGTTATGGTACTTACGTGCAATTCAATATCACTCAGCAATGAAATCTATGTCATCAGGCCCATAGCAGCATAATGAGTGGATTCAGGTACGATGATTCTAAGTGAAATTAGTCACACAGAAAAAGAAACATCATAAGATATCACTAATACACGGAATGTAAACTTGGCTACACAAGAACTGAATTACAAAACATAACAGGGTGTCAAATGTAGAAAACCAACTTATGCTTGCTTAAGTGGAAAGGTGAGTTGGGGTGCTGCATAAAACCAGAGATTGAAATTAGCACAGATAACGTTCCTTAAGCCAAATATGTAATAGACAAGAGCTACTCCTTGCTCAACGAAGTGTACTCAACACCCCACATTAAACGCCTAAGAATATACCTGACTAGTAAAAATCTTAAAACCTAAGGATTTATATGTCTCCAAAAGAGAATCAAGCATGTGTACAGCGGCATAAACGCAGCAGTGATAGGAATGGTGAGGTATGTGAGCAAATGCAGACCATTTGAAGTCATATTGCATGGTACCCATTCCATGGGTCTCAACTCTCCATGTTTAAGGGATTCTTCCTTCAGCTAAAACATGCTTGTGGAACCCAGAATATGATCCACCGTGTGATTGGGAAACGTGTTCAAATGTGTCTCAGTTTTCGTCCCCTGGTACTCGGGTGCAACATTCCAGACGCTTTACTAACACTCTCCCCACTTGGAGAGTCAGTGCCTTTAACCTCCTGTTTGGCCCAGTTTGCAATTTCTGCGTAAGATGAACAGGAAGAGGGAGAACCAATGAGAGACTAGCTGGAGGTGTCTGGACGGACAAATTTAACTCTCATTTCCCACCAGGAAGAGGAATTAACCAAAGGCTCAGCATGCGATGCCGGAACGAAACTAGGGCCTGAAGCAATCCTGCGGTGTTGCGGCCAGCTCACAAGAAAGCGAGTTGAAGAAAGGAGCTCAGGGGCACTCTAATTCACAAACCTGCAGAGTTATAAATGACAGCTATCGTCCAAAAATATATTGAAGGAAGGCTGCCAAGAGAACTTGAAAGCGGGGCAGAATTGCAGGAAACCAATTTCAGGAGGTAGACTGGAATTGCATGTAAAGCATAGGAAAAGAGGCAGAACGTCCACAATGATGCACTTGGCCAAAAGGGTGTATACGTTTTTTCCTGAATATATTCAGGAAAAAACGCATACGCACTTTCTGGCCAACCAAGCAAGCTTGCAAAGGAAATCTGCACTACAATGAAGTCTCACTGCCCCCCAGTCAAAAGGGCCATCTGAAAAAAGTGTAAAATCCAGAAAGGCAGGACAGGCCATGGAGAACTGGGAGCCTTGTTATGCTGATGGGTGGGATGTAAATTGCCAACAGCCACTCTGGAGAAGTGTATGGTGTTTCCTGAAACATCTAAAAAACAAAGCAAAAGAGCCTAGGGCACTTCCACTTATGGTCCTATAGCTTAGGGAAATTAAAATCAAAAAGACAAAGCCACCCCAAAGTTTCGGCCGGCTCTGTTTACAAGAACCTCGTTTACGGTACAAGTTCAATATCACATAAAGCGAAAAATGGAAAAAGAAGTTGTGGTACTTACGTACAATGCAATATCACTCAGCAATGAAATCTATGTCATCAGGCCCGTAGCAGCATAATGAGTGGATTCAGGTATGAAGATTCTAAGTGAAATAAGTCACACAGAAAAAGAAACATCATAAGATATCACTACTGCACGGAATGTAAACTTGGCTACAGAGGAACTGAATTACAAAACAGAACAGGGTCTCAAATGTAGAAAACCAACTTATGCTTGCTTAAGGGGAAAGGTGACTTGGGGTGCGGCATAAAACCAGAGATTGAAATTAGCACAGATACCGTTCCATAAGCCAAATATGTAATAGACAAGAGCTACTCCTTGCTCAATGAAGTGGACTCAACACCCCATATTAAACGCCTAAGAATATACCTGACTAGTAAGAATCTTAAAACCTATGGATTTATATGTCTCCGAAAGAGAATCAAACGTGTGTACAGCGGCATAAACGCAGCAGTGATAGGATTGGTGAGGTTCGGTGAGCAAATGCAGACCCTTTGAAGTCATATTGCATGGTACCCATTCCATGGGTCTCAACTCTCCATGTTTAAGAGATTCTTCCTTCAGCTGAAACATGCATGTGGAACCCAGAGTACGATCCACCGTGTGATCGGAAAACGTGTTCAAATGTGTCTCAGTTTTCGTCCCCTGGTACTCGGGTGCAACATTCCAGACGCTTTACTAACACTCTCCCCACTTGGAGAGTCAGTGCCTTTAACCTCCTGTTTGGCCCAGTTTGCAATTTCTGCGTAAGATGAACAGGAAGAGGGAGAACCAATGAGAGACTAGCTGGAGGTGTCTGGACGGACAAATTTAACTCTCATTTCCCACCAGGAAGAGGAATTAACCAAAGGCTCAGCATGCGATGCCGGAACCAAACTAGGGCCTGAAGCAATCCTGCGGTGTTGCGGCCAGCTCACAAGAAAGCGAGTTGAAGAAAGGAGCTCAGGGGGACTGTAATTCACAAACCTGCAGAGTTATAAATGACAGCTATCGTCCAAAAATATATTGAAGGAAGGCTGCCAAGAGAACTTGAAAGCGGGGCAGAATTGCAGGAAACCAATTTCAGGAGGTAGACTGGAATTGCATGTAAAGCATAGGAAAAGAGGCAGAACGTCCACAATGATGCACTTGGCCAAAAGGGCGTATGCGTTTTTTCCTGAATATATTCAGGAAAAAACGCATACGCACTTTCTGGCCAACCAAGCAAGCTTGCAAAGGAAATCTGCACTACAATGAAGTCTCACTGCCCCCCGGTCAAAAGGGCCATCTGAAAAAAGTGTAAAATCCAGAAAGGCAGGACAGGCCATGGAGAACTGGGAGCCTTGTTATGCTGATGGGCGGGATGTAAATTGCCAACAGCCACTCTGGAGAAGTGTATGGTGTTTCCTGAAACATCTAAAAAACAAAGCAAAAGAGCCTAGGGCACTTCCACTTATGGTCCTATAGCTTAGGGAAATTAAAATCAAAAAGACAAAGCCACCCCAAAGTTTCGGCTGGCTCTGTTTACAAGAACCTCGTTTACGGTACAAGTTCAATATCACATAAAGCGAAAAATGGAAAAAGAAGTTGTGGTACTTACGTACAATGCAATATCACTCAGCAATGAAATCTATGTCATCAGGCCCGTAGCAGCATAATGAGTGGATTCAGGTATGAAGATTCTAAGTGAAATAAGTCACACAGAAAAAGAAACATCATAAGATATCACTACTGCACGGAATGTAAACTTGGCTACAGAGGAACTGAATTACAAAACAGAACAGGGTCTCAAATGTAGAAAACCAACTAATGCTTGCTTAAGGGGAAAGGTGACTTGGGGTGCGGCATAAAACCAGAGATTGAAATTAGCACAGATACCGTTCCATAAGCCAAATATGTAATAGACAAGAGCTACTCCTTGCTCAATGAAGTGGACTCAACACCCCATATTAAACGCCTAAGAATATACCTGACTAGTAAGAATCTTAAAACCTATGGATTTATATGTCTCCGAAAGAGAATCAAACGTGTGTACAGCGGCATAAGCGCAGCAGTGATAGGATTGGTGAGGTTCGGTGAGCAAATGCAGACCCTTTGAAGTCATATTGCATGGTACCCATTCCATGGGTCTCAACTCTCCATGTTTAAGGGATTCTTCCTTCAGCTAAAACATGCATGTGGAACCCAGAGTACGATCCACCGTGTGATCGGGAAACGTGTTCAAATGTGTCTCAGTTTTCGTCCCCTGGTACTCGGGTGCAACATTCCAGACGCTTTACTAACACTCTCCCCACTTGGAGAGTCAGTGCCTTTAACCTCCTGTTTGGCCTAGATTGCAATTTCTGTGGAAAATGAACAGGAATAGGGAGAACCAATGAGAGACTAGGTGGAGGTGTCTGGACGGGCAAATTTAACTCTCATTTCCCACCAGGAAGAGGAATTAACCAAAGGCTCAGCATGCCGTGCCAGAACCAAACTAGGGCCTGAAGCAATCCTGCGGTGTTGCGGCCAGCTCACAAGAAAGCGAGTTGAAGAAAGGAGCTCAGGGGCACTGTAATTCACAAACCTGCAGAGTTATAAATGACAGCTATCTTCCAAAAATATATTGAAGTAAGGCTGCCAAGAGGAGTTGAAAGCGGGGCAGAATTGCAGGAAACCAATTTCAGGAGGTAGACAGGAATTGCATGTAAAGCATAGGAAAAGAGGCAGAACGTCCACAATGATGCACTTGGCCAAAAAGGGCGTATGCGTTTTTTCCTGAATATATTCAGGAAAAAACGCATACGTCCTTTCTGGACCACCAAGCAAGCTTGCAAAGGAAATCTGCACTACAATGAAGTCTCACTGCCCCCCGGTCAAAAGGGCCATCTGAAAAAAGTGTAAAATCCAGAAAGGCAGGACAGGCCATGGAGAACTGGGAGCCTTGTTATGCTGATGGGCGGGATGTAAATTGCCAACAGCCACTCTGGAGAAGTGTATGGTGTTTCCTGAAACATCTAAAAAACAAAGCAAAAGAGCCTAGGGCACTTCCACTTATGGTCCTATAGCTTAGGGAAATTAAAATCAAAAAGACAAAGCCACCCCAAAGTTATGGCCGGCTCTGTTTACAAGAACCTCGTTTACGGTACAAGTTCAATATCACATAAAGCGAAAAATGGAAAAAGAAGTTGTGGTAATTACGTACAAAGCAATATCACTCAGCAATGAAATCTATGTCATCAGGCCCGTAGCAGCATAATGAGTGGATTCAGGTACGATGATTCTAAGTGAAATAAGTCACACAGAAAAAGAAACATCATAAGATATCACTGCTACACGGAATGTAAACTTGGCTACACAGGAACTGAATTACAAAACAGAACAGGGTCTCAAATGTAGAAAACCAACTTATGCTTGCTTAAGGGGAAAGGTGAGTTGGGGTGCGGCATAAAACCAGAGATAGAAATTAGCACAGATACCGTTCCATAAGCCAAATATGTAATAGACAGGAGCTACTCCTTGCTCAACGAAGTGGACTGAACACCCCATATTAAACGCCTAAGAATATACCTGACTAGTAAGAATCTTAAACCTATGGATTTATATGTCTCCGAAAGAGAATCATGCGTGTGTACAGCGGCATAAACGCAGCAGTGATAGGATTGGTGAGGTTCGGTGAGCAAATGCAGACCCTTTGAAGTCATATTGCATGGTACCCATTCCATGGGTCTCAACTCTCCATGTTTAAGGGATTCTTCCTTCAGCTAAAACATGCATGTGGAACCCAGAGTACGATCCACCGTGTGATCAGAAAACGTGTTCAAATGTGTCAGAGTTTTCGTACCCTGGTACTCGGGTGCAACATTCCAGACGCTTTACTAACACTCTCCCCACTTGGAGAGTCAGTGCCTTTAACCTCCTGTTTGGCCCAGTTTGCAATTTCTGTGGAAAATGAACAGGAATAGGGAGAACCAATGAGAGACTAGGTGGAGGTGTCTGGACGGGCAAATTTAACTCTCATTTCCCACCAGGAAGAGGAATTAACCAAAGGCTCAGCATGCCGTGCCAGAACCAAACTAGGGCCTGAAGCAATCCTGCGGTGTTGCGGCCAGCTCACAAGAAAGCGAGTTGAAGAAAGGAGCTCAGGGGGACTGTAATTCACAAACCTGCAGAGTTATAAATGACAGCTATCTTCCAAAAATATATTGAAGTAAGGCTGCCAAGAGGAGTTGAAAGCGGGGCAGAATTGCAGGAAACCAATTTCAGGAGGTAGACTGGAATTGCATGTAAAGCATAGGAAAAGAGGCAGAACGTCCACAATGATGCACTTGGCCAAAAAGGGCGTATGCGTTTTTTCCTGAATATATTCAGGAAAAAACGCATACGCCCTTTCTGGCCAACCAAGCAAGCTTGCAAAGGAAATCTGCACTACAATGAAGTCTCACTGCCCCCCGGTCAAAAGGGCCATCTGAAAAAAGTGTAAAATCCAGAAAGGCAGGACAGGCCATGGAGAACTGGGAGACTTGTTATGCTGATGGGCGGGATGTAAATTGCCAACAGCCACTCTGGAGAAGTGTATGGTGTTTCCTGAAACATCTAAAAAACAAAGCAAAAGAGCCTAGGGCACTTCCACTTATGGTCCTATAGCTTAGGGAAATTAAAATCAAAAAGACAAAGCCACCCCAAAGTTATGTCCGGCTCTGTTTACAAGAACCTCGTTTACGGTACAAGTTCAATATCACATAAAGCGAAAAATGGAAAAAGAAGTTGTGGTACTTACGTACAATGCAATATCACTCAGCAATGAAATCTATGTCATCAGGCCCGTAGCAGCATAATGAGTGGATTCAGGTATGATGATTCTAAGTGAAATAAGTCACACAGAAAAAGAAACATCATAAGATATCACTACTACACGGAATGTAAACTTGGATACACAGGAAATGAATTACAAAACAGAACAGGGTGTGAAATGTAGAAAACCAACTTATGCTTGCTTAAGGGGAAAGGTGAGTTGGGGTGCTGCATAAAACCAGAGATTGAAATTAGCACAGATACCGTTCCATAAGCCAAATATGTAATAGACAAGAGCTACTCCTTGCTCAACGAAGTGGACTCAACACCCCATATTAAATGCCTAAGAATATACCTGACTAGTAAGAATCTTAAAACCTATGGATTTATATGTCTCCGAAAGAGAATCAAGCGTGTGTAAAGCGGCATAAACGCAGCAGTGATAGGATTGGTGAGGTTCGGTGAGCAAATGCAGACCCTTTGAAGTCATATTGCATGGTACCCATTCCAGGGGTCTCAACTCTCCATATTTAAGGGATTCTTTCTTCAGCTAAAACATGCATGTGGAACCCAGAGTACGATCAACCGTGTGATCGGGAAACGTGTTCAAATGTGTATCAGTTTTCATTCCCTGGTACTCGGGTGCAACATTCCAGACGCTTTACTAACACTCTCCCCACTTGGAGAGTCAGTGCCTTTAACCTCCTGTTTGGCCTAGATTGCAATTTCTGTGGAACATGAACAGGAATAGGGACAACCAATGAGAGACTAGGTGGAGGTGTCCGGACGGGCAAATTTAACTGTCATTTCCCACCAGGAAGAGGAATTAACCAAAGGCTCAGCATGCCATGCCAGAACCACACTAGGGTCCGAAGCAATCCTGCGGTGTTGCGGCCAGCTCACAAGAAAGCGAGTTGAAGAAAGGAGCTCAGGGGCACTGTAATTCACAAACCTGCAGAGTTATAAATGACAGCTATCTTCCAAAAATATATTGAAGTAAGGCTGCCAAGTGGAGTTGAAAGCGGGGCAGAATTGCAGGAAACCAATTTCAGGAGGTAGACTGGAATTGCATGTAAAGCATAGGAAAAGAGGCAGAACGTCCACAATGATGCACTTGGCCAAAAAGGGCGTATGCGTTTTTTTCCTGAATATATTCAGGAAAAAACGCATACGCCCTTTCTGGAAAACCAAGCAAGCTTGCAAAGGAAATCTGCACTACAATGAAGTCTCACTGCCCCCCGGTCAAAAGGGCCATCTGAAAAAAGTGTAAAATCCAGAAAGGCAGGACAGGCCATGGAGAACTGGGAGCCTTGTTATGCTGATGGGCGGGATGTAAATTGCCAACAGCCACTCTGGAGAAGTGTATGGTGTTTCCTGAAACATCTAAAAAACAAAGCAACAGAGCCTAGGGCACTTCCACTTATGGTCCTATAGCTTAGGGAAATTAAAATCAAAAAGACAAAGCCACCCCAAAGTTTCGGCCGGCTCTGCTTACAACAACCTCGTTTACGGTACAAGTTCAATATCACAGAAAGCGAAAAATGGAAAAAGAAGTTGTGGTACTTACGTACAATGCAATATCACTCAGCAATGAAATCTATGTCATCAGGCCCGTAGCAGCATAATGAGTGGATTCAGGTACGATGATTCCAAGTGAAATAAGTCATACAGAAAAAGAAACATCATAATATATCACTAATACACGGAATGTAAACTTAGCTTCACAGGAACTGAATTACAAAACAGAACAGGGTGTCAAATGTAGAAAACCAACTTATGCTTGCTTAAGGGGAAAGGTGAGTTGGGGTGCTGCATACCACAAGAGATTGAAATTAGCACAGATACCATTCCATAAGCCAAATATGTAATAGACAAGAGCTACTCCTTGCTCAACGAAGTGGACTACACACCCCATATTAAACGCCTAAGAATATACCTGACTAGAAGAATCTTAAAACCTATGGATTTATATGTCTCCAAAAGAGAATCAAGCGTGTGTACAGTGGCATAAACGCAGCAGTGATAGTATTGGTGAGGTTCGCTGAGCAAATGCAGACCCTATGAAGTCATATTGCATGGTACCCATTCCATGGGTCTCAACTCTCCATGTTTAAGGGATTCTTCCTTCAGCTAAAACATGCATGTGGAACCCAGAGTATGATCCACCGTGTGACCGGGAAACGTGTTCATATGTGTCTCAGTTTTCGTCCCCTGGTACTCGGGTGCAACATTCCAGAGTCTTTACTAACACTCTCCCCACTTGGAGATTCGGTGCCTTTAACCTCCTGTTTGGCCCAGTTTGCAATTTCTGTGGAAAATGAACAGGAATAGGGAGAACCAATGAGAGACTAGGTGGAGGTGTTTGTACGGGCAAATTTAACTCTTATTTCCGACCAGGAAAAGGAATTAACCAAAGGCCCAACATGCCATGCCGGAACCAAACTAGGGCCTGAAGCAATCCTGCGGTGTTGCGGCCAGCTCACAAGAAAGCGAGTTGAAGAAAGGAGCACACGGGCACTGTAATTCACAAACCTGCAGAGTTATAAATGACAGCTATCTTCCAAAAATATATTGAAGTAAGGCAGCAAAGAATAGTTGAAAGCGGGGCCGAATTGCAGGAAACCGATTTCAGGAGGTAGACTGGAATTGCATGTAAAGCATAGGAAAAGAGGCAGAACGTCCACAATGATGCACTTGGCCAAAAAGGGCGTATGCGTTTTTTCCTGAATATATTCAGGAAAAAACGCATACGCCCTTTTTGGCCAACCAAGCAAGCTTGCAAAGGAAATCTGCACTACAATGAAGTCTCACTGCCCCCCGGTCAAAAGGGCCATCTGAAAAAAGTGTAAAATCCAGAAAGGCAGGACAGGCCATGGAGAACTGGGAGCCTTGTTATGCTGATGGGCGGGATGTAAATTGCCAGCAGCCACTCTGGAGAAGTGTATGGTGTTTCCTTAAACATCCAAAAAACAAAGCAACAGAGCCTAGGGCACTTCCACTTATGGTCCTATAGCTTAGGGAAATTAAAATCAAAAAGACACAGCCACCCCAAAGTTTGGGACGGCTCTGTTTACAAGAACCTCATTTACGGTACAAGTTGAATATCACAGAAAGCGAAAAATGGATAAAGAAGTTGTGGTACTTACGTACAATGCAATATAACTCAGCAATGAAATCTATGTCATCAGGCCCGTAGCAGCATAATGAGTGGATTCAGGTACGATGATTCTAAGTGAAATAAGTCACACAGAAAAAGAAACATCATAAGATATCACTAACACACGGAATGTAAACTTGGCTACACAAGAACTGAATTACAAAACAGAACAGGGTGTCAAATGTAGAAAACCAACTTATGCTTGCTTAAGGGGAAAGGTGAGTTGGGGTGCAGCATAAAGCCAGAGATTGAAATTAGCACAGATACCGTTCCATAAGCCAAATATGTAATAGACAAGAGCTACTCCTTGCTCAACGAAGTGGACTCAACACCCCATATTAAACGCCTAAGAATCTACCTGACTAGTAAGAATCTTAAAACCTATGGATTTATATGTCTCCGAAAGAGAATCAAGCGTGTGTACAGCGGCATAAACGCAGCAGTGATAGGATTGGTGAGGTTCGGTGAGCAAATGCAGACCCTTTGAAGTCATATTGCATGGTACCCATTCCATGGGTCTCAACTCTCCAGGTTTAAGGGATTCTTCCTTCAGCTAAAACATGCATGTGGAACCCAGAGTATGATCCACGGTGTGATCGGGAAACGTGTTCAAATGTGTCTCAGTTTTCGTCCCCTGGTACTCGGGTGCAACATTCCAGACGCTTTACTAACACTCTCCCCACTTGGAGAGTCGGTGCCTTTAACCTCCTGTTTGGCCCAGTTTGCAATTTCTGCGTAAGATGAACAGGAAGAGGGAGAACCAATGAGAGACTAGGTGGAGGTGTCTGAACGGGCAAATTTAACTCTCATTTCCCACCAGGAAGAGGAATTAACCAAAGGCTCAACATGCCTTGCCGGAACCAAACTAGGGCCTGAAGCAATCCTGCGGTGTTGCGGCCAGCAAACAAGAAAGCGAGTTGAAGAAAGGAGCTCAGGGGCACTGTAATTCACAAACCTGCAGAGTTATAAATGACAGCTATCTTCCAAAAATATATTGAAGTAAGGCAGCCAAGAGGAATTGAAAGCGGGGCAGAATTGCAGGAAACCGATTTCAGGAGGTAGACTGGAATTGCATGTAAAGCATAGGAAAAGAGGCAGAAAGTCCACAATGATGCACTTGGCCAAAAAGGGCGTATGCGTTTTTTCCTGAATATATTCAGGAAAAAACGCATACGCCCTTTTTGGCCAACCAAGCAAGCTTGCAAAGGAAATCTGCACTACAATGAAGTCTCACTGCCCCCCGGTCAAAAGGGCCATCTGAAAAAAGTGTAAAATCCAGAAAGGCAGGACAGGCCATGGAGAACTGGGAGACTTGTTATGCTGATGGGCGGGATGAAAATTGCCAGCAGCCACTCTGGAGAAGTGTATGGTGTTTCCTGAAACATCCAAAAAACAAAGCAACAGAGCCTAGGGCATTTCCACTTATGGTCCTATAGCTTAGGGAAATGAAAATCAAAAAGACAGAGCCACCCCAAAGTTTAGGCCGGCTCTGCTTACAAGAACCTCGTTTACGGTACAAGTTCAATATCACAGAAAGCGAAAAATGGATAAAGAAGTTGTAGTAATTACGTACAATGCAATATCACTCAGCAATGAAATCTATGTCATCAGGCCCGTAGCAGCATAATGAGTGGATTCAGGTACGATGATTCTAAGTGAAATAAATCACACAGAAAAAGAAACATCATAAGATAACACTACTACACGGAATGTAAACTTGGCTACACAGGAACTGAATTACAAAACAGAACAGGGTCTCAAATGTAGAAAACCAACTTATGCTTGCTTAAGGGGAATGGTGAGTTGGGGTGCTGCATAAAACCAGAGATTGAAATTAGCACAGATACCGTTCCGTAAGCCAAATATGTAATAGACAAGAGCTACTCCTTGCTCAACGAAGTGGACTCAACACCCCATAATAAACGCCTAAAAATATACCTGACTAGTAAGAATCTTAAAACCTATGGATTTATATGTCTCCGAAAGAGAATCAAGCGTGTGTACAGAGGCATAAACGCAGCAGTGATATGATTGGTGAGGTTCGGTGAGCAAATGCAGACCCTTTGAAGTCATATTGCATGGTACCCATTCCATGGGTCTCAACTCTCCAGGTTTAAGGGATTCTTCCTTCAGCTAAAACATGCATGTGGAACCCAGAGTATGATCCACCGTGTGATCAGGAAACGTGTTCAAATGTGTCTCAGGTTTCGTCCCCTGGTACTAGGGTGCAACATTCCAGACGCTTTACTAACACTCTCCCCACTTGGAGAGTCAGTGCCTTTAACCTCCTGTTTGGCCCAGTTTGCAATTTCTGTGGAAAATGAACAGGAATAGGGAGAACCAATGAGAGACTAGGTGGAGGTGTCTGAACGGGCAAATTTAACTCTCATTTCCCACCAGGAAGAGGAATTAACCAAAGGCTCAACATGCCATGCCGGAACCAAACTAGGGCCTGAAGCAATCGTGCGGTGTTGCGGCCAGCTCACAAGAAAGCGAGTTGAAGAAAGGAGCTCAGGGGCACTGTAATTCACAAACCTGCAGAGTTATAAATGACAGCTATCGTTCTAAAATATATTGAAGGAAGGCTGCCAAGAGGACTTGAAAGCGGGGCAGAATTGCAGGAAACCGATTTCAGGAGGTAGACGGGAATTGCATGTAAAGCATAGGAAAAGAGGCAGAACGTCCACAATGATGCACTTGGCCAAAAAGGGCGTATGCGTTTTTTCCTGAATATATTCAGGAAAAAACGCATACGCCCTTTTTGGCCAACCAAGCAAGCTTGCAAAGGAAATCTGCACTACAATGAAGTCTCACTGCCCCCCGGTCAAAAGGGCCATCTGAAAAAAGTGTAAAATCCAGAAAGGCAGGACAGGCCATGGAGAACTGGGAGCCTTGTTATGCTGATGGGCGGGATGTAAATTGCCAACAGCCACTGTGGAGAAGTGTATGGTGTTTCCTGAAACATTAAAAAAACAAAGCAACTGAGCCTCGGGCACTTCCACTTATGGTCCTATAGCTTAGGAAAATTAAAATCAAAAAGACACAGCCACCCCAAAATTTTGGACGGCTCTGTTTACAAGAACCTCGTTTACGGTACAAGTTCAATATCACAGAAAGCGAAAAATGGATAAAGAAGTTGAGGTACTTACGTACAATGCAATATCACTCAGCAATGAAATCTATGTCATCAGGCCCGTAGCAGCATAATGAGTGGATTCAGGTACGATGATTCTAAGTGAAATAAGTCACACAGAAAAAGAAATATCATAAGGTATCACTAATACACGGAATGTAAACTTGGCTACACAGGAACTGAATTACAAAACAGAACAGGGTCTCAAAAGTAGAAACCCAACTTATGCTTGCTTAAGTGGAAAGGTGAGTTGGGGTGATGCATAAAACCAGAGATTGTAATTAGCACAGATACCGTTCCATAAGCCAAATATGTAATAGAGAAGAGCTACTCCTTGCTCAACGAAGTGGACTCAACACCCCATAATAAACGCCTAAAAATATACCTGACTAGTAAGAATCTTAAAACCCTGTATTTATATGTCTCCGAAAGAGAATCAAGTGTGTGTACAGTGGCATAAACGCAGCAGTGATAGGATTGGTGAGGTTCGGTGAGCAAATGCAGACCCTTTGAAGTCATATTGCATGGTACCCATTCCATGGGTCTCAACTCTCCAGGTTTAAGGGATTCTTCCTTCAGCTAAACATGCATGTGGAACCCAGAGTATGATCCACCGTGTGATCGGAAAACGTGTTCAAATGTGTCTCAGTTTTCGTCCCCTGGTACTCGGGTGCAACATTCCAGACGCTTTACTAACACTCTCCCCACTTGGAGAGTCAGTGCCTTTAACCTCCTGTTTGGCCCAGTTTGCAATTTCTGCGGAAGATGAACAGGAAGAGGGAGAACAAATGAGAGACCTGCTGGAGACGTCTGGACGGGCAAATTTAACTCTCATTTCCTACCAGGAATAGGAATTCACCAAAGGCTCAGCATGCGATGCCGGAACCAAACTAGGGTCTGAAGCAATCCTGCGGTGTTGCGGCCAGCTCACAAGAAAGCGAGTTGAAGAAAGGAGCTCAGGGGCACTGTAATTCACAAAGCTGCAGTTATAAATGACAGCTATTGTCCAAAAATATATTGAAGGAAGGCTGCCAAGAGGACTTGAAAGCGGGGCAGAATTGCAGGAAACTGATTTCAGGAGGTAGAATGGAATTGCATGTAAAGCATAGGAAAAGAGGCAGAACGTCCACAATGATGCACTTGGCCAAAAAGGGCGTATGTGTTTTTTCCTGAATATATACAGGAAAAAACGCATACGCCCTTTTTGGCCAACCAAGCAAGCTTGCAAAGGAAATCTGCACTACAATGAAGTCTCACTGCCCCCTGGTAAAAAGGGCTATCTGAAAAAAGTGTGAAATCCAGAAAGGCAGGACAGGCCATGGAGAACTGGGAGCCTTGTTATGCTGATGGGCGGGATGTAAATTGCCAACAGCCTATCTGGAGAAGTGTATGGTGTTTCCTGAAACATCCAAAAAACAAAGCAACAGAGCCTAGGGCACTTCCACTTATGGTCCTATAGCTTAGGGAAATTAAAATCAAAAAGACACAGCCACCCCAAAGTTTGGGACGGCTCTGTTTACAAGAACCTCGTTTACGGTACAAGTTCAATATCACAGAAAGCGAAAAATGGATAAAGAAGTTGTGGTACTTACGTACAATGCAATATCACTCAGCAATGAAATCTATGTCATCAGGCCCGTAGCAGCATAATGAGTGGATTCAGGTACGATGATTCTAAGTGAAATAAGTCACACAGAAAAAGAAACATCATAAGATATCACTACTACACGGAATGTAAACTTGGCTACACAGGAACTGAATTACAAAACAGAACAGGGTCTCAAATGTAGAAAACCAACTTATGCTTGCTTAAGGGGAAAGGTGACTTGGGGTGCGGCATAAAACCAGAGATTGAAATTAGCACAGATACCGTTCCATAAGCCAAATATGTAATAGACAAGAGCTACTCCTTGCTCAACGAAGAGGACTCAACACCCCATATTATACGCCTAAGAATATACCTGACTAGTAAGAATCTTAAAACCTATGGATTTATATGTCTCCGAAAGAGAATCAAGCGTGTGTACAGTGGCATAAACGCAGCAGTGATAGGATTGGTTTGGTTCGGTGAGCAAATGCAGACTCTTTGAAGTCATATTGCATGGTACCCATTCCATGGGTCTCAACTCTCCAGGTTTAAGGGATTCTTCCTTCAGCTAAAACATGCATGTGGAACCCAGAGTATGATCCACCGTGTGATCGGGAAACCTGTTCAAATGTGTCTCAGTTTTCGTCCCCTGGTACTCGGGTGCAACATTCCAGACGCTTTACTAACACTCTCCCCACTTGGAGAGTCAGTGCCTTTAACCTCCTGTTTGGCCCAGTTTGCAATTTCTGCGTAAGATGAACAGGAAGAGGGAGAACCAATGAGAGACTAGCTGGAGCTGTCAGGTCGGGCAAATTTAACTCTCATTTCCCACCAGGAAGAGGAATTAACCAAAGGCTCAGCATGCGATGCCGGAACCAAACTAGGGCCTGAAGCAATCCTGCGGTGTTGCGGTCAGCTCACAGAAAGCGAGTTGAAGAAAGGAGCTTAGGGGCACTGTAATTCACAATCCTGCAGAGTTATAAATGACAGCTATCGTCCAAAAATATATTGAAGGAAGGATGCCAAGAGGACTTGAAAGCGGGGCAGAATTGCAGGAAACCGATTTCAGGAGGTAGACGGGAATTGCATGTAAAGCATAGGAAAAGAGGCAGAACGTCCACAATGATCCACTTGGCCAAAAAGGGCATATGCGTTTTTTCCTGAATATATACAGGAAAAAACGCATACGCCCGTTTTGGCAAACCAAGCAAGCTTGCAAAGGAAATCTGCACTACAATGAAGTCTCACTGCCCCCCGGTCAAAAGGGCCATCTGAAAAAAGTGTAAAATCCAGAAAGGCAGGACAGGCCATGGAGAACTGGGAGCCTTGTTATGCTGATGGGCGGGATGTAAATTGCCAACAGCCACTCTGGAGAAGTGTATGGTGTTTCCTGAAACATCTAAAAAACAAAGCAAAAGAGCCTAGGGCACTTCCACTTATGGTCCTATAGCTTAGGGAAATTAAAATCAAAAAGACAAAGCCACCCCAAAGTTTTGGCCGGCTCTGTTTACAAGAACCTCGTTTACGGTACAAGTTCAATATCACATAAAGCGAAAAATGGAAAAAGAAGTTGTGGTACTTACGTACAATGCAATATCACTCAGCAATGAAATCTATGTCATCAGGCCCGTAGCAGCATAATGAGTGGATTCAGGTATGATGATTCTAAGTGAAATAAGTCACACAGAAAAAGAAACATCATAAGATATCACTACTGCACGGAATGTAAACTTGGCTACAGAGGAACTGAATTACAAAACAGAACAGGGTCTCAAATGTAGAAAACCAACTAATGCTTGCTTAAGGGGAAAGGTGACTTGGGGTGCGGCATAAAACCAGAGATTGAAATTAGCACAGATACCGTTCCATAAGCCAAATATGTAATAGACAAGAGCTACTCCTTGCTCAATGAAGTGGACTCAACACCCCATATTAAACGCCTAAGAATATACCTGACTAGTAAGAATCTTAAAACCTATGGATTTATATGTCTCCAAAAGAGAATCAAACGTGTGTACAGCGGCATAAACGCAGCAGTGATAGGATTGGTGATGTTCGGTGAGCAAATGCAGACCCTTTGAAGTCATATTGCATGGTACCCATTCCATGGGTCTCAACTCTCCATGTTTAAGGGATTCTTCCTTCAGCTAAAACATGCATGTGGAACCCAGAGTACGATCCACCGTGTGATCGGGAAACGTGTTCAAATGTGTCTCACTTTTCGTCCCCTGGTACTCGGGTGCAACATTCCAGACGCTTTACTAACACTCTCCCCACTTGGAGAGTCAGTGCCTTTAACCTCCTGTTTGGCCTAGATTGCAATTTCTGTGGAACATGAAAAGGAATAGGGACAACCAATGAGAGACTAGGTGGAGGTGTCCGGACGGGCAAATTTAACTCTCATTTCCCACCAGGAAGAGGAATTAACCAAAGGCTCAGCATGCCATGCCAGAACCACACTAGGGTCCGAAGCAATCTTGCAGTGTTGCGGCCAGCTCACAAGAAAGCGAGTTGAAGAAAGGAGCTCAGGGGCACTGTAATTCACAAACCTGCAGAGTTATAAATGACAGCTATCTTCCAAAAATATATTGAAGGAAGGCAGCCCAGAGGAATTGAAAGCGGGGCAGAATTGCAGGAAACCGATTTCAGGAGGTAGACTGGAATTGCATGTAAAGCATAGGAAAAGAGGCAGAACGTCCACAATGATGCACTTGGCCAAAAAGGGCGTATGCGTTTTTTCCTGAATATATTCAGGAAAAAACGCATACGCCCTTTTTGGCCAACCAAGCAAGCTTGCAAAGGAAATCTGCACTACAATGAAGTCTCACTGCCCCCAGGTCAAAAGGGCCATCTGAAAAAAGTGTAAAATCCAGAAAGGCAGGACAGGCCATGGAGAACAGGGAGCCTTGTTATGCTGATGGGCGGGATGTAAATTGCCAGCAGCCACTCTGGAGAAGTGTATGGTGTTTCCTGAAACATCCAAAAAACAAAGCAACAGAGCCTAATGCAATTCCACTTATGGTCCTATAGCTTAGGGAAATTAAAATCAAAAAGACACAGCCACCCCAAAGTTTGGGACGGCTCTGTTTACAAGAACCTCATTTACGGTACAAGTTGAATATCACAGAAAGCGAAAAATGGATAAAGAAGTTGTGGTACTTACGTATAATGCAATATCACTCAGCAATGAAGTCTATGTCATCAGGCCCGTAGCAGCATAATGAGTGGATTCAGGTACGATGATTCTAAGTGAAATAAGTCACACAGAAAAAGAAACATCATAAGATATCACTACTACACGGAATGTAAACTTGGCTACACAAGAACTGAATTACAAAACAGAACAGGGTGTCAAATGTAGAAAACCAACTTATGCTTGCTTAAGGGGAAAGGTGAGTTGGGGTGCTGCATAAAACCAGAGATTGAAATTAGCACAGATACCATTCCATAAGCCAAATATGTAATAGACAAGAGCTACTCCTTGCTCAACGATGTGGACTCAACACCCCATATTAAACGCCTAAGAATATACCTGACTAGTAAGAATCTTAAAACCTATGGATTTGTATGTCTCCGAAAGAGAATCAAGCGTGTGTACAGCGGCATAAACGAAGCAGTGATAGGATTGGTGAGGTTCGGAGAGCAAATGCAGACCCTTTGAAGTCATATTGCATGGTACCCATTCCATGGGTCTCAACTCTCCAGGTTTAAGGGATTCTTCCTTCAGCTAAAACATGCATGTGGAACCCAGAGTATGATCCACAGTGTCATCGGGAAACGTGTTCAAATGTGTCTCAGTTTTCGTCCCCTGGTACTCGGGTGCAACATTCCAGACGCTTTACTAACACTCCCCCACTTGGAGAGTCAGTGCCTTTAACCTCCTGTTTGGCCCAGTTTACAATTTCTGTGGAAAATGAACAGGAATAGGGAGAACCAATGAGAGACTAGGTGGAGGTGTCTGGACGGGCAAATTTAACTCTCATTTCCCACCAGGAAGAGGAATTAACCAAAGGCTCAGCATGCCGTGCCGGAACCAAACTAGGGCCTGAAGCAATCCTGCGGTGTTGCGGCCAGCTCACAAGAAAGCGAGTTGAAGAAAGGAGCTCAGGGGCACTGTAATTCACAAACCTGCAGAGTTATAAGTGACAGCTATCTGCCAAAAATATATTGAAGTAAGGCTGCCAGGAGGACTTGAAAGCGGGGCAGAATTGCAGGAAACTGATTTCAGGAGGTAGAATGGAATTGCATGTAAAGCATAGGAAAAGAGGCAGAACGTCCACAATGATGCACTTGGCCAAAAAGGGCGTATGTGTTTTTTCCTGAATATATACAGGAAAAAACGCATACGCCCTTTTTGGCCAACCAAGCAAGCTTGCAAAGGAAATCTGCACTACAATGAAGTCTCACTGCCCCCTGGTAAAAAGGGCTATCTGAAAAAAGTGTGAAATCCAGAAAGGCAGGACAGGCCATGGAGAACTGGGAGCCTTGTTATGCTGATGGGCGGGATGTAAATTGCCAACAGCCTATCTGGAGAAGTGTATGGTGTTTCCTGAAACATCCAAAAAACAAAGCAACAGAGCCTAGGGCACTTCCACTTATGGTCCTATAGCTTAGGGAAATTAAAATCAAAAAGACACAGCCACCCCAAAGTTTGGGACGGCTCTGTTTACAAGAACCTCGTTTACGGTACAAGTTCAATATCACAGAAAGCGAAAAATGGATAAAGAAGTTGTGGTACTTACGTACAATGCAATATCACTCAGCAATGAAATCTATGTCATCAGGCCCGTAGCAGCATAATGAGTGGATTCAGGTACGATGATTCTAAGTGAAATAAGTCACACAGAAAAAGAAACATCATAAGATATCACTACTACACGGAATGTAAACTTGGCTACACAGGAACTGAATTACAAAACAGAACAGGGTCTCAAATGTAGAAAACCAACTTATGCTTGCTTAAGGGGAAAGGTGACTTGGGGTGCGGCATAAAACCAGAGATTGAAATTAGCACAGATACCGTTCCATAAGCCAAATATGTAATAGACAAGAGCTACTCCTTGCTCAACGAAGAGGACTCAACACCCCATATTATACGCCTAAGAATATACCTGACTAGTAAGAATCTTAAAACCTATGGATTTATATGTCTCCGAAAGAGAATCAAGCGTGTGTACAGTGGCATAAACGCAGCAGTGATAGGATTGGTTTGGTTCGGTGAGCAAATGCAGACTCTTTGAAGTCATATTGCATGGTACCCATTCCATGGGTCTCAACTCTCCAGGTTTAAGGGATTCTTCCTTCAGCTAAAACATGCATGTGGAACCCAGAGTATGATCCACCGTGTGATCGGGAAACCTGTTCAAATGTGTCTCAGTTTTCGTCCCCTGGTACTCGGGTGCAACATTCCAGACGCTTTACTAACACTCTCCCCACTTGGAGAGTCAGTGCCTTTAACCTCCTGTTTGGCCCAGTTTGCAATTTCTGCGTAAGATGAACAGGAAGAGGGAGAACCAATGAGAGACTAGCTGGAGCTGTCAGGTCGGGCAAATTTAACTCTCATTTCCCACCAGGAAGAGGAATTAACCAAAGGCTCAGCATGCGATGCCGGAACCAAACTAGGGCCTGAAGCAATCCTGCGGTGTTGCGGTCAGCTCACAGAAAGCGAGTTGAAGAAAGGAGCTTAGGGGCACTGTAATTCACAATCCTGCAGAGTTATAAATGACAGCTATCGTCCAAAAATATATTGAAGGAAGGATGCCAAGAGGACTTGAAAGCGGGGCAGAATTGCAGGAAACCGATTTCAGGAGGTAGACGGGAATTGCATGTAAAGCATAGGAAAAGAGGCAGAACGTCCACAATGATCCACTTGGCCAAAAAGGGCATATGCGTTTTTTCCTGAATATATACAGGAAAAAACGCATACGCCCGTTTTGGCAAACCAAGCAAGCTTGCAAAGGAAATCTGCACTACAATGAAGTCTCACTGCCCCCCGGTCAAAAGGGCCATCTGAAAAAAGTGTAAAATCCAGAAAGGCAGGACAGGCCATGGAGAACTGGGAGCCTTGTTATGCTGATGGGCGGGATGTAAATTGCCAACAGCCACTCTGGAGAAGTGTATGGTGTTTCCTGAAACATCTAAAAAACAAAGCAAAAGAGCCTAGGGCACTTCCACTTATGGTCCTATAGCTTAGGGAAATTAAAATCAAAAAGACAAAGCCACCCCAAAGTTTTGGCCGGCTCTGTTTACAAGAACCTCGTTTACGGTACAAGTTCAATATCACATAAAGCGAAAAATGGAAAAAGAAGTTGTGGTACTTACGTACAATGCAATATCACTCAGCAATGAAATCTATGTCATCAGGCCCGTAGCAGCATAATGAGTGGATTCAGGTATGATGATTCTAAGTGAAATAAGTCACACAGAAAAAGAAACATCATAAGATATCACTACTGCACGGAATGTAAACTTGGCTACAGAGGAACTGAATTACAAAACAGAACAGGGTCTCAAATGTAGAAAACCAACTAATGCTTGCTTAAGGGGAAAGGTGACTTGGGGTGCGGCATAAAACCAGAGATTGAAATTAGCACAGATACCGTTCCATAAGCCAAATATGTAATAGACAAGAGCTACTCCTTGCTCAATGAAGTGGACTCAACACCCCATATTAAACGCCTAAGAATATACCTGACTAGTAAGAATCTTAAAACCTATGGATTTATATGTCTCCGAAAGAGAATCAAACGTGTGTACAGCGGCATAAACGCAGCAGTGATAGGATTGCTGAGGTTCGGTGAGCAAATGCAGACCCTTTGAAGTCATATTGCATTGTACCCATTCCATGGGTCTCAACTCTCCAGGTTTAAGGGATTCTTCCTTCAGCTAAATCATGCATCTGGAACCCAGAGTATGATCCACCGTGTGATCAGGAAACGTGTTCAAATGTGTCTCAGTTTTCGTCTCCTGGTACTCGGGTGCAACATTCCAGACGCTTTACTAACACTCTCCCCACTTGGACAGTCAGTGCCTTTAACCTCCTGTTTGGGCAGTTTGCAATTTCTGTGGAAAATGAACAGGAATAGGGAGAACCAATGAGAGACTAGGTGGAGCTGTCTGAACGGGCAAATTTAACTCTCATTTCCCACCAGGAAGAGGAATTAACCAAAGGCTCAGCATGCCATGCCGGAACCAAACTAGGGCCTGAAGCAATCCTGCGGTGTTGCGGCCAGCTCACAAGAAAGCGAGTTGAAGAAAGGAGCTCAGGGGCACTGTAATTCACAAACCTGCAGAGTTATAAATGACAGCTATCGTCCTAAAATATATTGAAGGAAGGCTGCCAAGAGGACTTGAAAGCGGGGCAGAATTGCAGGAATCCGATTTCAGGAGGTAGACGGGAATTGCATGTAAAGCATAGGAAAAGAGGCAGAACGTCCACAATGATCCACTTGGCCAAAAAGGGCATATGCGTTTTTTCCTGAATATATACAGGAAAAAACGCATACGCCCGTTTTGGCCAACCAAGCAAGCTTGCAAAGGAAATCTGCACTACAATGAAGTCTCACTGCCCCCCCGGTCAAAAGGGCTATCTGAAAAAAGTGTGAAATCCAGAAAGGCAGGACAGGCCATGGAGAACTGGGAGCCTTGTTATGCTGATGGGTGGGATGTAAATTGCCAACAGCCACTGTGGATAAGTGTATGGTGTTTCCTGAAACATCCAAAAAACAAAGCTACAGAGCCTAGGGCACTTCCACTTATGGTCCTATAGCTTAGGGAAATTAAAATCAAAAAGACACAGCCACCCCAAAGTTTGGGCCGGCTCTGTTTACAACAACCTCGTTTCCGGTACAAGTTCAATATCACAGAAAGCAAAAAATGGATAATGAAGTTGTGGTACTTACGTACAATGCAATATCACTCAGCAATGAAATCTATGTCATCAGGCCCGTAGCAGCATAATGAGTGGATTCAGGTACGATGATTCTAAGTGAAATAAATCACACAGAAAAAGAAACATCATAAGATATCACTACTACACGGAATGTAAACTTGGCTACACAGGAACTGAATTACAAAACAGAACAGGGTGTCAAATGTAGAAAACCAACTTATGCTTGCTTAAGGGGAAAGGTGACTTGTGGTGCGGCATAAAACCAGAGATTGAAATTAGCACAGATACCGTTCCATAAGCCTAATTTGTAATAGACAAGAGCTACTCCTTGCTCAACGAAGTGGACTCAACACCCCATATTAAACGCCTAAGAATATACCTGACTAGTAAGAATCTTAAAACCTATGAATTTATATGTCTCCGAAAGAGAATCAAGTGTGTGTACAGTGTCATACACGCAGCAGTGATAGGATTGGTGAGGTTCGGTGAGCAAATGCAGACTCTTTGAAGTCATATTGCATTGTACCCATTCCATGGGTCTCAACTCTCCAGGTTTAAGGGATTCTTCCTTCAGCCAAAACATGCATGTGGAACCCAGAGTATGATCCACCGTGTGATCGGGAAACGTGTTCAAATGTGTCTCAGTTTTCGTCCCCTGGTACTCGGGTGCAACATTCCAGACGCTTTACTGACACTCTCCACACTTGGAGAGTCAGTGCCTTTAACCTCCTGTTTGGCCCAGTTTGCAATTTCTGCGGAATATGAACAGGAAGAAGGAGAACCAATGAGAGACTAGGTGGAGGCGTCTGAACGGGCAAATTTAACTCTCATTTCCCACCAGGAAGAGGAATTAACCAAAGGCTCAGCATGCGATGCCGGAACCAAACTACTGCCTGAAGCAATCCTGCGGTGTTGCGGCCAGCACACAAGAAAGCGAATTGAAGAAAGGAGCTCAGGGGCACTGTAATTCACAAACCTGCAGAGTTAAAAATGACAGCTATCTTCCAAAAATATATTGAAGGAAGGCTGCCAAGAGGACTTGAAAGCGGGGCAGAATTGCAGGAAACCGATTTCAGGAGGTAGACTGGAATTGCATGTAAAGCATAGGAAAAGAGGCAGAAGGTCCACAATGATGCACTTGGCCAAAAAGGGCGTATGCGTTTTTTCCTGAATACATTCAGGAAAAAACGCATACGCCCTTTTTGGCCAACCAAGCAAGCTTGCAAAGGAAATCTGCACTACAATGAAGTCTCACTGCCCCCTGGTCAAAAGGGACATCTGAAAAAAGTGTAAAATCCAGAAAGGCAGGACAGGCCATGGAGAACTGGGAGCCTTGTTATGCTGAAGAGCGGGATGTAAATTGCCAGCAGCCACTCTGGAGAAGTGTATGGTGTTTCCTGAAACATTCAAAAAACAAAGAAACAGAGCCTAGGGCACTTCCACTTATGGTCCTATAGCTTAGGGAAATTAAAATCAAAATGACACATCCACCCCAAAGTTTGGGACGGCTCTGTTTACAAGAACCTCGTTTACGGTACAAGTTCAATATCACAGAAACCGAAAAATGGATAAAGAAGTTGTGGTACTTACGTACAATGCAATATCACTCAGCAATGAAATCTATGTCATCAGGCCCGTAGCAGCGTAATGAGTGGATTCAGGTACGATGATTCTAAGTGAAATAAGTCACACAGAAAAAGAATCATCATAAGATATCACTACTACACGGAATGTAAACTTGGCTACACAAGAACTGAATTACAAAACAGAACAGGGTGTCAAATGTAGAAAACCAACTTATGCTTGCTTAAGGGGAAAGGTGAGTTGGGGTGTTGCATAAAACCAGAGATTGAAATTAGCACAGATACCGTTCAAGAAGCCAAATATGTAATAGACAAGAGCTACTCCTTGCTCAACGAAGTGGACTCAACACCCCATATTAAACGCCTAACAATATACCTGACTAGTAAGAATCTTAAAACCTATGGATTTATATGTCTCTGGAAGAGAATGAAGCGTGTGTACAGTGGCATAAACGCAGCAAAGATAGGATTGGTGAGGTTCGGTGAGCAAATGCAGACCCTTTGAAGTCATATTGCATGGTACCCATTCCATGGGTCTCAACTCTCCAGGTTTAAGGGATTCTTCCTTCAGCTAAAACATGCATGTGGAACCCAGAGTATGATCCACCGTGTCATCGGGTAACGTGTTCAAATGTGTCTCAGTTTTTGTCCCCTGGTACTCGGGTGCAACATTCCAGACGCTTTACTAACACTCTCCCCACTTGGAGAGTCAGTGCCTTTAACCTCCTGTTTGGCCCAGTTTGCAATTTCTTCGGAAGATGAACAGGAATAAGGAGAAGCAATGGAAGACTATCGGTAGGTGTCTGGACGGGCAAATTTAACTCTCATTTCCCACCAGGAAGATAAATGAACCAAAGGCTCCGTGTGCCATGCTGGAACTAGATTAGGGCCTGAGGAGATCCTGCAGTGTTGCGGCCATCTCACAAGAAAGCGAGTTGAAGAAAGGAGCTCAGGGGCACTGTAATTCAGAAACCTGCGGAGTTATAAATGACAGCTATCATCCAAAATTATACTGAAGTAAGGCTGCGAAGAGGACTTGAATGCGGGGCAGAATTGCTGGAAACTGATTTCAGAACGTACACGGGAGTAGCTCTTAAAGCATAGGAAAAGAGACAGAACTTGGAAAATAATGCACTTGGCAAAAAAGGGCATATGTGTTTTATCCAGAGCTCTCATAACTGAGGGGAGGAGATTCCCAGCAGGCTCCAACTGCCACCTGAGGGCTCACATTGCCAAGGCAACGTGAGCATGCCAGGCAGGAGTTACCTCACAGCAGAGGTCCCACCTCACAGAAGGGTGAGAAACCCAGCCAACATCAGACTCTCACCAGAGGGCCCACAACACCAAGGGGATGGGAACCAGTCAGGACTGTCCTCCCACCAGTGGGGCCACATCATCGAAAAGTGAGGAACCCAGCACATGTGGCCTCATATCAGAGGACATACATCACAAAGGGGATGGGAGTGAGGCAGGTAGGAGTAGCCTAAAAACAGAGGGCCCAAAGAATAAAAAAAGTGAGGAATCCAGCATTTGGAACCTCCCAGCAGGCGGCCGAGAGCACAGAAGCTATGGGATGCAGGCAGGAGTTAACTAACACCAGAGAGCCCACATCATGAAACTGTGAGCAACCCAGGCATTGGGACCTCAGAGCAGAAAGCCCACATCCCCATGGGGATGGGAACCTGACAGGAGTGTCCTGGCATCACTGGGCTCACATCAGAAAACGTGGGGAGCCCAGCAGTTAGAACCTGATGCTAGAGGGCCGTCAGCACCGAGGGCAGGAGGCTCCCAGCAGGTTCCATGTGCCAACAGAGGGCCCACGTCGCCAAGGTGATGTGTGCAAGTCAGGCAGGATTGACCTCACAGCAGAGGGCCTACCTCACAGAAGAGTGAGGAACCCAGCCAGGATAAGACTGTCACCAGAAGGCCCACATCACCAAGGGGATGGGAACCAGACAGGAGTGTCCTCACACCAGTGGGGCCACATCATTGAAAGTTGCCTAACCCAGCACATGTGGCCTCAAACCAGAAGACCCACATCACGAAGGGGTTGCGAGTGAGGCAGGCAGGAGGAGCATCACAACACAGGACCCATAGAATACAAAAGTTGAGGAATCGAGCAGTTGGAACCTCCCAGCAGGCAGCCAAGACCACAGAGGCTATGGGATCCAGGCCACAGTGAACTAACACCAGAGAGCCCACATCATGAAATTGTGATCAACCCAGCCGTTGGAACCTCAGAGCAGAAGGCCCACATCCCCATGGGGATGGGAACCTAAGAGGAGTGCTTGAGCAACACTGGGCTCACTAAGAAAAGTTGGGGAGCCCAGCAGTTAGGGCCTGACGTCAGAGGGCCCTCATCACAGAGCTGAGGAGGCTCCCAGCAGGGTCCAATTGCCACCAGAGGGCTCATGTCAACAAGGCGAGGTGAGCAAGCCAGGCAAGAGTTACCTGATAGTAGAGGGCCCACCTCACAGATGGGTGAGGAACCCAGCCAGGATCAGACTCTCACCAGAGGGCCCACATCACAAAGGGGATGGGACCCAGTCAGGATTATCCTCACACCAGTGGGGCCTCATCATCTTAAGGTGAGGAACCCAGCACATGTGTCCTCAAACCAGAGGACCCACATCACCAAGGGCCTTGGAGTGAGGCAGGCAAGAGTAGCCTCACAACACAGGGCACATAATATAAAAAACGTGAGGATTCCAGCATTTAGACCTTCCAGCAGGCGGCCCAGAACACCGAGGCTATGGGATCCAGGCCACAGTGAACTCACAGCAGAGGGCCCACATCACAAAACTGTGAGCAACCCAGGAGTTGAGACCTCAGTGCAGAAGGACCACATCCCCATGGGAATGGGAACCTGGCTGGAGTGTCCTCGCACCACTGGGCGCACATCAGAAAATGTGGGGAGCCCACCATTTAGGGCCTGACGCCAGAGGGCCGTCATCACCGAGAGGAGGAGGCGCCCTGCACGCTCCAACTGCCACCAGAGGGCTCACGTCTCCAAGGTGACGTGTGCCAGCCAGGCAGGAGTGACCTCACAGCAGAGGGCCTACCTCACAGAACGTTGAGGAACCCAGCCAGGATTAGACTCTCGCCAGAGGGCCCACCTCACCAAGGGGATGGGAACCAGGCAGGAGTGTCCTCACACGAGTGGGGTCACATCATCGAAAGGTGAGGAGCGCAGCACATGTGGCCTCAAGCCATAGGACAGTCATCACCAAGGGGCTGGCAGTGAGGCAGGCAGGAGGAGCCTCACAACAGAGGGCACATAGAATAAAAAAGTTGAGGAATCCAGCAGTTGGAACCTCCCAGCAGGCGGCTCAGAGCACCGATGATAAGGGATCCTTGCCGGAGTGAACTCACAGCAGAGGGCCCACATCATGGTACTGTGAGCAAGCCAGCCGTTTTGACCTCAGAGCAGAAGGCCCATATCGCCATGGGGATGGGAACCTGGCAAGAGTCTCCTCACTCACTTGGCGCACATCAGAAAATGTGGGGAGCCCAGCAGTTATGGCCTAAGGCAAGAGGGCCCTCATCACCAAGGGGAGGAGGATCCCAGCACACTCCAACTGCCACCAGAGGGCACACGTCGCCAAGGTGACGTGTGCCAGACAGGCATGATTGACCTCACAGCAGAGGGCCCACCTCACACAAGGGTGAGGAACCCAGCCAGGATCAGACTCTCACCTGAGGGCCCACATCAGCAAGGGGATGGGAACCAGTCAGGACTGTCTTCCCTCCAGTGGGGTCACATCATCGAAAGGTGCGGAACCCAGCACATGTGGCCTCAAATCAGAGGACACATATCACAAAGGGAATGGGAGTGAGGCAGGCAGGAGTAGCCTAAAAACAGAGGGCCCAAAGAATAAGAAAGGTGAGGAATCCAGCAGTTGGAACCTCCCAGCAGGCAGCCCAGAGCACAGAAGCTATGGGATGCAGGCAGGAGTGAACTAACAGCAGAGAGCCCACATCATGAAACTGTGAGCAACCCTGGCTTTGGGACCTCAGAGCAGAAGGCCCACACCCCAATGGGGATGTGAACCTGGCTGGAGTGTCCTCGCACCACTGGGCGCACATCACAAAATGTGGGGAGCCCAGCAGTTAGGGCCTGATGCCAGAGGGCCCTCATCACCGAGGAGAGGAGGCTCCCAGCAGGCTCCAAGTGCCACCAGAGGGCTCATGTCCACAAGGCGAGGTGAGCAAGCCAGGCAAGAGTGACCTCACATCAGACGGCCTACCTCACAGATGGGTGAGGAACCCAGCCAGGATCAGACTCTCAACAGAGGGCCCACATCACCAAGGGGATGTGAACCAGGCAGGAGTCTCCTAAGACCATTGGTCCCACATCATCGAAAGGTGAGGAACCCAGCACATGTGGCCTCAAACCAGACGACACACATCACGAAGGGGCTGGGAGTGAGGCAGGCAGGAGGATCCTCACAACAGAGGGCCCAAAAAATTAAAAAAGTGAGGAATCCAGCAGTTGGAACCTCCCAGCAGGCAGCCAAGAGCACTGAGGCTATGGGATCCAGGCTTCTGTGAACTAACACCAGAGAGCCCACATCATGAAAATGTGAACAACCCAGCCGTTGGGACCTCAGAGCAGAAGGCCCACATCCCCATGGAGATGGGATCCTAAGAGGAGTGCCAAAGCATCACTGGGCTCACTAAGAAAAGTTGGTGAGCCCAGCAGTTAGGGCCTGACGCAAGAGGGCCCTCATCACCGGGGGGAAGAGATTCCCAGCACGCTCCAACTGCCACCACACGGCTGACTTCACCAAGGCAATGTGTGCCAGCCATGCAGGAGTGACCTATCAGCAGAGGGTCTCCCTCACACGTAGGTGAGGAACAAAGCCAGGAACAGACTCTCACCAGGGGGTCCACATAACCACGTGGATGAGAACCAAGCAGGAGTGTCCTCACACTAGTGGGGCCACATCATCGAAAGGTGAGGAACCCAGCAAAAGTGGCCACAAACCAGAGGACCCACATCACCAAGGGGTTGAGAGTGAGGTAGGTGTCTGGACGGGCATATTTAACACTCATTTCCCACCAGGAAGAGGAATTAACCAAAGGCTCAGCGTGCCCTGCCAGAAGCAGATTAGGGCCTGAAGCAGTCTTGCAGGTTTGCGGCCAGCTCACAAGAAAGCGAGTTGAAGAAAGGAGCTCAGGGGCCCTGTAATTCACAAACCTGCAGAGTTATAAATGACAGATAACGTCCAAAAGTATATTGAAGTAAGGCTGCGAAGAGGACTTGAAAGTGGGGCAGAATTGCAGGAAACCGATTTCAGGAGGTAGACTGGAATTGCATTTAAAGCATAGGAAAAGAGGCAGAACATCGACAATGATGCACTTGGCAACAAAGGGCGTATGAGTTTGTTCCTGAATATATTCAGGAACAAACACATACGCCCTTTTTGGCAAACCAAGCAAGCTTGCAATGGAAATCCGAACTACTATGAAGTGTCACTTCCCCCCGGTCTAAAGGGCCATCTGAGAAAAGTGTAAAATCCAGAAAGGCAAGACAGGCCATGGGGAAAAAGGAGCCTTGTTATGCTGATGGGCGGGATGTACATTGCCAACAGCCACTCTGGAGAAGTGTATGGTGTTTCCTGATACATCTGAAAAACAAAGCAACAGAGCCTAGGGCAGTTCCACTTATGGTCCTATAGCTTAGGGAAATTAAAATCAAAAAGACACAGCCACCCCAAAATTTACAACGGCTCTGTTTACAGGAGCCTCTTCTACAGTACAAGTTAAATATCCCAGAGAACAAATAATTGATAAAGAAGTTGCGGTACTTATGTACAACAGAATACCACTCAGCAATGAAATCTGTGTCACCAGGCCTATACCAGCATAATGAGTGGATTGAGGCATGATGATTCTAAGTGAAATAAGTCACACAGAAAAAGAAACATCATAAGGTATCACTAATGCACGGAATGTAAACTTGGCTACACAGAAACAGAATTACAAAACAGAACAGGGTGTCAAATGTAGAAAACCAACTTATGCTTGCTTAAGGAGAAGGGTGAGTTGGGGTGCTGCATAAAACCAGAGATTGAAATTAGCACAGATACCGTTCCATAAGCCAAATATGTAATAGACAAGAGCTACTCCTTGCTCAACGAAGTGGACTCAACACCCCATATTAAACGCCTAAGAATATACCTGACTAGTAAGAATCTACCTGACTAGTAAGAATCTTAAAACCTATGGATTTATATGTCTCCAAAAGAGAATCAAGCGTGTGTACAGCGGTAAAAACGCAGCAGTGATAGGATTGCTGAGGTTCGGTGAGCAAATGCAGACCCTTTGAAGTCATATTGCATGTTACCCATTCCATGGGTCTCAACTCTCCAGGTGTAAGGGATTCTTCCTTCAGCTAAAACATGCATGTGGAACCCAGAGTATGATACACTGTGTGATCGGGAAACGTGTTCAAATGTGTCTCAGTTTTCGTCCCCTGGTGCTCGGGTGCAACATTCCAGACGCTTCACTAACACTCTCCCCACTTGGAGAGTCAGTGCCTTTAACCTCCTGTTAGGCCCAGTTTGCAATTTCTGTGGAAAATGAACAGGAATAGGGAGAACGAATGAGAGACTAGGTGGAGGTGTCCAGACGGGCAAATGTAACTCTCATTTCCCACCAGGAAGAGGAATTAACCAAAGGCTCAGCGTGCCATGCCAGAACCACACTAGGGCCAGAAGCAATCCTGTGGTGTTGCGGCCAGCTCACAAGAAAGCGAGTTGAAGAAAGGAGCTCAGGGGCACTGTAATTCACAAACCTGCAGAGTTATAAATGACAGCTATCTTCCAAAAATATATTGAAGTAAGGCTGCCAAGAGGAGTTGAAAGCGGGGCAGAATTGCAGGAAACCGATTTCAGGAGGTAGACGGGAATTGCATGTAAAGCATAGGAAAAGAGGCAGAACGTCCACAATGATGCACTTGGCCAAAAAGGGCGTATGCGTTTTTTCCTGAATATATTCAGGAAAAAACGCATACGCCCTTTTTGGCCAACCAAGCAAGCTTGCAAAGGAAATCTGCACTAAAATGAAGTCTCACTGCCCCCCGGTCAAAAGGGCCATCTGAAAAAAGTGTAAAATCCAGAAAGGCAGGACAGGCCATGGAGAACTGGGAGCCTAGTTATGCTGATGGGCGGGATGTAAATTGCCAGCAGCCACTGTGGAGAAGTGTATGGTGTTTCCTGAAACATCCGAAAAACAAAGCAACAGAGCCTAGGGCACTTCCACTTATGGTCCTATAGCTTAGGGAAATTAAAATCAAAAAGACACAGCCACCCCAAAGTTTGGGCCGGCTCTGTTTACAAGAACCTCGTTTATGGTACAAGTTCAATATCACAGAAAGCGAAAAATGGATAAAGAAGTTGTGGTACTTACGTACAATGCAATATCACTCAGCAATGAAATCTATGTCATCAGGCCCGTAGCAGCATAATGAGTGGATTCAGGTACGATGATTCTAAGTGAAATTAGTCACACAGAAAAATAAACATCATAAGATATCACTAATACACGGAATGTAAACTTGGCTACACAAGAACTGAATTACAAAACAGAACAGGGTGTCAAATGTAGAAAACCAACTTATGCATGCTTAAGGGGAAGGGTGAGTTGGGGTGCTGCATAAAACCAGAGATTGAAATTAGCACAGATACCGTTCCATAAGCCAAATATGTAATAGACAAGAGCTACTCCTTGCTCAACGAAGTGGACTCAACACCCCATATTAAACGACTAACAATATACCTGACTAGTAAGAATCTACCTGACTAGTAAGTATCTTAAAACCTATGGATTTATATGTCTCCGAAAGAGAATCAAGCGTGTGTACAGTGGCATAAACGCAGCAGTGATAGGATTGGTGAGGTTCGGTGAGCAAATGCAGACCCTTTGAAGTCATATTGCATGGTACCCATTCCATGGGTCTCAACTCTCCAGGTTTAAGGGATTCTTCCTTCAGCTAAAACATGCATGTGGAACCCAGAGTATGATCCACCGTGTGATCGGGAAACATGTTCAAATGTGTCTCAGTTTTTGTCCCCTGGTACTCGGGTGCAACATTCCAGACGCTTTACTTACACTCTCCCCAATGGAGAGTCAGTGCCTGTAACCTCCTGTTTGGCTCAGTTTGCAATTTCTGTGGAAAATGAACAGGAATAGGGAGAACCAATGAGAGACTAGGTGGAGGTGTCCGGACGGGCAAATTTAACTCTCATTTCCCACCAGGAAGAGGAATTAACCAAAGGCTCAGCGTGCCGTGCCGGAACCACACTAGGGCCAGAAGCAATCCTGCGGTGTTGCAGCCAGCTCACAAGAAAGCGAGTTGAAGAAAGGAGCTCAGGGACACTGTAATTTACAAACCTGCAGAGTTACAAATGACAGCTATCTTCCAAAATATATTGAAGTAAGGCTGCCAAGAGGAGTTGAAAGCGGGGCAGAATTGCACGAAACCGATTTCAGGAGGTAGACTGGAATTGCATGTAAAGCATAGGAAAAGAGGCAGAACGTCCACAATGATGCACTTGGCCAAAAAGGGCGTATGCGTTTTTTCCTCAGGAAAAAACGCATACGCCCGTTTTGGCCAACCAAGCAAGCTTGCAAAGGAAATCTGCACTACAATGAAGTCTCACTGCCCCCCGGTCAAAAGGGCCATCTGAAAAAAGTGTAAAATCCAGAAAGGCAGGACAGGCCATGGAGAACTGGGAGCCTAGTTATGCTGATGGGCGGGATGTATATTGCCAGCAGCCACTCTGGAGAAGTGTATGGTGTTTCCTGAAACATCCAAAAAACAAAGCAACAGAGCCTAGGGCACTTCGACTTATGGTCCTATAGCTTAGGGAAATTAAAATCAAAAAGACACAGCCACCGCAAAGTTTGGGACGGCTCTGTTTACAAGAACCTCGTTTACGGTACAAGTTCAATGTCACAGAAAGCGAAAAATGGATAAAGAAGTTGTGGTACTTACGTACAATGCAATATCACTCAGCAATGAAATCTATGTCATCAGGCCCGTAGCAGCATAATGAGTGGATTCAGGTACGATGATTCTAAGTGAAATTAGTCCCACAGAAAAAGAAACATCATAAGATATCACTAATACTCGGAATGTAAACTTGGCTACACAAGAACTGAATTACAAAACAGAACAGGGTGTCAAATGTAGAAAACCAACTTATGCTTGCTTAAGGAGAAGGGTGAGTTGGGGTGCTGCATAAAACCAGAGATTGAAATTAGCACAGATACCGTTCCATAAGCCAAATATGTAATAGACAAGAGCTACTCCTTGCTCAACGAAGTGGACTCAACACCCCATATTAAACGCCTAAGAATATACCTGACTAGTAAGAATCTACCTGACTAGTAAGAATCTTAAAACCTATGGATTTATATGTCTCCGAAAGAGAATCAAGCGTGTGTACAGCGGCATAAACGCAGCAGTGATAGGATTGGTGAGGTTCGGTGAGCAAATGCAGACCCTTTGAAGTCATATTGTATGGTACCCATTCCATGGGTCTCAAAACTCCATGTTTAAGGGATTCTTCCTTCAGCTAAAACATGCACGTGGAACCCAGAGTATGATCCACCGTGTGATCAGGAAACGTGTTCAAATGTGTCTCAGATTTCGTCCCCTGGTACTCGGGTGCAACATTCCAGATGCTTTACTAACACTATCCCCACTTGGAGAGTCAGTGCCTTTAAACTCTTGTTAGGCCCAGTTTGCAATTTCTGTGGAACATGAACAGGAATAGGGAGAACCAATGACAGACTACGTCGAGGTGTCCGGACGGGCAAATTTAAGTCTCATTTCCCACCACGGAGAGGAATTAACCAAAGGCTCGGCGTGCCATGCCAGAACCACACTAGGGCCAGAAGTAATCCTGCGGTGTTGCGGCCAGCTCACAAGAAAGCGAGTTGAAGAAAGGAGCTCAGGGGCACTGTAATTCACAAACCTGCAGAGTTATAAATGACAGCTATCTTCCAAAAATATATTGAAGTAAGGCTGCCAAGAGGAGTTGAAAGCGGGGCAGAAATGCAGGAAACCGATTTCTGGAGGTAGACTGGAATTTCATGTAAAGCATAGGAAAAGAGGCAGAACGTCCACAATGATGCACTTGGCCAAAAAGGGCGTATGCGTTTTTTCCTGAATATATTCAGGAAAAAACGCATACGCCCTTTTTGGCCAACCAAGCAAGCTTGCAAAGGAAATCTGCACTACAATGAAGTCTCACTGCCCCCCGGTCAAAAGGGCCATCTGAAAAAAGTGTAAAATCCAGAAAGGCAGGACAGGCCATGGAGAACTGGGAGCCTTGTTATGCTGATGGGTGGGATGTAAATTGCCAGCAGCCACTCTGGAGAAGTGTATGGTGTTTCCTGAAACATCCAAAAAACAAAGCAACAGAGCATAGGGCATTTCAACTTATGGTCCTATAGCTTAGGGAAATTAAAATAAAAAAGACACAGCCACCCCAAAGTTTTAGCCGGCTCTGCTTACAAGAACCTCGTTTACAGTACAAGTTCAATATCACAGAAAGCGAAAAATGGATAAAGAAGTTGTGGTACTTACGTACAATGCAATATCACTCAGCAATGAAATCTATGTCATCAGGCCCGTAGCAGCATAATGAGTGGATTCAGGTACGATGATTCTACGTGAAATAAATCACTCAGAAAAAGAAACATCATAAGATATCACTACTACCCGGAATGTAAACTTGGCTACACAGGAACTGAATTACAAAACAGAACAGGGTCTGAAATGGAGAAAACCAACTTATGCTTGCTTAAGGGGAAAGGTGACTTGGGGTGCGGCATAAAACCAGAGATTGAAATTAGCACAGATACCGTTCCATAAGCCAAATATGTAATAGACAAGAGCTACACCTTGCTCAACGAAGTGGACTCAACACCCCATATTAAACGCCTAAGAATATACCTGACTAGTAAGAATCTTAAAACCTATGGATTTATATGTCTCCGAAAGAGAATCAAGCGTGTGTACAGCGGCATAAACGCAGCAGTAATAGGATTGGTGAGGTTCGGTGAGCAAATGCAGACCCTTTGAAGTCATATTGCATGGTACCCATTCCATGGGTCTCAACTCTCCATGTTTAAGGGATTCTTCCTTCAGCTAAAACATGCATGTGGAACCCAGAGTACGATCCACCGTGTGATCGGAAAACGTGTTCAAATGTGTCTCAGGTTTCGTACCCTGGTACTCGGGTGCAACATTCTAGACGCTTTACTAACACTCTCCCCACTTGGAGAGTCAGTGATTTTAACTACCTGTTTGGCCCAGTTTGCAATTTCTGTGGAAAATGAACAGGAATAGGGAGAACCAATGAGAGACTAGGTGGAGGTGTCTGGACGGGCAAATTTAATGCTCATTTCCCACCAGGAAGAGGAATTAACCAAAGGCTCAGCATGCCGTGCCAGAACCAAACTAGGGCCTGAAGCAATCCTGCGGAGTTGCGGCCAGCTCACAAGAAAGCGAGTTGAAGAAAGGAGCTCAGGGGCACTGTAATTCACAAACCTGCAGAGTTATAAATGACAGCTATCGTCCAAAAATATATTGAAGTAAGGCTGCCAAGAGGAGTTGAATGCGGGGCAGAATTGCAGGAATCCGATTTCAAGAGGTAGACTGGAATTGCATGTAAAGCATAGGAAAAGAGGCAGAACGTCCACAATGATGCACTTGGCCAAAACGGGCGTATGCGTTTTTTCCTGAATATATTCAGGAAAAAACGCATACGCCCTTTTTGGCCAACCAAGCAAGCTTGCAAAGGAAATCTGTACTACAATGAAGTCTCACTGTCCCCTGGTCAAAAGGGCCATCTGAAAAAAGTGTAAAATCCAGAAAGGCAGGACAGGCCATGGAGAACTGAGAGCCTTGTTATGCTGATGGGCGGGATGTAAATTGCCAACAGCCCCTCTGGAGAAGTGTATGGTGTTTCCTGAAACATCCAAAAAACAAAGCAGCAGAGCCTAGGGCACTTTCACTTATGGTCCTATAGCTTAGGGAAATTAAAATCAAAAAGTCACAGCCACCCCAAAGTTTGGGCCGGCTCTGTTTACAACAACCTCGTTTACGGTACAAGTTCAATATCACAGAAAGCGAAAAATGGATAAAGAAGTTGTGGTACTTACGTACAATGCAATATCACTCAGCAATGAAATCTATGTCATCAGGCCCGTAGCAGCATAATGAGTGGATTCAGGTACGATGATTCTAACTGAAATAAGTCACACAGAAAAAGAAACATCATAAGATATCACTACTACACGGAATGTAAACTTGGCTACACAGGAACTGAATTACAAAACAGAACAGGGTGTCAAATGTAGAAAACCAACTTATGCTGGCTTAAGGGGAAAGGTGAGTTGGGGTGCTGTATAAAACCAGAGATTGAAATTAGCACAAATACCGTTCCGTAAGCCAAATATGTAATAGACAAGAGCTACTCCTTGCTCAACGAAGTGGACTCAACACCCCATATTAAACGCCTAAGAATATACCTGACTAGTAAGAATCTTAAAACCATGGATTTATATGTCTCCGAAAGAGAATCAAGCGTGTGTACAGCGGCATAAACGCAGCAGTGATAGGATTGGTGAGGTTCGGTTAGCAAATGCAGACCCTTTGAAGTCATATTGCATGGTACCCATTCCATGGGTCTCAACTCACCAGGTTTAAGGGATTCTTCCTTCAGCTAAAACATGCATGTGGAACCCAGAGTATGATCCACCGTGTGATCGGAAAACGTGTTAAAATGTGTCTCAGTTTTCGTCCCCTGGTACTCGGATGCAACATTCCAGACCCTTTACTAACACTCTCCCCACTTGGAGAGTCAGTGCCTTTAACCTCCTGTTTGGCCCAGTTTGCAATTTCTGTGGAAAATGAACAGGAATAGGGAGAACCAATGAGAGACTAGGTGGAGGTGTCTGGACGGACAAATTTAACTCTCATTTCCCACCAGGAAGAGGAATTAACCAAAGGCTCAGCATGCCGTGCCGGAACCAAACTAGGGCCTGAAGCAATCCTGCGGTGTTGCGGCCAGCTCACAAGAAAGCGAGTTGAAGAAAGGAGCTCAGGGGCACTGTAATTCACAAACCTGCAGAGTTATAAATGACAGCTATCTTCCAAAAATATATTGAAGTAAGGCTGCCAAGAGGACTTGAAAGCGGGGCAGAATTGCAGGAAACCGATTTCAGGAGGTAGACTGGAATTGCATGTAAAGCATAGGAAAAGAGGCAGAACGTCCACAATGATGCACTTGGCCAAAAAGGGCGTATGTGTTTTTCCTGAATATATTCAGGAAAAAACGCATACGCCCTTTTCGGCAAACCAAGCAAGCTTGCAAAGGAAATCTGCACTACAATGAAGTCTCACTGCCCCCGGTCAAAAGGGCCTTCTGAAAAAAGTGTAAAATCCAGAAAGGCAGGACAGGCCATGGAGAACTGGGAGCCTAGTTATGCTGATCGGCGGGATGTAAATTGCCAGCAGCCACTGTGGAGAACTGTATGCTGTTTCCTGAAACATCCAAAAAACAAAGCAACAGAGCCTAGGGCACTTCCACTTATGGTCCTGTAGCTTAGGGAAATTAAAATCAAAAAGACACAGCCACCCCAAAGTTTGGGATGGCTCTGTTTACAAGAACCTCGTTTACGGTCCAAGTTCAATATCACAGAAAGCGAAAAATGGATAAAGAAGTTGTGGTACTTACGTACAATGCAATATCACTCAGCAATGAAATCTATGTCATCAGGCCCGTAGCAGCATAATGAGTGGATTCAGGTACGATGATTCTAAGTGAAATTAGTCACACAGAAAAAGAAACATCATAAGATATCACTAATACACGGAATGTAAACTTGGCTACATAAGAACTGAATTACAAAACAGAACAGGGTGTCAAATGTAGAAAACCAACTTATGCTTGCTTAAGGGGAAGGGTGAGTTGGGGTGCTGCATAAAACCAGAGATTGAAATTAGCACAAATACCGTTCCATAAGCCAAATATGTAATAGACAAGAGCTACTCCTTGCTCAACTAAGTGGACTCAATACCCCATATTAAACGCCTAAGAATATACCTGACTAGTAAGAATCTACCTGACTAGTAAGAATCTTAAAACCTATGGATTTATATGTCTCCGAAAGAGAATCAAGCGTGTGTACAGCGGCATAAACGCAGCAGTGATAGGATTGGTGAGGTTCGGTGAGCAAATGCAGACCCTTTGAAGTCATACTGCATGGTACCCATTCCATGGGTCTCAACTCTCCAGGTTTAAGGGATTATTCCTTCAGCTAAAACATGCATGTGGAACCCAGAGTATGATCCACCGTGTGATCGGGAAACGTGTTCAAATGTGTCTCAGTTTTCGTACCCAGGTACTCAGGTGCAAAATTCCAGACGCTTTACTAACACTCTCCCCACTTGGAGTGTCAGTGCCTTTAACCTCCTGTTTGGCCCAGTTTGCAATTTCTGTGGAAAATGAACAGGAATAGGGAGAACCAATGAGAGACTAGGTGGAGGTGTCTGGACGGGCAAATTTAACTCTCATTTCCCACCAGGAAGAGGAATTAACCAAAGGCTCAGCATGCCGTGCCGGAACCAAACTAGGGCCTGAAGCAATCCTGCGGTGTTGCGGCCAGCTCACAAGAAAGCGAGTTGAAGAAAGGAGCTCAGGGGCACTGTAATTCACAAACCTGCAGAGTTATAAATGACAGCTATCTTCCAAAAATATATTGAAGTAAGGCTGCCAAGAGGACTTGAAAGCGGGGCAGAACTGCAGGAAACCGATTTCAGGAGGTAGACTGGAATTGCATGTAAAGCATAGGAAAAGAGGCAGAACGTCCACAATGATGCACTTGGCCAAAAAGTGCGTATGCGTTTTTTCCTGAATATATTCAGGAAAAAACGCATACGCCCATTTTGGCCAACCAAGCAAGCTTGCAAAGGAAATCTGCACTACAATGAAGTCTCACTGCCCACCGGTCAAAAGGGCCATCTGAAAAAAGTGTAAAATCCAGAAAGGCAGGACAGGCCATGGAGAACTGGGAGCCTTCTTATGCTGATGGGCGGAATGTAAATTGCCAGCAGCCACTCTGGAGAAGTGTATGGTGTTTCCTGAAACATCCAAAAAACAAAGCAACGGAGCCTAGGGCATTTCCACTTATGGTCCTATAGCTTAGGGAAATTAAAATCAAAAAGACACAGCCACCCCAAAGTTTGGGCTGGCTCTGTTTACAAGAACCTCATTTACGGTACAAGTTCAATATCACAGAAAGTGAAAAATGGATAAAGAAGTTGTGGTACTTACGTACAATGCAATATCTCTCAGCAATGAAATCTATGTCATCAGGCCCGTAGCAGAATAATGAGTGGATTCAGGTACGATGATTCTAAGTGAAATAAGTCACACAGAAAAAGAAACATCATAAGATATCACTACGACACGGAATGTAAACTTGGCTACACAGGAACTGAATTACAAAACAGAACAGGTTCTCAAATGTAAAAAACCAACTTATGCTTGCTTAAGGGGAAAGGTGAGTAGGGGTGCTGCATAAAACCAGAGATTGAAATTAGCACAGATACCGTTCCATAAGCCAAATATGTAATAGACAAGAGCTACTCCTTGCTCAACGAAGTGGACTCATCACCCCACATTAAACGCCTAAGAATATACCTGACTAGTAATAATCTTAAAACCTAAGGATTTATGTCTCCAAAAGAGAATCAAGCATGTGTACAGCTGCATAAATGCAGCAGTGATAGGATTGGTGAGGTTTGGTGAGCAAATGCAAACCCTTTGAAGTCATATTGCATGGTACCCATTCCATGGGTCTCAACTCTCCATGTTTAAAGGATTCTTCCTTCAGCTAAAACATGCATGTGGAACCCAGAATATGATCCACCGTGTGATCGGGAAACGTGTTCAAATATGTCTCAGTTTTCGTCCCCTGGTACTCGGGTGCAACATTCCAGACGCTTTACTAACACTCTCCCCACTTGGAGAGTCAGTGCCTTTAACCTCCTGTTTGGCCCAGTTTGCAATTTCTGTGGAACATGAACAGGAATAGGGAGAACCAATGAGAGACTAGGTGGAGGTGTCCGGACGGGCAAATTTAACTCTCATTTCCCACCAGGAAGAGGAATTAACCAAAGGCTCAGCGTGCCATGCCAGAACCACACTAGGGCCCGAATCAATCATGCGGTGTTGCGGCCAGCTCACAAGAAAGCGAGTTGAAGAAAGGAGCTCAGGGGCACTGTAATTCACAAACCTGCAGAGTTATAAATGACAGCTATCTTCCAAAAATATATTGAAGGAAGGCTGCAAAGAGGAGTTGAAAGCGGGGCAGAATTGCAGGAAACCGATTTCAGGAGGTAGTCTGGAATTGCATGTAAAGCATAGGAAAAGAGACAGAACGTCCACAATGATGCACTTGGCCAAAAAGGGCGTATGCGTTTTTTCCTGAATATATTCAGGAAAAAACGCATACGCACTTTTTGGCCAACCAAGCAAGCTTGCAAAGGAAATCTGCACTACAATGAAGTCTCACTGCCCCCCGGTCAAAAGGGCCATCTGAAAAAAGTGTAAAATCCAGAAGGCAGGACAGGCCATGGAGAACTGGGAGCCTTGTTATGCTGATGGGCGGGATGTAAATTGCCAGCAGCCACTCTGGAGAAGTGTATGGTGTTTCCTGAAACATCTAAAAAACAAAGCAACAGAGCCTAGGGCACTTCCACTTATGGTCCTATAGCTTAGGGAAATTAAAATCAAAAAGACAAAGCCACCCCAAAGTTTCGGCCGGCTCTGTTTACAGGAACCTCGTTTACGGTACAAGTTCAATATCACAGAAAGCGAAAAATGGATAAAGAAGTTGTGGTACTTACGTACAATGCAATATCACTCAGCAATGAAATCTATCTCATGAGGCCCGTAGCAGCATAATGAGTGGATTCAGGTACGATGATTCTAAGTGAAATAAGTCACACAGAAAAAGAAACATCATAAGATATCACTACTACACGGAATGTAAACTTGGCTACACAGGAACTGAATTACAAAACAGAACAGGGTGTCAAATGTAGAAAACCAACTTATGCTTGCTTAAGGGGAAAGGTGAGTTGGGGTGCTACATACAACAAGAGATTGAAATTAGCACAGATACCGTTCCATAAGCCAAATATGTAATAGACAAGAGCTACTACTTGCTCAACGAAGTGGACTCAACACCCCATATTAAACGCCTAAGAATATACCTGACTAGTAAGAATCTTAAAACCTATGGATTTATATGTCTCCGAAAGTGAATCAAGCGTGTGTACAGTGGCATAAACGCAGCAGTGATAGGATTGGTGAGGTTCGGTGAGCAAATGCAGACCCTTTCAAGTCATATTGCATGGTACCCATCCATGGGTCTCAACTCTCCATGTTTAAGGGATTCTTCCTTCAGCTAAAACATGCATGTGGAACCCAGAGTATGATCCACCGTGTGATCGGAAAACGTGTTCTAATGTGTCTCAGTTTTCGTACCCTGGTACTCGGGTGCAACATTCCAGACGCTTTACTAACACTCTCCCCACTTGGAGAGTCGGTGCCTTTAACCTCCTGTTTGGCCCAGGTTGCAATTTCTGTGGAAAATGAACAGGAATAGGGAGAACCAATGAGAGACTAGGTGGAGGTGTCTGGACGGGCAAATTTAACTCTCATTTCCCACCAGGAAGAGGAATTAACAAAAGGCTCAACATGCCATGCCGGAACCAAACTAGGGCCGGAAGCAATCCTGCGGTGTTGCGGCCAGCTCACAAGAAAGCGAGTTGAAGAAAGGAGCTCAGGGGCACTGTAATTCACAAACCTGCAGAGTTATAAATGACAGCTATCTTCCAAAAATATATTGAAGTAAGGCAGCCAAGAATAGTTGAAAGCGGGGCAGAATTGCAGGAAACCGATTTCAGGAGGTAGACTGGAATTGCATGTAAAACATAGGAAAAGAGGCAGAACGTCCACAATGATGCACTTGGCCAAAAAGGGCGTATGCGTTTTTTCCTGAATATATTCAGGAAAAAACGCATACGCACTTTTTGGCCAACCAAGCAAGCTTGCAAAGGAAATCTGCACTACAATGAAGTCTCACTGCCCCCCGGTCAAAAGGGCCATCTGAAAAAATTGTAAAATCCAGAAAGGCAGGACAGGCCATGGAGAACTGGGAGCCTTGTTATGCTGATGGGCGGGATGTAAATTGCCAGCAGCCACTCTGGAGAAGTGTATGGTGTTTCCTGAAACATCCAAAAAACAAAGCAACAGAGCCTAGGGCACTTCCACTTATGGTCCTATAGCTTAGGGAAATTAAAATCAAAAAGACACAGCCACCCCAAAGTTTGGGACGGCTCTGTTTACAAGAACCTCGTTTACGGTACAAGTTGAGTATCACAGAAAGCGAAAAATGGATAAAGAAGTTGTGATACTTACGTACAATGCAATATCACTCAGCAATGAAATCTATGTCATCAGGCCCGTAGCAGCATAATGAGTGGATTCAGGTACGATGATTCTAAGTAAAATAAGTCGCACAGAAAAAGAAACATCATAAGATATCACTACTACACGGAATGTAAACTTGGCTACACAAGAACTGAATTACAAAACAGAACAGGGTGTCAAATGTAGAAAACCAACTTATGCTTGCTTAAGGGGAAAGGTGAGTTGGGGTGCGGCATAAAACCAGAGATTGAAATTAGCACAGATACCGTTCCATAAGCCAAATATGTAATAGACAAGAGCTACTCCTTGCTCAACGAAGTGGACTCAACACCCCATATTAAACGCCTAAGAATATACCTGACTAGTAAGAATCTTAAAACCTATGGATTTATATGTCTCCGAAAGAGAATCAAGCGTGTGTACAGCGGCATAAACGCAGCAATGATAGGACTGGTGAGGTTCGGTGAGCAAATGCAGACCCTTTGAAGTCATATTGCATGGTACCCATTCCATGAGTGTCAACTCTCCATGTTTAAGGGATTCTTCCTTCAGCTAAAACATGCATGTGGAACCCAGAGTATGATCCACGGTGTCATCGGGAAACGTGTTCAAATGTGTCTCAGTTTTCGTCCCCTGGTACTCGGGTGCAACATTCCAGACGCTTTACTAACACTCTCCCCACTTGGAGAGTCGGTGCCTTTAACCTCCTGTTTGGCCCAGTTTGCAATTTCTGTGGAACATGAACAGGAATAGGGAGAACCAATGAGAGACTAGGTGGAGGTGTCCGGACGGGCAAATTTAACTCTCATTTCCCACCAGGAAGAGGAATTAACCAAAGGCTCAGCGTGCCATGCCAGAACCACACTAGGGCCCGAATCAATCATGCGGTGTTGCGGCCAGCTCACAAGAAAGCGAGTTGAAGAAAGGAGCTCAGGGGCACTGTAATTCACAAACCTGCAGAGTTATAAATGACAGCTATCTTCCAAAAATATATTGAAGGAAGGCTGCAAAGAGGAGTTGAAAGCGGGGCAGAATTGCAGGAAACCGATTTCAGGAGGTAGTCTGGAATTGCATGTAAAGCATAGGAAAAGAGACAGAACGTCCACAATGATGCACTTGGCCAAAAAGGGCGTATGCGTTTTTTCCTGAATATATTCAGGAAAAAACGCATACGCACTTTTTGGCCAACCAAGCAAGCTTGCAAAGGAAATCTGCACTACAATGAAGTCTCACTGCCCCCCGGTCAAAAGGGCCATCTGAAAAAAGTGTAAAATCCAGAAGGCAGGACAGGCCATGGAGAACTGGGAGCCTTGTTATGCTGATGGGCGGGATGTAAATTGCCAGCAGCCACTCTGGAGAAGTGTATGGTGTTTCCTGAAACATCTAAAAAACAAAGCAACAGAGCCTAGGGCACTTCCACTTATGGTCCTATAGCTTAGGGAAATTAAAATCAAAAAGACACAGCCACCCCAAAGTTTGGGCCGGCTCTGTTTACAAGAACCTCATTTACGGTACAAGTTCAATAAAACAGAAAGCGAAAAATGGATAAAAAAGTTGTGGTACTTACGTACAATGCAATATACTCAGCAATGAAATCTATGTCATCAGGCCCGTAGCAGCATAATGAGTGGATTCAGGTACGATGATTCTAAGTGAAATAAGTCACACAGAAAAAGAAACATCATAAGGTATCACTAATACACGGAATGTAAACTTGGCTACACAGGAACTGAATTACAAAACAGAAGAAGGTGTCAAATGTAGAAAACCAACTTATGCTTGCTTAAGGGGAAAGGTGAGTTGGGGTGCTGCATAAAAACAGAGATTGAAATTAGCACAGATACCGTTCCATAAGCCAAATATGTAATAGACAAGAGCTACTCCTTGCTCAACGAAGTGGACTCAACACCCCATATTAAACGCCTAAGAATATACCTGACTAGTAAGAATCTTAAAACCTATGGATTTATATGTCTCCGAAAGAGAATCAAGCGTGTGTACAGCGGCATAAATGCAGCAGTGATAGGATTGGTGAGGTTCGGTGAGCAAATGCAGTCCCTTTGAAGTCATATTGCATTGTACAATTCCATGGGTCTCAACTCTCCATGTTTAAGGGATTCTTCCTTCAGCTAAAACATGAATGTGGAACCCAGAGTATGATCCATGGTGTGATCGGGAAACGTGTTCAAATATGTCTCAGTTTTCGTCCCCTGGTACTCGGGTGCAAAATTCCAGACGCTTTACTAACACTCTCCCCACTTGGAGAGTCAGTGCCTTTAAACTCCTGTTTGGCCCAGTTTGCAATTTCTGTGGAAAATGAACAGGAATAGGGAGAACCAAGGAGAGACTAGGTGGAGGTGTCTGGACGGGCAAATTTAACTCTCATTTCCCACCAGGAAGAGGAATTAACCAAAGGCTCAACATGCCATGCCGGAACCAAACTAGGGCCTGAAGCAATCCTGTGGTGTTGCGGCCAGCTCACAAGAAAGCGAGTTGAAGAAAGGAGCTAAGGGGCACTGTAATTCACAAACCTGCAGAGTTATAAATGACAGCTATCGTCCTAAAATATATTGAAGGAAGGCTGCCAAGAGGAGTTGAAAGCGGGGCAGGATTGCAGGAAACCGATTTCAGGAGGTAGACTGGAATTGCATGTAAAGCATAGGAAAAGAGGCAGAACGTCCACAATGATGCACTTGGCCAAAAAGGGCGTATGCGTTTTTTCCTGAATATATTCAGCAAAAAACGCATACGTCCTTTTTGGCCAACCAAGCAAGCTTGCAAAGGAAATCTGCACTACAATGAAGTCTCACTGCCCCCCGGTCAAAAGGGCCATCTGAAAAAAGTGTAAAATCCAGAAAGGCAGGACAGGCCATGGAGAACTGGGAGCCTTGTTATGCTGATGGGCGGGATGTAAATTGCCAACACCCACTCTGGAGAAGTGTATGGTGTTTCCTGAAACATCTAAAAAACAAAGCAACAGAGCCTAGGGCACTTCCACATATGGTCCTATAGCTTAGGGAAATTAAAATCAAAAAGACACAGCCACCCCAAAGTTTGGGACGGCTCTGTTTACAAGAACCTCATTTACCTTACAAGTTCAATATCACAGAAAGCGAAAAATGGATAAAGAAGTTGTGGTACTTACGTACAATGCAATATCACTCAGCAATGAAATCTATGTCATCAGGCCCGTAGCAGCATAATGAGTGGATTCAGGTACGATGATTCTAAGTGAAATAAGTCACACAGAAAAAGAAATATCATAAGGTATCACTAATATACGGAATGTAAACTTGGCTACACAGGAACTGAATTACAAAACAGAACAGGGTCTCAAAAGTAGAAACCCAAGTTATGCTTGCTTAAGTGGAAAGGTGAGTTGGGGTGGTGCATAAAACCAGAGATTGAAATTAGCACAGATACCGTTCCATAAGCCAAATATGTAATAGACAAGAGCTACTCCTTGCTCAACGAAGTGGACTCAACACCCCATATTAAACGCCTAAGAATATACCTGACTAGTAAGAATCTTAAAGCCTATGGATTTATATGTCTCTGAAAGAGAATCAAGCGTGTGTACAGCGGCATAAACGCAGCAGTGATAGGACTGGTGAGGTTCGGTGAGCAAATGCAGACCCTTTGAAGTCATATTGCATGGTACCCATTCCATGGGTCTCAACTCTCCAGGTTTAAGGGATTCTTCCTTCAGCTAAAACATGCATGTGGAACCCAGAGTATGATCCACGGTGTCATCGGGAAACTTGTTCAAATGTGTCTCAGTTTTCGTCCCCTGGTACTCGGGTGCAACATTCCAGACGCTTTACTAACACTCTCCCCACTTGGAGAGTCAGTGCCTTAAACCTCCTGTTTGGCCAGTTTGCAATTTCTGTGGAAAATGAACAGGAATAGGGAGAACCAATGAGAGACTAGGTGGAGGTGTCTGGACAGGCAAATTTAACTCTCATTTCCCACCAGGAAGAGGAATTAACCAAAGGCTCAGCATGCCATGCCGGAACCAAACTAGGGTCTGAAGCAATCCTGCGGTGTTGCGGCCAGCTCACAAGAAAGCGAGTTGAAGAAAGGAGCTCAGGGGCACTGTAATTCACAAACCTGCAGAGTTATAAATGACAGCTATCTTCCAAAAATATATTGAAGTAAGGCTGCCAAGAGGAGTTGAAAGAGGGGCAGAATTGCAGGAAACCGATTTCAGGAGGTAGACTGGAAATGCATGTAAAGCATAGGAAAAGAGGCAGAACGTCCACAATGATGCACTTGGCCAAAAAGGGCGTATGCGTTTTTTCCTGAATATATTCAGGAAAAAACGCATACGCCCTTTTTGGCCAACCAAGCAAGCTTGCAAAGGAAATCTGCACTACAAAGAAGTCTCACTGCTCCCCGGTCAAAAGGGCCATCTGAAAAAAGTGTAAAATCCAGAAAGGCAGGACAGGCCATGGAGAACTGGGAGCCTAGTTATGCTGATGGGCGGGATGTAAATTGCCAGCAGCCACTGTGGAGAAGTGTATGGTGTTTCCTGAAACATCCAAAAAACAAAGCAACAGAGCCTAGGGCACTTCCACTTATGGTCCTATAGCTTAGGGAAATTAAAATCAAAAAGACACAGCCACCCCAAAGTTTGGGCCGGCTCTGTTTACAAGAACCTCGTTTATGGTACAAGTTGAATATCACAGAAAGCGAAAAATGGATAAAGAAGTTGTGGTACTTACGTACAATGCAGTATCACTCAGCAATGAAATCTATGTCATCAGGCCCGTAGCAGCATAATGAGTGGATTCAGGTATGATGATTCTAAGTGAAATAAGTCACACAGAAAAAGAAACATCATAAGATATCACTAACACACGGAATTTAAACTTGGCTACAAAGGAACTGAATTACAAAACAGAATAGGGTCTCAAATGTAGAAAACCAACTTATGCTTCCTTAAGGGGAATGGTGAGTTGGGGTGCTGCATGAAACCAGAGATTGAAATTTGCACAGATACCGTTCCATAAGCCAAATATGTAATAGACAAGAGCTATTACTTGCTCAACGAAGTGGACTCAACACACCATATTAAACGCCTAAGAATATACCTGACTAGTAAGAATCTTAAAACCTATGGATTTATATGTCTCCGAAAGAGAATCAAGCGTGTGTACAGCGGTATAAACGCAGCAGTGATAGGATTGGTGAGGTTAGGTGAGCAAATGCAAACTCTTTGAAGTCATATTGCATGGTACCCATTCCATGGGTCTCAACTCTCCAGGTTTAAGGTATTCTTCCTTCAGCTAAAACATGCATGTGGAACCCAGAGTATGATCCACGGTGTCATCGGGAAACGTGTTCAAATGTTTCTCAGTTTTCGTCCCCTGGTACTCGGGTGCAACATTCCAGACGCTTTACTAACACTCTCCCCACTTGGAGAGTCAGTGCCTTTAAACTCCTGTTTGGCCCAGTTTGCAATTTCTGTGGAAAATGAACAGGAATAGGGAGAACCAAGGAGAGACTAGGTGGAGGTGTCTGGACGGGCAAATTTAACTCTCATTTCCCACCAGGAAGAGGAATTAACCAAAGGCTCAACATGCCATGCCGGAACCAAACTAGGGCCTGAAGCAATCCTGTGGTGTTGCGGCCAGCTCACAAGAAAGCGAGTTGAAGAAAGGAGCTAAGGGGCACTGTAATTCACAAACCTGTAGAGTTATAAATGACAGCTATCGTCCTAAAATATATTGAAGGAAGGCTGCCAAGAGGAGTTGAAAGCGGGGCAGGATTGCAGGAAACCGATTTCAGGAGGTAGACTGGAATTGCATGTAAAGCATAGGAAAAGAGGCAGAACGTCCACAATGATGCACTTGGCCAAAAAGGGCGTATGCGTTTTTTCCTGAATATATTCTGCAAAAAACGCATACGTCCTTTTTGGCCAACCAAGCAAGCTTGCAAAGGAAATCTGCACTACAATGAAGTCTCACTGCCCCCCGGTCAAAAGGGCCATCTGAAAAAAGTGTAAAATCCAGAAAGGCAGGACAGGCCATGGAGAACTGGGAGCCTTGTTATGCTGATGGGCGGGATGTAAATTGCCAACACCCACTCTGGAGAAGTGTATGGTGTTTCCTGAAACATCTAAAAAACAAAGCAACAGAGCCTAGGGCACTTCCACATATGGTCCTATAGCTTAGGGAAATTAAAATCAAAAAGACACAGCCACCCCAAAGTTTGGGACGGCTCTGTTTACAAGAACCTCATTTACCTTACAAGTTCAATATCACAGAAAGCGAAAAATGGATAAAGAAGTTGTGGTACTTACGTACAATGCAATATCACTCAGCAATGAAATCTATGTCATCAGGCCCGTAGCAGCATAATGAGTGGATTCAGGTACGATGATTCTAAGTGAAATAAGTCACACAGAAAAAGAAATATCATAAGGTATCACTAATATACGGAATGTAAACTTGGCTACACAGGAACTGAATTACAAAACAGAACAGGGTCTCAAAAGTAGAAACCCAAGTTATGCTTGCTTAAGTGGAAAGGTGAGTTGGGGTGGTGCATAAAACCAGAGATTGAAATTAGCACAGATACCGATCCATAAGCCAAATATGTAATAGACAAGAGCTACTCCTTGCTCAACGAAGTGGACTCAACACCCCATATTAAACGCCTAAGAATATACCTGACTAGTAAGAATCTTAAAACCTATGGATTTATATGTCTCTGAAAGAGAATCAAGCGTGTGTACAGCGGCATAAACGCAGCAGTGATAGGACTGGTGAGGTTCGGTGAGCAAATGCAGACCCTTTGAAGTCATATTGCATGGTACCCATTCCATGGGTCTCAACTCTCCAGGTTTAAGGGATTCTTCCTTCAGCGAAAACATGCATGTGGAACCCAGAGTATGATCCACCGTGTGATCGGGAAACGTGTTCAAATGTGTCTCAGTTTTCGTCCCCTGGTACTCGGGTGCAACATTCCAGACGCTTTACTAACACTCTCCCCACTTGGAGAGTCAGTGCCTTTAACGTCCTGTTTGGCCAGTTTGCAATTTCTGTGGAAAATGAACAGGAATAGGGAGAACCAATGAGAGACTAGGTGGAGGTGTCTGGACAGGCAAATTTAACTCTCATTTCCCACCAGGAAGAGGAATTAACCAAAGGCTCAGCATGCCATGCCGGAACCAAACTAGGGTCTGAAGCAATCCTGCGGTGTTGCGGCCAGCTCACAAGAAAGCGAGTTGAAGAAAGGAGCTCAGGGGCACTGTAATTCACAAACCTGCAGAGTTATAAATGACAGCTATCTTCCAAAAATATATTGAAGTAAGGCTGCCAAGAGGAGTTGAAAGCGGGGCAGAATTGCAGGAAACCGATTTCAGGAGGTAGACTGGAATTGCATGTAAAGCATAGGAAAAGAGGCAGAACGTCCACAATGATGCACTTGGCCAAAAAGGGCGTATGCGTTTTTTCCTGAATATATTCAGGAAAAAACGCATACGCCCTTTTTGGCCAACCAAGCAAGCTTGCAAAGGAAATCTGCACTACAATGAAGTCTCACTGCCCCCCGGTCAAAAGGGCCATCTGAAAAAAGTGTAAAATCCAGAAAGGCAGGACAGGCCATGGAAACTGGGAGCCTTGTTATGCTGATGGGCGGGATGTAAATTGCCAACACCCACTCTGGAGAAGTGTATGGTATTTCCTGAAACATCTAAAAAACAAAGCAACAGAGCCTAGTGCACTTCCACATATGGTCCTATAGCTTAGGGAAATTAAAATCAAAAAGACACAGCCACCCCAAAGTTTTGGCCGGCTCTGTTTACAAGAACCTCGTTTACGGTACAAGTTCAATATCACAGAAAGCGAAAAATGGATAAAGAAGTTGTGGTACTTACGTACAATGCAATATCACTCAGCAATGAAATCTATGTCATCAGGCCCGTAGCAGCATAATGAGTGGATTCAGGTACGATGATTCTAAGTGAAATAAGTCACACAGAAAAAGAAGCATCATAAGATATCATTAATACACGGAATGTAAACTTGGCTACAAAGGAACTGAATTACAAAACAGAACAGGGTCTCAAATGTAGAATACCAACTTATGCTTGCTTAAGGGGAAAGGTGAGTTGGGGTGCTGCATAAAACCAGAGATTGAAATTAGCACAGATACTGTTCCATAAGCCAAATATGTAATAGACAAGAGCTACTCCTTGCTCAACGAAGTGGACTCAACACCACATATTAAACGCCTAAGAATATACCTGACTAGTAAGAATCTTAAAACCTATGGATTTATATGTCTCCGAAAGAGAATCAAACGTGTGTAAAGCGGCATAAACGCAGCAGTGATAGGATTGGTGAGGTTCGGTGAGCAAATGCAGACCCTTTGAAGTCATATTGCATGGTACCCATTCCATGGGTCTCAACTCTCCAGGTTTAAGGGATTCTTCCTTCAGCTAAAACATGCATGTGGAACCCAGAGTATGATCCATGGTGTGATCGGGAAACGTGTTCAAATGTGTCTCAGTTTTCGTCCCCTGGTACTCGGGTGCAACATTCCAGACGCTTTACTAACACTCTCCCCACTTGGAGAGTCAGTGCCTTTAACCTCCTGTTTGGCCAGTTTGCAATTTCTGTGGAAAATGAACAGGAATAGGGAGAACCAATGAGAGACTAGGTGGAGGTGTCTGGACAGGCAAATTTAACTCTCATTTCCCACCAGGAAGAGGAATTAACCAAAGGCTCAGCATGCCATACCGGAACCAAACTAGGGTCTGAAGCAATCCTGCGGTGTTGCGGCCAGCTCACAAGAAAGCGAGTTGAAGAAAGGAGCTCAGGGGCACTGTAATTCACAAACCTGCAGAGTTATAAATGACAGCTATCTTCCAAAAATATATTGAAGTAAGGCTGCCAAGAGGAGTTGAAAGCGGGGCAGAATTGCAGGAAACCGATTTCAGGAGGTAGAGTGGAATTGCATGTAAAGCATAGGAAAAGAGGCAGAACGTCCACAATGATGCACTTGGCCAAAAAGGGCGTATGCGTTTTTTCCTGAATATATTCAGGAAAAAACGCATACGCCATTTTTGGCCAACCAAGCAAGCTTGCAAAGGAAATCTGCACTACAATGAAGTCTCACTGCCCCCCGGTCAAAAGGGCCATCTGAAAAAAGTGTAAAATCCAGAAAGGCAGGACAGGCCATGGAGAACTGGGAGCCTTGTTATGCTGATGGGCGGGATGTAAATTGCCAGCAGCCACTCTGGAGAAGTGTATGGTGTTTCCTGAAACATCCAAAAAACAAAGCAACAGAGCCTACTGCATTTCCACTTATGGTCCTATAGCTTAGGGAAATTAAAATCAAAAAGATACAGCCACCCCAAAGTTTTGGCCGGCTCTGTTTACAAGAACTTCGTTTACGGTACAAGTTCAATATCACAGAAAGCGAAAAATGGATAAAGAAGTTGTGGTACTTAGGTACAATGCAATATCACTCAGCAATGAAATCTATGTCATCAGGCCCGTAGCAGCATAATGAGTGGATTCAGGTACGATGATTCTAAGTGAAATAAATCACACAGAAAAAGAAACATCATAAGATATCACTACTACACGGAATGTAAACTTAGCTACACAGGAACTGAATTACAAAACAGAACAGGGTGTCAAATGTAGAAAACCAACTTATGCTTGCTTAAGGGGAAAGGTGAGTTGGGGGTCTGCATAAAACCAGAGATTGAAATTAGCACAGATACCGTTCCATAAGCCAAATATGTAATAGACAAGAGCTACTCCTTGCTCAACGAAGTGCACTCAACACCCCATAATAAAGGCCAAAGAATATACCTGACTAGTAAGAATCTTAAAAGCTATGGATTTATATGTCTCCAAAAGAGAATCAATCGTGTGTACAGCGGCATAAACGCAGCAGTGATAGGAATGTTGAGGTTAGGTGAGCAAATGCAGAACCTTTGAAATCATATTGCATGGTACCCATTCCATGGGTCTCAACTCTCCAGGTTTAAGGGATTCTTCCTTCAGCTAAAACATGCATGTGGAACCCAGAGTATGATCCACCGTGTGATCGGGAAACGTGTTCAAATGTGTCTCAGTTTTCGTCCCCTGGTACTCGGGTGCAACATTCCAGACGCTTTACTAACACTCTCCCCACTTGGAGAGTGAGTGCCTTTAACCTCCTGTTTGGCCGAGTTTGCAATTTCTGCGTAAGATGAACAGGAACAGGGAGAACCAATGAGAGACTAGGTGGAGGTGTCTGGAAGGGTAAATTTAACTCTCATTTCCCACCAGGAAGAAGAATTAACCAAAGGCTCAGCGTGGCATGCCAGAAGCACACTAGGGCCTGAAACAATCCTGCGGTGTTGCAGCCAGCTCACAAGAAAGCGAGTTGAAGGAAGGAACTCAGGGGCACTGTAATTCACAAACCGGCAGAGTTATAAATGACAGCTATCGTCCAAAAATATATTGAAGGAAGGCTGCCAAGAGGACTTGAAAGTGGGGCAGAATTGCAGGAAACCGATTTCAGGAGGTAGACTGGAATTGCATGTAAACCATAGGAAAAGAAGCAGAAGGTCCACAATGATGCACTTGGCCAAAAAGGGCGTATGCGTTTTTTCCTGAACATATTCAGGAAAAAACGCATACGCACTTTTTGGCCAACCAAGCAAGCTTGCAAAGGAAATCTGCACTACAATGAAGTCTCACTGCCCCCCGGTCAAAAGGGCTATCTGAAAAAAGTGTAAAATCCAGAAAGGCAGGACAGGCCATGGAGAACTGGGAGCCTTGTTATGCTGATGGGCGGGATGTAAATTGCCAGCAGCCACTGTGGAGAAGTGTATGGTGTTTCCTGAAACATCCAAAAAACAAAGCAACAGAGCCTAGGGCACTTCCACTTATGGTCCTATAGCTTAGGGAAATTAAAATCAAAAAGACACAGCCACCCCAAAGTTTGGGCCGGCTCTGTTTACAAGAACCTCGTTTATGGTACAAGTTGAATATCACAGAAAGCGAAAAATGGATAAAGAAGTTGTGGTACTTACGTACAATGCAGTATCACTCAGCAATGAAATCTATGTCATCAGGCCCGTAGCAGCATAATGAGTGGATTCAGGTATGATGATTCTAAGTGAAATAAGTCACACAGAAAAAGAAACATCATAAGATATCACTAACACACGGAATTTAAACTTGGCTACAAAGGAACTGAATTACAAAACAGAATAGGGTCTCAAATGTAGAAAACCAACTTATGCTTCCTTAAGGGGAATGGTGAGTTGGGGTGCTGCATGAAACCAGAGATTGAAATTTGCACAGATACCGTTCCATAAGCCAAATATGTAATAGACAAGAGCTATTACTTGCTCAACGAAGTGGACTCAACACACCATATTAAACGCCTAAGAATATACCTGACTAGTAAGAATCTTAAAACCTATGGATTTATATGTCTCCGAAAGAGAATCAAGCGTGTGTACAGCGGTATAAACGCAGCAGTGATAGGATTGGTGAGGTTAGGTGAGCAAATGCAAACTCTTTGAAGTCATATTGCATGGTACCCATTCCATGGGTCTCAACTCTCCAGGTTTAAGGTATTCTTCCTTCAGCTAAAACATGCATGTGGAACCCAGAGTATGATCCACGGTGTCATCGGGAAACGTGTTCAAATGTTTCTCAGTTTTCGTCCCCTGGTACTCGGGTGCAACATTCCAGACGCTTTACTAACACTCTCCCCACTTGGAGAGTCAGTGCCTTTAAACTCCTGTTTGGCCCAGTTTGCAATTTCTGTGGAAAATGAACAGGAATAGGGAGAACCAAGGAGAGACTAGGTGGAGGTGTCTGGACGGGCAAATTTAACTCTCATTTCCCACCAGGAAGAGGAATTAACCAAAGGCTCAACATGCCATGCCGGAACCAAACTAGGGCCTGAAGCAATCCTGTGGTGTTGCGGCCAGCTCACAAGAAAGCGAGTTGAAGAAAGGAGCTAAGGGGCACTGTAATTCACAAACCTGTAGAGTTATAAATGACAGCTATCGTCCTAAAATATATTGAAGGAAGGCTGCCAAGAGGAGTTGAAAGCGGGGCAGGATTGCAGGAAACCGATTTCAGGAGGTAGACTGGAATTGCATGTAAAGCATAGGAAAAGAGGCAGAACGTCCACAATGATGCACTTGGCCAAAAAGGGCGTATGCGTTTTTTCCTGAATATATTCAGCAAAAAACGCATACGTCCTTTTTGGCCAACCAAGCAAGCTTGCAAAGGAAATCTGCACTACAATGAAGTCTCACTGCCCCCCGGTCAAAAGGGCCATCTGAAAAAAGTGTAAAATCCAGAAAGGCAGGACAGGCCATGGAGAACTGGGAGCCTTGTTATGCTGATGGGCGGGATGTAAATTGCCAACACCCACTCTGGAGAAGTGTATGGTGTTTCCTGAAACATCTAAAAAACAAAGCAACAGAGCCTAGGGCACTTCCACATATGGTCCTATAGCTTAGGGAAATTAAAATCAAAAAGACACAGCCACCCCAAAGTTTGGGACGGCTCTGTTTACAAGAACCTCATTTACCTTACAAGTTCAATATCACAGAAAGCGAAAAATGGATAAAGAAGTTGTGGTACTTACGTACAATGCAATATCACTCAGCAATGAAATCTATGTCATCAGGCCCGTAGCAGCATAATGAGTGGATTCAGGTACGATGATTCTAAGTGAAATAAGTCACACAGAAAAAGAAATATCATACGGTATCACTAATATACGGAATGTAAACTTGGCTACACAGGAACTGAATTACAAAACAGAACAGGGTCTCAAAAGTAGAAACCCAAGTTATGCTTGCTTAAGTGGAAAGGTGAGTTGGGGTGGTGCATAAAACCAGAGATTGAAATTAGCACAGATACCGATCCATAAGCCAAATATGTAATAGACAAGAGCTACTCCTTGCTCAACGAAGTGGACTCAACACCCCATATTAAACGCCTAAGAATATACCTGACTAGTAAGAATCTTAAAACCTATGCATTTATATGTCTCTGAAAGAGAATCAAGCGTGTGTACAGCGGCATAAACGCAGCAGTGATAGGACTGGTGAGGTTCGGTGAGCAAATGCAGACCCTTTGAAGTCATATTGCATGGTACCCATTCCATGGGTCTCAACTCTCCAGGTTTAAGGGATTCTTCCTTCAGCGAAAACATGCATGTGGAACCCAGAGTATGATCCACCGTGTGATCGGGAAACGTGTTCAAATGTGTCTCAGTTTTCGTCCCCTGGTACTCGGGTGCAACATTCCAGACGCTTTACTAACACTCTCCCCACTTGGAGAGTCAGTGCCTTTAACGTCCTGTTTGGCCAGTTTGCAATTTCTGTGGAAAATGAACAGGAATAGGGAGAACCAATGAGAGACTAGGTGGAGGTGTCTGGACAGGCAAATTTAACTCTCATTTCCCACCAGGAAGAGGAATTAACCAAAGGCTCAGCATGCCATGCCGGAACCAAACTAGGGTCTGAAGCAATCCTGCGGTGTTGCGGCCAGCTCACAAGAAAGCGAGTTGAAGAAAGGAGCTAAGGGGCACTGTAATTCACAAACCTGCAGAGTTATAAATGACAGCTATCTTCCAAAAATATATTGAAGTAAGGCTGCCAAGAGGAGTTGAAAGCGGGGCAGAATTGCAGGAAACCGATTTCAGGAGGTAGACTGGAATTGCATGTAAAGCATAGGAAAAGAGGCAGAACGTCCACAATGATGCACTTGGCCAAAAAGGGCGTATGCGTTTTTTCCTGAATATATTCAGGAAAAAACGCATACGCCCTTTTTGGCCAACCAAGCAAGCTTGCAAAGGAAATCTGCACTACAATGAAGTCTCACTGCCCCCCGGTCAAAAGGGCCATCTGAAAAAAGTGTAAAATCCAGAAAGGCAGGACAGGCCATGGAAACTGGGAGCCTTGTTATGCTGATGGGCGGGATGTAAATTGCCAACACCCACTCTGGAGAAGTGTATGGTATTTCCTGAAACATCTAAAAAACAAAGCAACAGAGCCTAGTGCACTTCCACATATGGTCCTATAGCTTAGGGAAATTAAAATCAAAAAGACACAGCCACCCCAAAGTTTTGGCCGGCTCTGTTTACAAGAACCTCGTTTACGGTACAAGTTCAATATCACAGAAAGCGAAAAATGGATAAAGAAGTTGTGGTACTTACGTACAATGCAATATCACTCAGCAATGAAATCTATGTCATCAGGCCCGTAGCAGCATAATGAGTGGATTCAGGTACGATGATTCTAAGTGAAATAAGTCACACAGAAAAAGAAGCATCATAAGATATCATTAATACACGGAATGTAAACTTGGCTACAAAGGAACTGAATTACAAAACAGAACAGGGTCTCAAATGTAGAATACCAACTTATGCTTGCTTAAGGGGAAAGGTGAGTTGGGGTGCTGCATAAAACCAGAGATTGAAATTAGCACAGATACTGTTCCATAAGCCAAATATGTAATAGACAAGAGCTACTCCTTGCTCAACGAAGTGGACTCAACACCACATATTAAACGCCTAAGAATATACCTGACTAGTAAGAATCTTAAAACCTATGGATTTATATGTCTCCGAAAGAGAATCAAACGTGTGTAAAGCGGCATAAACGCAGCAGTGATAGGATTGGTGAGGTTCGGTGAGCAAATGCAGACCCTTTGAAGTCATATTGCATGGTACCCATTCCATGGGTCTCAACTCTCCAGGTTTAAGGGATTCTTCCTTCAGCTAAAACATGCATGTGGAACCCAGAGTATGATCCATGGTGTGATCGGGAAACGTGTTCAAATGTGTCTCAGTTTTCGTCCCCTGGTACTCGGGTGCAACATTCCAGACGCTTTACTAACACTCTCCCCACTTGGAGAGTCAGTGCCTTTAACCTCCTGTTTGGCCAGTTTGCAATTTCTGTGGAAAATGAACAGGAATAGGGAGAACCAATGAGAGACTAGGTGGAGGTGTCTGGACAGGCAAATTTAACTCTCATTTCCCACCAGGAAGAGGAATTAACCAAAGGCTCAGCATGCCATACCGGAACCAAACTAGGGTCTGAAGCAATCCTGCGGTGTTGCGGCCAGCTCACAAGAAAGCGAGTTGAAGAAAGGAGCTCAGGGGCACTGTAATTCACAAACCTGCAGAGTTATAAATGACAGCTATCTTCCAAAAATATATTGAAGTAAGGCTGCCAAGAGGAGTTGAAAGCGGGGCAGAATTGCAGGAAACCGATTTCAGGAGGTAGAGTGGAATTGCATGTAAAGCATAGGAAAAGAGGCAGAACGTCCACAATGATGCACTTGGCCAAAAAGGGCGTATGCGTTTTTTCCTGAATATATTCAGGAAAAAACGCATACGCCATTTTTGGCCAACCAAGCAAGCTTGCAAAGGAAATCTGCACTACAATGAAGTCTCACTGCCCCCCGGTCAAAAGGGCCATCTGAAAAAAGTGTAAAATCCAGAAAGGCAGGACAGGCCATGGAGAACTGGGAGCCTTGTTATGCTGATGGGCGGGATGTAAATTGCCAGCAGCCACTCTGGAGAAGTGTATGGTGTTTCCTGAAACATCCAAAAAACAAAGCAACAGAGCCTACTGCATTTCCACTTATGGTCCTATAGCTTAGGGAAATTAAAATCAAAAAGATACAGCCACCCCAAAGTTTTGGCCGGCTCTGTTTACAAGAACTTCGTTTACGGTACAAGTTCAATATCACAGAAAGCGAAAAATGGATAAAGAAGTTGTGGTACTTAGGTACAATGCAATATCACTCAGCAATGAAATCTATGTCATCAGGCCCGTAGCAGCATAATGAGTGGATTCAGGTACGATGATTCTAAGTGAAATAAATCACACAGAAAAAGAAACATCATAAGATATCACTACTACACGGAATGTAAACTTAGCTACACAGGAACTGAATTACAAAACAGAACAGGGTGTCAAATGTAGAAAACCAACTTATGCTTGCTTAAGGGGAAAGGTGAGTTGGGGGTCTGCATAAAACCAGAGATTGAAATTAGCACAGATACCGTTCCATAAGCCAAATATGTAATAGACAAGAGCTACTCCTTGCTCAACGAAGTGCACTCAACACCCCATAATAAAGGCCAAAGAATATACCTGACTAGTAAGAATCTTAAAAGCTATGGATTTATATGTCTCCAAAAGAGAATCAATCGTGTGTACAGCGGCATAAACGCAGCAGTGATAGGAATGTTGAGGTTAGGTGAGCAAATGCAGAACCTTTGAAATCATATTGCATGGTACCCATTCCATGGGTCTCAACTCTCCAGGTTTAAGGGATTCTTCCTTCAGCTAAAACATGCATGTGGAACCCAGAGTATGATCCACCGTGTGATCGGGAAACGTGTTCAAATGTGTCTCAGTTTTCGTCCCCTGGTACTCGGGTGCAACATTCCAGACGCTTTACTAACACTCTCCCCACTTGGAGAGTGAGTGCCTTTAACCTCCTGTTTGGCCGAGTTTGCAATTTCTGCGTAAGATGAACAGGAACAGGGAGAACCAATGAGAGACTAGGTGGAGGTGTCTGGAAGGGTAAATTTAACTCTCATTTCCCACCAGGAAGAAGAATTAACCAAAGGCTCAGCGTGGCATGCCAGAAGCACACTAGGGCCTGAAACAATCCTGCGGTGTTGCAGCCAGCTCACAAGAAAGCGAGTTGAAGGAAGGAACTCAGGGGCACTGTAATTCACAAACCGGCAGAGTTATAAATGACAGCTATCGTCCAAAAATATATTGAAGGAAGGCTGCCAAGAGGACTTGAAAGTGGGGCAGAATTGCAGGAAACCGATTTCAGGAGGTAGACTGGAATTGCATGTAAACCATAGGAAAAGAAGCAGAAGGTCCACAATGATGCACTTGGCCAAAAAGGGCGTATGCGTTTATTCCTGAACATATTCAGGAAAAAACGCATACGCACTTTTTGGCCAACCAAGCAAGCTTGCAAAGGAAATCTGCACTACAATGAAGTCTCACTGCCCCCCGGTCAAAAGGGCTATCTGAAAAAAGTGTAAAATCCAGAAAGGCAGGACAGGCCATGGAGAACTGGGAGCCTTGTTATGCTGATGGGCGGGATGTAAATTGCCAGCAGCCACTGTGGAGAAGTGTATGGTGTTTCCTGAAACATCCAAAAAACAAAGCAACAGAGCCTAGGGCACTTCCACTTATGGTCCTATAGCTTAGGGAAATTAAAATCAAAAAGACACAGCCACCCCAAAGTTTGGGCCGGCTCTGTTTACAAGAACCTCGTTTATGGTACAAGTTGAATATCACAGAAAGCGAAAAATGGATAAAGAAGTTGTGGTACTTACGTACAATGCAGTATCACTCAGCAATGAAATCTATGTCATCAGGCCCGTAGCAGCATAATGAGTGGATTCAGGTATGATGATTCTAAGTGAAATAAGTCACACAGAAAAAGAAACATCATAAGATATCACTAACACACGGAATTTAAACTTGGCTACAAAGGAACTGAATTACAAAACAGAATAGGGTCTCAAATGTAGAAAACCAACTTATGCTTCCTTAAGGGGAATGGTGAGTTGGGGTGCTGCATGAAACCAGAGATTGAAATTTGCACAGATACCGTTCCATAAGCCAAATATGTAATAGACAAGAGCTATTACTTGCTCAACGAAGTGGACTCAACACACCATATTAAACGCCTAAGAATATACCTGACTAGTAAGAATCTTAAAACCTATGGATTTATATGTCTCCGAAAGAGAATCAAGCGTGTGTACAGCGGTATAAACGCAGCAGTGATAGGATTGGTGAGGTTAGGTGAGCAAATGCAAACTCTTTGAAGTCATATTGCATGGTACCCATTCCATGGGTCTCAACTCTCCAGGTTTAAGGTATTCTTCCTTCAGCTAAAACATGCATGTGGAACCCAGAGTATGATCCACGGTGTCATCGGGAAACGTGTTCAAATGTTTCTCAGTTTTCGTCCCCTGGTACTCGGGTGCAACATTCCAGACGCTTTACTAACACTCTCCCCACTTGGAGAGTCAGTGCCTTTAAACTCCTGTTTGGCCCAGTTTGCAATTTCTGTGGAAAATGAACAGGAATAGGGAGAACCAAGGAGAGACTAGGTGGAGGTGTCTGGACGGGCAAATTTAACTCTCATTTCCCACCAGGAAGAGGAATTAACCAAAGGCTCAACATGCCATGCCGGAACCAAACTAGGGCCTGAAGCAATCCTGTGGTGTTGCGGCCAGCTCACAAGAAAGCGAGTTGAAGAAAGGAGCTAAGGGGCACTGTAATTCACAAACCTGTAGAGTTATAAATGACAGCTATCGTCCTAAAATATATTGAAGGAAGGCTGCCAAGAGGAGTTGAAAGCGGGGCAGGATTGCAGGAAACCGATTTCAGGAGGTAGACTGGAATTGCATGTAAAGCATAGGAAAAGAGGCAGAACGTCCACAATGATGCACTTGGCCAAAAAGGGCGTATGCGTTTTTTCCTGAATATATTCAGCAAAAAACGCATACGTCCTTTTTGGCCAACCAAGCAAGCTTGCAAAGGAAATCTGCACTACAATGAAGTCTCACTGCCCCCCGGTCAAAAGGGCCATCTGAAAAAAGTGTAAAATCCAGAAAGGCAGGACAGGCCATGGAGAACTGGGAGCCTTGTTATGCTGATGGGCGGGATGTAAATTGCCAACACCCACTCTGGAGAAGTGTATGGTGTTTCCTGAAACATCTAAAAAACAAAGCAACAGAGCCTAGGGCACTTCCACATATGGTCCTATAGCTTAGGGAAATTAAAATCAAAAAGACACAGCCACCCCAAAGTTTGGGACGGCTCTGTTTACAAGAACCTCATTTACCTTACAAGTTCAATATCACAGAAAGCGAAAAATGGATAAAGAAGTTGTGGTACTTACGTACAATGCAATATCACTCAGCAATGAAATCTATGTCATCAGGCCCGTAGCAGCATAATGAGTGGATTCAGGTACGATGATTCTAAGTGAAATAAGTCACACAGAAAAAGAAATATCATACGGTATCACTAATATACGGAATGTAAACTTGGCTACACAGGAACTGAATTACAAAACAGAACAGGGTCTCAAAAGTAGAAACCCAAGTTATGCTTGCTTAAGTGGAAAGGTGAGTTGGGGTGGTGCATAAAACCAGAGATTGAAATTAGCACAGATACCGATCCATAAGCCAAATATGTAATAGACAAGAGCTACTCCTTGCTCAACGAAGTGGACTCAACACCCCATATTAAACGCCTAAGAATATACCTGACTAGTAAGAATCTTAAAACCTATGGATTTATATGTCTCTGAAAGAGAATCAAGCGTGTGTACAGCGGCATAAACGCAGCAGTGATAGGACTGGTGAGGTTCGGTGAGCAAATGCAGACCCTTTGAAGTCATATTGCATGGTACCCATTCCATGGGTCTCAACTCTCCAGGTTTAAGGGATTCTTCCTTCAGCGAAAACATGCATGTGGAACCCAGAGTATGATCCACCGTGTGATCGGGAAACGTGTTCAAATGTGTCTCAGTTTTCGTCCCCTGGTACTCGGGTGCAACATTCCAGACACTTTACTAACACTCTCCCCACTTGGAGAGTCAGTGCCTTTAACGTCCTGTTTGGCCAGTTTGCAATTTCTGTGGAAAATGAACAGGAATAGGGAGAACCAATGAGAGACTAGGTGGAGGTGTCTGGACAGGCAAATTTAACTCTCATTTCCCACCAGGAAGAGGAATTAACCAAAGGCTCAGCATGCCATGCCGGAACCAAACTAGGGTCTGAAGCAATCCTGCGGTGTTGCGGCCAGCTCACAAGAAAGCGAGTTGAAGAAAGGAGCTAAGGGGCACTGTAATTCACAAACCTGCAGAGTTATAAATGACAGCTATCTTCCAAAAATATATTGAAGTAAGGCTGCCAAGAGGAGTTGAAAGCGGGGCAGAATTGCAGGAAACCGATTTCAGGAGGTAGACTGGAATTGCATGTAAAGCATAGGAAAAGAGGCAGAACGTCCACAATGATGCACTTGGCCAAAAAGGGCGTATGCGTTTTTTCCTGAATATATTCAGGAAAAAACGCATACGCCCTTTTTGGCCAACCAAGCAAGCTTGCAAAGGAAATCTGCACTACAATGAAGTCTCACTGCCCCCCGGTCAAAAGGGCCATCTGAAAAAAGTGTAAAATCCAGAAAGGCAGGACAGGCCATGGAAACTGGGAGCCTTGTTATGCTGATGGGCGGGATGTAAATTGCCAACACCCACTCTGGAGAAGTGTATGGTATTTCCTGAAACATCTAAAAAACAAAGCAACAGAGCCTAGTGCACTTCCACATATGGTCCTATAGCTTAGGGAAATTAAAATCAAAAAGACACAGCCACCCCAAAGTTTTGGCCGGCTCTGTTTACAAGAACCTCGTTTACGGTACAAGTTCAATATCACAGAAAGCGAAAAATGGATAAAGAAGTTGTGGTACTTACGTACAATGCAATATCACTCAGCAATGAAATCTATGTCATCAGGCCCGTAGCAGCATAATGAGTGGATTCAGGTACGATGATTCTAAGTGAAATAAGTCACACAGAAAAAGAAGCATCATAAGATATCACTACTACACGGAATGTAAACTTGGCTACAAAGGAACTGAATTACAAAACAGAACAGGGTCTCAAATGTAGAATACCAACTTATGCTTGCTTAAGGGGAAAGGTGAGTTGGGGTGCTGCATAAAACCAGAGATTGAAATTAGAACAGATACTGTTCCATAAGCCAAATATGTAATAGACAAGAGCTACTCCTTGCTCCACGAAGTGGACTCAACACCACATATTAAACGCCTAAGAATATACCTGACTAGTAAGAATCTTAAAACCTATGGATTTATATGTCTCCGAAAGAGAATCAAACGTGTGTACAGCGGCATAAACGCAGCAGTGATAGGACTGGTGAGGTTCGGTGAGCAAATGCAGACCCTTTGAAGTCATATTGCATGGTACCCATTCCATGGGTCTCAACTCTCCAGGTTTAAGGGATTCTTCCTTCAGCTAAAACATGCATGTGGAACCCAGAGTATGATCCATGGTGTGATCGGGAAATGTGTTCAAATGTGTCTCAGTTTTCGTCCCCTGGTACTCGGGTGCAACATTCCAGACGCTTTACTAACACTCTCCCCACTTGGAGAGTCAGTGCCTTTAACCTCCTGTTTGGCCAGTTTGCAATTTCTGTGGAAAATGAACAGGAATAGGGAGAACCAATGAGAGACTAGGTGGAGGTGTCTGGACAGGCAAATTTAACTCTCATTTCCCACCAGGAAGAGGAATTAACCAAAGGCTCAGCATGCCATACCGGAACCAAACTAGGGTCTGAAGCAATCCTGCGGTGTTGCGGCCAGCTCACAAGAAAGCGAGTTGAAGAAAGGAGCTCAGGGGCACGGTAATTCACAAACCTGCAGTGTTATAAATGACAGCTATCTTCCAAAAATATATTGAAGTAAGGCTGCCAAGAGGAGTTGAAAGCGGGGCAGAATTGCAGGAAACCGATTTCAGGAGGTAGAGTGGAATTGCATGTAAAGCATAGGAAAAGAGGCAGAACGTCCACAATGATGCACTTGGCCAAAAAGGGTGTATGCGTTTTTTCCTGAATATATTCAGGAAAAAACGCATATGCCCTTTTTGGCCAACCAAGCAAGCTTGCAAAGGAAATCTGCACTACAATGAAGTCTCACTGCCCCCCGGTCAAAAGGGCCATCTGAAAAAAGTGTAAAATCCAGAAAGGCAGGACAGGCCATGGAGAACTGGGAGCCTTGTTATGCTGATGGGCGGGATGTAAATTGCCAGCAGCCACTCTGGAGAAGTGTATGGTGTTTCCTAAAACATCCAAAAAACAAAGCAACAGAGCCTAGTGCATTTCCACTTATGGTCCTATAGCTTAGGGAAATTAAAATCAAAAAGACACAGCCACCCCAAAGTTTGGGCGGGCTCTGTTTACAAGAACCTCGTTTACGGTACAAGTTGAATATCACAGAAAGCGAAAAATGGATAAAGAAGTTGTGGTACTTACGTACAATGCAGTATCACTCAGCAATAAAATCTATGTCATCAGGCCCGTAGCAGCATAATGAGTGGATTCAGGTATGATGATTCTAAGTGAAATAAGTCACACAGAAAAAGAAACATCATAAGATATCACTAACACACGGAATTTAAACTTGGCTACAAAGGAACTGAATTACAAAACAGAATAGGGTCTCAAATGTAGAAAACCAACTTATGCTTCCTTAAGGGGAATGGTGAGTTGGGGTGCTGCATGAAACCAGAGATTGAAATTTGCACAGATACCGTTCCATAAGCCAAATATGTAATAGACAAGAGCTATTACTTGCTCAACGAAGTGGACTCAACACACCATATTAAACGCCTAAGAATATACCTGACTAGTAAGAATCTTAAAACCTATGGATTTATATGTCTCCGAAAGAGAATCAAGCGTGTGTACAGCGGTATAAACGCAGCAGTGATAGGATTGGTGAGGTTAGGTGAGCAAATGTAAACTCTTTGAAGTCATATTGCATGGTACCCATTCCATGGGTCTCAACTCTCCAGGTTTAAGGTATTCTTCCTTCAGCTAAAACATGCATGTGGAACCCAGAGTATGATCCACGGTGTCATCAGGAAACGTGTTCAAATGTGTCTCAGTTTTCGTCCCCTGGTACTCGGGTGCAACATTCCAGACGCTTTACTAACACTCTCCCCACTTGGAGAGTCAGTGCCTTTAAACTCCTGTTTGGCCCAGTTTGCAATTTCTGTGGAAAATGAACAGGAATAGGGAGAACCAAGGAGAGACTAGGTGGAGGTGTCTGGACAGGCAAATTTAACTCTCATTTCCCACCAGGAAGAGGAATTAACCAAAGGCTCAACATGCCATGCCGGAACCAAACTAGGGCCTGAAGCAATCCTGTGGTGTTGCGGCCAGCTCACAAGAAAGCGAGTTGAAGAAAGGAGCTAAGGGGCACTGTAATTCACAAACCTGCAGAGTTATAAATGACAGCTATCGTCCTAAAATATATTGAAGGAAGGCTGCCAAGAGGAGTTGAAAGTGGGGCAGGATTGCAGGAAACCGATTTCAGGAGGTAGACTGGAATTGCATGTAAAGCATAGGAAAAGAGGCAGAACGTCCACAATGATGCACTTGGCCAAAAAGGGCGTATGCGTTTTTTCCTGAATATATTCAGGAAAAAACGCATACGTCCTTTTTGGCCAACCAAGCAAGCTTGCAAAGGAAATCTGCACTACAATGAAGTCTCACTGCCCCGTGGTCAAAAGGGCCATCTGAAAAAAGTGTAAAATCCAGAAAGGCAGGACAGGCCATGGAGAACTGGGAGCCTTGTTATGCTGATGGGCGGGATGTAAATTGCCAACACCCACTCTGGAGAAGTGTATGGTGTTTCCTGAAACATCTAAAAAACAAAGCAACAGAGCCTAGGGCACTTCCACATATGGTCCTATAGCTTAGGGAAATTAAAATCAAAAAGACACAGCCACCCCAAAGTTTGGGACGGCTCTGTTTACAAGAACCTCATTTACCTTACAAGTTCAATATCACAGAAAGCGAAAAATGGATAAAGAAGTTGTGGTACTTACGTACAATGCAATATCACTCAGCAATGAAATCTATGTCATCAGGCCCGTAGCAGCATAATGAGTGGATTCAGGTACGATGATTCTAAGTGAAATAAATCACACAGAAAAAGAAACATCATAAGATATCACTACTACACGGAATGTAAACTTGGCTACACAGGAACTGAATTACAAAACAGAACAGGGTCTCAAATGTAGAAAACCAACTTATGCTTGCTTAAGGGGAAAGGTGAGTTGGGGTGCTGCATAAAACCAGTGATTGAAATTAGCACAGATACCGTTCCATAAGCCAAATATGTAATAGACAAGAGCTACTCCTTGCTCAACGAAGTGCACTCAACACCCCATAATAAAGGCCAAAGAATATACCTGACTAGTAAGAATCTTAAAACCTATGGATTTATATGTCTCCAAAAGAGAATCAATCGTGTGTACAGCGGCATAAACGCAGCAGTGATAGGATTGGTGAGGTTCGGTGAGCAAATGCAGACCTTTTGAAGTCATACTGCATGGTACCCATTCCATGGGTCTCAACTCTCCAGGTTTAAGGGATTTTTCCTTCAGCTAAAACATGCATGTGGAACCCAGAGTATAATCCACCATGTGATCGGGATACGTGTTCAAATGTGTCTCAGTTTTCGTCCCCTGGTACTCGGGTGCAACATTCCAGACGCTTTACTAACAGTCTCCCCACTTGGAGAGTCAGTGCCTTTAACCTCTTGTTTGGCCCAGTTTGCAATTTCTGTGGAAAATGAACAGGAATAGGGAGAACCAATGAGAGACTAGGTGGAGGTGTCTGGACGGGCAAATTTAACTCTCATTTCCCACCAGGAAGAGGAATTAACCAAAGGCTCAGCGTGCCATGCCGGAACCACACTAGGGCCAGAAGCAATCCTGTGGTGTTGCGGCCAGCTCACAAGAAAGCGAGTTGAAGAAAGGAGCTCAGGGGCACTGTAATTCACAAACCTGCAGAGTTATAAATGACAGCTATCTTCCAAAAATATATTGAAGGAAGGCTGCCAAGAGGAGTCGAAAGCGGGGCAGAATTGCAGGAAACCGATTTCAGGAGGTAGACTGGAATTGCATGTAAACCATAGGAAAAGAGGCAGAACGTCCACAATGATGCACTTGGCCAAAAAGGGCGTATGCGTTTTTTCCTGAATATATTCAGGAAAAAACGCATACGCCCTTTTTGGCCAACCAAGCAAGCTTGCAAAGGAAATCTGCACTACAAAGAAGTCTCACTGCTCCCCGGTCAAAAGGGCCATCTGAAAAAAGTGTAAAATCCAGAAAGGCAGGACAGGCCATGGAGAACTGGGAGCCTAGTTATGCTGATGGGCGGGATGTAAATTGCCAGCAGCCACTGTGGAGAAGTGTATGGTGTTTCCTGAAACATCCAAAAAACAAAGCAACAGAGCCTAGGGCACTTCCACTTATGGTCCTATAGCTTAGGGAAATTAAAATCAAAAAGACACAGCCACTCCAAAGTTTGGGCGGGCTCTGTTTACAAGAACCTCGTTTACGGTACAAGTTGAATATCACAGAAAGCGAAAAATGGATAAAGAAGTTGTGGTACTTACGTACAATGCAGTATCACTCAGCAATAAAATCTATGTCATCAGGCCCGTAGCAGCATAATGAGTGGATTCAGGTACGATGATTCTAAGTGAAATAAGTCACACAGAAAAAGAAATATCATAAGGTATCACTAATATACGGAATGTAAACTTGGCTACACAGGAACTGAATTACAAAACAGAACAGGGTCTCAAAAGTAGAAACCCAAGTTATGCTTGCTTAAGTGGAAAGGTGAGTTGGGGTGGTGCATAAAACCAGAGATTGAAATTAGCACAGATACCGTTCCATAAGCCAAATATGTAATAGACAAGAGCTACTCCTTGCTCAACGAAGTGGACTCAACACCCCATATTAAACGCCTAAGAATATACCTGACTAGTAAGAATCTTAAAACCTATGGATTTATATGTCTCTGAAAGAGAATCGAGCGTGTGTACAGCGGCATAAACGCAGCAGTGATAGGACTGGTGAGGTTCGGTGAGCAAATGCAGACCCTTTGAAGTCATATTGCATGGTACCCATTCCATGGGTCTCAACTCTCCAGGTTTAAGGGATTCTTCCTTCAGCTAAAACATGCATGTGGAACCCAGAGTATGATCCACCGTGTGATCGGGAAACGTGTTCACATGTGTCTCAGTTTTCGTCCCCTGGTACTCGGGTGCAACATTCCAGACGCTTTACTAACACTCTCCCCACTTGGAGAGTCAGTGCCTTTAAACTCCTGTTTGGCCCAGTTTGCAATTTCTGTGGAAAATGAACAGGAATAGGGAGAACCAAGGAGAGACTAGGTGGAGGTGTCTGGACAGGCAAATTTAACTCTCATTTCCCACCAGGAAGAGGAATTAACCAAAGGCTCAACATGCCATGCCGGAACCAAACTAGGGCCTGAAGCAATCCTGTGGTGTTGCGGCCAGCTCACAAGAAAGCGAGTTGAAGAAAGGAGCTAAGGGGCACTGTAATTCACAAACCTGCAGAGTTATAAATGACAGCTATCGTCCTAAAATATATTGAAGGAAGGCTGCCAAGAGGAGTTGAAAGTGGGGCAGGATTGCAGGAAACCGATTTCAGGAGGTAGACTGGAATTGCATGTAAAGCATAGGAAAAGAGGCAGAACGTCCACAATGATGCACTTGGCCAAAAACGGCGTATGCGTTTTTTCCTGAATATATTCAGGAAAAAACGCATACGTCCTTTTTGGCCAACCAAGCAAGCTTGCAAAGGAAATCTGCACTACAATGAAGTCTCACTGCCCCCTGGTCAAAAGGGCCATCTGAAAAAAGTGTAAAATCCAGAAAGGCAGGACAGGCCATGGAGAACTGGGAGCCTTGTTATGCTGATGGGCGGGATGTAAATTGCCAGCAGCCACTCTGGAGAAGTGTATGGTGTTTCCTGAAACATCTAAAAAACAAAGCAACAGAGCCTAGGGCACTTCCACATATGGTCCTATAGCTTAGGGAAATTAAAATCAAAAAGACACAGCCACCCCAAAGTTTGAGATGGCTCTGTTTACAAGAACCTCATTTACCTTACAAGTTCAATATCACAGAAAGCGAAAAATGGATAAAGAAGTTGTGGTACTTACGTACAATGCAATATCACTCAGCAATGAAATCTATGTCATCAGGCCCGTAGCAGCATAATGAGTGGATTCAGGTACGATGATTCTAAGTGAAATAAGTCACACAGAAAAAGAAATATCATAAGGTATCACTAATATACGGAATGTAAACTTGGCTACACAGGAACTGAATTACAAAACAAAACAGGGTCTCAAAAGTAGAAACCCAAGTTATGCTTGCTTAAGTGGAAAGGTGAGTTGGGGTGGTGCATAAAACCAGAGATTGAAATTAGCACAGATACCGTTCCATAAGCCAAATATGTAATAGACAAGAGCTACTCCTTGCTCAACGAAGTGGACTCAACACCCCATATTAAACGCCTAAGAATATACCTGATTAGTAAGAATCTTAAAACCTATGGATTTATATGTCTCCGAAAGAGAATCAAGCGTGTGTACAGTGGCATAAACGCAGCAGTGATAGGATTGGTGAGGTTCGGTGAGCAAATGCAGACCCTTTGAAGTCATATTGCATGGTACCCATTCCATGGGTCTCAACTCTCCAGGTTTAAGGGATTCTTCCTTCAGCTAAAACATGCATGTGGAACCCAGAGTATGATCCACGGTGTCATCGGGAAACGTGTTCAAATGTGTCTCAGTTTTCGTCCCCTGGTACTCGGGTGCAACATTCCAGACGCTTTACTAACACTCTCCCCACTTGGAGAGTCAGTGCCTTTAACCTCCTGTTTGGCCAGTTTGCAATTTCTGTGGAAAATGAACAGGAATAGGGAGAACCAAGGAGAGACTAGGTGGAGGTGTCTGGACAGGCAAATTTAACTCTCATTTCCTACCAGGAAGAGGAATTAACCAAAGGCTGAGCATGCCATGCCGGAACCAAACTAGGGTCTGAAGCAATCCTGCGGTGTTGCGGCCAGCTCACAAGAAAGCGAGTTGAAGAAAGGAGCTCAGGGGCACTGTAATTCACAAACCTGCAGAGTTATAAATGACAGCTATCTTCCAAAAATATATTGAAGTAAGGCTGCCAAGAGGAGTTGAAAGCGGGGCAGAATTGCAGGAAACCGATTTCAGGAGGTAGACTGGAAATGCATGTAAAGCATAGGAAAAGAGGCAGAAGGTCCACAATGATGCACTTGGCCAAAAAGGGCGTATGCGTTTTTTCCTGAATATATTCAGGAAAAAACGCATACGCCCTTTTTGGCCAACCAAGCAAGCTTGCAAAGGAAATCTGCACTACAAAGAAGTCTCACTGCTCCCCGGTCAAAAGGGCCATCTGAAAAAAGTGTAAAATCCAGAAAGGCAGGACAGGCCATGGAGAACTGGGAGCCTAGTTATGCTGATGGGCGGGATGTAAATTGCCAGCAGCCACTGTGGAGAAGTGTATGGTGTTTCCTGAAACATCCAAAAAACAAAGCAACAGAGCCTAGGGCACTTCCACTTATGGTCCTATAGCTTAGGGAAATTAAAATCAAAAAGACACAGCCACCCCAAAGTTTGGGCCGGCTCTGTTTACAAGAACCTCGTTTATGGTACAAGTTGAATATCACAGAAAGCGAAAAATGGATAAAGAAGTTGTGGTACTTACGTACAATGCAGTATCACTCAGCAATGAAATCTATGTCATCAGGCCCGTAGCAGCATAATGAGTGGATTCAGGTATGATGATTCTAAGTGAAATAAGTCACACAGAAAAAGAAACATCATAAGATATCACTAACACACGGAATTTAAACTTGGCTACAAAGGAACTGAATTACAAAACAGAATAGGGTCTCAAATGTAGAAAACCAACTTATGCTTCCTTAAGGGGAATGGTGAGTTGGGGTGCTGCATGAAACCAGAGATTGAAATTTGCACAGATACCGTTCCATAAGCCAAATATGTAATAGACAAGAGCTATTACTTGCTCAACGAAGTGGACTCAACACACCATATTAAACGCCTAAGAATATACCTGACTAGTAAGAATCTTAAAACCTATGGATTTATATGTCTCCGAAAGAGAATCAAGCGTGTGTACAGCGGTATAAACGCAGCAGTGATAGGATTGGTGAGGTTAGGTGAGCAAATGCAAACTCTTTGAAGTCATATTGCATGGTACCCATTCCATGGGTCTCAACTCTCCAGGTTTAAGGTATTCTTCCTTCAGCTAAAACATGCATGTGGAACCCAGAGTATGATCCACGGTGTCATCGGGAAACGTGTTCAAATGTTTCTCAGTTTTCGTCCCCTGGTACTCGGGTGCAACATTCCAGACGCTTTACTAACACTCTCCCCACTTGGAGAGTCAGTGCCTTTAAACTCCTGTTTGGCCCAGTTTGCAATTTCTGTGGAAAATGAACAGGAATAGGGAGAACCAAGGAGAGACTAGGTGGAGGTGTCTGGACGGGCAAATTTAACTCTCATTTCCCACCAGGAAGAGGAATTAACCAAAGGCTCAACATGCCATGCCGGAACCAAACTAGGGCCTGAAGCAATCCTGTGGTGTTGCGGCCAGCTCACAAGAAAGCGAGTTGAAGAAAGGAGCTAAGGGGCACTGTAATTCACAAACCTGCAGAGTTATAAATGACAGCTATCGTCCTAAAATATATTGAAGGAAGGCTGCCAAGAGGAGTTGAAAGCGGGGCAGGATTGCAGGAAACCGATTTCAGGAGGTAGACTGGAATTGCATGTAAAGCATAGGAAAAGAGGCAGAACGTCCACAATGATGCACTTGGCCAAAAAGGGCGTATGCGTTTTTTCCTGAATATATTCAGCAAAAAACGCATACGTCCTTTTTGGCCAACCAAGCAAGCTTGCAAAGGAAATCTGCACTACAATGAAGTCTCACTGCCCCCCGGTCAAAAGGGCCATCTGAAAAAAGTGTAAAATCCAGAAAGGCAGGACAGGCCATGGAGAACTGGGAGCCTTGTTATGCTGATGGGCGGGATGTAAATTGCCAACACCCACTCTGGAGAAGTGTATGGTGTTTCCTGAAACATCTAAAAAACAAAGCAACAGAGCCTAGGGCACTTCCACATATGGTCCTATAGCTTAGGGAAATTAAAATCAAAAAGACACAGCCACCCCAAAGTTTGGGATGGCTCTGTTTACAAGAACCTCATTTACCTTACAAGTTCAATATCACAGAAAGCGAAAAATGGATAAAGAAGTTGTGGTACTTACGTACAATGCAATATCACTCAGCAATGAAATCTATGTCATCAGGCCCGTAGCAGCATAATGAGTGGATTCAGGTACGATGATTCTAAGTGAAATAAGTCACACAGAAAAAGAAATATCATAAGGTATCACTAATATACGGAATGTAAACTTGGCTACACAGGAACTGAATTACAAAACAGAACAGGGTCTCAAAAGTAGAAACCCAAGTTATGCTTGCTTAAGTGGAAAGGTGAGTTGGGGTGGTGCATAAAACCAGAGATTGAAATTAGCACAGATACCGATCCATAAGCCAAATATGTAATAGACAAGAGCTACTCCTTGCTCAACGAAGTGGACTCAACACCCCATATTAAACGCCTAAGAATATACCTGACTAGTAAGAATCTTAAAACCTATGGATTTATATGTCTCCGAAAGAGAATCAAGCGTGTGTACAGCGGCATAAACGCAGCAGTGATAGGACTGGTGAGGTTCGGTGAGCAAATGCAGACCCTTTGAAGTCATATTGCATGGTACCCATTCCATGGGTCTCAACTCTCCAGGTTTAAGGGATTCTTCCTTCAGCGAAAACATGCATGTGGAACCCAGAGTATGATCCACCGTGTGATCGGGAAACGTGTTCAAATGTGTCTCAGTTTTCGTCCCCTGGTACTCGGGTGCAACATTCCAGACGCTTTACTAACACTCTCCCCACTTGGAGAGTCAGTGCCTTTAACGTCCTGTTTGGCCAGTTTGCAATTTCTGTGGAAAATGAACAGGAATAGGGAGAACCAATGAGAGACTAGGTGGAGGTGTCTGGACAGGCAAATTTAACTCTCATTTCCCACCAGGAAGAGGAATTAACCAAAGGCTCAGCATGCCATACCGGAACCAAACTAGGGTCTGAAGCAATCCTGCGGTGTTGCGGCCAGCTCACAAGAAAGCGAGTTGAAGAAAGGAGCTCAGGGGCACTGTAATTCACAAACCTGCAGAGTTATAAATGACAGCTATCTTCCAAAAATATATTGAAGTAAGGCTGCCAAGAGGAGTTGAAAGCGGGGCAGAATTGCAGGAAACCGATTTCAGGAGGTAGAGTGGAATTGCATGTAAAGCATAGGAAAAGAGGCAGAACGTCCACAATGATGCACTTGGCCAAAAAGGGCGTATGCGTTTTTTCCTGAACATATTCAGGAAAAAACGCATACGCCCTTTTTGGCCAACCAAGCAAGCTTGCAAAGGAAATCTGCACTACAATGAAGTCTCACTGCCCCCCGGTCAAAAGGGCTATCTGAAAAAAGTGTAAAATCCAGAAAGGCAGGACAGGCCATGGAGAACTGGGAGCCTTGTTATGCTGATGGGCGGGATGTAAATTGCCAACACCCACTCTGGAGAAGTGTATGTTGTTTCCTGAAACATCCAAAAAACAAAGCAACAGAGCCTAGGACACTTCCACTTATGGTCCTATAGCTTAGGGAAATTAAAATCAAAAAGACACAGCCACCCCAAAGTTTGGGCCGGCTCTGTTTACAAGAACCTCGTTTACGGTACAAGTGAATATCACAGAATGCGAAAAATGGATAAAGAAGTTGTGGTACTTACGTACAATGCAGTATCACTCAGCAATGAAATCTATGTCATCAGGCCCGTAGCAGCATAATGAGTGGATTCAGGTATGATGATTCTAAGTGAAATAAGTCACACAGAAAAAGAAACATCATAAGATATCACTAACACACGGAATTTAAACTTGGCTACAAAGGAACTGAATTACAAAACAGAATAGGGTCTCAAATGTAGAAAACCAACTTATGCTTCCTTAAGGGGAATGGTGAGTTGGGATGCTGCATGAAACCAGAGATTGAAATTTGCACAGATACCGTTCCATAAGCCAAATATGTAATAGACAAGAGCTATTACTTGCTCAACGAAGTGGACTCAACACACCATATTAAACGCCTAAGAATATACCTGACTAGTAAGAATCTTAAAACCTATGGATTTATATGTCTCCAAAAGAGAATCAAGCGTGTGTACAGCGGTATAAACGCAGCAGTGATAGGATTGGTGAGGTTAGGTGAGCAAATGCAGACTCTTTGAAGTCATATTGCATGGTACCCATTCCATGGGTCTCAACTCTCCAGGTTTAAGGTATTCTTCCTTCAGCTAAAACATGCATGTGGAACCCAGAGTATGATCCACGGTGTGATCGGGAAACGTGTTCAAATGTGTCTCAGTTTTCGTCCCCTGGTACTCGGGTGCAACATTCCAGACGCTTTACTAACACTCTCCCCACTTGGAGAGTCAGTGCCTTTAAACTCCTGTTTGGCCCAGTTTGCAATTTCTGTAGAAAATGAACAGGAATAGGGAGAACCAAGGAGAGACTAGGTGGAGGTGTCTGGACGGGCAAATTTAACTCTCATTTCCCACCAGGAAGAGGAATTAACCAAAGGCTCAACATGCCATGCCGGAACCAAACTAGGGCCTGAAGCAATCCTGTGGTGTTGCGGCCAGCTCACAAGAAAGCGAGTTGAAGAAAGGAGCTAAGGGGCACTGTAATTCACAAACCTGCAGAGTTATAAATGACAGCTATCGTCCTAAAATATATTGAAGGAAGGCTGCCAAGAGGAGTTGAAAGTGGGGCAGGATTGCAGGAAACCGATTTCAGGAGGTAGACTGGAATTGCATGTAAAGCATAGGAAAAGAGGCAGAACGTCCACAATGATGCACTTGGCCAAAAAGGGCGTATGCGTTTTTTCCTGAATATATTCAGCAAAAAACGCATACGTCCTTTTTGGCCAACCAAGCAAGCTTGCAAAGGAAATCTGCACTACAATGAAGTCTCACTGCCCCCCAGTCAAAAGGGCCATCTGAAAAAAGTGTAAAATCCAGAAAGGCAAGACAGGCCATGGAAAACTGGGAGCCTTGTTATGCTGATGGGCGGGATGTAAATTGCCAGCAGCCACTCTGGAGAAGTGTATGGTGTTTCCTGAAACATCTAAAAACAAAGCAACAGAGCCTAGGGCACTTCCACATATGGTCCTATAGCTTAGGGAAATTAAAATCAAAAAGACACAGCCACCCCAAAGTTTGGGACGGCTCTGTTTACAACAACCTCATTTACCTTACAAGTTCAATATCACAGAAAGCGAAAAATGGATAAAGAAGTTGTGGTACATACGTACAATGCAATATCACTCAGCAATGAAATCTATGTCATCAGGCCCGTAGCAGCATAATGAGTGGATTCAGGTACGATGATTCTAAGTGAAATAAGTCACACAGAAAAAGAAATATCATAAGGTATCACTAATATACGGAATGTAAACTTGGCTACACAGGAACTGAATTACAAAACAAAACAGGGTCTCAAAAGTAGAAACCCAAGTTATGCTTGCTTAAGTGGAAAGGTGAGTTGGGGTGGTGCATAAAACCAGAGATTGAAATTAGCAAAGATACCGTTCCATAAGCCAAATATGTAATAGACAAGAGCTACTCCTTGCTCAACGAAGTGGACTCAACACCCCATATTAAACGCCTAAGAATATACCTGACTAGTAAGAATCTTAAAACCTATGGATTTATATGTCTCCGATAGAGAATCAAGCGTGTGTACAGCGGCATAAACGCAGCAGTGATAGGATTGGTGAGGTTCGGTGAGCAAATGCAGACCCTTTGAAGTCATATTGCATGGTACCCATTCCATGGGTCTCAACTCTCCAGGTTTAAGGGATTCTTCCTTCAGCGAAAACATGCATGTGGAACCCAGAGTATGATCCACGGTGTCATCGGGAAAAGTGTTCAAATGTGTCTCAGTTTTCGTCCCCTGGTACTCGGGTGCAACATTCCAGACGCTTTACTAACTCTCTCCCCACTTGGAGAGTCAGTGCCTTTAACCTCCTGTTTGGCCAGTTTGCAATTTCTGTGGAAAATGAACAGGAATAGGGAGAACCAATGAGAGACTAGGTGGAGGTGTCTGGACAGGCAAATTTAACTCTCATTTCCCACCAGGAAGAGGAATTAACCAAAGGCTCAGCATGCCATGCCGGAACCAAACTAGGGTCTGAAGCAATCCTGCGGTGTTGCGGCCAGCTCACAAGAAAGCGAGTTGAAGAAAGGAGCTCAGGGGCACTGTAATTCACAAACCTGCAGAGTTATAAATGACAGCTATCTTCCAAAAATATATTGAAGTAAGGCTGCCAAGAGGAGTTGAAAGCGGGGCAGAATTGCAGGAAACCGATTTCAGGAGGTAGACTGGAATTGCATGTAAAGCATAGGAAAAGAGGCAGAACGTCCACAATGATGCACTTGGCCAAAAAGGGCGTATGCGTTTTTTCCTGAATATATTCAGGAAAAAACGCATACGCCCTTTTTGGCCAACCAAGCAAGCTTGCAAAGGAAATCTGCACTACCATGAAGTCTCACTGCCCCCCGGTCAAAAGGGCCATCTGAAAAAAGTGTAAAATCCAGAAAGGCAGGACAGGCCATGGAAACTGGGAGCCTTGTTATGCTGATGGGCGGGATGTAAATTGCCAACAGCCACTGTGGAGAAGTGTATGGTGTTTCCTGAAACATCTAAAAAACAAAGCAACAGAGCCTAGTGCACTTCCACATATGGTCCTATAGCTTAGGGAAATTAAAATCAAAAAGACACAGCCACCCCAAAGTTTGGGCCGGCTCTGTTTACAAGAACCTCGTTTACGGTACAAGTTCAATATCACAGAAAGCGAAAAATGGATAAAGAAGTTGTGGTACTTACGTACAATGCAATATCACTCAGCAATGAAATCTATGTCATCAGGCCCGTAGCAGCATAATGAGTGGATTCAGGTACGATGATTCTAAGTGAAATAAGTCACACAGAAAAAGAAGCATCATAAGATATCACTAATACACGGAATGTAAACTTGGCTACACAGGAACTGAATTACAAAACAGAACAGGGTCTCAAATGTAGAATACCAACTTATGCTTGCTTAAGGGGAAAGGTGAGTTGGGGTGCTGCATAAAACCAGAGATTGAAATTAGCACAGATACTGTTCCATAAGCCAAATATGTAATAGACAAGAGCTACTCCTTGCTCAACGAAGTGGACTCAACACCACATATTAAACGCTTAAGAATATACCTGACTAGTAAGAATCTTAAAACCTATGGATTTATATGTCTCCGAAAGAGAATCAAACGTGTGTACAGCGGCATAAACGCAGCAGTGATAGGATTGGTGAGGTTCGGTGAGCAAATGCAGACCCTTTGAAGTCATATTGCATGGTACCCATTCCATGGGTCTCAACTCTCCAGGTTTAAGGGATTCTTCCTTCAGCGAAAACATGCATGTGGAACCCAGAGTATGATCCATGGTGTGATCGGGAAACGTGTTCAAATGTGTCTCAGTTTTCGTCCCCTGGTACTCGGGTGCAACATTCCAGACGCTTTACTAACACTCTCCCCACTTGGAGAGTCAGTGCCTTTAACCTCCTGTTTGGCCAGTTTGCAATTTCTGTGGAAAATGAACAGGAATAGGGAGAACCAATGAGAGACTAGGTGGAGGTGTCTGGAAAGGCAAATTTAACTCTCATTTCCCACCAGGAAGAGGAATTAACCAAAGGCTCAGCATGCCATACCGGAACCAAACTAGGGTCTGAAGCAATCCTGCGGTGTTGCGGCCAGCTCACAAGAAAGCGAGTTGAAGAAAGGAGCTCAGGGGCACTGTAATTCACAAACCTGCAGAGTTATAAATGACAGCTATCTTCCAAAAATATATTGAAGTAAGGCTGCCAAGAGGAGATGAAAGCGGGGCAGAATTGCAGGAAACCGATTTCAGGAGGTAGACTGGAATTGCATGTAAAGCATAGGAAAAGAGGCAGAACGTCCACAATGATGCACTTGGCCAAAAAGGGCGTATGCGTTTTTTCCTGAATATATTCAGGAAAAAACGCATACGCCCTTTTTGGCCAACCAAGCAAGCTTGCAAAGGAAATCTGCACTACAATGAAGTCTCACTGCCCCCCGGTCAAAAGGGCCATCTGATAAAAGTGTAAAATCCAGAAAGGCAGGACAGGCCATGGAGAACTGGGAGCCTTGTTATGCTGATGGGCGGGATGTAAATTGCCAGCAGCCACTCTGGAGAAGTGTATGGTGTTTCCTAAAACATCCAAAAAACAAAGCAACAGAGCCTAGTGCATTTCCACTTATGGTCCTATAGCTTAGGGAAATTAAAATCAAAAAGACACAGCCACCCCAAAGTTTTGGCCGGCTCTGTTTACAAGAACCTCGTTTACGGTACAAGTTCAATATCACAGAAAGCGAAAAATGGATAAAGAAGTTGTGGTACTACGTACAATGCAATATCACTCAGCAATGAAATCTATGTCATCAGGCCCGTAGCAGCATAATGAGTGGATTCAGGTACGATGATTCTAAGTGAAATAAATCACACAGAAAAAGAAACATCATAAGATATCACTACTACACGGAATGTAAACTTGGCTACACAGGAACTGAATTACAAAACAGAACAGGGTCTCAAATGTAGAAAACCAACTTATGCTTGCTTAAGGGGAAAGGTGAGTTGGGGTGCTGCATAAAACCAGAGATTGAAATTAGCACAGATACCGTTCCATAAGCCAAATATGTAATAGACAAGAGCTACTCCTTGCTCAACGAAGTGCACTCAACACCCCATAATAAAGGCCAAAGAATATACCTGACTAGTAAGAATCTTAAAACCTATGGATTTATATGTCTCCAAAAGAGAATCAATCGTGTGTACAGCGGCATAAACGCAGCAGTGATAGGATTGGTGAGGTTAGGTGAGCAACTGCAGACCCTTTGAAATCATATTGCATGGTACCCATTCCATGGGTCTCAACTCTCCAGGTTTAAGGGATTCTTCCTTCAGCTAAACATGCATGTGGAACCCAGAGTATGATCCACCGTGTGATCGGGAAACGTGTTCAAATGTGTCTCAGTTTTCGTCCCCTGGTACTCGGGTGCAACATTCCAGACGCTTTACTAACACTCTCCCCACTTGGAGAGTCAGTGCCTTTAACCTCCTGTTTGGCCGAGTTTGCAATTTCTGCGTAAGATGAACAGGAATAGGGAGAACCAATTAGAGACTAGGTGGAGGTGTCTGGAAGGGTAAATTTAACTCTCATTTCCCACCAGGAAGAAGAATTAACCAAAGGCTCAGCGTGGCATGCCAGAAGCACACTAGGGCCTGAAACAATCCTGCGGTGTTGCGGCCAGCTCACAAGAAAGTGAGTTGAAGGAAGGAACTCAGGGGCACTGTAATTCACAAACCTGCAGAGTTATAAATGACAGCTATCGTCCAAAAATATATTGAAGGAAGGCTGCCAAGAGGACTTGAAAGTGGGGCAGAATTGCAGGAAACCGATTTCAGGAGGTAGACTGGAATTGCATGTAAACCATAGGAAAAGAGGCAGAAGGTCCACAATGATGCACTTGGCCAAAAAGGGCGTATGCGTTTTTTCCTGAACATATTCAGGAAAAAACGCATACGCCCTTTTTGGCCAAACAAGCAAGCTTGCAAAGGAAATCTGCACTACAATGAAGTCTCACTGCCCCCCGGTCAAAAGGGCTATCTGAAAAAAGTGTAAAATCCAGAAAGGCAGGACAAGCCATGGAGAACTGGGAGCCTTGTTATGCTGATGGGCGGGATGTAAATTGCCAACACCCACTCTGGAGAAGTGTATGTTGTTTCCTGAAACATCCAAAAAACAAAGCAACAGAGCCTAGGACACTTCCACATATGGTCCTATAGCTTAGGGATATTAAAATCAAAAAGACACAGCCACCCCAAAGTTTGGGCCGGCTCTGTTTACAAGAACCTCGTTTACGGTACAAGTTGAATATCACAGAAAGCGAAAAATGGATAAAGAAGTTGTGGTACTTACGTACAATGCAGTATCACTCAGCAATGAAATCTATGTCATCAGGCCCGTAGCAGCATAATGAGTGGATTCAGGTATGATGATTCTAAGTGAAATAAGTCACACAGAAAAAGAAACATCATAAGATATCACTAACACACGGAATTTAAACTTGGCTACAAAGGAACTGAATTACAAAACAGAATAGGGTCTCAAATGTAGAAAACCAACTTATGCTTCCTTAAGGGGAATGGTGAGTTGGGGTGCTGCATGAAACCAGAGATTGAAATTTGCACAGATACCGTTCCATAAGCCAAATATGTAATAGACAAGAGCTATTACTTGCTCAACGAACTGGACTCAACACACCGTATTAAACGCCTAAGAATATACCTGACTAGTAAGAATCTTAAAACCTATGGATTTATATGTCTCCGAAAGAGAATCAAGCGTGTGTACAGCGGTATAAACGCAGCAGTGATAGGATTGGTGAGGTTAGGTGAGCAAATGCAAACTCTTTGAAGTCATATTGCATGGTACCCATTCCATGGGTCTCAACTCTCCAGGTTTAAGGTATTCTTCCTTCAGCTAAAACATGCATGTGGAACCCAGAGTATGATCCACGGTGTCATCGGGAAACGTGTTCAAATGTGTCTCAGTTTTCGTCCCCTGGTACTCGGGTGCAACATTCCAGACGCTTTACTAACACTCTCCCCACTTGGAGAGTCAGTGCCTTTAAACTCCTGTTTGGCCCAGTTTGCAATTTCTGTGGAAAATGAACAGGAATAGGGAGAACCAAGGAGAGACTAGGTGGAGGTGTCTGGACGGGCAAATTTAACTCTCATTTCCCACCAGGAAGAGGAATTAACCAAAGGCTCAACATGCCATGCCGGAACCAAACTAGGGCCTGAAGCAATCCTGTGGTGTTGCGGCCAGCTCACAAGAAAGCGAGTTGAAGAAAGGAGCTAAGGGGCACTGTAATTCACAAACCTGCAGAGTTATAAATGACAGCTATCGTCCTAAAATATATTGAAGGAAGGCTGCCAAGAGGAGTTGAAAGTGGGGCAGGATTGCAGGAAACCGATTTCAGGAGGTAGACTGGAATTGCATGTAAAGCATAGGAAAAGAGGCAGAACGTCCACAATGATGCACTTGGCCAAAAAGGGCGTATGCGTTTTTTCCTGAATATATTCAGGAAAAAACGCATACGCCCTTTTTGGCCAACCAAGCAAGCTTGCAAAGGAAATCTGCACTACAATGAAGTCTCACTGCCCCCTGGTCAAAAGGGCCATCTGAAAAAAGTGTAAAATCCAGAAAGGCAGGACAGGCCATGGAGAACTGGGAGCCTTGTTATGCTGATGGGCGGGATGTAAATTGCCAACACCCACTCTGGAGAAGTGTATGGTGTTTCCTGAAACATCTAAAAAACAAAGCAACAGAGCCTAGGGCACTTCCACATATGGTCCTATAGCTTAGGGAAATTAAAATCAAAAAGACACAGCCACCCCAAAGTTTGGGATGGCTCTGTTTACAAGAACCTCATTTACCTTACAAGTTGAATATCACAGAAAGCGAAAAATGGATAAAGAAGTTGTGGTACTTACGTACAATGCAATATCACTCAGCAATGAAATCTATGTCATCAGGCCCGTAGCAGCATAATGAGTGGATTCAGGTACGATGATTCTAAGTGAAATAAGTCACACAGAAAAAGAAATATCATAAGGTATCACTAATATACGGAATGTAAACTTGGCTACACAGGAACTGAATTACAAAACAGAACAGGGTCTCAAAAGTAGAAATCCAAGTTATGCTTGCTTAAGTGGAAAGGTGAGTTGGGGTGGTGCATAAAACCAGAGATTGAAATTAGCACAGATACCGTTCCATAAGCCAAATATGTAATAGACAAGAGCTACTCCTTGCTCAACGAAGTGGACTCAACACCCCATATTAAACGCCTAAGAATATACCTGACTAGTAAGAATCTTAAAACCTATGGATTTATATGTCTCTGAAAGAGAATCAAGCGTGTGTACAGCGGCATAAACGCAGCAGTGATAGGACTGGTGAGGTTCGGTGAGCAAATGCAGACCCTTTGAAGTCATATTGCATGGTACCCATTCCATGGGTCTCAACTCTCCAGGTTTAAGGGATTCTTCCTTCAGCGAAAACATGCATGTGGAACCCAGAGTATGATCCACCGTGTGATCGGGAAACGTGTTCAAATGTGTCTCAGTTTTCGTCCCCTGGTACTCGGGTGCAACATTCCAGACGCTTTACTAACACTCTCCCCACTTGGAGAGTCAGTGCCTTTAACCTCCTGTTTGGCCCAGTTTGCAATTTCTGTGGAAAATGAACAGGAATAGGGAGAACCAATGAGAGACTAGGTGGAGGTGTCTGGACGGGCAAATTTAACTCTCATTTCCCACCAGGAAGAGGAATTAACCAAAGGCTCAGCGTGCCATGCCGGAACCACACTAGGGCCAGAAGCAATCCTGTGGTGTTGCGGCCAGCTCACAAGAAAGCGAGTTGAAGAAAGGAGCTCAGGGGCACTGTAATTCACAAACCTGCAGAGTTATAAATGACAGCTATCTTCCAAAAATATATTGAAGGAAGGCTGCCAAGAGGAGTCGAAAGCGGGGCAGAATTGCAGGAAACCGATTTCAGGAGGTAGACTGGAATTGCATGTAAACCATAGGAAAAGAGGCAGAACGTCCACAATGATGCACTTGGCCAAAAAGGGCGTATGCGTTTTTTCCTGAATATATTCAGGAAAAAACGCATACGCCCTTTTTGGCCAACCAAGCAAGCTTGCAAAGGAAATCTGCACTACAAAGAAGTCTCACTGCTCCCCGGTCAAAAGGGCCATCTGAAAAAAGTGTAAAATCCAGAAAGGCAGGACAGGCAATGGAGAACTGGGAGCCTAGTTATGCTGATGGGCGGGATGTAAATTGCCAGCAGCCACTGTGGAGAAGTGTATGGTGTTTCCTGAAACATCCAAAAAACAAAGCAACAGAGCCTAGGGCACTTCCACTTATGGTCCTATAGCTTAGGGAAATTAAAATCAAAAAGACACAGCCACCCCAAAGTTTGGGCGGGCTCTGTTTACAAGAACCTCGTTTACGATACAAGTTGAATATCACAGAAAGCGAAAAATGGATAAAGAAGTTGTGGTACTTACGTACAATGCAGTATCACTCAGCAATAAAATCTATGTCATCAGGCCCGTAGCAGCATAATGAGTGGATTCAGGTATGATGATTCTAAGTGAAATAAGTCACACAGAAAAAGAAACATCATAAGATATCACTAACACACGGAATTTAAACTTGGCTACAAAGGAACTGAATTACAAAACAGAATAGGGTCTCAAATGTAGAAAACCAACTTATGCTTCCTTAAGGGGAATGGTGAGTTGGGGTGCTGCATGAAACCAGAGATTGAAATTTGCACAGATACCGTTCCATAAGCCAAATATGTAATAGACAAGAGCTATTACTTGCTGAACGAAGTGGACTCAACACACCATATTAAATGCCTAAGAATATACCTGACTAGTAAGAATCTTAAAACCTATGGATTTATATGTCTCTGAAAGAGAATCAAGCGTGTGTACAGCGGCATAAACGCAGCAGTGATAGGACTGGTGAGGTTCGGTGAGCAAATGCAGACCCTTTGAAGTCATATTGCATGGTACCCATTCCATGGGTCTCAACTCTCCAGGTTTAAGGGATTCTTCCTTCAGCGAAAACATGCATGTGGAACCCAGAGTATGATCCACCGTGTGATCGGGAAACGTGTTCAAATGTGTCTCAGTTTTCGTCCCCTGGTACTCGGGTGCAACATTCCAGACGCTTTACTAACACTCTCCCCACTTGGAGAGTCAGTGCCTTTAACCTCCTGTTTGGCCCAGTTTGCAATTTCTGTGGAAAATGAACAGGAATAGGGAGAACCAATGAGAGACTAGGTGGAGGTGTCTGGACGGGCAAATTTAACTCTCATTTCCCACCAGGAAGAGGAATTAACCAAAGGCTCAGCGTGCCATGCCGGAACCACACTAGGGCCAGAAGCAATCCTGTGGTGTTGCGGCCAGCTCACAAGAAAGCGAGTTGAAGAAAGGAGCTCAGGGGCACTGTAATTCACAAACCTGCAGAGTTATAAATGACAGCTATCTTCCAAAAATATATTGAAGGAAGGCTGCCAAGAGGAGTCGAAAGCGGGGCAGAATTGCAGGAAACCGATTTCAGGAGGTAGACTGGAATTGCATGTAAACCATAGGAAAAGAGGCAGAACGTCCACAATGATGCACTTGGCCAAAAAGGGCGTATGCGTTTTTTCCTGAATATATTCAGGAAAAAACGCATACGCCCTTTTTGGCCAACCAAGCAAGCTTGCAAAGGAAATCTGCACTACAAAGAAGTCTCACTGCTCCCCGGTCAAAAGGGCCATCTGAAAAAAGTGTAAAATCCAGAAAGGCAGGACAGGCCATGGAGAACTGGGAGCCTAGTTATGCTGATGGGCGGGATGTAAATTGCCAGCAGCCACTGTGGAGAAGTGTATGGTGTTTCCTGAAACATCCAAAAAACAAAGCAACAGAGCCTAGGGCACTTCCACTTATGGTCCTATAGCTTAGGGAAATTAAAATCAAAAAGACACAGCCACCCCAAAGTTTGGGCGGGCTCTGTTTACAAGAACCTCGTTTACGGTACAAGTTGAATATCACAGAAAGCGAAAAATGGATAAAGAAGTTGTGGTACTTACGTACAATGCAGTATCACTCAGCAATAAAATCTATGTCATCAGGCCCGTAGCAGCATAATGAGTGGATTCAGGTATGATGATTCTAAGTGAAATAAGTCACACAGAAAAAGAAACATCATAAGATATCACTAACACACGGAATTTAAACTTGGCTACAAAGGAACTGAATTACAAAACAGAATAGGGTCTCAAATGTAGAAAACCAACTTATGCTTCCTTAAGGGGAATGGTGAGTTGGGGTGCTGCATGAAACCAGAGATTGAAATTTGCACAGATACCGTTCCATAAGCCAAATATGTAATAGACAAGAGCTATTACTTGCTCAACGAAGTGGACTCAACACACCATATTAAACGCCTAAGAATATACCTGACTAGTAAGAATCTTAAAACCTATGGATTTATATGTCTCCGAAAGAGAATCAAGCGTGTGTACAGCGGTATAAACGCAGCAGTGATAGGATTGGTGAGGTTAGGTGAGCAAATGCAAACTCTTTGAAGTCATATTGCATGGTACCCATTCCATGGGTCTCAACTCTCCAGGTTTAAGGTATTCTTCCTTCAGCTAAAACATGCATGTGGAACCCAGAGTATGATCCACGGTGTCATCGGGAAACGTGTTCAAATGTGTCTCAGTTTTCGTCCCCTGGTACTCGGGTGCAACATTCCAGACGCTTTACTAACACTCTCCCCACTTGGAGAGTCAGTGCCTTTAAACTCCTGTTTGGCCCAGTTTGCAATTTCTGTGGAAAATGAACAGGAATAGGGAGAACCAAGGAGAGACTAGGTGGAGGTGTCTGGACGGGCAAATTTAACTCTCATTTCCCACCAGGAAGAGGAATTAACCAAAGGCTCAACATGCCATGCCGGAACCAAACTAGGGCCTGAAGCAATCCTGTGGTGTTGCGGCCAGCTCACAAGAAAGCGAGTTGAAGAAAGGAGCTAAGGGGCACTGTAATTCACAAACCTGCAGAGTTATAAATGACAGCTATCGTCCTAAAATATATTGAAGGAAGGCTGCCAAGAGGAGTTGAAAGTGGGGCAGGATTGCAGGAAACCGATTTCAGGAGGTAGACTGGAATTGCATGTAAAGCATAGGAAAAGAGGCAGAACGTCCACAATGATGCACTTGGCCAAAAAGGGCGTATGCGTTTTTTCCTGAATATATTCAGGAAAAAACGCATACGTCCTTTTTGGCCAACCAAGCAAGCTTGCAAAGGAAATCTGCACTACAATGAAGTCTCACTGCCCCCTGGTCAAAAGGGCCATCTGAAAAAAGTGTAAAATCCAGAAAGGCAGGACAGGCCATGGAGAACTGGGAGCCTTGTTATGCTGATGGGCGGGATGTAAATTGCCAACACCCACTCTGGAGAAGTGTATGGTGTTTCCTGAAACATCTAAAAAACAAAGCAACAGAGCCTAGGGCACTTCCACATATGGTCCTATAGCTTAGGGAAATTAAAATCAAAAAGACACAGCCACCCCAAAGTTTGGGACGGCTCTGTTTACAAGAACCTCATTTACCTTACAAGTTCAATATCACAGAAAGCGAAAAATGGATAAAGAAGTTGTGGTACTTACGTACAATGCAATATCACTCAGCAATGAAATCTATGTCATCAGGCCCGTAGCAGCATAATGAGTGGATTCAGGTACGATGATTCTAAGTGAAATAAGTCACACAGAAAAAGAAATATCATAAGGTATCACTAATATACGGAATGTAAACTTGGCTACACAGGAACTGAATTACAAAACAGAACAGGGTCTCAAAAGTAGAAACCCAAGTTATGCTTGCTTAAGTGGAAAGGTGAGTTGGGGTGGTGCATAAAACCAGAGATTGAAATTAGCACAGATACCGTTCCATAAGCCAAATATGTAATAGACAAGAGCTACTCCTTGCTCAACGAAGTGGACTCAACACCCCATATTAAACGCCTAAGAATATACCTGACTAGTAAGAATCTTAAAACCTATGGATTTTTTGTCTCTGAAAGAGAATCAAGCGTGTGTACAGCGGCATAAACGCAGCAGTGATAGGACTGGTGAGGTTCGGTGAGCAAATGCAGACCCTTTGAAGTCATATTGCATGGTACCCATTCCATGGGTCTCAACTCTCCAGGTTTAAGGGATTCTTCCTTCAGCGAAAACATGCATGTGGAACCCAGAGTATGATCCACCGTGTGATCGGGAAACGTGTTCAAATGTGTCTCAGTTTTCGTCCCCTGGTACTCGGGTGCAACATTCCAGACGCTTTACTAACACTCTCCCCACTTGGAGAGTCAGTGCCTTTAACCTCCTGTTTGGCCCAGTTTGCAATTTCTGTGGAAAATGAACAGGAATAGGGAGAACCAATGAGAGACTAGGTGGAGGTGTCTGGACGGGCAAATTTAACTCTCATTTCCCACCAGGAAGAGGAATTAACCAAAGGCTCAGCGTGCCATGCCGGAACCACACTAGGGCCAGAAGCAATCCTGTGGTGTTGCGGCCAGCTCACAAGAAAGCGAGTTGAAGAAAGGAGCTCAGGGGCACTGTAATTCACAAACCTGCAGAGTTATAAATGACAGCTATCTTCCAAAAATATATTGAAGGAAGGCTGCCAAGAGGAGTCGAAAGCGGGGCAGAATTGCAGGAAACCGATTTCAGGAGGTAGACTGGAATTGCATGTAAACCATAGGAAAAGAGGCAGAACGTCCACAATGATGCACTTGGCCAAAAAGGGCGTATGCGTTTTTTCCTGAATATATTCAGGAAAAAACGCATACGCCCTTTTTGGCCAACCAAGCAAGCTTGCAAAGGAAATCTGCACTACAAAGAAGTCTCACTGCTCCCCGGTCAAAAGGGCCATCTGAAAAAAGTGTAAAATCCAGAAAGGCAGGACAGGCCATGGAGAACTGGGAGCCTAGTTATGCTGATGGGCGGGATGTAAATTGCCAGCAGCCACTGTGGAGAAGTGTATGGTGTTTCCTGAAACATCCAAAAAACAAAGCAACAGAGCCTAGGGCACTTCCACTTATGGTCCTATAGCTTAGGGAAATTAAAATCAAAAAGACACAGCCACCCCAAAGTTTGGGCGGGCTCTGTTTACAAGAACCTCGTTTACGGTACAAGTTGAATATCACAGAAAGCGAAAAATGGATAAAGAAGTTGTGGTACTTACGTACAATGCAGTATCACTCAGCAATAAAATCTATGTCATCAGGCCCGTAGCAGCATAATGAGTGGATTCAGGTATGATGATTCTAAGTGAAATAAGTCACACAGAAAAAGAAACATCATAAGATATCACTAACACACGGAATTTAAACTTGGCTACAAAGGAACTGAATTACAAAACAGAATAGGGTCTCAAATGTAGAAAACCAACTTATGCTTCCTTAAGGGGACTGGTGAGTTGGGGTGCTGCATGAAACCAGAGATTGAAATTTGCACAGATACCGTTCCATAAGCCAAATATGTAATAGACAAGAGCTATTACTTGCTCAACGAAGTGGACTCAACACACCATATTAAACGCCTAAGAATATACCTGACTAGTAAGAATCTTAAAACCTATGGATTTATATGTCTCCGAAAGAGAATCAAGCGTGTGTACAGCGGTATAAACGCAGCAGTGATAGGATTGGTGAGGTTAGGTGAGCAAATGCAAACTCTTTGAAGTCATATTGCATGGTACCCATTCCATGGGTCTCAACTCTCCAGGTTTAAGGTATTCTTCCTTCAGCTAAAACATGCATGTGGAACCCAGAGTATGATCCACGGTGTCATCGGGAAACGTGTTCAAATGTGTCTCAGTTTTCGTCCCCTGGTACTCGGGTGCAACATTCCAGACGCTTTACTAACACTCTCCCCACTTGGAGAGTCAGTGCCTTTAAACTCCTGTTTGGCCCAGTTTGCAATTTCTGTGGAAAATGAACAGGAATAGGGAGAACCAAGGAGAGACTAGGTGGAGGTGTCTGGACAGGCAAATTTAACTCTCATTTCCCACCAGGAAGAGGAATTAACCAAAGGCTCAACATGCCATGCCGGAACCAAACTAGGGCCTGAAGCAATCCTGTGGTGTTGCGGCCAGCTCACAAGAAAGCGAGTTGAAGAAAGGAGCTAAGGGGCACTGTAATTCACAAACCTGCAGAGATATAAATGACAGCTATCGTCCTAAATTATATTGAAGGAAGGCTGCCAAGAAGAGTTGAAAGTGGGGCAGGATTGCAGGAAACCGATTTCAGGAGGTAGACTGGAATTGCATGTAAAGCATAGGAAAAGAGGCAGAACGTCCACAATGATGCACTTGGCCAAAAAGGGCGTATGCGTTTTTTCCTGAATATATTCAGGAAAAAACGCATACGCCCTTTTTGGCCAACCAAGCAAGCTTGCAAAGGAAATCTGCACTACAATGAAGTCTCACTGCCCCCCGGTCAAAAGGGCCATCTGAAAAAAGTGTAAAATCCAGAAAGGCAGGACAGGCCATGGAGAACTGGGAGCCTTGTTATGCTGATGGGCGGGATGTAAATTGCCAGCAGCCACTCTGGAGAAGTGTATGGTGTTTCCTGAAACATCTAAAAAACAAAGCAACAGAGCCTAGGGCACTTCCACATATGGTCCTATAGCTTAGGGAAATTAAAATCAAAAAGACACAGCCACCCCAAAGTTTGAGATGGCTCTGTTTACAAGAACCTCATTTACCTTACAAGTTGAATATCACAGAAAGCGGAAAATGGATAAAGAAGTTGTGGTACTTACGTACAATGCAATATCACTCAGCAATGAAATCTATGTCATCAGGCCCGTAGCAGCATAATGAGTGGATTCAGGTACGATGATTCTAAGTGAAATAAGTCACACAGAAAAAGAAATATCATAAGGTATCACTAATATACGGAATGTAAACTTGGCTACACAGGAACTGAATTACAAAACAAAACAGGGTCTCAAAAGTAGAAACCCAAGTTATGCTTGCTTAAGTGGAAAGGTGAGTTGGGGTGGTGCATAAAACCAGAGATTGAAATTAGCACAGATACCGTTCCATAAGCCAAATATGTAATAGACAAGAGCTACTCCTTGCTCAACGAAGTGGACTCAACACCCCATATTAAACGCCTAAGAATATACCTGATTAGTAAGAATCTTAAAACCTATGGATTTATATGTCTCCGAAAGAGAATCAAGCGTGTGTACAGCGGCATAAACGCAGCAGTGATAGGATTGGTGAGGTTCGGTGAGCAAATGCAGACCCTTTGAAGTCATATTGCATGGTACCCATTCCATGGGTCTCAACTCTCCAGGTTTAAGGGATTCTTCCTTCAGCTAAAACATGCATGTGGAACCCAGAGTATGATCCACGGTGTCATCGGGAAACGTGTTCAAATGTGTCTCAGTTTTCGTCCCCTGGTACTCGGGTGCAACATTCCAGACGCTTTACTAACACTCTCCCCACTTGGAGAGTCAGTGCCTTTAACCTCCTGTTTGGCCAGTTTGCAATTTCTGTGGAAAATGAACAGGAATAGGGAGAACCAAGGAGAGACTAGGTGGAGGTGTCTGGACAGGCAAATTTAACTCTCATTTCCCACCAGGAAGAGGAATTAACCAAAGGCTCAGCATGCCATGCCGGAACCAAACTAGGGTCTGAAGCAATCCTGCGGTGTTGCGGCCAGCTCACAAGAAAGCGAGTTGAAGAAAGGAGCTCAGGGGCACTGTAATTCACAAACCTGCAGAGTTATAAATGACAGCTATCTTCCAAAAATATATTGAAGTAAGGCTGCCAAGAGGAGTTGAAAGCGGGGCAGAATTGCAGGAAACCGATTTCAGGAGGTAGAATGGAATTGCATGTAAAGCATAGGAAAAGAGGCAGAACGTCCACAATGATGCACTTGGCCAAAAAGGGCGTATGCGTTTTTTCCTGAATATATTCAGGAAAAAACGCATACGCCCTTTTTGGCCAACCAAGCAAGCTTGCAAAGGAAATCTGCACTACAAAGAAGTCTCACTGCTCCCCGGTCAAAAGGGCCATCTGAAAAAAGTGTAAAATCCAGAAAGGCAGGACAGGCCATGGAGAACTGGGAGCCTAGTTATGCTGATGGGCGGGATGTAAATTGCCAGCAGCCACTGTGGAGAAGTGTATGGTGTTTCCTGAAACATCCAAAAAACAAAGCAACAGAGCCTAGGGCACTTCCACTTATGGTCCTATAGCTTAGGGAAATTAAAATCAAAAAGACACAGCCACCCCAAAGTTTGGGCGGGCTCTGTTTACAAGAACCTCGTTTATGGTACAAGTTGAATATCACAGAAAGCGAAAAATGGATAAAGAAGTTGTGGTACTTACGTACAATGCAGTATCACTCAGCAATGAAATCTATGTCATCAGGCCCGTAGCAGCATAATGAGTGGATTCAGGTATGATGATTCTAAGTGAAATAAGTCACACAGAAAAAGAAACATCATAAGATATCACTAACACACGGAATTTAAACTTGGCTACAAAGGAACTGAATTACAAAACAGAATAGGGTCTCAAATGTAGAAAACCAACTTATGCTTCCTTAAGGGGAATGGTGAGTTGGGGTGCTGCATGAAACCAGAGATTGAAATTTGCACAGATACCGTTCCATAAGCCAAATATGTAATAGACAAGAGCTATTACTTGCTCAACGAAGTGGACTCAACACACCATATTAAACGCCTAAGAATATACCTGACTAGTAAGAATCTTAAAACCTATGGATTTATATGTCTCCGAAAGAGAATCAAGCGTGTGTACAGCGGTATAAACGCAGCAGTGATAGGATTGGTGAGGTTAGGTGAGCAAATGCAAACTCTTTGAAGTCATATTGCATGGTACCCATTCCATGGGTCTCAACTCTCCAGGTTTAAGGTATTCTTCCTTCAGCTAAAACATGCATGTGGAACCCAGAGTATGATCCACGGTGTCATCGGGAAACGTGTTCAAATGTTTCTCAGTTTTCGTCCCCTGGTACTCGGGTGCAACATTCCAGACGCTTTACTAACACTCTCCCCACTTGGAGAGTCAGTGCCTTTAAACTCCTGTTTGGCCCAGTTTGCAATTTCTGTGGAAAATGAACAGGAATAGGGAGAACCAAGGAGAGACTAGGTGGAGGTGTCTGGACGGGCAAATTTAACTCTCATTTCCCACCAGGAAGAGGAATTAACCAAAGGCTCAACATGCCATGCCGGAACCAAACTAGGGCCTGAAGCAATCCTGTGGTGTTGCGGCCAGCTCACAAGAAAGCGAGTTGAAGAAAGGAGCTAAGGGGCACTGTAATTCACAAACCTGCAGAGTTATAAATGACAGCTATCGTCCTAAAATATATTGAAGGAAGGCTGCCAAGAGGAGTTGAAAGCGGGGCAGGATTGCAGGAAACCGATTTCAGGAGGTAGACTGGAATTGCATGTAAAGCATAGGAAAAGAGGCAGAACGTCCACAATGATGCACTTGGCCAAAAAGGGCGTATGCGTTTTTTCCTGAATATATTCAGCAAAAAACGCATACGTCCTTTTTGGCCAACCAAGCAAGCTTGCAAAGGAAATCTGCACTACAATGAAGTCTCACTGCCCCCCGGTCAAAAGGGCCATCTGAAAAAAGTGTAAAATCCAGAAAGGCAGGACAGGCCATGGAGAACTGGGAGCCTTGTTATGCTGATGGGCGGGATGTAAATTGCCAACACCCACTCTGGAGAAGTGTATGGTGTTTCCTGAAACATCTAAAAAACAAAGCAACAGAGCCTAGGGCACTTCCACATATGGTCCTATAGCTTAGGGAAATTAAAATCAAAAAGACACAGCCACCCCAAAGTTTGGGACGGCTCTGTTTACAAGAACCTCATTTACCTTACAAGTTCAATATCACAGAAAGCGAAAAATGGATAAAGAAGTTGTGGTACTTACGTACAATGCAATATCACTCAGCAATGAAATCTATGTCATCAGGCCCGTAGCAGCATAATGAGTGGATTCAGGTACGATGATTCTAAGTGAAATAAGTCACACAGAAAAAGAAATATCATAAGGTATCACTAATATACGGAATGTAAACTTGGCTACACAGGAACTGAATTACAAAACAGAACAGGGTCTCAAAAGTAGAAACCCAAGTTATGCTTGCTTAAGTGGAAAGGTGAGTTGGGGTGGTGCATAAAACCAGAGATTGAAATTAGCACAGATACCGTTCCATAAGCCAAATATGTAATAGACAAGAGCTACTCCTTGCTCAACGAAGTGGACTCAACACCCCATATTAAACGCCTAAGAATATACCTGACTAGTAAGAATCTTAAAGCCTATGGATTTATATGTCTCTGAAAGAGAATCAAGCGTGTGTACAGCGGCATAAACGCAGCAGTGATAGGACTGGTGAGGTTCGGTGAGCAAATGCAGACCCTTTGAAGTCATATTGCATGGTACCCATTCCATGGGTCTCAACTCTCCAGGTTTAAGGGATTCTTCCTTCAGCTAAAACATGCATGTGGAACCCAGAGTATGATCCACGGTGTCATCGGGAAACGTGTTCAAATGTGTCTCAGTTTTCGTCCCCTGGTACTCGGGTGCAACATTCCAGACGCTTTATTAACACTCTCCCCACTTGGAGAGTCAGTGCCTTTAACCTCCTGTTTGGCCAGTTTGCAATTTCTGTGGAAAATGAACAGGAATAGGGAGAACCAATGAGAGACTAGGTGGAGGTGTCTGGACAGGCAAATTTAACTCTCATTTCCCACCAGGAAGAGGAATTAACCAAAGGCTCAGCATGCCATGCCGGAACCAAACTAGGGTCTGAAGCAATCCTGCGGTGTTGCGGCCAGCTCACAAGAAAGCGAGTTGAAGAAAGGAGCTCAGGGGCACTGTAATTCACAAACCTGCAGAGTTATAAATGACAGCTATCTTCCAAAAATATATTGAAGTAAGGCTGCCAAGAGGAGTTGAAAGCGGGGCAGAATTGCAGGAAACCGATTTCAGGAGGTAGACTGGAAATGCATGTAAAGCATAGGAAAAGAGGCAGAACGTCCACAATGATGCACTTGGCCAAAAAGGGCGTATGCGTTTTTTCCTGAATATATTCAGGAAAAAACGCATACGCCCTTTTTGGCCAACCAAGCAAGCTTGCAAAGGAAATCTGCACTACAAAGAAGTCTCACTGCTCCCCGGTCAAAAGGGCCATCTGAAAAAAGTGTAAAATCCAGAAAGGCAGGACAGGCCATGGAGAACTGGGAGCCTAGTTATGCTGATGGGCGGGATGTAAATTGCCAGCAGCCACTGTGGAGAAGTGTATGGTGTTTCCTGAAACATCCAAAAAACAAAGCAACAGAGCCTAGGGCACTTCCACTTATGGTCCTATAGCTTAGGGAAATTAAAATCAAAAAGACACAGCCACCCCAAAGTTTGGGCCGGCTCTGTTTACAAGAACCTCGTTTATGGTACAAGTTGAATATCACAGAAAGCGAAAAATGGATAAAGAAGTTGTGGTACTTACGTACAATGCAGTATCACTCAGCAATGAAATCTATGTCATCAGGCCCGTAGCAGCATAATGAGTGGATTCAGGTATGATGATTCTAAGTGAAATAAGTCACACAGAAAAAGAAACATCATAAGATATCACTAACACACGGAATTTAAACTTGGCTACAAAGGAACTGAATTACAAAACAGAATAGGGTCTCAAATGTAGAAAACCAACTTATGCTTCCTTAAGGGGAATGGTGAGTTGGGGTGCTGCATGAAACCAGAGATTGAAATTTGCACAGATACCGTTCCATAAGCCAAATATGTAATAGACAAGAGCTATTACTTGCTCAACGAAGTGGACTCAACACACCATATTAAACGCCTAAGAATATACCTGACTAGTAAGAATCTTAAAACCTATGGATTTATATGACTCCGAAAGAGAATCAAGCGTGTGTACAGCGGTATAAACGCAGCAGTGATAGGATTGGTGAGGTTAGGTGAGCAAATGCAAACTCTTTGAAGTCATATTGCATGGTACCCATTCCATGGGTCTCAACTCTCCAGGTTTAAGGGATTCTTCCTTCAGCTAAAACATGCATGTGGAACCCAGAGTATGATCCACGGTGTCATCGGGAAACGTGTTCAAATGTTTCTCAGTTTTCGTCCCCTGGTACTCGGGTGCAACATTCCAGACGCTTTACTAACACTCTCCCCACTTGGAGAGTCAGTGCCTTTAAACTCCTGTTTGGCCCAGTTTGCAATTTCTGTGGAAAATGAACAGGAATAGGGAGAACCAAGGAGAGACTAGGTGGAGGTGTCTGGACGGGCAAATTTAACTCTCATTTCCCACCAGGAAGAGGAATTAACCAAAGGCTCAACATGCCATGCCGGAACCAAACTAGGGCCTGAAGCAATCCTGTGGTGTTGCGGCCAGCTCACAAGAAAGCGAGTTGAAGAAAGGAGCTAAGGGGCACTGTAATTCACAAACCTGCAGAGTTATAAATGACAGCTATCGTCCTAAAATATATTGAAGGAAGGCTGCCAAGAGGAGTTGAAAGCGGGGCAGGATTGCAGGAAACCGATTTCAGGAGGTAGACTGGAATTGCATGTAAAGCATAGGAAAAGAGGCAGAACGTCCACAATGATGCACTTGGCCAAAAAGGGCGTATGCGTTTTTTCCTGAATATATTCAGCAAAAAACGCATACGTCCTTTTTGGCCAACCAAGCAAGCTTGCAAAGGAAATCTGCACTACAATGAAGTCTCACTGCCCCCCGGTCAAAAGGGCCATCTGAAAAAAGTGTAAAATCCAGAAAGGCAGGACAGGCCATGGAGAACTGGGAGCCTTGTTATGCTGATGGGCGGGATGTAAATTGCCAACACCCACTCTGGAGAAGTGTATGGTGTTTCCTGAAACATCTAAAAAACAAAGCAACAGAGCCTAGGGCACTTCCACATATGGTCCTATAGCTTAGGGAAATTAAAATCAAAAAGACACAGCCACCCCAAAGTTTGGGACGGCTCTGTTTACAAGAACCTCATTTACCTTACAAGTTCAATATCACAGAAAGCGAAAAATGGATAAAGAAGTTGTGGTACTTACGTACAATGCAATATCACTCAGCAATGAAATCTATGTCATCAGGCCCGTAGCAGCATAATGAGTGGATTCAGGTACGATGATTCTAAGTGAAATAAGTCACACAGAAAAAGAAATATCATAAGGTATCACTAATATACGGAATGTAAACTTGGCTACACAGGAACTGAATTACAAAACAGAACAGGGTCTCAAAAGTAGAAACCCAAGTTATGCTTGCTTAAGTGGAAAGGTGAGTTGGGGTGGTGCATAAAACCAGAGATTGAAATTAGCACAGATACCGATCCATAAGCCAAATATGTAATAGACAAGAGCTACTCCTTGCTCAACGAAGTGGACTCAACACCCCATATTAAACGCCTAAGAATATACCTGACTAGTAAGAATCTTAAAACCTATGGATTTATATGTCTCTGAAAGAGAATCAAGCGTGTGTACAGCGGCATAAACGCAGCAGTGATAGGACTGGTGAGGTTCGGTGAGCAAATGCAGACCCTTTGAAGTCATATTGCATGGTACCCATTCCATGGGTCTCAACTCTCCAGGTTTAAGGGATTCTTCCTTCAGCGAAAACATGCATGTGGAACCCAGAGTATGATCCACCGTGTGATTGGGAAACGTGTTCAAATGTGTCTCAGTTTTCGTCCCCTGGTACTCGGGTGCAACATTCCAGACGCTTTACTAACACTCTCCCCACTTGGAGAGTCAGTGCCTTTAACCTCCTGTTTGGCCAGTTTGCAATTTCTGTGGAAAATGAACAGGAATAGGGAGAACCAATGAGAGACTAGGTGGAGGTGTCTGGACAGGCAAATTTAACTCTCATTTCCCACCAGGAAGACGAATTAACCAAAGGCTCAGCATGCCATGCCGGAACCAAACTAGGGTCTGAAGCAATCCTGCGGTGTTGCGGCCAGCTCACAAGAAAGCGAGTTGAAGAAAGGAGCTAAGGGGCACTGTAATTCACAAACCTGCAGAGTTATAAATGACAGCTATCTTCCAAAAATATATTGAAGTAAGGCTGCCAAGAGGAGTTGAAAGCGGGGCAGAATTGCAGGAAACCGATTTCAGGAGGTAGACTGGAATTGCATGTAAAGCATAGGAAAAGAGGCAGAACGTCCACAATGATGCACTTGGCCAAAAAGGGCGTATGCGTTTTTTCCTGAATATATTCAGGAAAAAACGCATACGCCCTTTTTGGCCAACCAAGCAAGCTTGCAAAGGAAATCTGCACTACAATGAAGTCTCACTGCCCCCCGGTCAAAAGGGCCATCTGAAAAAAGTGTAAAATCCAGAAAGGCAGGACAGGCCATGGAAACTGGGAGCCTTGTTATGCTGATGGGCGGGATGTAAATTGCCAACACCCACTCTGGAGAAGTGTATGGTATTTCCTGAAACATCTAAAAAACAAAGCAACAGAGCCTAGTGCACTTCCACATATGGTCCTATAGCTTAGGGAAATTAAAATCAAAAAGACACAGCCACCCCAAAGTTTTGGCCGGCTCTGTTTACAAGAACCTCGTTTACGGTACAAGTTCAATATCACAGAAAGCGAAAAATGGATAAAGAAGTTGTGGTACTTACGTACAATGCAATATCACTCAGCAATGAAATCTATGTCATCAGGCCCGTAGCAGCATAATGAGTGGATTCAGGTACGATGATTCTAAGTGAAATAAGTCACACAGAAAAAGAAGCATCATAAGATATCATTAATACACGGAATGTAAACTTGGCTACAAAGGAACTGAATTACAAAACAGAACAGGGTCTCAAATGTAGAATACCAACTTATGCTTGCTTAAGGGGAAAGGTGAGTTGGGGTGCTGCATAAAACCAGAGATTGAAATTAGCACAGATACTGTTCCATAAGCCAAATATGTAATAGACAAGAGCTACTCCTTGCTCAACGAAGTGGACTCAACACCACATATTAAACGCCTAAGAATATACCTGACTAGTAAGAATCTTAAAACCTATGGATTTATATGTCTCCGAAAGAGAATCAAACGTGTGTAAAGCGGCATAAACGCAGCAGTGATAGGATTGGTGAGGTTCGGTGAGCAAATGCAGACCCTTTGAAGTCATATTGCATGGTACCCATTCCATGGGTCTCAACTCTCCAGGTTTAAGGGATTCTTCCTTCAGCTAAAACATGCATGTGGAACCCAGAGTATGATCCATGGTGTGATCGGGAAACGTGTTCAAATGTGTCTCAGTTTTCGTCCCCTGGTACTCGGGTGCAACATTCCAGACGCTTTACTAACACTCTCCCCACTTGGAGAGTCAGTGCCTTTAACCTCCTGTTTGGCCAGTTTGCAATTTCTGTGGAAAATGAACAGGAATAGGGAGAACCAATGAGAGACTAGGTGGAGGTGTCTGGACAGGCAAATTTAACTCTCATTTCCCACCAGGAAGAGGAATTAACCAAAGGCTCAGCATGCCATACCGGAACCAAACTAGGGTCTGAAGCAATCCTGCGGTGTTGCGGCCAGCTCACAAGAAAGCGAGTTGAAGAAAGGAGCTCAGGGGCACTGTAATTCACAAACCTGCAGAGTTATAAATGACAGCTATCTTCCAAAAATATATTGAAGTAAGGCTGCCAAGAGGAGTTGAAAGCGGGGCAGAATTGCAGGAAACCGATTTCAGGAGGTAGAGTGGAATTGCATGTAAAGCATAGGAAAAGAGGCAGAACGTCCACAATGATGCACTTGGCCAAAAAGGGCGTATGCGTTTTTTCCTGAATATTCAGGAAAAAACGCATACGCCCTTTTTGGCCAACCAAGCAAGCTTGCAAAGGAAATCTGCACTACAATGAAGTCTCACTGCCCCCTGGTCAAAAGGGCCATCTGAAAAAAGTGTAAAATCCAGAAAGGCAGGACAGGCCATGGAGAACTGGGAGCCTTGTTATGCTGATGGGCGGGATGTAAATTGCCAGCAGCCACTCTGGAGAAGTGTATGGTGTTTCCTGAAACATCCAAAAAACAAAGCAACAGAGCCTAGTGCATTTCCACTTATGGTCCTATAGCTTAGGGAAATTAAAATCAAAAAGACACAGCCACCCCAAAGTTTTGGCCGGCTCTGTTTACAAGAACTTCGTTTACAGTACAAGTTCAATATCACAGAAAGCGAAAAATGGATAAAGAAGTTGTGGTACTTACGTACAATGCAATATCACTCAGCAATGAAATCTATGTCATCAGGCCCGTAGCAGCATAATGAGTGGATTCAGGTACGATGATTCTAAGTGAAATAAATCACACAGAAAAAGAAACATCATAAGATATCACTACTACACGGAATGTAAACTTAGCTACACAGGAACTGAATTACAAAACAGAACAGGGTGTCAAATGTAGAAAACCAACTTATGCTTGCTTAAGGGGAAAGGTGAGTTGGGGTGCTGCATAAAACCAGAGATTGAAATTAGCACAGATACCGTTCCATAAGCCAAATATGTAATAGACAAGAGCTACTCCTTGCTCAACGAAGTGCACTCAACACCCCATAATAAAGGCCAAAGAATATACCTGACTAGTAAGAATCTTAAAAGCTATGGATTTATATGTCTCCAAAAGAGAATCAATCGTGTGTACAGCGGCATAAACGCAGCAGTGATAGGAATGTTGAGGTTAGGTGAGCAAATGCAGAACCTTTGAAATCATATTGCATGGTACCCATTCCATGGGTCTCAACTCTCCAGGTTTAAGGGATTCTTCCTTCAGCTAAAACATGCATGTGGAACCCAGAGTATGATCCACCGTGTGATCGGGAAACGTGTTCAAATGTGTCTCAGTTTTCGTCCCCTGGTACTCGGGTGCAACATTCCAGACGCTTTACTAACACTCTCCCCACTTGGAGAGTGAGTGCCTTTAACCTCCTGTTTGGCCGAGTTTGCAATTTCTGCGTAAGATGAACAGGAACAGGGAGAACCAATGAGAGACTAGGTGGAGGTGTCTGGAAGGGTAAATTTAACTCTCATTTCCCACCAGGAAGAAGAATTAACCAAAGGCTCAGCGTGGCATGCCAGAAGCACACTAGGGCCTGAAACAATCCTGCGGTGTTGCAGCCAGCTCACAAGAAAGCGAGTTGAAGGAAGGAACTCAGGGGCACTGTAATTCACAAACCGGCAGAGTTATAAATGACAGCTATCGTCCAAAAATATATTGAAGGAAGGCTGCCAAGAGGACTTGAAAGTGGGGCAGAATTGCAGGAAACCGATTTCAGGAGGTAGACTGGAATTGCATGTAAACCATAGGAAAAGAAGCAGAAGGTCCACAATGATGCACTTGGCCAAAAAGGGCGTATGCGTTTATTCCTGAACATATTCAGGAAAAAACGCATACGCACTTTTTGGCCAACCAAGCAAGCTTGCAAAGGAAATCTGCACTACAATGAAGTCTCACTGCCCCCCGGTCAAAAGGGCTATCTGAAAAAAGTGTAAAATCCAGAAAGGCAGGACAGGCCATGGAGAACTGGGAGCCTTGTTATGCTGATGGGCGGGATGTAAATTGCCAACACCCACTCTGGAGAAGTGTATGTTGTTTCCTGAAACATCCAAAAAACAAAGCAACAGAGCCTAGGACACTTCCACTTATGGTCCTATAGCTTAGGGAAATTAAAATCAAACAGACACAGCCACCCCAAAGTTTGGGCCGGCTCTGTTTACAAGAACCTCGTTTACGGTACAAGTTGAATATCACAGAATGCGAAAAATGGATAAAGAAGTTGTGGTACTTATGTACAATGCAGTATCACTCAGCAATGAAATCTATGTCATCAGGCCCGTAGCAGCATAATGAGTGGATTCAGGTATGATGATTCTAAGTGAAATAAGTCACACAGAAAAAGAAACATCATAAGATATCACTAACACACGGAATTTAAACTTGGCTACAAAGGAACTGAATTACAAAACAGAATAGGGTCTCAAATGTAGAAAACCAACTTATGCTTCCTTAAGGGGAATGGTGAGTTGGGATGCTGCATGAAACAAGAGATTGAAATTTGCACAGATACCGTTCCATAAGCCAAATATGTAATAGACAAGAGCTATTACTTGCTCAACGAAGTGGACTCAACACACCATATTAAACGCCTAAGAATATACCTGACTAGTAAGAATCTTAAAACCTATGGATTTATATGTCTCCAAAAGAGAATCAAGCATGTGTACAGCGGTATAAACGCAGCAGTGATAGGATTGGTGAGGTTAGGTGAGCAAATGCAGACTCTTTGAAGTCATATTGCATGGTACCCATTCCATGGGTCTCAACTCTCCAGGTTTAAGGTATTCTTCCTTCAGCTAAAACATGCATGTGGAACCCAGAGTATGATCCACGGTGTGATCGGGAAACGTGTTCAAATGTGTCTCAGTTTTCGTCCCCTGGTACTCGGGTGCAACATTCCAGACGCTTTACTAACACTCTCCCCACTTGGAGAGTCAGTGCCTTTAAACTCCTGTTTGGCCCAGTTTGCAATTTCTGTAGAAAATGAACAGGAATAGGGAGAACCAAGGAGAGACTAGGTGGAGGTGTCTGGACGGGCAAATTTAACTCTCATTTCCCACCAGGAAGAGGAATTAACCAAAGGCTCAACATGCCATGCCGGAACCAAACTAGGGCCTGAAGCAATCCTGTGGTGTTGCGGCCAGCTCACAAGAAAGCGAGTTGAAGAAAGGAGCTAAGGGGCACTGTAATTCACAAACCTGCAGAGTTATAAATGACAGCTATCGTCCTAAAATATATTGAAGGAAGGCTGCCAAGAGGAGTTGAAAGTGGGGCAGGATTGCAGGAAACCGATTTCAGGAGGTAGACTGGAATTGCATGTAAAGCATAGGAAAAGAGGCAGAACGTCCACAATGATGCACTTGGCCAAAAAGGGCGTATGCGTTTTTTCCTGAATATATTCAGGAAAAAACGCATACGTCCTTTTTGGCCAACCAAGCAAGCTTGCAAAGGAAATCTGCACTACAATGAAGTCTCACTGCCCCCCAGTCAAAAGGGCCATCTGAAAAAAGTGTAAAATCCAGAAAGGCAGGACAGGCCATGGAAAACTGGGAGCCTTGTTATGCTGATGGGCGGGATGTAAATTGCCAGCAGCCACTCTGGAGAAGTGTATGGTGTTTCCTGAAACATCTAAAAACAAAGCAACAGAGCCTAGGGCACTTCCACATATGGTCCTATAGCTTAGGGAAATTAAAATCAAAAAGACACAGCCACCCCAAAGTTTGGGACGGCTCTGTTTACAAGAACCTCATTTACCTTACAAGTTCAATATCACAGAAAGCGAAAAATGGATAAAGAAGTTGTGGTACATACGTACAATGCAATATCACTCAGCAATGAAATCTATGTCATCAGGCCCGTAGCAGCATAATGAGTGGATTCAGGTACGATGATTCTAAGTGAAATAAGTCACACAGAAAAAGAAATATCATAAGGTATCACTAATATACGGAATGTAAACTTGGCTACACAGGAACTGAATTACAAAACAAAACAGGGTCTCAAAAGTAGAAACCCAAGTTATGCTTGCTTAAGTGGAAAGGTGAGTTGGGGTGGTGCATAAAACCAGAGATTGAAATTAGCACAGATACCGTTCCATAAGCCAAATATGTAATAGACAAGAGCTACTCCTTGCTCAACGAAGTGGACTCAACACCCCATATTAAACGCCTAAGAATATACCTGACTAGTAAGAATCTTAAAACCTATGGATTTATATGTCTCCGATAGTGATTCAAGCGTGTGTACAGCGGCATAAACGCAGCAGTGATAGGATTGGTGAGGTTCGGTGAGCAAATGCAGACCCTTTGAAGTCATATTGCATGGTACCCATTCCATGGGTCTCAACTCTCCAGGTTTAAGGGATTCTTCCTTCAGTTAAAACATGCATGTGGAACCCAGAGTATGATCCACGGTGTCATCGGGAAACGTGTTCAAATGTGTCTCAGTTTTCGTCCCCTGGTACTCGGGTGCAACATTCCAGACGCTTTACTAACACTCTCCCCACTTGGAGAGTCAGTGCCTTTAACCTCCTGTTTGGCCAGTTTGCAATTTCTGTGGAAAATGAACAGGAATAGGGAGAACCAATGAGAGACTAGGTGGAGGTGTCTGGACAGGCAAATTTAACTCTCATTTCCCACCAGGAAGAGGAATTAACCAAAGGCTCAGCATGCCATGCCGGAACCAAACTAGGGTCTGAAGCAATCCTGCGGTGTTGCGGCCAGCTCACAAGAAAGCGAGTTGAAGAAAGGAGCTCAGGGGCACTGTAATTCACAAACCTGCAGAGTTATAAATGACAGCTATCTTCCAAAAATATATTGAAGTAAGGCTGCCAAGAGGAGTTGAAAGCGGGGCAGAATTGCAGGAAACCGATTTCAGGAGGTAGACTGGAATTGCATGTAAAGCATAGGAAAAGAGGCAGAACGTCCACAATGATGCACTTGGCCAAAAAGGGCGTATGCGTTTTTTCCTGAATATATTCAGGAAAAAACGCATACGCCCTTTTTGGCCAACCAAGCAAGCTTGCAAAGGAAATCTGCACTACCATGAAGTCTCACTGCCCCCCGGTCAAAAGGGCCATCTGAAAAAAGTGTAAAATCCAGAAAGGCAGGACAGGCCATGGAAACTGGGAGCCTTGTTATGCTGATGGGCGGGATGTAAATTGCCAACAGCCACTGTGGAGATGTGTATGGTGTTTCCTGAAACATCTAAAAAACAAAGCAACAGAGCCTAGTGCACTTCCACATATGGTCCTATAGCTTAGGGAAATTAAAATCAAAAAGACACAGCCACCCCAAAGTTTGGGCCGGCTCTGTTTATAAAAACCTCGTTTACGGTACAAGTTCAATATCACAGAAAGCGAAAAATGGATAAAGAAGTTGTGGTACTTACGTACAATGCAATATCACTCAGCAATGAAATCTATGTCATCAGGCCCGTAGCAGCATAATGAGTGGATTCAGGTACGATGATTCTAAGTGAAATAAGTCACACAGAAAAAGAAGCATCATAAGATATCACTAATACACGGAATGTAAACTTGGCTACACAGGAACTGAATTACAAAACAGAACAGGGTCTCAAATGTAGAATACCAACTTATGCTTGCTTAAGGGGAAAGGTGAGTTGGGGTGCTGCATAAAACCAGAGATTGAAATTAGCACAGATACTGTTCCATAAGCCAAATATGTAATAGACAAGAGCTACTCCTTGCTCAACGAAGTGGACTCAACACCACATATTAAACGCTTAAGAATATACCTGACTAGTAAGAATCTTAAAACCTATGGATTTATATGTCTCTGAAAGAGAATCAAACGTGTGTACAGCGGCATAAACGCAGCAGTGATAGGATTGGTGAGGTTCGGTGAGCAAATGCAGACCCTTTGAAGTCATATTGCATGGTACCCATTCCATGGGTCTCAACTCTCCAGGTTTAAGGGATTCTTCCTTCAGCTAAAACATGCATGTGGAACCCAGAGTATGATCCATGGTGTGATCGGGAAACGTGTTCAAATGTGTCTCAGTTTTCGTCCCCTGGTACTCGGGTGCAACATTCCAGACGCTTTACTAACACTCTCCCCACTTGGAGAGTCAGTGCCTTTAACCTCCTGTTTGGCCAGTTTGCAATTTCTGTGGAAAATGAACAGGAATAGGGAGAACCAATGAGAGACTAGGTGGAGGTGTCTGGAAAGGCAAATTTAACTCTCATTTCCCACCAGGAAGAGGAATTAACCAAAGGCTCAACATGCCATACCGGAACCAAACTAGGGTCTGAAGCAATCCTGCGGTGTTGCGGCCAGCTCACAAGAAAGCGAGTTGAAGAAAGGAGCTCAGGGGCACTGTAATTCACAAACCTGCAGAGTTATAAATGACAGCTATCTTCCAAAAATATATTGAAGTAAGGCTGCCAAGAGGACTTGAAAGCGGGGCAGAATTGCAGGAAACCGATTTCAGGAGGTAGACTGGAATTGCATGTAAAGCATAGGAAAAGAGGCAGAACGTCCACAATGATGCACTTGGCCAAAAAGGGCGTATGCGTTTTTTCCTGAATATATTCAGGAAAAAACGCATACGCCCTTTTTGGCCAACCAAGCAAGCTTGCAAAGGAAATCTGCACTACAATGAAGTCTCACTGCCCCCCGGTCAAAAGGGCCATCTGAAAAAAGTGTAAAATCCAGAAAGGCAGGACAGGCCATGGAGAACTGGGAGCCTTGTTATGCTGATGGGCGGGATGTAAATTGCCAGCAGCCACTCTGGAGAAGTGTATGGTGTTTCCTGAAACATCCAAAAAACAAAGCAACAGAGCCTAGTGCATTTCCACTTATGGTCCTATAGCTTAGGGAAATTAAAATCAAAAAGACACAGCCACCCCAAAGTTTTGGCCGGCTCTGTTTACAAGAACCTCGTTTACGGTACAAGTTCAATATCACAGAAAGTGAAAAATGGATAAAGAAGTTGTGGTACTTACGTACAATGCAATATCACTCAGCAATGAAATCTATGTCATCAGGCCCGTAGCAGCATAATGAGTGGATTCAGGTACGATGATTCTAAGTGAAATAAATCACACAGAAAAAGAAACATCATAAGATATCACTACTACACGGAATGTAAACTTGGCTACACAGGAACTGAATTACAAAACAGAACAGGGTCTCAAATGTAGAATACCAACTTATGCTTGCTTAAGGGGAAAGGTGAGTTGGGGTGCTGCATAAAACCAGAGATTGAAATTAGCACAGATACTGTTCCATAAGCCAAATATGTAATAGACAAGAGCTACTCCTTGCTCCACGAAGTGGACTCAACACCACATATTAAACGCCTAAGAATATACCTGACTAGTAAGAATCTTAAAACCTATGGATTTATATGTCTCCGAAAGAGAATCAAACGTGTGTACAGCGGCATAAACGCAGCAGTGATAGGACTGGTGAGGTTCGGTGAGCAAATGCAGACCCTTTGAAGTCATATTGCATGGTACCCATTCCATGGGTCTCAACTCTCCAGGTTTAAGGGATTCTTCCTTCAGCTAAAACATGCATGTGGAACCCAGAGTATGATCCATGGTGTGATCGGGAAATGTGTTCAAATGTGTCTCAGTTTTCGTCCCCTGGTACTCGGGTGCAACATTCCAGACGCTTTACTAACACTCTCCCCACTTGGAGAGTCAGTGCCTTTAACCTCCTGTTTGGCCAGTTTGCAATTTCTGTGGAAAATGAACAGGAATAGGGAGAACCAATGAGAGACTAGGTGGAGGTGTCTGGACAGGCAAATTTAACTCTCATTTCCCACCAGGAAGAGGAATTAACCAAAGGCTCAGCATGCCATACCGGAACCAAACTAGGGTCTGAAGCAATCCTGCGGTGTTGCGGCCAGCTCACAAGAAAGCGAGTTGAAGAAAGGAGCTCAGGGGCACTGTAATTCACAAACCTGCAGTGTTATAAATGACAGCTATCTTCCAAAAATATATTGAAGTAAGGCTGCCAAGAGGAGTTGAAAGCGGGGCAGAATTGCAGGAAACTGATTTCAGGAGGTAGACTGGAATTGCATGTAAAGCATAGGAAAAGAGGCAGAACGTCCACAATGATGCACTTGGCCAAAAAGGGCGTATGCGTTTTTTCCTGAATATATTCAGGAAAAAACGCATACGCCCTTTTTGGCCAACCAAGCAAGCTTGCAAAGGAAATCTGCACTACAATGAAGTCTCACTGCCCCCCGGTCAAAAGGGCCATCTGAAAAAAGTGTAAAATCCAGAAAGGCAGGACAGGCCATGGAGAACTGGGAGCCTTGTTATGCTGATGGGCGTGATGTAAATTGCCAGCAGCCACTCTGGAGAAGTGTATGGTGTTTCCTAAAACATCCAAAAAACAAAGCAACAGAGCCTAGTGCATTTCCACTTATGGTCCTATAGCTTAGGGAAATTAAAATCAAAAAGACACAGCCACCCCAAAGTTTTGGCCGGCTCTGTTTACAAGAACCTCGTTTACGGTACAAGTTCAATATCACAGAAAGCGAAAAATGGATAAAGAAGTTGTGGTACTACGTACAATGCAATATCACTCAGCAATGAAATCTATGTCATCAGGCCCGTAGCAGCATAATGAGTGGATTCAGGTACGATGATTCTAAGTGAAATAAATCACACAGAAAAAGAAACATCATAAGATATCACTACTACACGGAATGTAAACTTGGCTACACAGGAACTGAATTACAAAACAGAACAGGGTCTCAAATGTAGAAAACCAACTTATGCTTGCTTAAGGGGAAAGGTGAGTTGGGGTGCTGCATAAAACCAGTGATTGAAATTAGCACAGATACCGTTCCATAAGCCAAATATGTAATAGACAAGAGCTACTCCTTGCTCAACGAAGTGCACTCAACACCCCATAATAAAGGCCAAAGAATATACCTGACTAGTAAGAATCTTAAAACCTATGGATTTATATGTCTCCAAAAGAGAATCAATCGTGTGTACAGCGGCATAAACGCAGCAGTGATAGGATTGGTGAGGTTCGGTGAGCAAATGCAGACCTTTTGAAGTCATACTGCATGGTACCCATTCCATGGGTCTCAACTCTCCAGGTTTAAGGGATTTTTCCTTCAGCTAAAACATGCATGTGGAACCCAGAGTATAATCCACCATGTGATCGGGATACGTGTTCAAATGTGTCTCAGTTTTCGTCCCCTGGTACTCGGGTGCAACATTCCAGACGCTTTACTAACAGTCTCCCCACTTGGAGAGTCAGTGCCTTTAACCTCTTGTTTGGCCCAGTTTGCAATTTCTGTGGAAAATGAACAGGAATAGGGAGAACCAATGAGAGACTAGGTGGAGGTGTCTGGACGGGCAAATTTAACTCTCATTTCCCACCAGGAAGAGGAATTAACCAAAGGCTCAGCGTGCCATGCCGGAACCACACTAGGGCCAGAAGCAATCCTGCAGTGTTGCGGCCAGCTCACAAGAAAGCGAGTTGAAGAAAGGAGCTCAGGGGCACTGTAATTCACAAACCTGCAGTGTTATAAATGACAGCTATCTTCCAAAAATATATTGAAGTAAGGCTGCCAAGAGGAGTTGAAAGCGGGGCAGAATTGCAGGAAACCGATTTCAGGAGGTAGACTGGAATTGCATGTAAAGCATAGGAAAAGAGGCAGAACGTCCACAATGATGCACTTGGCCAAAAAGGGCGTATGCGTTTTTTCCTGAATATATTCAGGAAAAAACGCATATGCCCTTTTTGGCCAACCAAGCAAGCTTGCAAAGGAAATCTGCACTACAATGAAGTCTCACTGCCCCCCGGTCAAAAGGGCCATCTGAAAAAAGTGTAAAATCCAGAAAGGCAGGACAGGCCATGGAGAACTGGGAGCCTTGTTATGCTGATGGGCGGGATGTAAATTGCCAGCAGCCACTCTGGAGAAGTGTATGGTGTTTCCTAAAACATCCAAAAAACAAAGCAACAGAGCCTAGTGCATTTCCACTTATGGTCCTATAGCTTAGGGAAATTAAAATCAAAAAGACACAGCCACCCCAAAGTTTTGGCCGGCTCTGTTTACAAGAACCTCGTTTACGGTACAAGTTCAATATCACAGAAAGCGAAAAATGGATAAAGAAGTTGTGGTACTACGTACAATGCAATATCACTCAGCAATGAAATCTATGTCATCAGGCCCGTAGCAGCATAATGAGTGGATTCAGGTACGATGATTCTAAGTGAAATAAATCACACAGAAAAAGAAACATCATAAGATATCACTACTACACGGAATGTAAACTTGGCTACACAGGAACTGAATTACAAAACAGAACAGGGTCTCAAATGTAGAAAACCAACTTATGCTTGCTTAAGGGGAAAGGTGAGTTGGGGTGCTGCATAAAACCAGTGATTGAAATTAGCACAGATACCGTTCCATAAGCCAAATATGTAATAGACAAGAGCTACTCCTTGCTCAACGAAGTGCACTCAACACCCCATAATAAAGGCCAAAGAATATACCTGACTAGTAAGAATCTTAAAACCTATGGATTTATATGTCTCCAAAAGAGAATCAATCGTGTGTACAGCGGCATAAACGCAGCAGTGATAGGATTGGTGAGGTTCAGTGAGCAAATGCAGACCTTTTGAAGTCATACTGCATGGTACCCATTCCATGGGTCTCAACTCTCCAGGTTTAAGGGATTTTTCCTTCAGCTAAAACATGCATGTGGAACCCAGAGTATAATCCACCATGTGATCGGGATACGTGTTCAAATGTGTCTCAGTTTTCGTCCCCTGGTACTCGGGTGCAACATTCCAGACGCTTTACTAACAGTCTCCCCACTTGGAGAGTCAGTGCCTTTAACCTCTTGTTTGGCCCAGTTTGCAATTTCTGTGGAAAATGAACAGGAATAGGGAGAACCAATGAGAGACTAGGTGGAGGTGTCTGGACGGGCAAATTTAACTCTCATTTCCCACCAGGAAGAGGAATTAACCAAAGGCTCAGCGTGCCATGCCGGAACCACACTAGGGCCAGAAGCAATCCTGTGGTGTTGCGGCCAGCTCACAAGAAAGCGAGTTGAAGAAAGGAGCTCAGGGGCACTGTAATTCACAAACCTGCAGAGTTATAAATGACAGCTATCTTCCAAAAATATATTGAAGGAAGGCTGCCAAGAGGAGTCGAAAGCGGGGCAGAATTGCAGGAAACCGATTTCAGGAGGTAGACTGGAATTGCATGTAAACCATAGGAAAAGAGGCAGAACGTCCACAATGATGCACTTGGCCAAAAAGGGCGTATGCGTTTTTTCCTGAATATATTCAGGAAAAAACGCATACGCCCTTTTTGGCCAACCAAGCAAGCTTGCAAAGGAAATCTGCACTACAAAGAAGTCTCACTGCTCCCCGGTCAAAAGGGCCATCTGAAAAAAGTGTAAAATCCAGAAAGGCAGGACAGGCCATGGAGAACTGGGAGCCTAGTTATGCTGATGGGCGGGATGTAAATTGCCAGCAGCCACTGTGGAGAAGTGTATGGTGTTTCCTGAAACATCCAAAAAACAAAGCAACAGAGCCTAGGGCACTTCCACTTATGGTCCTATAGCTTAGGGAAATTAAAATCAAAAAGACACAGCCACCCCAAAGTTTGGGCGGGCTCTGTTTACAAGAACCTCGTTTACGGTACAAGTTGAATATCACAGAAAGCGAAAAATGGATAAAGAAGTTGTGGTACTTACGTACAATGCAGTATCACTCAGCAATAAAATCTATGTCATCAGGCCCGTAGCAGCATAATGAGTGGATTCAGGTATGATGATTCTAAGTGAAATAAGTCACACAGAAAAAGAAACATCATAAGATATCACTAACACACGGAATTTAAACTTGGCTACAAAGGAACTGAATTACAAAACAGAATAGGGTCTCAAATGTAGAAAACCAACTTATGCTTCCTTAAGGGGAATGGTGAGTTGGGGTGCTGCATGAAACCAGAGATTGAAATTTGCACAGATACCGTTCCATAAGCCAAATATGTAATAGACAAGAGCTATTACTTGCTCAACGAAGTGGACTCAACACACCATATTAAACGCCTAAGAATATACCTGACTAGTAAGAATCTTAAAACCTATGGATTTATATGTCTCCGAAAGAGAATCAAGCGTGTGTACAGCGGTATAAACGCAGCAGTGATAGGATTGGTGAGGTTAGGTGAGCAAATGTAAACTCTTTGAAGTCATATTGCATGGTACCCATTCCATGGGTCTCAACTCTCCAGGTTTAAGGTATTCTTCCTTCAGCTAAAACATGCATGTGGAACCCAGAGTATGATCCACGGTGTCATCGGGAAACGTGTTCAAATGTGTCTCAGTTTTCGTCCCCTGGTACTCGGGTGCAACATTTCAGACGCTTTACTAACACTCTCCCCACTTGGAGAGTCAGTGCCTTTAAACTCCTGTTTGGCCCAGTTTGCAATTTCTGTGGAAAATGAACAGGAATAGGGAGAACCAAGGAGAGACTAGGTGGAGGTGTCTGGACAGGCAAATTTAACTCTCATTTCCCACCAGGAAGAGGAATTAACCAAAGGCTCAACATGCCATGCCGGAACCAAACTAGGGCCTGAAGCAATCCTGTGGTGTTGCGGCCAGCTCACAAGAAAGCGAGTTGAAGAAAGGAGCTAAGGGGCACTGTAATTCACAAACCTGCAGAGTTATAAATGACAGCTATCGTCCTAAAATATATTGAAGGAAGGCTGCCAAGAGGAGTTGAAAGTTGGGCAGGATTGCAGGAAACCGATTTCAGGAGGTAGACTGGAATTGCATGTAAAGCATAGGAAAAGAGGCAGAACGTCCACAATGATGCACTTGGCCAAAAAGGGCGTATGCGTTTTTTCCTGAATATATTCAGGAAAAAACGCATACGTCCTTTTTGGCCAACCAAGCAAGCTTGCAAAGGAAATCTGCACTACAATGAAGTCTCACTGCCCCCTGGTCAAAAGGGCCATCTGAAAAAAGTGTAAAATCCAGAAAGGCAGGACAGGCCATGGAGAACTGGGAGCCTTGTTATGCTGATGGGCGCGATGTAAATTGCCAACACCCACTCTGGAGAAGTGTATGGTGTTTCCTGAAACATCTAAAAAACAAAGCAACAGAGCCTAGGGCACTTCCACATATGGTCCTATAGCTTAGGGAAATTAAAATCAAAAAGACACAGCCACCCCAAAGTTTGGGACGGCTCTGTTTACAAGAACATCATTTACCTTACAAGTTCAATATCACAGAAAGCGAAAAATGGATAAAGAAGTTGTGGTACTTACGTACAATGCAATATCACTCAGCAATGAAATCTATGTCATCAGGCCCGTAGCAGCATAATGAGTGGATTCAGGTACGATGATTCTAAGTGAAATAAATCACACAGAAAAAGAAACATCATAAGATATCACTACTACACGGAATGTAAACTTGGCTACACAGGAACTGAATTACAAAACAGAACAGGGTCTCAAATGTACAAAACCAACTTATGCTTGCTTAAGGGGAAAGGTGAGTTGGGGTGCTGCATAAAACCAGAGATTGAAATTAGCACAGATACCGTTCCATAAGCCAAATATGTAATAGACAAGAGCTACTCCTTGCTCAACGAAGTGGACTCAACACCCCATATTAAACGCCTAAGAATATACCTGACTAGTAAGAATCTTAAAGCCTATGGATTTATATGTCTCTGAAAGAGAATCAAGCGTGTGTACAGCGGCATAAACGCAGCAGTGATAGGACTGGTGAGGTTCGGTGAGCAAATGCAGACCCTTTGAAGTCATATTGCATGGTACCCATTCCATGGGTCTCAACTCTCCAGGTTTAAGGGATTCTTCCTTCAGCTAAAACATGCATGTGGAACCCTGAGTATGATCCACGGTGTCATCGGGAAACGTGTTCAAATGTGTCTCAGTTTTCGTCCCCTGGTACTCGGGTGCAACATTCCAGACGCTTTACTAACACTCTCCCCACTTGGAGAGTCAGTGCCTTTAACCTCCTGTTTGGCCAGTTTGCAATTTCTGTGGAAAATGAACAGGAATAGGGAGAACCAATGAGAGACTAGGTGGAGGTGTCTGGACAGGCAAATTTAACTCTCATTTCCCACCAGGAAGAGGAATTAACCAAAGGCTCAGCATGCCATGCCGGAACCAAACTAGGGTCTGAAGCAATCCTGCGGTGTTGCGGCCAGCTCACAAGAAAGCGAGTTGAAGAAAGGAGCTCAGGGGCACTGTAATTCACAAACCTGCAGAGTTATAAATGACAGCTATCTTCCAAAAATATATTGAAGTAAGGCTGCCAAGAGGAGTTGAAAGCGGGGCAGAATTGCAGGAAACCGATTTCAGGAGGTAGACTGGAAATGCATGTAAAGCATAGGAAAAGAGGCAGAACGTCCACAATGATGCACTTGGCCAAAAAGGGCGTATGCGTTTTTTCCTGAATATATTCAGGAAAAAACGCATACGCCCTTTTTGGCCAACCAAGCAAGCTTGCAAAGGAAATCTGCACTACAAAGAAGTCTCACTGCTCCCCGGTCAAAAGGGCCATCTGAAAAAAGTGTAAAATCCAGAAAGGCAGGACAGGCCATGGAGAACTGGGAGCCTAGTTATGCTGATGGGCGGGATGTAAATTGCCAGCAGCCACTGTGGAGAAGTGTATGGTGTTTCCTGAAACATCCAAAAAACAAAGCAACAGAGCCTAGGGCACTTCCACTTATGGTCCTATAGCTTAGGGAAATTAAAATCAAAAAGACACAGCCACCCCAAAGTTTGGGCCGGCTCTGTTTACAAGAACCTCGTTTATGGTACAAGTTGAATATCACAGAAAGCGAAAAATGGATAAAGAAGTTGTGGTACTTACGTACAATGCAGTATCACTCAGCAATGAAATCTATGTCATCAGGCCCGTAGCAGCATAATGAGTGGATTCAGGTATGATGATTCTAAGTGAAATAAGTCACACAGAAAAAGAAACATCATAAGATATCACTAACACACGGAATTTAAACTTGGCTACAAAGGAACTGAATTACAAAACAGAATAGGGTCTCAAATGTAGAAAACCAACTTATGCTTCCTTAAGGGGAATGGTGAGTTGGGGTGCTGCATGAAACCAGAGATTGAAATTTGCACAGATACCGTTCCATAAGCCAAATATGTAATAGACAAGAGCTATTACTTGCTCAACGAAGTGGACTCAACACACCATATTAAACGCCTAAGAATATACCTGACTAGTAAGAATCTTAAAACCTATGGATTTATATGTCTCCGAAAGAGAATCAAGCGTGTGTACAGCGGTATAAACGCAGCAGTGATAGGATTGGTGAGGTTAGGTGAGCAAATGCAAACTCTTTGAAGTCATATTGCATGGTACCCATTCCATGGGTCTCAACTCTCCATGTTTAAGGTATTCTTCCTTCAGCTAAAACATGCATGTGGAACCCAGAGTATGATCCACGGTGTCATCGGGAAACGTGTTCAAATGTTTCTCAGTTTTCGTCCCCTGGTACTCGGGTGCAACATTCCAGACGCTTTACTAACACTCTCCCCACTTGGAGAGTCAGTGCCTTTAAACTCCTGTTTGGCCCAGTTTGCAATTTCTGTGGAAAATGAACAGGAATAGGGAGAACCAAGGAGAGACTAGGTGGAGGTGTCTGGACGGGCAAATTTAACTCTCATTTCCCACCAGGAAGAGGAATTAACCAAAGGCTCAACATGCCATGCCGGAACCAAACTAGGGCCTGAAGCAATCCTGTGGTGTTGCGGCCAGCTCACAAGAAAGCGAGTTGAAGAAAGGAGCTAAGGGGCACTGTAATTCACAAACCTGCAGAGTTATAAATGACAGCTATCGTCCTAAAATATATTGAAGGAAGGCTGCCAAGAGGAGTTGAAAGCGGGGCAGGATTGCAGGAAACCGATTTCAGGAGGTAGACTGGAATTGCATGTAAAGCATAGGAAAAGAGGCAGAACGTCCACAATGATGCACTTGGCCAAAAAGGGCGTATGCGTTTTTTCCTGAATATATTCAGCAAAAAACGCATACGTCCTTTTTGGCCAACCAAGCAAGCTTGCAAAGGAAATCTGCACTACAATGAAGTCTCACTGCCCCCCGGTCAAAAGGGCCATCTGAAAAAGGTGTAAAATCCAGAAAGGCAGGACAGGCCATGGAGAACTGGGAGCCTTGTTATGCTGATGGGCGGGATGTAAATTGCCAACACCCACTCTGGAGAAGTGTATGGTGTTTCCTGAAACATCTAAAAAACAAAGCAACAGAGCCTAGGGCACTTCCACATATGGTCCTATAGCTTAGGGAAATTAAAATCAAAAAGACACAGCCACCCCAAAGTTTGGGACAGCTCTGTTTACAAGAACCTCATTTACCTTACAAGTTCAATATCACAGAAAGCGAAAAATGGATAAAGAAGTTGTGGTACTTACGTACAATGCAATATCACTCAGCAATGAAATCTATGTCATCAGGCCCGTAGCAGCATAATGAGTGGATTCAGGTACGATGATTCTAAGTGAAATAAGTCACACAGAAAAAGAAATATCATAAGGTATCACTAATATACGGAATGTAAACTTGGCTACACAGGAACTGAATTACAAAACAGAACAGGGTCTCAAAAGTAGAAACCCAAGTTATGCTTGCTTAAGTGGAAAGGTGAGTTGGGGTGGTGCATAAAACCAGAGATTGAAATTAGCACAGATACCGATCCATAAGCCAAATATGTAATAGACAAGAGCTACTCCTTGCTCAACGAAGTGGACTCAACACCCCATATTAAACGCCTAAGAATATACCTGACTAGTAAGAATCTTAAAACCTATGGATTTATATGTCTCTGAAAGAGAATCAAGCGTGTGTACAGCGGCATAAACGCAGCAGTGATAGGACTGGTGAGGTTCGGTGAGCAAATGCAGACCCTTTGAAGTCATATTGCATGGTACCCATTCCATGGGTCTCAACTCTCCAGGTTTAAGGGATTCTTCCTTCAGCGAAAACATGCATGTGGAACCCAGAGTATGATCCACCGTGTGATCGGGAAACGTGTTCAAATGTGTCTCAGTTTTCGTCCCCTGGTACTCGGGTGCAACATTCCAGACGCTTTACTAACACTCTCCCCACTTGGAGAGTCAGTGCCTTTAACGTCCTGTTTGGCCAGTTTGCAATTTCTGTGGAAAATGAACAGGAATAGGGAGAACCAATGAGAGACTAGGTGGAGGTGTCTGGACAGGCAAATTTAACTCTCATTTCCCACCAGGAAGAGGAATTAACCAAAGGCTCAGCATGCCATACCGGAACCAAACTAGGGTCTGAAGCAATCCTGCGGTGTTGCGGCCAGCTCACAAGAAAGCGAGTTGAAGAAAGGAGCTCAGGGGCACTGTAATTCACAAACCTGCAGAGTTATAAATGACAGCTATCTTCCAAAAATATATTGAAGTAAGGCTGCCAAGAGGAGTTGAAAGCGGGGCAGAATTGCAGGAAACCGATTTCAGGAGGTAGACTGGAATTGCATGTAAAGCATAGGAAAAGAGGCAGAACGTCCACAATGATGCACTTGGCCAAAAAGGGCGTATGCGTTTTTTCCTGAATATATTCAGGAAAAAACGCATACGCCCTTTTTGGCCAACCAAGCAAGCTTGCAAAGGAAATCTGCACTACAATGAAGTCTCACTGCCCCCCGGTCAAAAGGGCCATCTGAAAAAAGTGTAAAATCCAGAAAGGCAGGACAGGCCATGGAGAACTGGGAGCCTTGTTATGCTGATGGGCGGGATGTAAATTGCCAGCAGCCACTCTGGAGAAGTGTATGGTGTTTCCTGAAACATCCAAAAAACAAAGCAACAGAGCCTAGTGCATTTCCACTTATGGTCCTATAGCTTAGGGAAATTAAAATCAAAAAGACACAGCCACCCCAAAGTTTTGGCCGGCTCTGTTTACAAGAACTTCCTTTACAGAACAAGTTCAATATCACAGAAAGCGAAAAATGGATAAAGAAGTTGTGGTACTTACGTACAATGCAATATCACTCAGCAATGAAATCTATGTCATCAGGCCCGTAGCAGCATAATGAGTGGATTCAGGTACGATGATTCTAAGTGAAATAAATCACACAGAAAAAGAAACATCATAAGATATCACTACTACACGGAATGTAAACTTAGCTACACAGGAACTGAATTACAAAACAGAACAGGGTGTCAAATGTAGAAAACCAACTTATGCTTGCTTAAGGGGAAAGGTGAGTTGGGGTGCTGCATAAAACCAGAGATTGAAATTAGCACAGATACCGTTCCATAAGCCAAATATGTAATAGACAAGAGCTACTCCTTGCTCAACGAAGTGCACTCAACACCCCATAATAAAGGCCAAAGAATATACCTGACTAGTAAGAATCTTAAAAGCTATGGATTTATATGTCTCCAAAAGAGAATCAATCGTGTGTACAGCGGCATAAACGCAGCAGTGATAGGAATGTTGAGGTTAGGTGAGCAAATGCAGAACCTTTGAAATCATATTGCATGGTACCCATTCCATGGGTCTCAACTCTCCATGTTTAAGGGATTCTTCCTTCAGCTAAAACATGCATGTGGAACCCAGAGTATGATCCACCGTGTGATCGGGAAACGTGTTCAAATGTGTCTCAGTTTTCGTCCCCTGGTACTCGGGTGCAACATTCCAGACGCTTTACTAACACTCTCCCCACTTGGAGAGTCAGTGCCTTTAACCTCCTGTTTGGCCGAGTTTGCAATTTCTGCGTAAGATGAACAGGAACAGGGAGAACCAATGAGAGACTAGGTGGAGGTGTCTGGAAGGGTAAATTTAACTCTCATTTCCCACCAGGAAGAAGAATTAACCAAAGGCTCAGCGTGGCATGCCAGAAGCACACTAGGGCCTGAAACAATCCTGCGGTGTTGCAGCCAGCTCACAAGAAAGCGAGTTGAAGGAAGGAACTCAGGGGCACTGTAATTCACAAACCGGCAGAGTTATAAATGACAGCTATCGTCCTAAAATATATTGAAGGAAGGCTGCCAAGAGGACTTGAAAGTGGGGCAGAATTGCAGGAAACCGATTTCAGGAGGTAGACTGGAATTGCATGTAAACCATAGGAAAAGAAGCAGAAGGTCCACAATGATGCACTTGGCCAAAAAGGGCGTATGCGTTTATTCCTGAACATATTCAGGAAAAAACGCATACGCACTTTTTGGCCAACCAAGCAAGCTTGCAAAGGAAATCTGCACTACAATGAAGTCTCACTGCCCCCCGGTCAAAAGGGCTATCTGAAAAAAGTGTAAAATCCAGAAAGGCAGGACAGGCCATGGAGAACTGGGAGCCTTGTTATGCTGATGGGCGGGATGTAAATTGCCAACACCCACTCTGGAGAAGTGTATGTTGTTTCCTGAAACATCCAAAAAACAAAGCAACAGAGCCTAGGACACTTCCACTTATGGTCCTATAGCTTAGGGAAATTAAAATCAAAAAGACACAGCCACCCCAAAGTTTGGGCCGGCTCTGTTTACAAGAACCTCGTTTACGGTACAAGTGAATATCACAGAATGCGAAAAATGGATAAAGAAGTTGTGGTACTTACGTACAATGCAGTATCACTCAGCAATGAAATCTATGTCATCAGGCCCGTAGCAGCATAATGAGTGGATTCAGGTATGATGATTCTAAGTGAAATAAGTCACACAGAAAAAGAAACATCATAAGATATCACTAACACACGGAATTTAAACTTGGCTACAAAGGAACTGAATTACAAAACAGAATAGGGTCTCAAATGTAGAAAACCAACTTATGCTTCCTTAAGGGGAATGGTGAGTTGGGATGCTGCATGAAACCAGAGATTGAAATTTGCACAGATACCGTTCCATAAGCCAAATATGTAATAGACAAGAGCTATTACTTGCTCAACGAAGTGGACTCAACACACCATATTAAACGCCTAAGAATATACCTGACTAGTAAGAATCTTAAAACCTATGGATTTATATGTCTCCAAAAGAGAATCAAGCGTGTGTACAGCGGTATAAACGCAGCAGTGATAGGATTGGTGAGGTTAGGTGAGCAAATGCAGACTCTTTGAAGTCATATTGCATGGTACCCATTCCATGGGTCTCAACTCTCCAGGTTTAAGGTATTCTTCCTTCAGCTAAAACATGCATGTGGAACCCAGAGTATGATCCACGGTGTGATCGGGAAACGTGTTCAAATGTGTCTCAGTTTTCGTCCCCTGGTACTCGGGTGCAACATTCCAGACGCTTTACTAACACTCTCCCCACTTGGAGAGTCAGTGCCTTTAAACTCCTGTTTGGCCCAGTTTGCAATTTCTGTAGAAAATGAACAGGAATAGGGAGAACCAAGGAGAGACTAGGTGGAGGTGTCTGGACGGGCAAATTTAACTCTCATTTCCCACCAGGAAGAGGAATTAACCAAAGGCTCAACATGCCATGCCGGAACCAAACTAGGGCCTGAAGCAATCCTGTGGTGTTGCGGCCAGCTCACAAGAAAGCGAGTTGAAGAAAGGAGCTAAGGGGCACTGTAATTCACAAACCTGCAGAGTTATAAATGACAGCTATCGTCCTAAAATATATTGAAGGAAGGCTGCCAAGAGGAGTTGAAAGTGGGGCAGGATTGCAGGAAACCGATTTCAGGAGGTAGACTGGAATTGCATGTAAAGCATAGGAAAAGAGGCAGAACGTCCACAATGATGCACTTGGCCAAAAAGGGCGTATGCGTTTTTTCCTGAATATATTCAGGAAAAAACGCATACGTCCTTTTTGGCCAACCAAGCAAGCTTGCAAAGGAAATCTGCACTACAATGAAGTCTCACTGCCCCCCAGTCAAAAGGGCGATCTGAAAAAAGTGTAAAATCCAGAAAGGCAAGACAGGCCATGGAAAACTGGGAGCCTTGTTATGCTGATGGGCGGGATGTAAATTGCCAGCAGCCACTCTGGAGAAGTGTATGGTGTTTCCTGAAACATCTAAAAACAAAGCAACAGAGCCTAGGGCACTTCCACATATGGTCCTATAGCTTAGGGAAATTAAAATCAAAAAGACACAGCCACCCCAAAGTTTGGGACGGCTCTGTTTACAAGAACCTCATTTACCTTACAAGTTCAATATCACAGAAAGCGAAAAATGGATAAAGAAGTTGTGGTACATACGTACAATGCAATATCACTCAGCAATGAAATCTATGTCATCAGGCCCGTAGCAGCATAATGAGTGGATTCAGGTACGATGATTCTAAGTGAAATAAGTCACACAGAAAAAGAAATATCATAAGGTATCACTAATATACGGAATGTAAACTTGGCTACACAGGAACTGAATTACAAAACAAAACAGGGTCTCAAAAGTAGAAACCCAAGTTATGCTTGCTTAAGTGGAAAGGTGAGTTGGGGTGGTGCATAAAACCAGAGATTGAAATTAGCACAGATACTGTTCCATAAGCCAAATATGTAATAGACAAGAGCTACTCCTTGCTCAACGAAGTGGACTCAACACCCCATATTAAACGCCTAAGAATATACCTGACTAGTAAGAATCTTAAAACCTATGGATTTATATGTCTCCGATAGAGAATCAAGCGTGTGTACAGCGGCATAAACGCAGCAGTGATAGGATTGGTGACGTTCGGTGAGCAAATGCAGACCCTTTGAAGTCATATTGCATGGTACCCATTCCATGGGTCTCAACTCTCCAGGTTTAAGGGATTCTTCCTTCAGCTAAAACATGCATGTGGAACCCAGAGTATGATCCACGGTGTCATCGGGAAACGTGTTCAAATGTGTCTCAGTTTTCGTCCCCTGGTACTCGGGTGCAACATTCCAGACGCTTTACTAACACTCTCCCCACTTGGAGAGTCAGTGCCTTTAACCTCCTGTTTGGCCAGTTTGCAATTTCTGTGGAAAATGAACAGGAATAGGGAGAACCAATGAGAGACTAGGTGGAGGTGTCTGGACAGGCAAATTTAACTCTCATTTCCCACCAGGAAGAGGAATTAACCAAAGGCTCAGCATGCCATGCCGGAACCAAACTAGGGTCTGAAGCAATCCTGCGGTGTTGCGGCCAGCTCACAAGAAAGCGAGTTGAAGAAAGGAGCTCAGGGGCACTGTAATTCACAAACCTGCAGAGTTATAAATGACAGCTATCGTCCAAAAATATATTGAAGTAAGGCTGCCAAGAGGAGTTGAAAGCGGGGCAGAATTGCAGGAAACTGATTTCAGGAGGTAGACTGGAATTGCATGTAAAGCATAGGAAAAGAGGCAGAACGTCCACAATGATGCACTTGGCCAAAAAGGGCGTATGCGTTTTTTCCTGAATATATTCAGGAAAAAACGCATACGCCCTTTTTGGCCAACCAAGCAAGCTTGCAAAGGAAATCTGCACTACCATGAAGTCTCACTGCCCCCCGGTCAAAAGGGCCATCTGAAAAAAGTGTAAAATCCAGAAAGGCAGGACAGGCCATGGAAACTGGGAGCCTTGTTATGCTGATGGGCGGGATGTAAATTGCCAACAGCCACTGTGGAGAAGTGTATGGTGTTTCCTGAAACATCTAAAAAACAAAGCAACAGAGCCTAGTGCACTTCCACATATGGTCCTATAGCTTAGGGAAATTAAAATCAAAAAGACACAGCCACCCCAAAGTTTGGGCCGGCTCTGTTTACAAGAACCTCGTTTACGGTACAAGTTCAATATCACAGAAAGCGAAAAATGGATAAAGAAGTTGTGGTACTTACGTACAATGCAATATCACTCAGCAATGAAATCTATGTCATCAGGCCCGTAGCAGCATAATGAGTGGATTCAGGTACGATGATTCTAAGTGAAATAAGTCACACAGAAAAAGAAGCATCATAAGATATCACTAATACACGGAATGTAAACTTGGCTACACAGGAACTGAATTACAAAACAGAACAGGGTCTCAAATGTAGAATACCAACTTATGCTTGCTTAAGGGGAAAGGTGAGTTGGGGTGCTGAATAAAACCAGAGATTGAAATTAGCACAGATACTGTTCCATAAGCCAAATATGTAATAGACAAGAGCTACTCCTTGCTCAACGAAGTGGACTCAACACCACATATTAAACGCTTAAGAATATACCTGACTAGTAAGAATCTTAAAACCTATGGATTTATATGTCTCCGAAAGAGAATCAAACGTGTGTACAGCGGCATAAACGCAGCAGTGATAGGATTGGTGAGGTTCGGTGAGCAAATGCAGACCCTTTGAAGTCATATTGCATGGTACCCATTCCATGGGTCTCAACTCTCCAGGTTTAAGGGATTCTTCCTTCAGCTAAAACATGCATGTGGAACCCAGAGTATGATCCATGGTGTGATCGGGAAACGTGTTCAAATGTGTCTCAGTTTTCGTCCCCTGGTACTCGGGTGCAACATTCCAGACGCTTTACTAACACTCTCCCCACTTGGAGAGTCAGTGCCTTTAACCTCCTGTTTGGCCAGTTTGCAATTTCTGTGGAAAATGAACAGGAATAGGGAGAACCAATGAGAGACTAGGTGGAGGTGTCTGGAAAGGCAAATTTAACTCTCATTTCCCACCAGGAAGAGGAATTAACCAAAGGCTCAGCATGCCATACCGGAACCAAACTAGGGTCTGAAGCAATCCTGCGGTGTTGCGGCCAGCTCACAAGAAAGCGAGTTGAAGAAAGGAGCTCAGGGGCACTGTAATTCACAAACCTGCAGAGTTATAAATGACAGCTATCTTCCAAAAATATATTGAAGTAAGGCTGCCAAGAGGAGTTGAAAGCGGGGCAGAATTGCAGGAAACCGATTTCAGGAGGTAGACTGGAATTGCATGTAAAGCATAGGAAAAGAGGCAGAACGTCCACAATGATGCACTTGGCCAAAAAGGGCGTATGCGTTTTTTCCTGAATATATTCAGGAAAAAACGCATACGCCCTTTTTGGCCAACCAAGCAAGCTTGCAAAGGAAATCTGCACTACAATGAAGTCTCACTGCCCCCCGGTCAAAAGGGCCATCTGAAAAAAGTGTAAAATCCAGAAAGGCAGGACAGGCCATGGAGAACTGGGAGCCTTGTTATGCTGATGGGCGGGATGTAAATTGCCAGCAGCCACTCTGGAGAAGTGTATGGTGTTTCCTAAAACATCCAAAAAACAAAGCAACAGAGCCTAGTGCATTTCCACTTATGGTCCTATAGCTTAGGGAAATTAAAATCAAAAAGACACAGCCACCCCAAAGTTTTGGCCGGCTCTGTTTACAAGAACCTCGTTTACGGTACAAGTTCAATATCACAGAAAGCGAAAAATGGATAAAGAAGTTGTGGTACTACGTACAATGCAATATCACTCAGCAATGAAATCTATGTCATCAGGCCCGTAGCAGCATAATGAGTGGATTCAGGTACGATGATTCTAAGTGAAATAAATCACACAGAAAAAGAAACATCATAAGATATCACTACTACACGGAATGTAAACTTGGCTACACAGGAACTGAATTACAAAACAGAACAGGGTCTCAAATGTAGAAAACCAACTTATGCTTGCTTAAGGGGAAAGGTGAGTTGGGGTGCTGCATAAAACCAGAGATTGAAATTAGCACAGATACCGTTCCATAAGCCAAATATGTAATAGACAAGAGCTACTCCTTGCTCAACGAAGTGCACTCAACACCCCATAATAAAGGCCAAAGAATATACCTGACTAGTAAGAATCTTAAAAGCTATGGATTTATATGTCTCCAAAAGAGAATCAATCGTGTGTACAGCGGCATAAACGCAGCAGTGATAGGATTGGTGAGGTTAGGTGAGCAAATGCAGACCCTTTGAAATCATATTGCATGGTACCCATTCCATGGGTCTCAACTCTCCAGGTTTAAGGGATTCTTCCTTCAGCTAAACATGCATGTGGAACCCAGAGTATGATCCACCGTGTGATCGGGAAACGTGTTCAAATGTGTCTCAGTTTTCGTCCCCTGGTACTCGGGTGCAACATTCCAGACGCTTTACTAACACTCTCCCCACTTGGAGAGTCAGTGCCTTTAACCTCCTGTTTGGCCGAGTTTGCAATTTCTGCGTAAGATGAACAGGAATAGGGAGAACCAATGAGAGACTAGGTGGAGGTGTCTGGAAGGGTAAATTTAACTCTCATTTCCCACCAGGAAGAAGAATTAACCAAAGGCTCAGCGTGGCATGCCAGAAGCACACTAGGGCCTGAAACAATCCTGCGGTGTTGCGGCCAGCTCACAAGAAAGTGAGTTGAAGGAAGGAACTCAGGGGCACTGTAATTCACAAACCTGCAGAGTTATAAATGACAGCTATCGTCCAAAAATATATTGAAGGAAGGCTGCCAAGAGGACTTGAAAGTGGGGCAGAATTGCAGGAAACCGATTTCAGGAGGTAGACTGGAATTGCATGTAAACCATAGGAAAAGAGGCAGAAGGTCCACAATGATGCACTTGGCCAAAAAGGGCGTATGCGTTTTTTCCTGAACATATTCAGGAAAAAACGCATACGCCCTTTTTGGCCAAACAAGCAAGCTTGCAAAGGAAATCTGCACTACAATGAAGTCTCACTGCCCCCCGGTCAAAAGGGCTATCTGAAAAAAGTGTAAAATCCAGAAAGGCAGGACAAGCCATGGAGAACTGGGAGCCTTGTTATGCTGATGGGCGGGATGTAAATTGCCAACACCCACTCTGGAGAAGTGTATGTTGTTTCCTGAAACATCCAAAAAACAAAGCAACAGAGCCTAGGACACTTCCACATATGGTCCTATAGCTTAGGGAAATTAAAATCAAAAAGACACAGCCACCCCAAAGTTTGGGCCGGCTCTGTTTACAAGAACCTCGTTTACGGTACAAGTTGAATATCACAGAAAGCGAAAAATGGATAAAGAAGTTTTGGTACTTACGTACAATGCAGTATCACTCAGCAATGAAATCTATGTCATCAGGCCCGTAGCAGCATAATGAGTGGATTCAGGTATGATGATTCTAAGTGAAATAAGTCACACAGAAAAAGAAACATCATAAGATATCACTAACACACGGAATTTAAACTTGGCTACAAAGGAACTGAATTACAAAACAGAATAGGGTCTCAAATGTAGAAAACCAACTTATGCTTCCTTAAGGGGAATGGTGAGTTGGGGTGCTGCATGAAACCAGAGATTGAAATTTGCACAGATACCGTTCCATAAGCCAAATATGTAATAGACAAGAGCTATTACTTGCTCAACGAACTGGACTCAACAGACCGTATTAAACGCCTAAGAATATACCTGACTAGTAAGAATCTTAAAACCTATGGATTTATATGTCTCCGAAAGAGAATCAAGCGTGTGTACAGCGGTATAAACGCAGCAGTGATAGGATTGGTGAGGTTAGGTGAGCAAATGCAAACTCTTTGAAGTCATATTGCATGGTACCCATTCCATGGGTCTCAACTCTCCAGGTTTAAGGTATTCTTCCTTCAGCTAAAACATGCATGTGGAACCCAGAGTATGATCCACGGTGTCATCGGGAAACGTGTTCAAATGTGTCTCAGTTTTCGTCCCCTGGTACTCGGGTGCAACATTCCAGACGCTTTACTAACACTCTCCCCACTTGGAGAGTCAGTGCCTTTAAACTCCTGTTTGGCCCAGTTTGCAATTTCTGTGGAAAATGAACAGGAATAGGGAGAACCAAGGAGAGACTAGGTGGAGGTGTCTGGACAGGCAAATTTAACTCTCATTTCCCACCAGGAAGAGGAATTAACCAAAGGCTCAACATGCCATGCCGGAACCAAACTAGGGCCTGAAGCAATCCTGTGGTGTTGCGGCCAGCTCACAAGAAAGCGAGTTGAAGAAAGGAGCTAAGGGGCACTGTAATTCACAAACCTGCAGAGTTATAAATGACAGCTATCGTCCTAAAATATATTGAAGGAAGGCTGCCAAGAGGAGTTGAAAGTGGGGTAGGATTGCAGGAAACCGATTTCAGGAGGTAGACTGGAATTGCATGTAAAGCATAGGAAAAGAGGCAGAACGTCCACAATGATGCACTTGGCCAAAAAGGGCGTATGCGTTTTTTCCTGAATATATTCAGGAAAAAACGCATACGTCCTTTTTGGCCAACCAAGCAAGCTTGCAAAGGAAATCTGCACTACAATGAAGTCTCACTGCCCCCTGGTCAAAAGGGCCATCTGAAAAAAGTGTAAAATCCAGAAAGGCAGGACAGGCCATGGAGAACTGGGAGCCTTGTTATGCTGATGGGCGGGATGTAAATTGCCAACACCCACTCTGGAGAAGTGTATGGTGTTTCCTGAAACATCTAAAAAACAAAGCAACAGAGCCTAGGGCACTTCCACATATGGTCCTATAGCTTAGGGAAATTAAAATCAAAAAGACACAGCCACCCCAAAGTTTGGGACGGCTCTGTTTACAAGAACCTCATTTACCTTACAAGTTCAATATCACAGAAAGCGAAAAATGGATAAAGAAGTTGTGGTACTTACGTACAATGCAATATCACTCAGCAATGAAATCTATGTCATCAGGCCCGTAGCAGCATAATGAGTGGATTCAGGTACGATGATTCTAAGTGAAATAAGTCACACAGAAAAAGAAATATCATAAGGTATCACTAATATACGGAATGTAAACTTGGCTACACAGGAACTGAATTACAAAACAGAACAGGGTCTCAAAAGTAGAAACCCAAGTTATGCTTGCTTAAGTGGAAAGGTGAGTTGGGGTGGTGCATAAAACCAGAGATTGAAATTAGCACAGATACCGTTCCATAAGCCAAATATGTAATACACAAGAGCTACTCCTTGCTCAACGAAGTGGACTCAACACCCCATATTAAACGCCTAAGAATATACCTGACTAGTAAGAATCTTAAAACCTATGGATTTTTTGTCTCTGAAAGAGAATCAAGCGTGTGTACAGCGGCATAAACGCAGCAGTGATAGGACTGGTGAGGTTCGGTGAGCAAATGCAGACCCTTTGAAGTCATATTGCATGGTACCCATTCCATGGGTCTCAACTCTCCAGGTTTAAGGGATTCTTCCTTCAGCGAAAACATGCATGTGGAACCCAGAGTATGATCCACCGTGTGATCGGGAAACGTGTTCAAATGTGTCTCAGTTTTCGTCCCCTGGTACTCGGGTGCAACATTCCAGACGCTTTACTAACACTCTCCCCACTTGGAGAGTCAGTGCCTTTAACCTCCTGTTTGGCCCAGTTTGCAATTTCTGTGGAAAATGAACAGGAATAGGGAGAACCAATGAGAGACTAGGTGGAGGTGTCTGGACGGGCAAATTTAACTCTCATTTCCCACCAGGAAGAGGAATTAACCAAAGGCTCAGCGTGCCATGCCGGAACCACACTAGGGCCAGAAGCAATCCTGTGGTGTTGCGGCCAGCTCACAAGAAAGCGAGTTGAAGAAAGGAGCTCAGGGGCACTGTAATTCACAAACCTGCAGAGTTATAAATGACAGCTATCTTCCAAAAATATATTGAAGGAAGGCTGCCAAGAGGAGTCGAAAGCGGGGCAGAATTGCAGGAAACCGATTTCAGGAGGTAGACTGGAATTGCATGTAAACCATAGGAAAAGAGGCAGAACGTCCACAATGATGCACTTGGCCAAAAAGGGCGTATGCGTTTTTTCCTGAATATATTCAGGAAAAAACGCATACGCCCTTTTTGGCCAACCAAGCAAGCTTGCAAAGGAAATCTGCACTACAAAGAAGTCTCACTGCTCCCCGGTCAAAAGGGCCATCTGAAAAAAGTGTAAAATCCAGAAAGGCAGGACAGGCCATGGAGAACTGGGAGCCTAGTTATGCTGATGGGCGGGATGTAAATTGCCAGCAGCCACTGTGGAGAAGTGTATGGTGTTTCCTGAAACATCCAAAAAACAAAGCAACAGAGCCTAGGGCACTTCCACTTATGGTCCTATAGCTTAGGGAAATTAAAATCAAAAAGACACAGCCACCCCAAAGTTTGGGCGGGCTCTGTTTACAAGAACCTCGTTTACGGTACAAGTTGAATATCACAGAAAGCGAAAAATGGATAAAGAAGTTGTGGTACTTACGTACAATGCAGTATCACTCAGCAATAAAATCTATGTCATCAGGCCCGTAGCAGCATAATGAGTGGATTCAGGTATGATGATTCTAAGTGAAATAAGTCACACAGAAAAAGAAACATCATAAGATATCACTAACACACGGAATTTAAACTTGGCTACAAAGGAACTGAATTACAAAACAGAATAGGGTCTCAAATGTAGAAAACCAACTTATGCTTCCTTAAGGGGAATGGTGAGTTGGGGTGCTGCATGAAACCAGAGATTGAAATTTGCACAGATACCGTTCCATAAGCCAAATATGTAATAGACAAGAGCTATTACTTGCTCAACGAAGTGGACTCAACACACCATATTAAACGCCTAAGAATATACCTGACTAGTAAGAATCTTAAAACCTATGGATTTATATGTCTCCGAAAGAGAATCAAGCGTGTGTACAGCGGTATAAACGCAGCAGTGATAGGATTGGTGAGGTTAGGTGAGCAAATGCAAACTCTTTGAAGTCATATTGCATGGTACCCATTCCATGGGTCTCAACTCTCCAGGTTTAAGGTATTCTTCCTTCAGCTAAAACATGCATGTGGAACCCAGAGTATGATCCACGGTGTCATCGGGAAACGTGTTCAAATGTGTCTCAGTTTTCGTCCCCTGGTACTCGGGTGCAACATTCCAGACGCTTTACTAACACTCTCCCCACTTGGAGAGTCAGTGCCTTTAAACTCCTGTTTGGCCCAGTTTGCAATTTCTGTGGAAAATGAACAGGAATAGGGAGAACCAAGGAGAGACTAGGTGGAGGTGTCTGGACAGGCAAATTTAACTCTCATTTCCCACCAGGAAGAGGAATTAACCAAAGGCTCAACATGCCATGCCGGAACCAAACTAGGGCCTGAAGCAATCCTGTGGTGTTGCGGCCAGCTCACAAGAAAGCGAGTTGAAGAAAGGAGCTAAGGGGCACTGTAATTCACAAACCTGCAGAGTTATAAATGACAGCTATCGTCCTAAAATATATTGAAGAAAGGCTGCCAAGAAGAGTTGAAAGTGGGGCAGGATTGCAGGAAACCGATTTCAGGAGGTAGACTGGAATTGCATGTAAAGCATAGGAAAAGAGGCAGAACGTCCACAATGATGCACTTGGCCAAAAAGGGCGTATGATTCAGGAAAAAACGCATACGTCCTTTTTGGCCAACCAAGCAAGCTTGCAAAGGAAATCTGCACTACAATGAAGTCTCACTGCCCCCTGGTCAAAAGGGCCATCTGAAAAAAGTGTAAAATCCAGAAAGGCAGGACAGGCCATGGAGAACTGGGAGCCTTGTTATGCTGATGGGCGGGATGAAAATTGCCAACACCCACTCTGGAGAAGTGTATGGTGTTTCCTGAAACATCTAAAAAACAAAGCAACAGAGCCTAGGGCACTTCCACATATGGTCCTATAGCTTAGGGAAATTAAAATCAAAAAGACACAGCCACCCCAAAGTTTGGGACGGCTCTGTTTACAAGAACCTCATTTACCTTACAAGTTCAATATCACAGAAAGCGAAAAATGGATAAAGAAGTTGTGGTACTTACGTACAATGCAATATCACTCAGCAATGAAATCTATGTCATCAGGCCCGTAGCAGCATAATGAGTGGATTCAGGTACGATGATTCTAAGTGAAATAAGTCACACAGAAAAAGAAATATCATAAGGTATCACTAATATACGGAATGTAAACTTGGCTACACAGGAACTGAATTACAAAACAGAACAGGGTCTCAAAAGTAGAAACCCAAGTTATGCTTGCTTAAGTGGAAAGGTGAGTTGGGGTGGTGCATAAAACCAGAGATTGAAATTAGCACAGATACCGTTCCATAAGCCAAATATGTAATAGACAAGAGCTACTCCTTGCTCAACGAAGTGGACTCAACACCCCATATTAAACGCCTAAGAATATACCTGACTAGTAAGAATCTTAAAACCTATGGATTTATATGTCTCTGAAAGAGAATCAAGCGTGTGTACAGCGGCATAAACGCAGCAGTGATAGGACTGGTGAGGTTCGGTGAGCAAATGCAGACCCTTTGAAGTCATATTGCATGGTACCCATTCCATGGGTCTCAACTCTCCAGGTTTAAGGGATTCTTCCTTCAGCTAAAACATGCATGTGGAACCCAGAGTATGATCCACCGTGTGATCGGGAAACGTGTTCAAATGTGTCTCAGTTTTCGTCCCCTGGTACTCGGGTGCAACATTCCAGACGCTTTACTAACACTCTCCCCACTTGGAGAGTCAGTGCCTTTAAACTCCTGTTTGGCCCAGTTTGCAATTTCTGTGGAAAATGAACAGGAATAGGGAGAACCAAGGAGAGACTAGGTGGAGGTGTCTGGACAGGCAAATTTAACTCTCATTTCCCACCAGGAAGAGGAATTAACCAAAGGCTCAGCGTGCCATGCCGGAACCACACTAGGGCCAGAAGCAATCCTGTGGTGTTGCGGCCAGCTCACAAGAAAGCGAGTTGAAGGAAGGAACTCAGGGGCACTGTAATTCACAAACCTGCAGAGTTATAAATGATAGCTATCGTCCAAAAATATATTGAAGGAAGGCTGCCAAGAGGACTTGAAAGCGGTGCAGAATTGCAGGAAACCGATTTCAGGAGGTAGACTGGAATTGCATGTAAAGCATAGGAAAAGAGGCAGAACGTCCACAATGATGCACTTGGCCAAAAAGGGCGTATGATTCAGGAAAAAACGCATACGTCCTTTTTGGCCAACCAAGCAAGCTTGCAAAGGAAATCTGCACTACAATGAAGTCTCACTGCCCCCTGGTCAAAAGGGCCATCTGAAAAAAGTGTAAAATCCAGAAAGGCAGGACAGGCCATGGAGAACTGGGAGCCTTGTTATGCTGATGGGCGGGATGAAAATTGCCAACACCCACTCTGGAGAAGTGTATGGTGTTTCCTGAAACATCTAAAAAACAAAGCAACAGAGCCTAGGGCACTTCCACATATGGTCCTATAGCTTAGGGAAATTAAAATCAAAAAGACACAGCCACCCCAAAGTTTGGGACGGCTCTGTTTACAAGAACCTCATTTACCTTACAAGTTCAATATCACAGAAAGCGAAAAATGGATAAAGAAGTTGTGGTACTTACGTACAATGCAATATCACTCAGCAATGAAATCTATGTCATCAGGCCCGTAGCAGCATAATGAGTGGATTCAGGTACGATGATTCTAAGTGAAATAAGTCACACAGAAAAAGAAATATCATAAGGTATCACTAATATACGGAATGTAAACTTGGCTACACAGGAACTGAATTACAAAACAGAACAGGGTCTCAAAAGTAGAAACCCAAGTTATGCTTGCTTAAGTGGAAAGGTGAGTTGGGGTGGTGCATAAAACCAGAGATTGAAATTAGCACAGATACCGTTCCATAAGCCAAATATGTAATAGACAAGAGCTACTCCTTGCTCAACGAAGTGGACTCAACACCCCATATTAAACGCCTAAGAATATACCTGACTAGTAAGAATCTTAAAACCTATGGATTTATATGTCTCTGAAAGAGAATCAAGCGTGTGTACAGCGGCATAAACGCAGCAGTGATAGGACTGGTGAGGTTCGGTGAGCAAATGCAGACCCTTTGAAGTCATATTGCATGGTACCCATTCCATGGGTCTCAACTCTCCAGGTTTAAGGGATTCTTCCTTCAGCTAAAACATGCATGTGGAACCCAGAGTATGATCCACCGTGTGATCGGGAAACGTGTTCAAATGTGTCTCAGTTTTCGTCCCCTGGTACTCGGGTGCAACATTCCAGACGCTTTACTAACACTCTCCCCACTTGGAGAGTCAGTGCCTTTAACCTCCTGTTTGGCCCAGTTTGCAATTTCTGTGGAAAATGAACAGGAATAGGGAGAACCAATGAGAGACTAGGTGGAGGTGTCTGGACGGGCAAATTTAACTCTCATTTCCCACCAGGAAGAGGAATTAACCAAAGGCTCAGCGTGCCATGCCGGAACCACACTAGGGCCAGAAGCAATCCTGTGGTGTTGCGGCCAGCTCACAAGAAAGCGAGTTGAAGGAAGGAACTCAGGGGCACTGTAATTCACAAACCTGCAGAGTTATAAATGATAGCTATCGTCCAAAAATATATTGAAGGAAGGCTGCCAAGAGGACTTGAAAGCGGTGCAGAATTGCAGGAAACCGATTTCAGGAGGTAGACTGGAATTGCATGTAAACCATAGGAAAAGAGGCAGAACGTCCACAATGATGCACTTGGCCAAAAAGTGCGTATGCGTTTTTTCCTGAATATATTCAGGAAAAAACGCATACGCTCTTTTTGGCCAACCAAGCAAGCTTGCAAAGGAAATCTGCACTACAATGAAGTCTCACTGCCCCCCGGTCAAAAGGGACATCTGAAAAAAGTGTAAAATCCAGAAAGGCAGGACAGGCCATGGAGAACTGGGAGCCTTGTTATGCTGATGGGCGGGATGTAAATTGCCAACAGCCACTGTGGAGAAGTGTATGGTGTTTCCTGAAACATCTAAAAAACAAAGCAACAGAGCCTAGGGCACTTCCACATATGGTCCTATAGCTTAGGGAAATTAAAATCAAAAAGACACAGCCACCCCAAAGTTTGGGCCGGCTCTGTTTACAAGAACCTCGTTTAGGGTACAAGTTCAATATCACAGAAAGCGAAAAATGGATAAAGAAGTTGTGGTACTTACGTACAATGCAATATCACTCAACAATGAAATCTATGTCATCAGGCCCGTAGCAGCATAATGAGTGGATACAGGTACGATGATTGTAAGTGAAATAAGACACACAGAAAAAGAAGCATCATAAGATATCACTAATACACGGAATGTAAACTTGGCTACAAAGGAACTGAATTACAAAACAGAACAGGGTCTCAAATGTAGAAAACCAACTTATGCTTACTTAAGGGGAAAGGTGAGTTGGGGTGCTGCATAAAACCAGAGATTGAAATTAGCACAGATACCGTTCCGTAAGCCAAATATGTAATAGACAAGAGCTACTCCTTGCTCAACGAAGTGCACTCAACACCCCATAATAAACGCCTAAGAATATACCTGACTAGTAAGAATCTTAAAACCTATGGATTTATATGTCTCCAAAAGAGAATCAATCATGTGTACAGCGGCATAAACGCAGCAGTGATAGGATTGGTGAGGTTAGGTGAGCAAATGCAGACCCTTTGAAATCATATTGCATGGTACCCATTCCATGGGTCTCAACTCTCCAGGTTTAAGGGATTCTTCCTTCAGCTAAACATGCATGTGGAACCCAGAGTATGATCCACCGTGTGATCGGGAAACGTGTTCAAATGTGTCTCAGTTTTCGTCCCCTGGTACTCGGGTGAAACATTCCAGACGCTTTACTAACACTCTCCCCACTTGGAGAGTCAGTGCCTTTAACCTCCTGTTTGGCCCAGTTTGCAATTTATTCGGAAGATGAACAGGAATAAGGAGAAACAATGGGAGACTATCTGTAGGTGTCTGGACGGGCAAATTTAACTCTCATTTTCACCAGGAAGACAAATGAACCAAAGGCTCCGCGTGCCATGCTGGAACTAGATTAGGGCCTGAGGAGATCCTGCGGTGTTGTGGCCAGCTCACAAGAAAGCGAGTTGAAGAAAGGAGCTCAGGGGCACTGTAATTCAGAAACCTGCGGAGTTATAAATGACAGCTATCATCCAAAATTATACTGAAGTAAGGCTGCGAAGAGGACTTGAATGCGGGGCAGAATTGCTGGAAACTGATTTCAGAACGTACACGGGAGTAGCTCTTAAAGCATAGGAAAAGAGACAGAACTTGGAAAATAATGCACTTGGCAAAAAAGGGCATATGTGTTTTATCCAGAGCTCTCATAACTGAGGGGAGGAGATTCCCAGCAGGCTCCAACTGCCACCTGAGGGCTCACATTGCCAAGGCAACGTGAGCATGCCAGGCAGGAGTTACCTCACAGCAGAGGTCCCACCTCACAGAAGGGTGAGAAACCCAGCCAACATCAGACTCTCACCAGAGGGCCCACATCACCAAGGGGATGGGAACCAGGCAGGAGTGTCTTCACATCAGTGGGGCCACATCATCGAAAGCTGAGGTACTCAGCACATGTGTCCTCAAACCAGAGGACCCACATCACCAAGGACCTCGGAGTGAGGCAGGCAGGAGTAGCCTCACAACACTGGGCACATAGAATAAAAAAGTGAGGAATCCAGCAGTTGGAACCTCCCAGCAGGCGGCCCAGAGCACCGAGGCTATGGGATCCAGGCCACAGTGAACTCACAGAAGAGGGCCCATGTCATGAAACTGAGCAACCCAGCCATTGGGACCTCAGAGCAGGAGGCTCACATCCCCATGGGGATGGAATTCTGGTAGGAGTGTCCTCGCACCACTGAGAACGTATCAGAAAATTTTGAGCGACCAGCAGTTAGGGCCTGACGCCAGAGGACCCTCATCACCAAGGGAAGGAGGCTCCCAGCAGGCTCCAACTGCCACCAGAGGGCTGACGTCGCCAAGGCGATGTGTGCCAACCAGGCACGAATGACCTCACAGCAGAGGGCCCACCTCAGAGAAGTGTGACGAACCCAGTCAGGATCAGACTCGCACCAGAGGGCCCACATCACCAAATGGATTGGAACCAGGCAGGAGTGTCCTCACATGAGTAGGGCCACACCATCTAAAGGTGAGGAACCCAGAACATGTGGCTTCAAACCATAGGACACCCATCACCAAGGGGCTGGGAGTGAGGCAGGCAGGAGGAGCCTCATAACAGAGGGCCCAAAAATAAGAAAGGTGAAGAATCCAGCAGTTGGAACCTCCCAGCAGGCGGCCCAGAGCACAGAGGCTAGAGGAACCAGGCCAGAGTGAACTAACACCAGACAGCCCACATCATGAAACTGTGAGCAACCCAGACATTGGGACCTCAGAGCAGAAGGCCCATATCCCCATGGTGATGGGAACATGACAGGAGTGTCCTGGCATCACTGGGCTCACATCAGAAAACGTGGGGTGCTCAGAAGTTAGGGCCTGACGCTAGAGGGCACTCATCACCGAGAGGAGGAGGCTCCCAGCAGGCTCCAGCTGCCACCAGAGGGCCAACATCACCAAGGTGATGTGTGCCAGCCTGGCAGGAGTGACCTCACAGCAGAGGGCCCACCTCACAGAAGGGTGAGGAACACAGCCAGGATCAGACTCTCACCAGAGGGCCCACATCACCAAGGGGATGGGAACCAGGCAGGAGTGTCCCCACACCAGTGAGACAACATCATCGAAAGGTGAGGATCCCAGCACATGTGTCCTCAAACCAGAGGAACCACATCACCAAGGGGTTCGGAATGAGGCTGGCAGGACTGGCCTCACAACACAGGGTCCATAGAATATAAAAGTTGAGGAATCCAGCAGTTGGAACCTCCCAGCAAGTGGCCCAGAGCACCGAGGCTATGGGATCCAGGCCGCAGTGAACTCACAGCAGAGGGCCCACATCATGAACCTGTGAGCAGCCCAGCTGTTGGGACCTCAGAACAGAAGGCCCACATCCCCATTGGGATGGGAACCTGGCAGGAGTGGCTTTGCACCACTTAGCACATATCAGAAAATGTTAGGAGCCCAGCAGTTAGGGCCTGATGCCAGGGGGCCCTCATAACTGAGGGGAGGAGACTCCCAGCAGGTTCCAACTGCCAACAGAGGGCCCACGTCTACAAGGTGGCATGCACCAGCCAGGCAGTAGTGACCTCACAGCAGAGGGCCTATCTCACAGAAGGGTGAGGAACCGAGGCAGGATGAGACTCTCACCAGAGGGCCCACAACACCAAGGGGATGGGAACCAGTCAGGACTGTCCTCCCACCAGTGGGGCCACATCATCGAAAGGTGAGGAACCCAGCACATGTGGCCTCATATCAGAGGACATACATCACAAAGGGGATGGGAGTGAGGCAGGTAGGAGTAGCCTAAAAACAGAGGGCCCAAAGAATAAAAAAAGTGAGGAATCCAGCATTTGGAACCTCCCAGCAGGCGGCCGAGAGCACAGAAGCTATGGGATGCAGGCAGGAGTTAACTAACACCAGAGAGCCCACATCATGAAACTGTGAGCAACCCAGGCATTGGGACCTCAGAGCAGAAAGCCCACATCCCCATGGGGATGGGAACCTGACAGGAGTGTCCTGGCATCACTGGGCTCACATCAGAAAACGTGGGGAGCCCAGCAGTTAGAACCTGATGCTAGAGGGCCGTCATCACCGAGGGCAGGAGGCTCCCAGCAGGTTCCATGTGCCAACAGAGGGCCCACGTCGCCAAGGTGATGTGTGCAAGTCAGGCAGGATTGACCTCACAGCAGAGGGCCTACCTCACAGAAGAGTGAGGAACCCAGCCAGGATAAGACTGTCACCAGAAGGCCCACATCACCAAGGGGATGGGAACCAGGCAGGAGTGTCCTCACACCAGTGGGGCCACATCATTGAAAGTTGCCTAACCCAGCACATGTGGCCTCAAACCAGAAGACCCACATCACGAAGGGGTTGCGAGTGAGGCAGGCAGGAGGAGCATCACAACACAGGACCCATAGAATACAAAAGTTGAGGAATCGAGCAGTTGGAACCTCCCAGCAGGCAGCCAAGACCACAGAGGCTATGGGATCCAGGCCACAGTGAACTAACACCAGAGAGCCCACATCATGAAATTGTGATCAACCCAGCCGTTGGAACCTCAGAGCAGAAGGCCCACTTCCCAATGGGGATGGGAACCTAAGAGGAGTGCTTGAGCAACACTGGGCTCACTAAGAAAAGTTGGGGAGCCCAGCAGTTAGGGCCTGATGCCAGAGGGCCCTCATCACCGAGGAGAGGAGGCTCCCAGCAGGTTCCAAGTGCCACCAGAGGGCTCATGTCCACAAGGCGAGGTGAGCAAGCCAGGCAAGAGTGACCTCACATCAGACGGCCTACCTCACAGATGGGTGAGGAACCCAGCCAGGATCAGACTCTCAACAGAGGACCCACATCACCAAGGGGATGTGAACCAGGCAGGAGTCTCCTAAGACCATTGGTCCCACATCATCGAAAGGTGAGGAACCCAGCACATGTGGCCTCAAACCAGACGACACACATCACGAAGGGGCTGGGAGTGAGGCAGGCAGGAGGATCCTCACAACAGAGGGCCCAAAAAATTAAAAAAGTGAGGAATCCAGCAGTTGGAACCTCCCAGCAGGCAGCCAAGAGCACAGAGGCTATGGGATCCAGGCTTCTGTGAACTAACACCAGAGAGCCCACATCATGAAAATGTGAACAACCCAGCCGTTGGGACCTCAGAGCAGAAGGCCCACATCCCCATGGAGATGGGATCCTAAGAGGAGTGCCAAAGCATCACTGGGCTCACTAAGAAAAGTTGGTGAGCCCAGCAGTTAGGGCCTGACGCAAGAGGGCCCTCATCACCGGGGGGAAGAGATTCCCAGCACGCTCCAACTGCCACCACACGGCTGACTTCACCAAGGCAATGTGTGCCAGCCATGCAGGGGTGACCTATCAGCAGAGGGTCTCCCTCACAGGTGGGTGAGGAACAAAGCCAGGAACAGACTCTCACCAGGGGGTCCACATAACCACGTGGATGAGAACCAAGCAGGAGTGTCCTCACACTAGTGGGGCCACATCATCGAAAGGTGAGGAACCCAGCAAAAGTGGCCACAAACCAGAGGACCCACATCACCAAGGGGTTGAGAGTGAGGTAGGTGTCTGGACGGGCATATTTAACACTCATTTCCCACCAGGAAGAGGAATTAACCAAAGGCTCAGCGTGCCCTGCCAGAAGCAGATTAGGGCCTGAAGCAGTCTTGCGGGTTTGCGGCCAGCTCACAAGAAAGCGAGTTGAAGAAAGGAGCTCAGGGGCCCTGTAATTCACAAACCTGCAGAGTTATAAATGACAGATAACGTCCAAAAATATATTGAAGTAAGGCTGCGAAGAGGACTTGAAAGCGGGGCAGAATTGCAGGAAACCGATTTCAGGAGGTAGACTGGAATTGCATTTAAAGCATAGGAAAAGAGGCAGAACATCGACAATGATGCACTTGGCAACAAAGGGCGTATGAGTTTGTTCCTGAATATATTCAGGAACAAACACATACGCCCTTTTTGGCAAACCAAGCAAGCTTGCAATGGAAATCCGAACTACTATGAAGTGTCACTTCCCCCCGGTCTAAAGGGCCATCTGAGAAAAGTGTAAAATCCAGAAAGGCAAGACAGGCCATGGGGAAAAAGGAGCCTTGTTATGCTGATGGGCGGGATGTACATTGCCAACAGCCACTCTGGAGAAGTGTATGGTGTTTCCTGATACATCTGAAAAACAAAGCAACAGAGTCTAGGGCATTTCCACTTATGGTCCTATAGCTTAGGGAAATTAAAATCAAAAAGACACAGCCACCCCAAAATTTACAACGGCTCTGTTTACAGGAGCCTCTTCTACAGTACAAGTTAAATATCCCAGAGAACAAATAATTGATAAAGAAGTTGCGGTACTTATGTACAACACAATACCACTCAGCAATGAAATCTGTGTCACCAGGCCTGTACCAGCATAATGAGTGGATTGAGGCATGATGATTCTAAGTGAAATAAGTCACACAGAAAAAGAAACATCATAAGGTATCACTAATGCACGGAATGTAAACTTGGCTACACATGAACTGAATTACAAAACAGAACAGGGTCTCAAGTTTAGAAAACCAACTTATGCTTGCTTAAGGGGAAAGGTGAGTTGGGGTGCTGCATAAAACCAGAGTTTGAAATTAGCACAGATACCGTTCCATAAGCCAAATATGTAATAGACAAGACCTACCCCTTGCTCAACGAAATGGACTCAACAATGAGGTATCACCTCACACCTGTTAGAATGGGCATCATCTGAAAATCTACAAACAACAAATGCTGGAAAGGGTGTGGAGAAAAGGAAGCCTCTTCCACTATTGTTGGGAATATAAATTGATACAGTCACTATGGAGAACAATATGGAGTTTCTTAAGAAACTAATAATAGAATTACCATATGATACAGCAATCCCAGGACTGGACATATACTCAGACAAAACCATAAATCAAAAAGAGACATTCACCGCAATGTTCATTGCATCACTATTTACAATATCGAGGTAATGGAAGCAACCTAAATGCCCACAGACAGACGAATGCATAAAGCTGTGGTACATATATAAAATGGAATATTACTAAGCCATGAAAGGAATGAAATTGGGTCATTTGTAGAGACGTCGATGGATCTAGAGACTGTCATACAGAGTGAAGTAAGTCAGAAAGAGAAAAACAAATCTTGTATATTCATGCATATATGTGGAACCTAGAAAAACTGTACAGATTAACCGTTTTGCAAGGCATAAATAGAGCAACAGATGTAGACAACAATCGTATGGACAACAAGGGGGGAAAGCTCTTGGAGGGGTGGTGGTGGGAGGAGTTGAGAGATTGGGATTGGCATGTAAACATTTATATGTATAAAATAGATAACCAATGAGAACCTGCTGTATAAAAATATAAAATAAAATTCAAAATTAAAAAGAAATAAAATTTAAAAAATAAAACAGAAAAAACAATTATTCCCTTCACATACATGTATTTATATGAATAAATTATTTCCATGCTTATATCTGTAAATACAAAAAAGAGGAATAAAATCTACCTTGAACCAAAAACGAAAAAGAGAAAAAAAAAACAGAACCCACCAGTTACTCAGAGGAAAACCGTATCAGGGCACTTGCTCCAGTTGTAAACAATTCTGAAGTTGGTCAGTGGTGGGGAATCGTCTCCCATTCAGCCAGCAGCCCCCACACAACAAGCGTCCTCATTGCAAAGCTGGGGCACCGTGCCGAGGCATCTGTGAGTAAACGTGAGCTGAGCCCCAGGCCAGTTGCTGCTGAACTGTTCCCACCCTTCCCAGGTAAAACACCTGAATATATACAAGGACTTGAAAGCCTAGAGGAAGGGCCATGGAGCCACACGAGTGACAGCATGCCAGCTGACTTGGTGCCTGCAGGCCAGCCAGGATGGTCCTGGCCCTGGGTGCTCTTCTGGAAGATTTCCATTTCCCTGCCTGAGATACCCGTCCTGTCCCTGCCCCCACTGCTTTTTTCCTTCCTCACCTCTGCCCAGGGAGAAATTCCAGCAGCAGGTATGGGTGACACATCCTCTTCTTTAGCAGGTGGCAGCCTGGCAACTGCTGCAGAAAGTCCAGCAGAGCCCCACTCACACTGGGCCACCCACAAAGCCGTGGCCTCTCACTCCCTCCCACCAGCCCAGCCCCGAGACTGCTGACAGGGCAGAGAAAATGGCGTCAGGCACAGCTGCAGGGGCTTTTGCTGCCTGGAGTGGTATTTATATTGATCTCAACCCAGGCACACCTGGGGAGGGCCGGCCGGCATGGTAAGGCTGCCCAGGTAGCCAATCATCACCCCTCAGGGGCTCACAGTTGCAGAAAATGGAACTTGCTGAACGGGCCAGGTCCAAGGAACAGGTGTGGGCTCCTGAGAGTCAGGATAGACAAGGGGCTGCAGCTTTGGCTTGTTTTCTAATCATTTTATCTGGCCCATGAGTGGGAGACAACTTCAAGAAAACCCTCTCCTAATGAGACGAACCCAGGAGTCAGGGAGAGGAGGGGTGGGTGGTGGTTGGAGACAGAGGCCTGGTGCCCTGGGTGCAGTGGAAGTCTCTGGAAGACCAGGTGGAGGGAGGCCACACAGAGTGATGCCCAGGGTCACAGACCTGTCGGAGCTGCTGTTTGTTAGTTCAAGTCCTGCTCTGAGGTGCTCTGTGTCAGCTCTGAGCGACAGGTGAGCTGGGGGTGCTCTTCAATGAGGGCTATGTGCACGGTTCCTGTGTGCCCAGCCCTGCCACGGTACCTGCAAGGGTAGCTCTGTATCCTGGGAGGGGCCTGACCATGAGAGCCCCGTGGGCTGGGTTGGGGGTGGGGTACCTGCCCAGGAGAGCTTCATATCCTGGGATTGGCCTGACCACGAGAGCCCCATGGGCTGCTGGGGACCTGGTAAAGGATGTCAGGACAGTCAGTGAAGCCACCGAGGATATACCTCCAGTTACTCCTGATTCCTACACCCTGCTGGTCATTCTACCAACCACCAGGACATGGTATTCTGTATTAGTCTTCAATGATGCCTTCTTTTGTATTCCATTAGTCCCAGAGTCACAAGAAATTTTGGCTTGTGAGTGGCAGGACTCAACATACAACTAAAACAATACTTCCGGGCCGTCTTGCCCCAAGGGTTCAAAAATTCCCACACCATCTTTGGGGAAAGCTTAGCTAACGACCGAAAAGTTCTACCTCTGGAAAAGGAAACCCTCCTTCAATATGCAGACGACATTCTGATCGCCAGCCCTACTAAGGAGGCCTCTGAACTACCAAGCCAATAAAGGATAGAAGTTGTCCAAGAAAAAGCTCAAATATCACAGACTGCGGTGACCTGCCTGGGCTTCATTCTCACACAAGGTCAGAGAAGCCCATCCCAGGAAAGGGAAGAAACCATTTGCAGCCTTACCCCTTTCTAAAACTAGAAGACAGCTTAGGGGTTCCTGGGGAGGCCAGGGTTTGCTGCTTCTGGATCCCTAACTACAGTCTACTAGCTGGGCCTCTATATGAAACACTGAAAGGAAAAGATGATGATCCTTTGGAACAGAATCCAGAAGTGGCCTTTCAAGAATGGAAAGAGCAGTCAATTCAGACCCTTGCCCTGGAACTCCCTAATTGAGCTAAACCCTTTGACCTTTCCATTCCCGGTGAAAGGTGAATCGCCATTGGAGAATTAGTGCAAAAACTGGGACCACTTGAAATGGAACAACGCAAGAATGCCATCCAGGTAGGATAAACTACAGTCACCAAGGGGCTTGGCCCACTGCCACATCTGGCCAAGATACTGGCGGTATCTAAAAACCTGGAAATCAGCAGCCCAAAAGGCCACCTCCCTCCTAAGGGAAAAGGACCCCACGTGGTGATCCTAATCACCAACCATGCCCTGAAGTTGCAGGGTTCGCTCCGTGGGCACACCGACCTCGAGTGAGGAGGCCCTCCAACTCCAACATCCAGAGAGATAACCGGGGGCAACAGGGCACCATGACGACTCATGTGAACATCACTTGACCTGGAGTTTCTCTCATAAAACAACAATAGTGTGTCCCGAAGGAGTAGACTACTGCTTGCAGGACTTCCTGCACCCGGAGGGGAGCTAATAATCTTGGCGGGGGAACCGTATATCACACTGTCACCATAGAAAAGCCTACAGACACCGTGATGATGGTGGCCAATAAGACCGGCTGGACTCCTGTTTACTTCAAAAGGCTGTTGACTCAGTGGCCATCATGGTCCTCGATCACCACTGACCCTGGACTGTCTGGGAGTTGAGCGGGCAGGGCTCTGACACCTGGTGCTGTTTTTACGTTAATTCAGGGGCCTAATTGAAGAAAGAGCAGACTACTGGTCAGAGCATCTAGGCTGGCAGAAACGGTCAGCCTAAGGTGGCCGAACAAATGTGGGGCGGGGTGAAACCGGCCCCCACAGCGTCTCTGCACATCTCTTTCCTGGACCCTTAAAGGTCATTAGAATCTATAACACTTCCAATGCTGGTGCTCAGGCGGACGAGCAGGGAGGCAGGGGTCCTGGGGCCAATCAACGTCACCTGGAGGCTGCTGGGGAGAAGTTCTGACCCTCGTCCCCTGGTATGAGGGCTCCCAACTCAGCACTCAGCAGTTACAGAAGAAGGGTCTGCACCCTCAGCACTCCAAGAATGAGGAACGGGACAAAAGGCAGAGGAGGGGTTTGTCCCCAGCAAAGCCCATTAAAAATCCCTGGGAGATAAAAATAGAATGTGGGCAATAAAGTCAAGTCTGACCTTTTTTATCCTTTGTGCTTTGTCTAATTTCACGTGCTCCTAGGGTCCCGCATGCAGAGGTTCCACACCCGGCACTTCAGACCAGATTTCCTGGTGCAGAATGGCTGGGTCGACACCTCAGCTCCTGGGGCCCAGTGCAGACTCCGAGATATAGAGCCTGAGCTGCAGCCAACCCGGCCCTTGAGAGCTCCACCCCCTCCCTCTCACTGACTCTGACAGGATCTCTACACAGCAGCCCAGCCCACAGCCCACGGGGTAGTGCATGCTCTCACCTCTCCATTCTCTGATGAAAATATAAAGTTTCCTTTGCTTGGGAACAAAACTCAGTCTCGATCTGTTGGCCCCAATGACACTGGGCAGGGGGACCCTTGTTGGGGTCCACTCTGGAGGATCAGTAACAGAAATTGAGACTATTGTAACTTCAATGAACAGATGTGTGAGCCAAACTGTAGTTAACATAGAACAGTTTATAAGGCTCGGGTAAAATAAGATGTTTCTAACACTTCCATTTGATATTTCCATCACTTTATTATAAGCAAGTTCAGTGAAAAGGTTTGTCTTATTTGTCAGGTCAATATTAGAGAAATGAAGTGATTTCTTTCCAAGGATGTACATCTAATAATCTTGGTTAAAGCTTCAATCTTGTTTTAAATGCTTTTCCATTGAAAATGATACCTCTCTTTCAGCTCCCCCATTTCTGAGAAGTATAAAATCTTATAATTTATTATTACCAAAGGGGAAAGGTGGGAGGAGGGATAAATTAACAGTTTGGAATTAACACATACACACTGCTATGTATAAAATAGATCATCAACAAGGAACTACTGTATAGCACAGGGAACTACACTCAATATTGTGCAATAACCTATAAGGGGAAATAATCGGAAAAAGAACAGATATTTTTATTGACATCATCTATCAATGACAGTTAAAGTGTAACCTAAGGGAAGCCGGTGGTGAGTGCTTCTGACCCTGAAGACTTCAGTCATCTAAAGTTTGGACTCTGCCTACTTCCCAAGGCCCTTAATGAACATATGTGTAGCCGTAGCTTAAAAAACTCCCCAGTTTGGGTTTCGGGGAGACACTGATTTTGAAAAAGCCCTGGTGTTCTCCTTACATGAATGGGACTCTTCCTACTGCTAAAACATGTCTGTCACATCCAGAGGATGGTATACCGTCTGATCGGGAAGAGTTTGGAAAAGGCATCTCATCTCCTCATCTCCTGGTGCTCGGGTTCACCCCTCCAGCGTCTTTACTAACAGTCTCCCCACTTGGAGATGTCAACACTGTCAACATCCTGTTGTGTACAGTTTGGAATTTGTCCAGAGGATGAAGCGGAAGGATGAGGAACAATGAGAGACAAGTCCTAGGTGTTCAGACAGGCACATGTCACTCTAATTTCCAATCAGGAAGATGAATTGACCAAAGGCTAGGGTTGCCCATGGAAACAGTATAGGGCTTGAGGAAATCCCACTGCTTTGTGGCCAGTTCCCATAAACACAAGTTGAACAATGGAACTCAGGGGCAGTAAAATTCACGAAACTGCAGAGTTGAAAATATCTATCACTGAAAAATGTCTTGAGGAAAGTCAAAGAAAAGGATTGGCAAGCAACGGAGAATGGCAGGAAAGGGATTTGAGGAGGTAGAAAGGACTCGCCATTAAGCACAAGAAAAGGGGCTGAACATTTCCGACATTGCAGTTGGCCAAAAAGGCTGTATGCGTTTTTTTCTGTATATATTCAAGAAAAGGGCATACACTTTTTTAGCCAACCAAACAGGTGGGCACTGGAAATCAATACTACAAAAGATATCACTTCGCATCAGTCAGAAGAGCCATCCTCATAAAGTGTAAACGCCAGAAATGCAGGACAGGGCAAGGAGAAGAGGGAGCCCTGTGAGGCTTATAGTGGAAATGTATATTGCCAACGGCCATTCTGGAGAAGTGTATTGTGTTTACTAAAGCATCTAAAAAATGAGCTACAGAGCATAGGGCACTTGCACTCATGGGCGTATATCTTGGGAAAAACAAAAATCGAGAGGACACAGGCACCCCAATGTTTACTGCCTCTCTGTTTAAAAGATCCTCGACTAGGATATAACTTAAATGTCTCTGGAGGGAAAAAATGGATAGAGATGTGGTACTTATGTAGAGTGGAATATTACTCAGCCTGGAAATCAATGAAATATGGCCAGTTGTAACAACTCCGGAGGAGTTACGTATGATCATTCTAAGTGACATAATTCAAAAAGAAAAAGACACATATCATAAGATATCACTTAAAGGTGGAATCCAAAATGGCTACACATGAAATAAATTACAAAACAAAAACATAGTCAAATATGTAGAAAACACGCGTAAGGCTGCTAAACGGGAAAGGTGGGGAGGGGTGAGGCATCATCCAGGAGGTTGAGATTAGCAAAGATACCATTCCAAATACCAAACTGATAATCAACAAGGCCTACACGGTAGCTAAAAGAACTGCACTCAGCACACTCAAGTCACCGGAAAAGAATATCTATGACTGGTAAGAATCTGAAAAAGAATTTATTGATGTCTCTCTGTACGTGAATCAAGTGGATGTACAGCAGCAAGAAACAGAGCTTTGAAAATCAGCTGTAACCAATATAGTAATAAATTGAAAAAAATAAACGACAGAGAGACAGAGAAAACCTCTTACAACTTTTCCTCAGGGACGGTGATGCAACATGGATTGAACACATCTAGACCCACAGCAGGATGAGACATAAGGCTGGAAACTGTTCGCGCTAAGAGAAATGTGAGGTTGGGTGAGGAAATGCACACCCTTTAAAGTAATACTACCTGGTACCCATTCAATGGGTCCCAAATCTGCAGGTTCAAGGAATCTTCCTACAGCTAAAACATGCATGGAAAACCCAGAGGACTGTACACCATGTGATCGGGAGATGTGTCTAAAATGCACCTCATTTATCCTCTCCTGGTGCTCCTGTTCATCATTCCAGCCACGTTACTTAGAATCTCCCCACTTAGAGAATCAGCACATTTAAACTTCTGTTTCACACATTTTGCAAATTGTGAGGAGGATGAACGGGAACAGGGGGAAACAATGAGAGAATAGTTGTAGGGGTTTGGACGGGCACATGTCACTCTAATTTCCCATTAAGAATAAGAATTAAAAAAAGGCTCAGCCCGCCTCGCCGGAGCCAAAATAGGGCCTGAAGCAATCCTGCGGTTTTGAGGCCAGCTCACAAAAGAGCAACTTAAAAAATGGAGCTCAGGGTCACTGCAATTCACAAACCTGCAGAGTTATAAATGAAAACTAACGTCCAAAAATATGTTGAGGTAAGGCAAAGAAGAGGATCTGAATGCAAGACAGAATTGCAAGAAACAGATTTCAAGAGATAGATTGGACTCGCCTTTAAAGCACATGAAAAGCGGCAGAATTTCGACAATGATGCAGTTGGCCCAAAAGGGAGTATGCGTTTTTTCCTGAATATATCCAGGAAAAAACGCATACGCACTTTATGGGCAACCAAGCAAGCAAGCAATGCAAATGTGCACAACAAAGAAGTCTCATTTCCCACCGGTCAAAAGGGCCATCCGAAAAAATTGTAAAAACCAGAAATGCAGGACAGGCCATGGAGAACAGGGAGCCTTTATACGCTGATGGACAGTGTGTGAACTGCCGAGAGCCACTCTGGAGAAGTGTATGGTGGTTCCTAAATCATCTAAAAAACAGAGCGACAGAGCATAGGGCACTTCCAATCACGGGAGTATATCTAGGGAAGTCTAAAAATCAACAAGACACAAGCACACCACAGTTTAGGGCTACTCTGTTTACAAGAACCTCAACTTCAGTACACCTTAAATATCCCAGGAAAGAGAACAATGGATAAAGAAAATGTGGTACTTATGTACAATGGAATATCTCTTCACCATGAAATCAATGTAATAAGGCTAGTAGAAGGATAAAGAGTGGATTGAGGTCCGATAATACTACTTGAAATAAGTCAAACAGAAAAAGAAACATATCATAAGATATCACTTATAGAGGGAGGATAAATATGGCTGCACAAAAAATTAATTACAAAACAGAACAGTGTCTCACATTTAGAAAACACACTTATGTCAGCTTAAGGGGAAAGGAGAGGTGGGGTGATGCATAAAACCAGAGTTTGAAATTAGCACAGATACCGTTCAATAAACCAAATAGGTATCAGACAAGATCTACACCTCGCTCAATGAACTGGCCTCAACACACCCTATACACCGCAGAGAAATATATCTGAGTAATAAGAATCTTAAAACCCATGTATTGATATATCTCCATAAGGGAATCAAGTGTGCGCAGAGCGGCACAAACACAGCAGTGAAAATGAGCTAAACCCCATTATAGAAATAAATTTTAAAACCAAAACGCAGAAACAATGAAAGAGAGAAAAATTCTTACAAAATTCGCTCAGGGGCTGTGATGCAACCTGGAATGACCACATATAAACCCACAGCTGGATAAGACATAAGGCTGGACACTTGGGGCTGAAAGGATTGGAGAGCTTTGGTGAGCAACTGCCGAAAGTTTAATGCAATACTTCATGCTACTTATTCCAAGGGTCCCAACACTCCAAGTTGAAGGGAATCTTCCTACAGCTAAACCATGCATGGGAAATCCAGCGGATGGTATACCATATGATTGGGAAAGGTTTCTAAAATGCACCTCATTTTCCTCTCCTGGGGCTCCGGATCAACATTCCAGCCACTTTACTAACAACATCTCCACATGGAGAGTCAATGCCTTTAAGTTCCGGTATCGCACAGTCTGCAGTTAGTGCGGAGGATGAATGGGAATAGGGGGAACCAGTGAGAAAATAGCTGTAGCGGTTTCAATGGGCACATGTCACTCTAATTTCACATCAGGAGGAAGAATTAACCAAAGGCAGAGCAAGGCGTCCCAGAAGAAGAATAGGTCCTGAAGAAATCCTGTGGATATGAGGCAAGATCACAAAAATAAGAGCTGAAAAATGGAGCTAAGGGCCACTGCAATTCAAAAACCTGCAGCGTTATAAAGGCCAACTATTTTCCAAAAGTATATTGGGGTAAGGCTATGAAGAGGCACTGAGAGCAAGGCAGAACTGCAGGAAACCGATTTCAGGAGGTAGACAGGAATTGCACTGAAAACATATGAAAACACTCAGAACGTCGACAATGATGCACTTGGCCAAAAAGGGCGTATGCGTTTTTTCCTGAATATATTCAGGAAAAAACGCATACGCCCTTTTTGGCCAACCAAGCAAGCTTGCAAAGGAAATCTGCACTCCAATGAAGTCTCACTGCCCCCCGGTCAAAAGGGCCATCCGAAAAAAGTGTAAAATCCAGAAAGGCAGGACAGGCCATGGAGAACTGGGAGCCTTGTTATGCTGATGGGTGGGATGTAAATTGCCAGCAGCCACTCTGGAGAAGTGTATGGTGTTTCCTGAAACATCGAAAAAACAAAGCAACAGAGCCTAGGGCACTTCCACTTATGGTCCTATAGCTTAGGGAAATTAAAATCAAAAAGACACAGCCACCCCAAAGTTTGGGCCGGCTCTGTTTACAAGAACCTCGTTTACTGTACAAGTTCAATATCACAGAAAGCGAAAAATGGATAAAGAAGTTGGGGTACTTACGTACAATGCAATATCACTCAGCAATGAAATCTATGTCATCAGGCCCGTAGCAGCATAATGAGTGGATTCAGGTACGATGATTCTAAGTGAAATAAGTCACACAGAAAAAGAAACATCATAAGGTATCACTAATACACGGAATGTAAACTTGGCTACACAGGAACTGAATTACAAAACAGAACAGGGTGTCAAATGTAGAAAACCAACTTATGCTTGCTTAAGGGGAAAGGTGAGTTGGGGTGCTGCATAAAACCAGAGATTGAAATTAGCACAGATACCATTCCGTAAGCCAAATATGTAATAGACAAGAGCTACTCCTTGCTCAACGAAGTGGACTCAACACCCCATATTAAACGCCTAAGAATATACCTGACTAGTAAGAATCTTAAAACCTATGGATTTATATGTCTCCGAAAGAGAATCAAGCGTGTGTACAGTGGCATAAACGCAGCAGTGATAGGATTGGTGAGGTTCGGTGAGCAAATGCAGACCCTTTGAAGTCATATTGCATGGTACCCATTCCATGGGTCTCAACTCTCCAGGTTTAAGGGATTCTTCCTTCAGCTAAAACATGCATGTGGAACCCAGAGTATGATCCACCGTGTGATCGGGAAACGTGTTCAAATGTGTCTCAGTTTTCGTCCCCTGGTACTCGGGTGCAACATTCCAGACGCTTTACTAACACTCTCCCCACTTGGAGAGTCAGTGCCTTTAACCTCCTGTTTGGCCCAGTTTGCAATTTATTCGGAAGATGAACAGGAATAAGGAGAAACAATGGGAGACTATCTGTAGGTGTCTGGACGGGCAAATTTAACTCTCATTTTCACCAGGAAGACAAATGAACCAAAGGCTCCGCGTGCCATGCTGGAACTAGATTAGGGCCTGAGGAGATCCTGCGGTGTTGCGGCCAGCTCACAAGAAAGCGAGTTGAAGAAAGGAGCTCAGGGGCACTGTAATTCAGAAACCTGCGGAGTTATAAATGACAGCTATCATCCAAAATTATACTGAAGTAAGGCTGCGAAGAGGACTTGAATGCGGGGCAGAATTGCTGGAAACTGATTTCAGAACGTACACGGGAGTAGCTCTTAAAGCATAGGAAAAGAGACAGAACTTGGAAAATAATGCACTTGGCAAAAAAGGGCATATGTGTTTTATCCAGAGCTCTCATAACTGAGGGGAGGAGATTCCCAGCAGGCTCCAACTGCCACCTGAGGGCTCACATTGCCAAGGCAACGTGAGCATGCCAGGCAGGAGTTACCTCACAGCAGAGGTCCCACCTCACAGAAGGGTGAGAAACCCAGCCAACATCAGACTCTCACCAGAGGGCCCACATCACCAAGGGGATGGGAACCAGGCAGGAGTGTCTTCACATCAGTGGGGCCACATCATCGAAAGCTGAGGTACTCAGCACATGTGTCCTCAAACCAGAGGACCCACATCACCAAGGACCTCGGAGTGAGGCAGGCAGGAGTAGCCTCACAACACTGGGCACATAGAATAAAAAAGTGAGGAATCCAGCAGTTGGAACCTCCCAGCAGGCGGCCCAGAGCACCGAGGCTATGGGATCCAGGCCACAGTGAACTCACAGAAGAGGGCCCATGTCATGAAACTGAGCAACCCAGCCATTGGGACCTCAGAGCAGGAGGCCCACATCCCCATGGGGATGGAATTCTGGTAGGAGTGTCCTCGCACCACTGAGAACGTATCAGAAAATTTTGAGCGACCAGCAGTTAGGGCCTGACGCCAGAGGACCCTCATCACCAAGGGAAGGAGGCTCCCAGCAGGCTCCAACTGCCACCAGAGGGCTGACGTCGCCAAGGCGATGTGTGCCAACCAGGCACGAATGACCTCACAGCAGAGGGCCCACCTCAGAGAAGTGTGACGAACCCAGTCAGGATCAGACTCGCACCAGAGGGCCCACATCACCAAATGGATTGGAACCAGGCAGGAGTGTCCTCACATGAGTAGGGCCACATCATCTAAAGGTGAGGAACCCAGAACATGTGGCTTCAAACCATAGGACACCCATCACCAAGGGGCTGGGAGTGAGGCAGGCAGGAGGAGCCTCATAACAGAGGGCCCAAAAATAAGAAAGGTGAGGAATCCAGCAGTTGGAACCTCCCAGCAGGCGGCCCAGAGCACAGAGGCTAGAGGAACCAGGCCAGAGTGAACTAACACCAGACAGCCCACATCATGAAACTGTGAGCAACCCAGACATTGGGACCTCAGAGCAGAAGGCCCACATCCCCATGGTGATGGGAACATGACAGGAGTGTCCTGGCATCACTGGGCTCACATCAGAAAACGTGGGGTGCTCAGAAGTTAGGGCCTGACGCTAGAGGGCACTCATCACCGAGAGGAGGAGGCTCCCAGCAGGCTCCAGCTGCCACCAGAGGGCCAACATCACCAAGGTGATGTGTGCCAGCCTGGCAGGAGTGACCTCACAGCAGAGGGCCCACCTCACAGAAGGGTGAGGAACACAGCCAGGATCAGACTCTCACCAGAGGGCCCACATCACCAAGGGGATGGGAACCAGGCAGGAGTGTCCCCACACCAGTGAGACAACATCATCGAAAGGTGAGGATCCCAGCACATGTGTCCTCAAACCAGAGGAACCACATCACCAAGGGGTTCGGAATGAGGCTGGCAGGACTGGCCTCACAACACAGGGTCCATAGAATATAAAAGTTGAGGAATCCAGCAGTTGGAACCTCCCAGCAAGTGGCCCAGAGCACCGAGGCTATGGGATCCAGGCCGCAGTGAACTCACAGCAGAGGGCCCACATCATGAACCTGTGAGCAGCCCAGCTGTTGGGACCTCAGAACAGAAGGCCCACATCCCCATTGGGATGGGAACCTGGCAGGAGTGGCTTTGCACCACTTAGCACATATCAGAAAATGTTAGGAGCCCAGCAGTTAGGGCCTGATGCCAGGGGGCCCTCATAACTGAGGGGAGGAGACTCCCAGCAGGTTCCAACTGCCAACAGAGGGCCCACGTCTACAAGGTGGCATGCACCAGCCAGGCAGTAGTGACCTCACAGCAGAGGGCCTATCTCACAGAAGGGTGAGGAACCGAGGCAGGATGAGACTCTCACCAGAGGGCCCACAACACCAAGGGGATGGGAACCAGTCAGGACTGTCCTCCCACCAGTGGGGCCACATCATCGAAAGGTGAGGAACCCAGCACATGTGGCCTCATATCAGAGGACATACATCACAAAGGGGATGGGAGTGAGGCAGGTAGGAGTAGCCTAAAAACAGAGGGCCCAAAGAATAAAAAAAGTGAGGAATCCAGCATTTGGAACCTCCCAGCAGGCGGCCGAGAGCACAGAAGCTATGGGATGCAGGCAGGAGTTAACTAACACCAGAGAGCCCACATCATGAAACTGTGAGCAACCCAGGCATTGGGACCTCAGAGCAGAAAGCCCACATCCCCATGGGGATGGGAACCTGACAGGAGTGTCCTGGCATCACTGGGCTCACATCAGAAAACGTGGGGAGCCCAGCAGTTAGAACCTGATGCTAGAGGGCCGTCATCACCGAGGGCAGGAGGCTCCCAGCAGGTTCCATGTGCCAACAGAGGGCCCACGTCGCCAAGGTGATGTGTGCAAGTCAGGCAGGATTGACCTCACAGCAGAGGGCCTACCTCACAGAAGAGTGAGGAACCCAGCCAGGATAAGACTGTCACCAGAAGGCCCACATCACCAAGGGGATGGGAACCAGGCAGGAGTGTCCTCACACCAGTGGGGCCACATCATTGAAAGTTGCCTAACCCAGCACATGTGGCCTCAAACCAGAAGACCCACATCACGAAGGGGTTGCGAGTGAGGCAGGCAGGAGGAGCATCACAACACAGGACCCATAGAATACAAAAGTTGAGGAATCGAGCAGTTGGAACCTCCCAGCAGGCAGCCAAGACCACAGAGGCTATGGGATCCAGGCCACAGTGAACTAACACCAGAGAGCCCACATCATGAAATTGTGATCAACCCAGCCGTTGGAACCTCAGAGCAGAAGGCCCACATCCCCATGGGGATGGGAACCTAAGAGGAGTGCTTGAGCAACACTGGGCTCACTAAGAAAAGTTGGGGAGCCCAGCAGTTAGGGCCTGACGTCAGGGGGCCCTCATCACAGAGCTGAGGAGGCTCCCAGCAGGGTCCAATTGCCACCAGAGGGCTCATGTCAACAAGACGAGGTGAGCAAGCCAGGCAAGAGTTACCTGATAGTAGAGGGCCCACCTCACAGATGGGTGAGGAACCCAGCCAGGATCAGACTCTCACCAGAGGGCCCACATCACAAAGGGGATGGGACCCAGTCAGGATTATCCTCACACCAGTGGGGCCTCATCATCTTAAGGTGAGGAACCCAGCACATGTGTCCTCAAACCAGAGGACCCACATCACCAAGGGCCTTGGAGTGAGGCAGGCAGGAGTAGCCTCACAACACAGGGTACATAATATAAAAAACGTGAGGATTCCAGCATTTAGACCTTCCAGCAGGCGGCCCAGAACACCGAGGCTATGGGATCCAGGCCACAGTGAACTCACAGCAGAGGGCCCACATCACAAAACTGTGAGCAACCCAGGAGTTGAGATCTCAGCGCAGAAGGACCACATCCCCATGGGAATGGGAACCTGGCTGGAGTGTCCTCGCACCACTGGGCGCACATCAGAAAATGTGGGGAGCCCACCATTTAGGGCCTGACGCCAGAGGGCCGTCATCACCGAGAGGAGGAGGCGCCCTGCACGCTCCAACTGCCACCAGAGGGCTCACGTCTCCAAGGTGACGTGTGCCAGCCAGGCAGGAGTGACCTCACAGCAGAGGGCCTACCTCACAGAACGTTGAGGAACCCAGCCAGGATTAGACTCTCGCCAGAGGGCCCACCTCACCAAGGGGATGGGAACCAGGCAGGAGTGTCCTCACACGAGTGGGGTCACATCATCGAAAGGTGAGGAACGCAGCACATGTGGCCTCAAGCCATAGGACAGTCATCACCAAGGGGCTGGCAGTGAGGCAGGCAGGAGGAGCCTCACAACAGAGGGCACATAGAATAAAAAAGTTGAGGAATCCAGCAGTTGGAACCTCCCAGCAGGCGGCTCAGAGCACCGATGATAAGGGATCCTTGCCGGAGTGAACTCACAGCAGAGGGCCCACATCTTGGTACTGTGAGCAAGCCAGCCGTTTTGACCTCAGAGCAGAAGGCCCATATCGCCATGGGGATGGGAACCTGGCAAGAGTCTCCTCACTCACTTGGCGCACATCAGAAAATGTGGGGAGCCCAGCAGTTATGGCCTAAGGCAAGGGGGCCCTCATCACCGAGGGGAGGAGGATCCCAGCACACTCCAACTGCCACCAGAGGGCCCACGTCGCCAAGGTGACGTGTGCCAGACAGGCATGATTGACCTCACAGCAGAGGGCCCACCTCACAGAAGGGTGAGGAACCCAGCCAGGATCAGACTCTCACCTGAGGGCCCACATCAGCAAGGGGATGGGAACCAGTCAGGACTGTCTTCCCTCCAGTGGGGTCACATCATCGAAAGGTGCGGAACCCAGCACATGTGGCCTCAAATCAGAGGACACATATCACAAAGGGAATGGGAGTGAGGCAGGCAGGAGTAGCCTAAAAACAGAGGGCCCAAAGAATAAGAAAGGTGAGGAATCCAGCAGTTGGAACCTCCCAGCAGGCGGCCCAGAGCACAGAAGCTATGGGATGCAGGCAGGAGTGAACTAACAGCAGAGAGCCCACATCATGAAACTGTGAGCAACCCAGGCTTTGGGACCTCAGAGCAGAAGGCCCACACCCCAATGGGGATGTGAACCTGGCTGGAGTGTCCTCGCACCACTGGGCGCACATCACAAAATGTGGGGAGCCCAGCAGTTAGGGCCTGATGCCAGAGGGCCCTCATCACCGAGGAGAGGAGGCTCCCAGCAGGCTCCAAGTGCCACCAGAGGGCTCATGTCCACAAGGCGAGGTGAGCAAGCCAGGCAAGAGTGACCTCACATCAGACGGCCTACCTCACAGATGGGTGAGGAACCCAGCCAGGATCAGACTCTCAACAGAGGGCCCACATCACCAAGGGGATGTGAACCAGGCAGGAGTCTCCTAAGACCATTGGTCCCACATCATCGAAAGGTGAGGAACCCAGCACATGTGGCCTCAAACCAGACGACACACATCACGAAGGGGCTGGGAGTGAGGCAGGCAGGAGGATCCTCACAACAGAGGGCCCAAAAAATTAAAAAAGTGAGGAATCCAGCAGTTGGAACCTCCCAGCAGGCAGCCAAGAGCACAGAGGCTATGGGATCCAGGCTTCTGTGAACTAACACCAGAGAGCCCACATCATGAAAATGTGAACAACCCAGCCGTTGGGACCTCAGAGCAGAAGGCCCACATCCCCATGGAGATGGGATCCTAAGAGGAGTGCCAAAGCATCACTGGGCTCACTAAGAAAAGTTGGTGAGCCCAGCAGTTAGGGCCTGACGCAAGAGGGCCCTCATCACCGGGGGGAAGAGATTCCCAGCACGCTCCAACTGCCACCACACGGCTGACTTCACCAAGGCAATGTGTGCCAGCCATGCAGGAGTGACCTATCAGCAGAGGGTCTCCCTCACAGGTGGGTGAGGAACAAAGCCAGGAACAGACTCTCACCAGGGGGTCCACATAACCACGTGGATGAGAACCAAGCAGGAGTGTCCTCACACTAGTGGGGCCACATCATCGAAAGGTGAGGAACCCAGCAAAAGTGGCCACAAACCAGAGGACCCACATCACCAAGGGGTTGAGAGTGAGGTAGGTGTCTGGACGGGCATATTTAACACTCATTTCCCACCAGGAAGAGGAATTAACCAAAGGCTCAGCGTGCCCTGCCAGAAGCAGATTAGGGCCTGAAGCAGTCTTGCGGGTTTGCGGCCAGCTCACAAGAAAGCGAGTTGAAGAAAGGAGCTCAGGGGCCCTGTAATTCACAAACCTGCAGAGTTATAAATGACAGATAACGTCCAAAAATATATTGAAGTAAGGCTGCGAAGAGGACTTGAAAGCGGGGCAGAATTGCAGGAAACCGATTTCAGGAGGTAGACTGGAATTGCATTTAAAGCATAGGAAAAGAGGCAGAACATCGACAATGATGCACTTGGCAACAAAGGGCGTATGAGTTTGTTCCTGAATATATTCAGGAACAAACACATACGCCCTTTTTGGCAAACCAAGCAAGCTTGCAATGGAAATCCGAACTACTATGAAGTGTCACTTCCCCCCGGTCTAAAGGGCCATCTGAGAAAAGTGTAAAATCCAGAAAGGCAAGACAGGCCATGGGGAAAAAGGAGCCTTGTTATGCTGATGGGCGGGATGTACATTGCCAACAGCCACTCTGGAGAAGTGTATGGTGTTTCCTGATACATCTGAAAAACAAAGCAACAGAGTCTAGGGCATTTCCACTTATGGTCCTATAGCTTAGGGAAATTAAAATCAAAAAGACACAGCCACCCCAAAATTTACAACGGCTCTGTTTACAGGAGCCTCTTCTACAGTACAAGTTAAATATCCCAGAGAACAAATAATTGATAAAGAAGTTGCGGTACTTATGTACAACACAATACCACTCAGCAATGAAATCTGTGTCACCAGGCCTGTACCAGCATAATGAGTGGATTGAGGCATGATGATTCTAAGTGAAATAAGTCACACAGAAAAAGAAACATCATAAGGTATCACTAATGCACGGAATGTAAACTTGGCTACACATGAACTGAATTACAAAACAGAACAGGGTCTCAAGTTTAGAAAACCAACTTATGCTTGCTTAAGGGGAAAGGTGAGTTGGGGTGCTGCATAAAACCAGAGTTTGAAATTAGCACAGATACCGTTCCATAAGCCAAATATGTAATAGACAAGACCTACCCCTTGCTCAACGAAATGGACTCAACAATGAGGTATCACCTCACACCTGTTAGAATGGGCATCATCTGAAAATCTACAAACAACAAATGCTGGAAAGGGTGTGGAGAAAAGGAAGCCTCTTCCACTATTGTTGGGAATATAAATTGATACAGTCACTATGGAGAACAATATGGAGTTTCTTAAGAAACTAATAATAGAATTACCATATGATACAGCAATCCCAGGACTGGACATATACTCAGACAAAACCATAAATCAAAAAGAGACATTCACCGCAATGTTCATTGCATCACTATTTACAATATCGAGGTAATGGAAGCAACCTAAATGCCCACAGACAGACGAATGCATAAAGCTGTGGTACATATATAAAATGGAATATTACTAAGCCATGAAAGGAATGAAATTGGGTCATTTGTAGAGACGTCGATGGATCTAGAGACTGTCATACAGAGTGAAGTAAGTCAGAAAGAGAAAAACAAATCTTGTATATTCATGCATATATGTGGAACCTAGAAAAACTGTACAGATTAACCGTTTTGCAAGGCATAAATAGAGCAACAGATGTAGACAACAATCGTATGGACAACAAGGGGGGAAAGCTCTTGGAGGGGTGGTGGTGGGAGGAGTTGAGAGATTGGGATTGGCATGTAAACATTTATATGTATAAAATAGATAACCAATGAGAACCTGCTGTATAAAAATATAAAATAAAATTCAAAATTAAAAAGAAATAAAATTTAAAAAATAAAACAGAAAAAACAATTATTCCCTTCACATACATGTATTTATATGAATAAATTATTTCCATGCTTATATCTGTAAATACAAAAAAGAGGAATAAAATCTACCTTGAACCAAAAACGAAAAAGAGAAAAAAAAAACAGAACCCACCAGTTACTCAGAGGAAAACCGTATCAGGGCACTTGCTCCAGTTGTAAACAATTCTGAAGTTGGCCAGTGGTGGGGAATCGTCTCCCATTCAGCCAGCAGCCCCCACACAACAAGCGTCCTCATTGCAAAGCTGGGGCACCGTGCCGAGGCATCTGTGAGTAAACGTGAGCTGAGCCCCAGGCCAGTTGCTGCTGAACTGTTCCCACCCTTCCCAGGTAAAACACCTGAATATATACAAGGACTTGAAAGCCTAGAGGAAGGGCCATGGAGCCACACGAGTGACAGCATGCCAGCTGACTTGGTGCCTGCAGGCCAGCCAGGATGGTCCTGGCCCTGGGTGCTCTTCTGGAAGATTTCCATTTCCCTGCCTGAGATACCCGTCCTGTCCCTGCCCCCACTGCTTTTTTCCTTCCTCACCTCTGCCCAGGGAGAAATTCCAGCAGCAGGTATGGGTGACACATCCTCTTCTTTAGCAGGTGGCAGCCTGGCAACTGCTGCAGAAAGTCCAGCAGAGCCCCACTCACACTGGGCCACCCACAAAGCCGTGGCCTCTCACTCCCTCCCACCAGCCCAGCCCCGAGACTGCTGACAGGGCAGAGAAAATGGCGTCAGGCACAGCTGCAGGGGCTTTTGCTGCCTGGAGTGGTATTTATATTGATCTCAACCCAGGCACACCTGGGGAGGGCTGGCCGGCATGGTAAGGCTGCCCAGGTAGCCAATCATCACCCCTCAGGGGCTCACAGTTGCAGAAAATGGAACTTGCTGAACGGGCCAGGTCCAAGGAACAGGTGTGGGCTCCTGAGAGTCAGGATAGACAAGGGGCTGCAGCTTTGGCTTGTTTTCTAATCATTTTATCTGGCCCATGAGTGGGAGACAACTTCAAGAAAACCCTCTCCTAATGAGACGAACCCAGGAGTCAGGGAGAGGAGGGGTGGGTGGTGGTTGGAGACAGAGGCCTGGTGCCCTGGGTGCAGTGGAAGTCTCTGGAAGACCAGGTGGAGGGAGGCCACACAGAGTGACGCCCAGGGTCACAGACCTGTCGGAGCTGCTGTTTGTTAGTTCAAGTCCTGCTCTGAGGTGCTCTGTGTCAGCTCTGAGCGACAGGTGAGCTGGGGGTGCTCTTCAATGAGGGCTATGTGCACGGTTCCTGTGTGCCCAGCCCTGCCACGGTACCTGCAAGGGTAGCTCTGTATCCTGGGAGGGGCCTGACCATGAGAGCCCCGTGGGCTGGGTTGGGGGTGGGGTACCTGCCCAGGAGAGCTCCATATCCTGGGATTGGCCTGACCACGAGAGCCCCATGGGCTGCTGGGGACCTGGTAAAGGATGTCAGGACAGTCAGTGAAGCCACCGAGGATATACCTCCAGTTGCTCCTGATTCCTACACCCTGCTGGTCATTCTACCAACCACCAGGACATTGTATTCTGTATTAGTCTTCAATGATGCCTTCTTTTGTATTCCATTTGTCCCAGAGTCACAAGAAATTTTGGCTTGTGAGTGGCAGGACTCAACATACAACTAAAACAATACTTCCGGGCCGTCTTGCCCCAAGGGTTCAAAAATTCCCACACCATCTTTGGGGAAAGCTTAGCTAACGACCGAAAAGTTCTACCTCTGGAAAAGGAAACCCTCCTTCAATATGCAGACGACATTCTGATCGCCAGCCCTACTAAGGAGGCCTCTGAACTACCAAGCCAATAAAGGATAGAAGTTGTCCAAGAAAAAGCTCAAATATCACAGACTGCGGTGACCTGCCTGGGCTTCATTCTCACACAAGGTCAGAGAAGCCCATCCCAGGAAAGGGAAGAAACCATTTGCAGCCTTACCCCTTTCTAAAACTAGAAGACAGCTTAGGGGTTCCTGGGGAGGCCAGGGTTTGCTGCTTCTGGATCCCTAACTACAGTCTACTAGCTGGGCCTCTATATGAAACACTGAAAGGAAAAGATGATGATCCTTTTGAACAGAATCCAGAAGTGGCCTTTCAAGAATGGAAAGAGCAGTCAATTCAGACCCTTGCCCTGGAACTCCCTAATTGAGCTAAACCCTTTGACCTTTCCATTCCCGGTGAAAGGTGAATCGCCATTGGAGAATTAGTGCAAAAACTGGGACCACTTGAAATGGAACAACGCAAGAATGCCATCCAGGTAGGATAAACTACAGTCACCAAGGGGCTTGGCCCACTGCCACATCTGGCCAAGATACTGGCGGTATCTAAAAACCTGGAAATCAGCAGCCCAAAAGGCCACCTCCCTCCTAAGGGAAAAGGACCCCACGTGGTGATCCTAATCACCAACCATGCCCTGAAGTTGCAGGGTTCGCTCCGTGGGCACACCGACCTCGAGTGAGGAGGCCCTCCAACTCCAACATCCAGAGAGATAACCGGGGGCAACAGGGCACCATGACGACTCATGTGAACATCACTTGACCTGGAGTTTCTCTCATAAAACAACAATAGTGTGTCCCGAAGGAGTAGACTACTGCTTGCAGGACTTCCTGCACCCGGAGGGGAGCTAATAATCTTGGCGGGGGAACCGTATATCACACTGTCACCATAGAAAAGCCTACAGACACCGTGATGATGGTGGCCAATAAGACCGGCTGGACTCCTGTTTACTGTTGACTGTTGGCTGTTGACTCAGTGGCCATCATGGTCCTCGATCACCACTGACCCTGGACTGTCTGGGAGTTGAGCGGGCAGGGCTCTGACACCTGGTGCTGTTTTTACGTTAATTCAGGGGCCTAATTGAAGAAAGAGCAGACTACTGGTCAGAGCATCTAGGCTGGCAGAAACGGTCAGCCTAAGGTGGCCGAACAAATGTGGGGCGGGGTGAAACCGGCCCCCACAGCGTCTCTGCACATCTCTTTCCTGGACCCTTAAAGGTCATTAGAATCTATAACACTTCCAATGCTGGTGCTCAGGCGGACGAGCAGGGAGGCAGGGGTCCTGGGGCCAATCAACGTCACCTGGAGGCTGCTGGGTAGAAGTTCTGACCCTCGTCCCCTGGTATGAGGGCTCCCAACTCAGCACTCAGCAGTTACAGAAGAAGGGTCTGCACCCTCAGCACTCCAAGAATGAGGAACGGGACAAAAGGCAGAGGAGGGGTTTGTCCCCAGCAAAGCCCATTAAAAATCCCTGGGAGATAAAAATAGAATGTGGGCAATAAAGTCAAGTCTGACCTTTTTTATCCTTTGTGCTTTGTCTAATTTCACGTGCTCCTAGGGTCCCGCATGCAGAGGTTCCACACCCGGCACTTCAGACCAGATTTCCTGGTGCAGAATGGCTGGGTCGACACCTCAGCTCCTGGGGCCCAGTGCAGACTCCGAGATATAGAGCCTGAGCTGCAGCCAACCCGGCCCTTGAGAGCTCCACCCCCTCCCTCTCACTGACTCTGACAGGATCTCTACACAGCAGCCCAGCCCACAGCCCACGGGGTAGTGCATGCTCTCACCTCTCCATTCTCTGATGAAAATATAAAGTTTCCTTTGCTTGGGAACCAAACTCAGTCTCGATCTGTTGGCCCCAATGACACTGGGCAGGGGGACCCTTGTTGGGGTCCACTCTGGAGGATCAGTAACAGAAATTGAGACTATTGTAACTTCAATGAACAGATGTGTGAGCCAAACTGTAGTTAACATAGAACAGTTTATAAGGCTCGGGTAAAATAAGATGTTTCTAACACTTCCATTTGATATTTCCATCACTTTATTATAAGCAAGTTCAGTGAAAAGGTTTGTCTTATTTGTCAGGTCAATATTAGAGAAATGAAGTGATTTCTTTCCAAGGATGTACATCTAATAATCTTGGTTAAAGCTTCAATCTTGTTTTAAATGCTTTTCCATTGAAAATGATACCTCTCTTTCAGCTCCCCCATTTCTGAGAAGTATAAAATCTTATAATTTATTATTACCAAAGGGGAAAGGTGGGAGGAGGGATAAATTAACAGTTTGGAATTAACACATACACACTGCTATGTATAAAATAGATCATCAACAAGGAACTACTGTATAGCACAGGGAACTACACTCAATATTGTGCAATAACCTATAAGGGGAAATAATCGGAAAAAGAACAGATATTTTTATTGACATCATCTATCAATGACAGTTAAAGTGTAACCTAAGGGAAGCCGGTGGTGAGTGCTTCTGACCCTGAAGACTTCAGTCATCTAAAGTTTGGACTCTGCCTACTTCCCAAGGCCCTTAATGAACATATGTGTAGCCGTAGCTTAAAAAACTCCCCAGTTTGGGTTTCGGGGAGACACTGATTTTGAAAAAGCCCTGGTGTTCTCCTTACATGAATGGGACTCTTCCTACTGCTAAAACATGTCTGTCACATCCAGAGGATGGTATACCGTCTGATCGGGAAGAGTTTGGAAAAGGCATCTCATCTCCTCATCTCCTGGTGCTCGGGTTCACCCCTCCAGCGTCTTTACTAACAGTCTCCCCACTTGGAGATGTCAACACTGTCAACATCCTGTTGCGTACAGTTTGGAATTTGTCCAGAGGATGAAGCGGAAGGATGAGGAACAATGAGAGACAAGTCCTAGGTGTTCAGACAGGCACATGTCACTCTAATTTCCAATCAGGAAGATGAATTGACCAAAGGCTAGGGTTGCCCATGGAAACAGTATAGGGCTTGAGGAAATCCCACTGCTTTGTGGCCAGTTCCCATAAACACAAGTTGAACAATGGAACTCAGGGGCAGTAAAATTCACGAAACTGCAGAGTTGAAAATATCTATCACTGAAAAATGTCTTGAGGAAAGTCAAAGAAAAGGATTGGCAAGCAACGGAGAATGGCAGGAAAGGGATTTGAGGAGGTAGAAAGGACTCGCCATTAAGCACAAGAAAAGGGGCTGAACATTTCCGACATTGCAGTTGGCCAAAAAGGCTGTATGCGTTTTTTTCTGTATATATTCAAGAAAAGGGCATACACTTTTTTAGCCAACCAAACAGGTGGGCACTGGAAATCAATACTACAAAAGATATCACTTCGCATCAGTCAGAAGAGCCATCCTCATAAAGTGTAAACGCCAGAAATGCAGGACAGGGCAAGGAGAAGAGGGAGCCCTGTGAGGCTTATAGTGGAAATGTATATTGCCAACGGCCATTCTGGAGAAGTGTATTGTGTTTACTAAAGCATCTAAAAAATGAGCTACAGAGCATAGGGCACTTGCACTCATGGGCGTATATCTTGGGAAAAACAAAAATCGAGAGGACACAGGCACCCCAATGTTTACTGCCTCTCTGTTTAAAAGATCCTCGACTAGGATATAACTTAAATGTCTCTGGAGGGAAAAAATGGATAGAGATGTGGTACTTATGTAGAGTGGAATATTACTCAGCCTGGAAATCAATGAAATATGGCCAGTTGTAACAACTCCGGAGGAGTTACGTATGATCATTCTAAGTGACATAATTCAAAAAGAAAAAGACACATATCATAAGATATCACTTAAAGGTGGAATCCAAAATGGCTACACATGAAATAAATTACAAAACAAAAACATAGTCAAATATGTAGAAAACACGCGTAAGGCTGCTAAACGGGAAAGGTGGGGAGGGGTGAGGCATCATCCAGGAGGTTGAGATTAGCAAAGATACCATTCCAAATACCAAACTGATAATCAACAAGGCCTACACGGTAGCTAAAAGAACTGCACTCAGCACACTCAAGTCACCGGAAAAGAATATCTATGACTGGTAAGAATCTGAAAAAGAATTTATTGATGTCTCTCTGTACGTGAATCAAGTGGATGTACAGCAGCAAGAAACAGAGCTTTGAAAATCAGCTGTAACCAATATAGTAATAAATTGAAAAAAATAAACGACAGAGAGACAGAGAAAACCTCTTACAACTTTTCCTCAGGGACGGTGATGCAACATGGATTGAACACATCTAGACCCACAGCAGGATGAGACATAAGGCTGGAAACTGTTCGCGCTAAGAGAAATGTGAGGTTGGGTGAGGAAATGCACACCCTTTAAAGTAATACTACCTGGTACCCATTCAATGGGTCCCAAATCTGCAGGTTCAAGGAATCTTCCTACAGCTAAAACATGCATGGAAAACCCAGAGGACTGTACACCATGTGATCGGGAGATGTGTCTAAAATGCACCTCATTTATCCTCTCCTGGTGCTCCTGTTCATCATTCCAGCCACGTTACTTAGAATCTCCCCACTTAGAGAATCAGCACATTTAAACTTCTGTTTCACACATTTTGCAAATTGTGAGGAGGATGAACGGGAACAGGGGGAAACAATGAGAGAATAGTTGTAGGGGTTTGGACGGGCACATGTCACTCTAATTTCCCATTAAGAATAAGAATTAAAAAAAGGCTCAGCCCGCCTCGCCGGAGCCAAAATAGGGCCTGAAGCAATCCTGCGGTTTTGAGGCCAGCTCACAAAAGAGCAACTTAAAAAATGGAGCTCAGGGTCACTGCAATTCACAAACCTGCAGAGTTATAAATGAAAACTAACGTCCAAAAATATGTTGAGGTAAGGCAAAGAAGAGGATCTGAATGCAAGACAGAATTGCAAGAAACAGATTTCAAGAGATAGATTGGACTCGCCTTTAAAGCACATGAAAAGCGGCAGAATTTCGACAATGATGCAGTTGGCCCAAAAGGGAGTATGCGTTTTTTCCTGAATATATCCAGGAAAAAACGCATACGCACTTTATGGGCAACCAAGCAAGCAAGCAATGCAAATGTGCACAACAAAGAAGTCTCATTTCCCACCGGTCAAAAGGGCCATCCGAAAAAATTGTAAAAACCAGAAATGCAGGACAGGCCATGGAGAACAGGGAGCCTTTATACGCTGATGGACAGTGTGTGAACTGCCGAGAGCCACTCTGGAGAAGTGTATGGTGGTTCCTAAATCATCTAAAAAACAGAGCGACAGAGCATAGGGCACTTCCAATCACGGGAGTATATCTAGGGAAGTCTAAAAATCAACAAGACACAAGCACACCACAGTTTAGGGCTACTCTGTTTACAAGAACCTCAACTTCAGTACACCTTAAATATCCCAGGAAAGAGAACAATGGATAAAGAAAATGTGGTACTTATGTACAATGGAATATCTCTTCACCATGAAATCAATGTAATAAGGCTAGTAGAAGGATAAAGAGTGGATTGAGGTCCGATAATACTACTTGAAATAAGTCAAACAGAAAAAGAAACATATCATAAGATATCACTTATAGAGGGAGGATAAATATGGCTGCACAAAAAATGAATTACAAAACAGAACAGTGTCTCACATTTAGAAAACACACTTATGTCAGCTTAAGGGGAAAGGAGAGGTGGGGTGATGCATAAAACCAGAGTTTGAAATTAGCACAGATACCGTTCAATAAACCAAATAGGTATCAGACAAGATCTACACCTCGCTCAATGAACTGGCCTCAACACACCCTATACACCGCAGAGAAATATATCTGAGTAATAAGAATCTTAAAACCCATGTATTGATATATCTCCATAAGGGAATCAAGTGTGCGCAGAGCGGCACAAACACAGCAGTGAAAATGAGCTAAACCCCATTATAGAAATAAATTTTAAAACCAAAACGCAGAAACAATGAAAGAGAGAAAAATTCTTACAAAATTCGCTCAGGGGCTGTGATGCAACCTGGAATGACCACATATAAACCCACAGCTGGATAAGACATAAGGCTGGACACTTGGGGCTGAAAGGATTGGAGAGCTTTGGTGAGCAACTGCCGAAAGTTTAATGCAATACTTCATGCTACTTATTCCAAGGGTCCCAACACTCCAAGTTGAAGGGAATCTTCCTACAGCTAAACCATGCATGGGAAATCCAGCGGATGGTATACCATATGATCGGGAAAGGTTTCTAAAATGCACCTCATTTTCCTCTCCTGGGGCTCCGGATCAACATTCCAGCCACTTTACTAACAACATCTCCACATGGAGAGTCAATGCCTTTAAGTTCCGGTATCGCACAGTCTGCAGTTAGTGCGGAGGATGAATGGGAATAGGGGGAACCAGTGAGAAAATAGCTGTAGCGGTTTCAATGGGCACATGTCACTCTAATTTCACATCAGGAGGAAGAATTAACCAAAGGCAGAGCAAGGCGTCCCAGAAGAAGAATAGGTCCTGAAGAAATCCTGTGGATATGAGGCAAGATCACAAAAATAAGAGCTGAAAAATGGAGCTAAGGGCCACTGCAATTCAAAAACCTGCAGCGTTATAAAGGCCAACTATTTTCCAAAAGTATATTGAGGTAAGGCTATGAAGAGGCACTGAGAGCAAGGCAGAACTGCAGGAAACCGATTTCAGGAGGTAGACAGGAATTGCACTGAAAACATATGAAAACACTCAGAACGTCGACAATGATGCACTTGGCCAAAAAGGGCGTATGCGTTTTTTCCTGAATATATTCAGGAAAAAACGCATACGCCCTTTTTGGCCAACCAAGCAAGCTTGCAAAGGAAATCTGCACTACAATGAAGTCTCACTGCCCCTCGGTCAAAAGGGCCATCTGAAAAAAGTGTAAAATCCAGAAAGGCAGGACAGGCCATGGAGAACTGGGAGCCTTGTTATGCTGATGGGTGGGATGTAAATTGCCAGCAGCCACTCTGGAGAAGTGTATGGTGTTTCCTGAAACATCGAAAAAACAAAGCAACAGAGCCTAGGGCACTTCCACTTATGGTCCTATAGCTTAGGGAAATTAAAATCAAAAAGACACAGCCACCCCAAAGTTTGGGACGGCTCTGTTTACAAGAACCTCGTTTACTGTACAAGTTCAATATCACAGAAAGCGAAAAATGGATAAAGAAGTTGTGGTACTTACGTACAATGCAATATCACTCAGCAATGAAATCTATGTCATCAGGCCCGTAGCAGCATAATGAGTGGATTCAGGTACGATGATTCTAAGTGAAATAAGTCACACAGAAAAAGAAACATCATAAGGTATCACTAATACACGGAATGTAAACTTGGCTACACAGGAACTGAATTACAAAACAGAACAGGGTCTCAAATGTAGAAAACCAACTTATGCTTGCTTAAGGGGAAAGGTGAGTTGGGGTGCTGCATAAAACCAGAGATTGAAATTAGCACAGATACCATTCCGTAAGCCAAATATGTAATAGACAAGAGCTACTCCTTGCTCAACGAAGTGGACTCAACACCCCATATTAAACGCCTAAGAATATACCTGACTAGTAAGAATCTTAAAACCTATGGATTTATATGTCTCTGAAAGAGAATCAAGCGTGTGTACAGTGGCATAAACGCAGCAGTGATAGGATTGGTGAGGTTCGGTGAGCAAATGCAGACCCTTTGAAGTCATATTGCATGGTACCCATTCCATGGGTCTCAACTCTCCAGGTTTAAGGGATTCTTCCTTCAGCTAAAACATGCATGTGGAACCCAGAGTATGATCCACCGTGTGATCGGGAAACGTGTTCAAATGTGTCTCAGTTTTCGTCCCCTGGTACTCGGGTGCAACATTCCAGACGCTTTACTAACACTCTCCCCACTTGGAGAGTCAGTGCCTTTAACCTCCTGTTTGGCCCAGTTTGCAATTTATTCGGAAGATGAACAGGAATAAGGAGAAACAATGGGAGACTATCTGTAGGTGTCTGGACGGGCAAATTTAACTCTCATTTTCACCAGGAAGACAAATGAACCAAAGGCTCTGCGTGCCATGCTGGAACTAGATTAGGGCCTGAGGAAATCCTGCGGTGTTGCGGACAGCTCACAAGAAAGCGAGTTGAAGAAAGGAGCTCAGGGGCACTGTAATTCAGAAACCTGCGGAGTTATAAATGACAGCTATCATCCAAAATTATACTGAAGTAAGGCTGCGAAGAGGACTTGAATGCGGGGCAGAATTGCTGGAAACTGATTTCAGAACGTACACGGGAGTAGCTCTTAAAGCATAGGAAAAGAGACAGAACTTGGAAAATAATGCACTTGGCAAAAAAGGGCATATGTGTTTTATCCAGAGCTCTCATAACTGAGGGGAGGAGATTCCCAGCAGGCTCCAACTGCCACCTGAGGGCTCACATTGCCAAGGCAACGTGAGCATGCCAGGCAGGAGTTACCTCACAGCAGAGGTCCCACCTCACAGAAGGGTGAGAAACCCAGCCAACATCAGACTCTCACCAGAGGGCCCACATCACCAAGGGGATGGGAACCAGGCAGGAGTGTCTTCACATCAGTGGGGCCACATCATCGAAAGCTGAGGTACTCAGCACATGTGTCCTCAAACCAGAGGACCCACATCACCAAGGACCTCGGAGTGAGGCAGGCAGGAGTAGCCTCACAACACTGGGCACATAGAATAAAAAAGTGAGGAATCCAGCAGTTGGAACCTCCCAGCAGGCGGCCCAGAGCACCGAGGCTATGGGATCCAGGCCACAGTGAACTCACAGAAGAGGGCCCATGTCATGAAACTGAGCAACCCAGCCATTGGGACCTCAGAGCAGGAGGCCCACATCCCCATGGGGATGGAATTCTGGTAGGAGTGTCCTCGCACCACTGAGAACGTATCAGAAAATTTTGAGCGACCAGCAGTTAGGGCCTGACGCCAGAGGACCCTCATCACCAAGGGAAGGAGGCTCCCAGCAGGCTCCAACTGCCACCAGAGGGCTGACGTCGCCAAGGCGATGTGTGCCAACCAGGCACGAATGACCTCACAGCAGAGGGCCCACCTCAGAGAAGTGTGACGAACCCAGTCAGGATCAGACTCGCACCAGAGGGCCCACATCACCAAATGGATTGGAACCAGGCAGGAGTGTCCTCACATGAGTAGGGCCACATCATCTAAAGGTGAGGAACCCAGAACATGTGGCTTCAAACCATAGGACACCCATCACCAAGGGGCTGGGAGTGAGGCAGGCAGGAGGAGCCTCATAACAGAGGGCCCAAAAATAAGAAAGGTGAGGAATCCAGCAGTTGGAACCTCCCAGCAGGCGGCCCAGAGCACAGAGGCTAGAGGAACCAGGCCAGAGTGAACTAACACCAGACAGCCCACATCATGAAACTGTGAGCAACCCAGACATTGGGACCTCAGAGCAGAAGGCCCAAATCCCCATGGTGATGGGAACATGACAGGAGTGTCCTGGCATCACTGGGCTCACATCAGAAAACGTGGGGTGCTCAGAAGTTAGGGCCTGACGCTAGAGGGCACTCATCACCGAGAGGAGGCGGCTCCCAGCAGGCTCCAGCTGCCACCAGAGGGCCAACATCACCAAGGTGATGTGTGCCAGCCTGGCAGGAGTGACCTCACAGCAGAGGGCCCACCTCACAGAAGGGTGAGGAACACAGCCAGGATCAGACTCTCACCAGAGGGCCCACATCACCAAGGGGATGGGAACCAGGCAGGAGTGTCCCCACACCAGTGAGACAACATCATCGAAAGGTGAGGATCCCAGCACATGTGTCCTCAAACCAGAGGAACCACATCACCAAGGGGTTCGGAATGAGGCTGGCAGGACTGGCCTCACAACACAGGGTCCATAGAATATAAAAGTTGAGGAATCCAGCAGTTGGAACCTCCCAGCAAGTGGCCCAGAGCACCGAGGCTATGGGATCCAGGCCGCAGTGAACTCACAGCAGAGGGCCCACATCATGAACCTGTGAGCAGCCCAGCTGTTGGGACCTCAGAACAGAAGGCCCACATCCCCATTGGGATGGGAACCTGGCAGGAGTGGCTTTGCACCACTTAGCACATATCAGAAAATGTTAGGAGCCCAGCAGTTAGGGCCTGATGCCAGGGGTCCCTGATAACCTAGGGGAGAGACTCCCAGCAGGTTCCAACTGCCAACAGAGGGCCCACGTCTACAAGGTGGCATGCACCAGCCAGGCAGTAGTGACCTCACAGCAGAGGGCCTATCTCACAGAAGGGTGAGGAACCGAGGCAGGATGAGACTCTCACCAGAGGGCCCACAACACCAAGGGGATGGGAACCAGTCAGGACTGTCCTCCCACCAGTGGGGCCACATCATCGAAAGGTGAGGAACCCAGCACATGTGGCCTCATATCAGAGGACATACATCACAAAGGGGATGGGAGTGAGGCAGGTAGGAGTAGCCTAAAAACAGAGGGCCCAAAGAATAAAAAAAGTGAGGAATCCAGCATTTGGAACCTCCCAGCAGGCGGCCGAGAGCACAGAAGCTATGGGATGCAGGCAGGAGTTAACTAACACCAGAGAGCCCACATCATGAAACTGTGAGCAACCCAGGCATTGGGACCTCAGAGCAGAAAGCCCACATCCCCATGGGGATGGGAACCTGACAGGAGTGTCCTGGCATCACTGGGCTCACATCAGAAAACGTGGGGAGCCCAGCAGTTAGAACCTGATGCTAGAGGGCCGTCAGCACCGAGGGCAGGAGGCTCCCAGCAGGCTCCAAGTGCCACCAGAGGGCTCATGTCCACAAGGCGAGGTGAGCAAGCCAGGCAAGAGTGACCTCACATCAGACGGCCTACCTCACAGATGGGTGAGGAACCCAGCCAGGATCAGACTCTCAACAGAGGGCCCACATCACCAAGGGGATGTGAACCAGGCAGGAGTCTCCTAAGACCATTGGTCCCACATCATCGAAAGGTGAGGAACCCAGCACATGTGGCCTCAAACCAGACGACACACATCACGAAGGGGCTGGGAGTGAGGCAGGCAGGAGGATCCTCACAACAGAGGGCCCAAAAAATTAAAAAAGTGAGGAATCCAGCAGTTGGAACCTCCCAGCAGGCAGCCAAGAGCACAGAGGCTATGGGATCCAGGCTTCTGTGAACTAACACCAGAGAGCCCACATCATGAAAATGTGAACAACCCAGCCGTTGGGACCTCAGAGCAGAAGGCCCACATCCCCATGGAGATGGGATCCTAAGAGGAGTGCCAAAGCATCACTGGGCTCACTAAGAAAAGTTGGTGAGCCCAGCAGTTAGGGCCTGACGCAAGAGGGCCCTCATCACCGGGGGGAAGAGATTCCCAGCACGCTCCAACTGCCACCACACGGCTGACTTCACCAAGGCAATGTGTGCCAGCCATGCAGGAGTGACCTATCAGCAGAGGGTCTCCCTCACAGGTGGGTGAGGAACAAAGCCAGGAACAGACTCTCACCAGGGGGTCCACATAACCACGTGGATGAGAACCAAGCAGGAGTGTCCTCACACTAGTGGGGCCACATCATCGAAAGGTGAGGAACCCAGCAAAAGTGGCCACAAACCAGAGGACCCACATCACCAAGGGGTTGAGAGTGAGGTAGGTGTCTGGACGGGCATATTTAACACTCATTTCCCACCAGGAAGAGGAATTAACCAAAGGCTCAGCGTGCCCTGCCAGAAGCAGATTAGGGCCTGAAGCAGTCTTGCGGGTTTGCGGCCAGCTCACAAGAAAGCGAGTTGAAGAAAGGAGCTCAGGGGCCCTGTAATTCACAAACCTGCAGAGTTATAAATGACAGATAACGTCCAAAAATATATTGAAGTAAGGCTGCGAAGAGGACTTGAAAGCGGGGCAGAATTGCAGGAAACCGATTTCAGGAGGTAGACTGGAATTGCATTTAAAGCATAGGAAAAGAGGCAGAACATCGACAATGATGCACTTGGCAACAAAGGGCGTATGAGTTTGTTCCTGAATATATTCAGGAACAAACACATACGCCCTTTTTGGCAAACCAAGCAAGCTTGCAATGGAAATCCGAACTACTATGAAGTGTCACTTCCCCCCGGTCTAAAGGGCCATCTGAGAAAAGTGTAAAATCCAGAAAGGCAAGACAGGCCATGGGGAAAAAGGAGCCTTGTTATGCTGATGGGCGGGATGTACATTGCCAACAGCCACTCTGGAGAAGTGTATGGTGTTTCCTGATACATCTGAAAAACAAAGCAACAGAGTCTAGGGCATTTCCACTTATGGTCCTATAGCTTAGGGAAATTAAAATCAAAAAGACACAGCCACCCCAAAATTTACAACGGCTCTGTTTACAGGAGCCTCTTCTACAGTACAAGTTAAATATCCCAGAGAACAAATAATTGATAAAGAAGTTGCGGTACTTACGTACAACAGAATACCACTCAGCAATGAAATCTGTGTCACCAGGCCTGTACCAGCATAATGAGTGGATTGAGGCATGATGATTCTAAGTGAAATAAGTCACACAGAAAAAGAAACGTCATAAGGTATCACTAATGCACGGAATGTAAACTTGGCTACACATGAACTGAATTACAAAACAGAACAGGGTCTCAAGTTTAGAAAACCAACTTATGCTTGCTTAAGGGGAAAGGTGAGTTGGGGTGCTGCATAAAACCAGAGTTTGAAATTAGCACAGATACCGTTCCATAAGCCAAATATGTAATAGACAAGACCTACCCCTTGCTCAACGAAATGGACTCAACAATGAGGTATCACCTCACACCTGTTAGAATGGGCATCATCTGAAAATCTACAAACAACAAATGCTGGAAAGGGTGTGGAGAAAAGGAAGCCTCTTCCACTATTGTTGGGAATATAAATTGATACAGTCACTATGGAGAACAATATGGAGTTTCTTAAGAAACTAATAATAGAATTACCATATGATACAGCAATCCCAGGACTGGACATATACTCAGACAAAACCATAAATCAAAAAGAGACATTCACCGCAATGTTCATTGCATCACTATTTACAATATCGAGGTAATGGAAGCAACCTAAATGCCCACAGACAGACGAATGCATAAAGCTGTGGTACATATATAAAATGGAATATTACTAAGCCATGAAAGGAATGAAATTGGGTCATTTGTAGAGACGTCGATGGATCTAGAGACTGTCATACAGAGTGAAGTAAGTCAGAAAGAGAAAAACAAATCTTGTATATTCATGCATATATGTGGAACCTAGAAAAACTGTACAGATTAACCGTTTTGCAAGGCATAAATAGAGCAACAGATGTAGACAACAATCGTATGGACAACAAGGGGGGAAAGCTCTTGGAGGGGTGGTGGTGGGAGGAGTTGAGAGATTGGGATTGGCATGTAAACATTTATATGTATAAAATAGATAACCAATGAGAACCTGCTGTATAAAAATATAAAATAAAATTCAAAATTAAAAAGAAATAAAATTTAAAAAATAAAACAGAAAAAACAATTATTCCCTTCACATACATGTATTTATATGAATAAATTATTTCCATGCTTATATCTGTAAATACAAAAAAGAGGAATAAAATCTACCTTGAACCAAAAACGAAAAAGAGAAAAAAAAAAACAGAACCCACCAGTTACTCAGAGGAAAACCGTATCAGGGCACTTGCTCCAGTTGTAAACAATTCTGAAGTTGGCCAGTGGTGGGGAATCGTCTCCCATTCAGCCAGCAGCCCCCACACAACAAGCGTCCTCATTGCAAAGCTGGGGCACCGTGCCGAGGCATCTGTGAGTAAACGTGAGCTGAGCCCCAGGCCAGTTGCTGCTGAACTGTTCCCACCCTTCCCAGGTAAAACACCTGAATATATACAAGGACTTGAAAGCCTAGAGGAAGGGCCATGGAGCCACACGAGTGACAGCATGCCAGCTGACTTGGTGCCTGCAGGCCAGCCAGGATGGTCCTGGCCCTGGGTGCTCTTCTGGAAGATTTCCATTTCCCTGCCTGAGATACCCGTCCTGTCCCTGCCCCCACTGCTTTTTTCCTTCCTCACCTCTGCCCAGGGAGAAATTCCAGCAGCAGGTATGGGTGACACATCCTCTTCTTTAGCAGGTGGCAGCCTGGCAACTGCTGCAGAAAGTCCAGCAGAGCCCCACTCACACTGGGCCACCCACAAAGCCGTGGCCTCTCACTCCCTCCCACCAGCCCAGCCCCGAGACTGCTGACAGGGCAGAGAAAATGGCGTCAGGCACAGCTGCAGGGGCTTTTGCTGCCTGGAGTGGTATTTATATTGATCTCAACCCAGGCACACCTGGGGAGGGCTGGCCGGCATGGTAAGGCTGCCCAGGTAGCCAATCATCACCCCTCAGGGGCTCACAGTTGCAGAAAATGGAACTTGCTGAACGGGCCAGGTCCAAGGAACAGGTGTGGGCTCCTGAGAGTCAGGATAGACAAGGGGCTGCAGCTTTGGCTTGTTTTCTAATCATTTTATCTGGCCCATGAGTGGGAGACAACTTCAAGAAAACCCTCTCCTAATGAGACGAACCCAGGAGTCAGGGAGAGGAGGGGTGGGTGGTGGTTGGAGACAGAGGCCTGGTGCCCTGGGTGCAGTGGAAGTCTCTGGAAGACCAGGTGGAGGGAGGCCACACAGAGTGACGCCCAGGGTCACAGACCTGTCGGAGCTGCTGTTTGTTAGTTCAAGTCCTGCTCTGAGGTGCTCTGTGTCAGCTCTGAGCGACAGGTGAGCTGGGGGTGCTCTTCAATGAGGGCTATGTGCACGGTTCCTGTGTGCCCAGCCCTGCCACGGTACCTGCAAGGGTAGCTCTGTATCCTGGGAGGGGCCTGACCATGAGAGCCCCGTGGGCTGGGTTGGGGGTGGGGTACCTGCCCAGGAGAGCTCCATATCCTGGGATTGGCCTGACCACGAGAGCCCCATGGGCTGCTGGGGACCTGGTAAAGGATGTCAGGACAGTCAGTGAAGCCACCGAGGATATACCTCCAGTTGCTCCTGATTCCTACACCCTGCTGGTCATTCTACCAACCACCAGGACATTGTATTCTGTATTAGTCTTCAATGATGCCTTCTTTTGTATTCCATTTGTCCCAGAGTCACAAGAAATTTTGGCTTGTGAGTGGCAGGACTCAACATACAACTAAAACAATACTTCCGGGCCGTCTTGCCCCAAGGGTTCAAAAATTCCCACACCATCTTTGGGGAAAGCTTAGCTAACGACCGAAAAGTTCTACCTCTGGAAAAGGAAACCCTCCTTCAATATGCAGACGACATTCTGATCGCCAGCCCTACTAAGGAGGCCTCTGAACTACCAAGCCAATAAAGGATAGAAGTTGTCCAAGAAAAAGCTCAAATATCACAGACTGCGGTGACCTGCCTGGGCTTCATTCTCACACAAGGTCAGAGAAGCCCATCCCAGGAAAGGGAAGAAACCATTTGCAGCCTTACCCCTTTCTAAAACTAGAAGACAGCTTAGGGGTTCCTGGGGAGGCCAGGGTTTGCTGCTTCTGGATCCCTAACTACAGTCTACTAGCTGGGCCTCTATATGAAACACTGAAAGGAAAAGATGATGATCCTTTTGAACAGAATCCAGAAGTGGCCTTTCAAGAATGGAAAGAGCAGTCAATTCAGACCCTTGCCCTGGAACTCCCTAATTGAGCTAAACCCTTTGACCTTTCCATTCCCGGTGAAAGGTGAATCGCCATTGGAGAATTAGTGCAAAAACTGGGACCACTTGAAATGGAACAACGCAAGAATGCCATCCAGGTAGGATAAACTACAGTCACCAAGGGGCTTGGCCCACTGCCACATCTGGCCAAGATACTGGCGGTATCTAAAAACCTGGAAATCAGCAGCCCAAAAGGCCACCTCCCTCCTAAGGGAAAAGGACCCCACGTGGTGATCCTAATCACCAACCATGCCCTGAAGTTGCAGGGTTCGCTCCGTGGGCACACCGACCTCGAGTGAGGAGGCCCTCCAACTCCAACATCCAGAGAGATAACCGGGGGCAACAGGGCACCATGACGACTCATGTGAACATCACTTGACCTGGAGTTTCTCTCATAAAACAACAATAGTGTGTCCCGAAGGAGTAGACTACTGCTTGCAGGACTTCCTGCACCCGGAGGGGAGCTAATAATCTTGGCGGGGGAACCGTATATCACACTGTCACCATAGAAAAGCCTACAGACACCGTGATGATGGTGGCCAATAAGACCGGCTGGACTCCTGTTTACTGTTGACTGTTGGCTGTTGACTCAGTGGCCATCATGGTCCTCGATCACCACTGACCCTGGACTGTCTGGGAGTTGAGCGGGCAGGGCTCTGACACCTGGTGCTGTTTTTACGTTAATTCAGGGGCCTAATTGAAGAAAGAGCAGACTACTGGTCAGAGCATCTAGGCTGGCAGAAACGGTCAGCCTAAGGTGGCCGAACAAATGTGGGGCGGGGTGAAACCGGCCCCCACAGCGTCTCTGCACATCTCTTTCCTGGACCCTTAAAGGTCATTAGAATCTATAACACTTCCAATGCTGGTGCTCAGGCGGACGAGCAGGGAGGCAGGGGTCCTGGGGCCAATCAACGTCACCTGGAGGCTGCTGGGTAGAAGTTCTGACCCTCGTCCCCTGGTATGAGGGCTCCCAACTCAGCACTCAGCAGTTACAGAAGAAGGGTCTGCACCCTCAGCACTCCAAGAATGAGGAACGGGACAAAAGGCAGAGGAGGGGTTTGTCCCCAGCAAAGCCCATTAAAAATCCCTGGGAGATAAAAATAGAATGTGGGCAATAAAGTCAAGTCTGACCTTTTTTATCCTTTGTGCTTTGTCTAATTTCACGTGCTCCTAGGGTCCCGCATGCAGAGGTTCCACACCCGGCACTTCAGACCAGATTTCCTGGTGCAGAATGGCTGGGTCGACACCTCAGCTCCTGGGGCCCAGTGCAGACTCCGAGATATAGAGCCTGAGCTGCAGCCAACCCGGCCCTTGAGAGCTCCACCCCCTCCCTCTCACTGACTCTGACAGGATCTCTACACAGCAGCCCAGCCCACAGCCCACGGGGTAGTGCATGCTCTCACCTCTCCATTCTCTGATGAAAATATAAAGTTTCCTTTGCTTGGGAACCAAACTCAGTCTCGATCTGTTGGCCCCAATGACACTGGGCAGGGGGACCCTTGTTGGGGTCCACTCTGGAGGATCAGTAACAGAAATTGAGACTATTGTAACTTCAATGAACAGATGTGTGAGCCAAACTGTAGTTAACATAGAACAGTTTATAAGGCTCGGGTAAAATAAGATGTTTCTAACACTTCCATTTGATATTTCCATCACTTTATTATAAGCAAGTTCAGTGAAAAGGTTTGTCTTATTTGTCAGGTCAATATTAGAGAAATGAAGTGATTTCTTTCCAAGGATGTACATCTAATAATCTTGGTTAAAGCTTCAATCTTGTTTTAAATGCTTTTCCATTGAAAATGATACCTCTCTTTCAGCTCCCCCATTTCTGAGAAGTATAAAATCTTATAATTTATTATTACCAAAGGGGAAAGGTGGGAGGAGGGATAAATTAACAGTTTGGAATTAACACATACACACTGCTATGTATAAAATAGATCATCAACAAGGAACTACTGTATAGCACAGGGAACTACACTCAATATTGTGCAATAACCTATAAGGGGAAATAATCGGAAAAAGAACAGATATTTTTATTGACATCATCTATCAATGACAGTTAAAGTGTAACCTAAGGGAAGCCGGTGGTGAGTGCTTCTGACCCTGAAGACTTCAGTCATCTAAAGTTTGGACTCTGCCTACTTCCCAAGGCCCTTAATGAACATATGTGTAGCCGTAGCTTAAAAAACTCCCCAGTTTGGGTTTCGGGGAGACACTGATTTTGAAAAAGCCCTGGTGTTCTCCTTACATGAATGGGACTCTTCCTACTGCTAAAACATGTCTGTCACATCCAGAGGATGGTATACCGTCTGATCGGGAAGAGTTTGGAAAAGGCATCTCATCTCCTCATCTCCTGGTGCTCGGGTTCACCCCTCCAGCGTCTTTACTAACAGTCTCCCCACTTGGAGATGTCAACACTGTCAACATCCTGTTGCGTACAGTTTGGAATTTGTCCAGAGGATGAAGCGGAAGGATGAGGAACAATGAGAGACAAGTCCTAGGTGTTCAGACAGGCACATGTCACTCTAATTTCCAATCAGGAAGATGAATTGACCAAAGGCTAGGGTTGCCCATGGAAACAGTATAGGGCTTGAGGAAATCCCACTGCTTTGTGGCCAGTTCCCATAAACACAAGTTGAACAATGGAACTCAGGGGCAGTAAAATTCACGAAACTGCAGAGTTGAAAATATCTATCACTGAAAAATGTCTTGAGGAAAGTCAAAGAAAAGGATTGGCAAGCAACGGAGAATGGCAGGAAAGGGATTTGAGGAGGTAGAAAGGACTCGCCATTAAGCACAAGAAAAGGGGCTGAACATTTCCGACATTGCAGTTGGCCAAAAAGGCTGTATGCGTTTTTTTCTGTATATATTCAAGAAAAGGGCATACACTTTTTTAGCCAACCAAACAGGTGGGCACTGGAAATCAATACTACAAAAGATATCACTTCGCATCAGTCAGAAGAGCCATCCTCATAAAGTGTAAACGCCAGAAATGCAGGACAGGGCAAGGAGAAGAGGGAGCCCTGTGAGGCTTATAGTGGAAATGTATATTGCCAACGGCCATTCTGGAGAAGTGTATTGTGTTTACTAAAGCATCTAAAAAATGAGCTACAGAGCATAGGGCACTTGCACTCATGGGCGTATATCTTGGGAAAAACAAAAATCGAGAGGACACAGGCACCCCAATGTTTACTGCCTCTCTGTTTAAAAGATCCTCGACTAGGATATAACTTAAATGTCTCTGGAGGGAAAAAATGGATAGAGATGTGGTACTTATGTAGAGTGGAATATTACTCAGCCTGGAAATCAATGAAATATGGCCAGTTGTAACAACTCCGGAGGAGTTACGTATGATCATTCTAAGTGACATAATTCAAAAAGAAAAAGACACATATCATAAGATATCACTTAAAGGTGGAATCCAAAATGGCTACACATGAAATAAATTACAAAACAAAAACATAGTCAAATATGTAGAAAACACGCGTAAGGCTGCTAAACGGGAAAGGTGGGGAGGGGTGAGGCATCATCCAGGAGGTTGAGATTAGCAAAGATACCATTCCAAATACCAAACTGATAATCAACAAGGCCTACACGGTAGCTAAAAGAACTGCACTCAGCACACTCAAGTCACCGGAAAAGAATATCTATGACTGGTAAGAATCTGAAAAAGAATTTATTGATGTCTCTCTGTACGTGAATCAAGTGGATGTACAGCAGCAAGAAACAGAGCTTTGAAAATCAGCTGTAACCAATATAGTAATAAATTGAAAAAAATAAACGACAGAGAGACAGAGAAAACCTCTTACAACTTTTCCTCAGGGACGGTGATGCAACATGGATTGAACACATCTAGACCCACAGCAGGATGAGACATAAGGCTGGAAACTGTTCGCGCTAAGAGAAATGTGAGGTTGGGTGAGGAAATGCACACCCTTTAAAGTAATACTACCTGGTACCCATTCAATGGGTCCCAAATCTGCAGGTTCAAGGAATCTTCCTACAGCTAAAACATGCATGGAAAACCCAGAGGACTGTACACCATGTGATCGGGAGATGTGTCTAAAATGCACCTCATTTATCCTCTCCTGGTGCTCCTGTTCATCATTCCAGCCACGTTACTTAGAATCTCCCCACTTAGAGAATCAGCACATTTAAACTTCTGTTTCACACATTTTGCAAATTGTGAGGAGGATGAACGGGAACAGGGGGAAACAATGAGAGAATAGTTGTAGGGGTTTGGACGGGCACATGTCACTCTAATTTCCCATTAAGAATAAGAATTAAAAAAAGGCTCAGCCCGCCTCGCCGGAGCCAAAATAGGGCCTGAAGCAATCCTGCGGTTTTGAGGCCAGCTCACAAAAGAGCAACTTAAAAAATGGAGCTCAGGGTCACTGCAATTCACAAACCTGCAGAGTTATAAATGAAAACTAATGTCCAAAAATATGTTGAGGTAAGGCAAAGAAGAGGATCTGAATGCAAGACAGAATTGCAAGAAACAGATTTCAAGAGATAGATTGGACTCGCCTTTAAAGCACATGAAAAGCGGCAGAATTTCGACAATGATGCAGTTGGCCCAAAAGGGAGTATGCGTTTTTTCCTGAATATATCCAGGAAAAAACGCATACGCACTTTATGGGCAAGCAAGCAAGCAAGCAATGCAAATGTGCACAACAAAGAAGTCTCATTTCCCACCGGTCAAAAGGGCCATCCGAAAAAATTGTAAAAACCAGAAATGCAGGACAGGCCATGGAGAACAGGGAGCCTTTATACGCTGATGGACAGTGTGTGAACTGCCGAGAGCCACTCTGGAGAAGTGTATGGTGGTTCCTAAATCATCTAAAAAACAGAGCGACAGAGCATAGGGCACTTCCAATCACGGGAGTATATCTAGGGAAGTCTAAAAATCAACAAGACACAAGCACACCACAGTTTAGGGCTACTCTGTTTACAAGAACCTCAACTTCAGTACACCTTAAATATCCCAGGAAAGAGAACAATGGATAAAGAAAATGTGGTACTTATGTACAATGGAATATCTCTTCACCATGAAATCAATGTAATAAGGCTAGTAGAAGGATAAAGAGTGGATTGAGGTCCGATAATACTACTTGAAATAAGTCAAACAGAAAAAGAAACATATCATAAGATATCACTTATAGAGGGAGGATAAATATGGCTGCACAAAAAATTAATTACAAAACAGAACAGTGTCTCACATTTAGAAAACACACTTATGTCAGCTTAAGGGGAAAGGAGAGGTGGGGTGATGCATAAAACCAGAGTTTGAAATTAGCACAGATACCGTTCAATAAACCAAATAGGTATCAGACAAGATCTACACCTCGCTCAATGAACTGGCCTCAACACACCCTATACACCACAGAGAAATATATCTGAGTAATAAGAATCTTAAAACCCATGTATTGATATATCTCCATAAGGGAATCAAGTGTGCGCAGAGCGGCACAAACACAGCAGTGAAAATGAGCTAAACCCCATTATAGAAATAAATTTTAAAACCAAAACGCAGAAACAATGAAAGAGAGAAAAATTCTTACAAAATTCGCTCAGGGGCTGTGATGCAACCTGGAATGACCACATATAAACCCACAGCTGGATAAGACATAAGGCTGGACACTTGGGGCTGAAAGGATTGGAGAGCTTTGGTGAGCAACTGCCGAAAGTTTAATGCAATACTTCATGCTACTTATTCCAAGGGTCCCAACACTCCAAGTTGAAGGGAATCTTCCTACAGCTAAACCATGCATGGGAAATCCAGCGGATGGTATACCATATGATCGGGAAAGGTTTCTAAAATGCACCTCATTTTCCTCTCCTGGGGCTCCGGATCAACATTCCAGCCACTTTACTAACAACATCTCCACATGGAGAGTCAATGCCTTGAAGTTCCGGTATCGCACAGTCTGCAGTTAGTGCGGAGGATGAATGGGAATAGGGGGAACCAGTGAGAAAATAGCTGTAGCGGTTTCAATGGGCACATGTCACTCTAATTTCACATCAGGAGGAAGAATTAACCAAAGGCAGAGCAAGGCGTCCCAGAAGAAGAATAGGTCCTGAAGAAATCCTGTGGATATGAGGCAAGATCACAAAAATAAGAGCTGAAAAATGGAGCTAAGGGCCACTGCAATTCAAAAACCTGCAGCGTTATAAAGGCCAACTATTTTCCAAAAGTATATTGAGGTAAGGCTATGAAGAGGCACTGAGAGCAAGGCAGAACTGCAGGAAACCGATTTCAGGAGGTAGACAGGAATTGCACTGAAAACATATGAAAACACTCAGAACGTCGACAATGATGCACTTGGCCAAAAAGGGCGTATGCGTTTTTTCCTGAATATATTCAGGAAAAAACGCATACGCCCTTTTTGGCCAACCAAGCAAGCTTGCAAAGGAAATCTGCACTCCAATGAAGTCTCACTGCCCCCCGGTCAAAAGGGCCATCCGAAAAAAGTGTAAAATCCAGAAAGGCAGGACAGGCCATGGAGAACTGGGAGCCTTGTTATGCTGATGGGTGGGATGTAAATTGCCAGCAGCCACTCTGGAGAAGTGTATGGTGTTTCCTGAAACATCGAAAAAACAAAGCAACAGAGCCTAGGGCACTTCCACTTATGGTCCTATAGCTTAGGGAAATTAAAATCAAAAAGACACAGCCACCCCAAAGTTTGGGCCGGCTCTGTTTACAAGAACCTCGTTTACTGTACAAGTTCAATATCACAGAAACCGAAAAATGGATAAAGAAGTTGTGGTACTTACGTACAATGCAATATCACTCAGCAATGAAATCTATGTCATCAGGCCCGTAGCAGCATAATGAGTGGATTCAGGTACGATGATTCTAAGTGAAATAAGTCACACAGAAAAAGAAACATCATAAGGTATCACTAATATATGGAATGTAAACTTGGCTACACAGGAACTGAATTACAAAACAAAACAGGGTCTCAAAAGTAGAAACCCAAGTTATGCTTGCTTAAGTGGAAAGGTGAGTTGGGGTGGTGCATAAAACCAGAGATTGAAATTAGCACAGATAGCGTTCCATAAGCCAAATATGTAATAGACAAGAGCTACTCCTTGCTCAACGAAGTGCACTCAACACCCCATAATAAAGGCCAAAGAATATACCTGACTAGTAAGAATCTTAAAACCTATGGATTTATATGTCTCCAAAAGAGAATCAATCGTGTGTACAGTGGCATAAACGCAGCAGTGATAGGATTGGTGAGGTTAGGTGAGCAAATGCAGACCCTTTGAAATCATATTGCATGGTACCCATTCCATGGGTCTCAACTCTCCAGGTTTAAGGGATTCTTCCTTCAGCTAAACATGCATGTGGAACCCAGAGTATGATCCACCGTGTGATCGGGAAACGTGTTCAAATGTGTCTCAGTTTTCGTCCCCTGGTACTCGGGTGCAACATTCCAGACGCTTTACTAACACTCTCCCCACTTGGAGAGTGAGTGCCTTTAACCTCCTGTTTGGCCGAGTTTGCAATTTCTGCGTAAGATGAACAGGAATAGGGAGAACCAATAAGAGACTAGGTGGAGGTGTCTGGAAGGGTAAATTTAACTCTCATTTCCCACCAGGAAGAAGAATTAACCAAAGGCTCAGCGTGGCATGCCAGAAGCACACTAGGGCCTGAAACAATCCTGCGGTGTTGCAGCCAGCTCACAAGAAAGCGAGTTGAAGGAAGGAACTCAGGGGCACTGTAATTCACAAACCGGCAGAGTTATAAATGACAGCTATCGTCCTAAAATATATTGAAGGAAGGCTGCCAAGAGGAGTTGAAAGCGGGGCAGGATTGCAGGAAACCGATTTCAGGAGGTAGACTGGAATTGCATGTAAAGCATAGGAAAAGAGGCAGAATGTCCACAATGATGCACTTGGCCAAAAAGGGCGTATGCGTTTTTTCCTGAATATATTCAGGAAAAAACGCATACGTCCTTTTTGGCCAACCAAGCAAGCTTGCAAAGGAAATCTGCACTACAATGAAGTCTCACTGCCCCCCGGTCAAAAGGGCCATCTGAAAAAAGTGTAAAATCCAGAAAGGCAGGACAGGCCATGGAGAACTGGGAGCCTTGTTATGCTGATGGGCGGGATTTAAATTGCCAACACCCACTCTGGAGAAGTATATGGTTTTTCCTGAAACATCTAAAAAACAAAGCAACAGAGCCTAGGGCACTTCCACATATGGTCCTATAGCTTAGGGAAATTAAAATCAAAAAGACACAGCCACCCCAAAGTTTGGGACGGCTCTGTTTACAAGAACCTCATTTACCTTACAAGTTCAATATCACAGAAAGCGAAAAATGGATAAAGAAGTTGTGGAACTTACGTACAATGCAATATCACTCAGCAATGAAATCTATGTCATCAGGCCCGTAGCAGCATAATGAGTGGATTCAGGTACGATGATTCTAAGTGAAATAAGTCACACAGAAAAAGAAATATCATAAGGTATCACTAATATACGGAATGTAAACTTGGCTACACAGGAACTGAATTACAAAACAGAACAGGGTCTCAAAAGTAGAAACCCAAGTTATGCTTGCTTAAGTGGAAAGGTGAGTTGGGGTGGTGCATAAAACCAGAGATTGAAATTAGCACAGATACCGTTCCATAAGCCAAATATGTAATAGACAAGAGCTACTCCTTGCTCAACGAAGTGGACTCAACACCCCATATTAAACGGCTAAGAATATACCTGAGTAGTAAGAATCTTAAAACCTATGGATTTATATGTCTCTGAAAGAGAATCAAGCGTGTGTACAGCGGCATAAACGCAGCAGTGATAGGACTGGTGAGGTTCGGTGAGCAAATGCAGACCCTTTGAAGTCATATTGCATGGTACCCATTCCATGGGTCTCAACTCTCCAGGTTTAAGGGATTCTTCCTTCAGCTAAAACATGCATGTGGAACCCAGAGTATGATCCACCGTGTGATCGGGAAACGTGTTCAAATGTGTCTCAGTTTTCGTCCCCTGGTACTCGGGTGCAACATTCCAGACGCTTTACTAACACTCTCCCCACTTGGAGAGTCAGTGCCTTTAACCTCCTGTTTGGCCCAGTTTGCAATTTCTGCGGAAGATGAACAGGAAGATGGAGAACTAATGAGAGACTAGCTGGAGGTGTCTGGACGGGCAAATTTAACTCTCATTTCCCACCAGGAAGAGGAATTAACCAAAGGCACAGCATGCCGTGCCGGAACCAAACTAGGGCCTGAAGCAATCCAGCGGTGTTGCGGCCAGCTCACAAGAAAGCGAGTTGAAGAAAGGAGCTCAGGGGCACTGTAATTCACAAACCTGCAGAGTTATAAATGACAGCTATCTTCCAAAAATATATTGAAGTAAGGCTGCCAAGAGGAGTTGAAAGCGGGGCAGAATTGCAGGAAACCGATTTCAGGAGGTAGACGGGAATTGCATGTAAAGCATAGGAAAAGAGGCAGAACGTCCACAATGATGCACTTGGCCAAAAAGGGCGTATGCGTTTTTTCCTGAATATATTCAGGAAAAAACGCATACGCCCTTTTTGGCCAACCAAGCAAGCTTGCAAAGGAAATCTGCACTACAATGAAGTCTCACTGCCCCCCGGTCAAAAGGGACATCTGTAAAAAGTGTAAAATCCAGAAAGGCAGGACAGGCCATGGAGAACTGGGAGCCTTGTTATGCTGATGGGCGGGATGTAAATTGCCAACACCCACTCTGGAGAAGTGTATGTTGTTTCCTGAAACATCCAAAAAACAAAGCAACAGAGCCTAGGGCACTTCCACTTATGGTCCTATAGCTTAGGGAAATTAAAATCAAAAAGACACAGCCACCCCAAAGTTTGGGACGGCTCTGTTTACAAGAACCTCGTTTACCATACAAGTTCAATATCACAGAAAGCGAAAAATGGATAAAGAAGTTGTGGTACTTACGTACAATGCAATATCACTCAGCAATGAAATCTATGTCATCAGGCCCGTAGCATCATAATGAGTGGATTCAGGTACGATGATTCTAAGTGAAATAAGTCACACAGAAAAGGGAACATCATATGATATCACTACTACACGGAATGTAACCTTGGCTACACAAGAACTGAATTACAAAACAGAACAGGGTGTCAAATGTAGAAAACCAACTTATGCTTGCTTAAGGGGAAAGGTGAGTTGGGGTGCTGCATAAAACCAGAGATTGAAATTAGCACAGATACTGTTCCATAAGCCAAATATATAATAGACAAGAGCTACTCCTTGCTCAACGAAGTGGACTCAACACCCCATATTAAACGCCTAAGAATATACCTGACTAGTAAGAATCTTAAAACCTATGGATTTATATGTCTCCGAAAGAGAATCAAGCGTGTGTACAGCGGCATAAACGCAGCAGTGATAGGATTGCTGAGTTTCGGTGAGCAAATGCATTCCCTTTGAAGTCATATTGCATGGTACCCATTCCATGTGTCTCAACTCTCCAGGTTTAATGGATTCTTCCTCCAGGTAAAACATGCATGTGGAACCCAGAGTATGATCCACCGTGTGATCGGAAAACGTGTTCAAATGTGTCTCAGTTTTCGTCCCCTGGTACTCAGGTGCAACATTCCAGACGCTTTACTAACACTCCCCCACTTGGAGAGTCAGTGCCTTTAACCTCCTGTTTGGCCCAGTTTGCAATTTCTGTGGAAAATGAACAGGAATAGGGAGAACCAATGAGAGACTAGGTGGAGGTGTCTGGACGGGTAAATTTAACTCTCATTTCCCACCAGGATGAGGAATTAACCAAAGGCTCAGCGTGCCGTGCCAGAACCACACTAGGGCCTGAAGCAATCCTGCGGTGTTGCGGCCAGCTCACAAGAAAGCAAGTTGAAGAAAGGAGCTCAGGGGCACTGTAATTCACAAACCTGCAGAGTTATACATGACAGCTATCTTCCAAAAATATATTGAAGGAAGGCTGCCAAGAGGACTTGAAAGCGGGGCAGAATTGCAGGAAACCCATTTCAGGAGGTAGACTGGAATTGCATGTAAAGCATAGGAAAAGAGGCAGAACGTCCACAATGATGCACTTGACCAAAAAGGGCGTATGCGTTTTTTCCTGAATATATTCAGGAAAAAACGCATACGCCCTTTTTGGCCAACCAAGCAAGCTTGCAAAGGAAATCTGCACTACAATGAAGTCTCACTGCCCCCCGGTCAAAAGGGCCATCTGAAAAAAGTGTAAAATCCAGAAAGGCAGGACAGGCCATGGAGAACTGGGAGCCTTGTTATGCTGAAGGGCGGGATGTAAATTGCCAGCAGCCACTCTGGAGAAGTGTATGGTGTTTCCTGAAACATCCAAAAAACAAAGCAACAGAGCCTAGGGCACTTCCACTTATGGTCCTATAGCTTAGGGAAATTAAAATCAAAAAGACACAGCCACCCCAAAGTTTGGGCTGGCTCTGTTTACAAGAACCTCGTTTACGGTACAAGTTCAATATCACAGAAAGCGAAAAATGGATAAAGAAGTTGTGGTACTTACGTACAATGCAATATCACTCAGCAATGAAATCTATGTCATCAGGCCCGTAGCAGCATAATGAGTGGATTCAGGTACGATGATTCTAAGTGAAATAAGTCACACAGAAAAAGAAACATCATAAGATATCACTAATACACGGAATGTAAACTTGGCTACACAGGAACTGAATTACAAAACAGAACAGGGTCTCAAAAGTAGAAACCCAACTTATGCTTGCTTAAGGGGAAAGGTGAGTTGGGGTGCTGCATAAAACCAGAGATTGAAATTAGCACAGACACCGTTCCATAAGCCAAATATGTAATAGACAAGAGCTACTCCTTGCTCAACGAAGTGGACTTAACACCCCATATTAAACGCCTAACAATATACCTGACTAGTAAGAATCTTAAAACCTATGGATTTATATGTCTCCGAAAGAGAATCAAGGGTGTGTACAGCGGCATAAACGCAGCAGTGATAGGATTGGTGAGGTTCTGTGAGCAAATGCAGACCCTTTGAAGTCATATTGTATGGTACACATTCCATGGGTCTCAAAACTCCATGTTTAAGGGATTCTTCCTTCAGCTAAAACATGCATGTGGAAACCAGAGTATGATCCACCGTGTCATCGGGAAACGTGTTCAAATGTGTCTCAGTTTTCGTCCCCTCGTACTCGGGTGCAACATTCCAGACGCTTTACTAACACTCTCCCCACTTGGATAGTCAGTGCCTTTAAACTCCTGTTTGGCCCAGTTTGCAATTTCTGCGTAAGATGAACAGGAAGAGGGAGAACCAATGAGAGACTAGCTGGAGGTGTCTGGACGGGCAAATTTAACTCTCATTTCCCACCAGGAAGAGGAATTAACCAAAGGCTCAGCATGCGATGCCGGAACCAAACTAGGGCCTGAAGCAATCCTGCGGTGTTGCGGCCAGCTCACAAGAAAGCGAGGTGAAGAAAGGAGCTCAGGGGCACTGTAATTCACAAACCTGCAGAGTTTAAATGACAGCTATCTTCCAAAAATATATTGAAGGAAGGCTGCCAAGATGTCTTGAAAGCGGGGCAGAATTGCAGGAAACCGATTTCAGGAGGTAGACTGGAATTGCATGTAAAGCATAGGAAAAGAGGCCGAACGTCCACAATGATGCACTTGGCCAAAAAGGGCGTATGCGTTTTTTCCTAAATATATTCAGGAAAAAAAACGTATGCACTTTTTGGCCAACCAAGCAAGCTTGCAAAGGAAATCTGCACTACAATGAAGTCTCACTGCCCCCCGGTCAAAAGGGCCATCTGAAAAATGTGTAAAATCCAGAAAGGCAGGACAGGCCATTGAGAACTGGGAGCCTTGTTATGCTGATGGGCGGGATGTAAATTGCCAGCAGCCACTCTGGAGAAGTGTATGGTGTTTCCTGAAACATCCAAAAAACAAAGCAACAGAGCCTAGGGCACTTCCACTTATGGTCCTATAGCTTAGGGAAATAATAATCAAAAAGACACAGCCTCCCCAAAGTTTGGGACAGCTCTGTTTACAAGAACCTCGTTTACGGTTCAAGTTCAATATCGCAGAAAGCGAAAAATGGATAAAGAAGTTGTGGTACTTACGTACAATGTAATATCACTCAGCAATGAAATCTATGTCATCAGGCCCGTAGCAGCATAATGAGTGGATTCAGGTACGATGATTCTAAGTGAAATAAGTCACACAGAAAAAGAAACATCATAAGATATCACTACTACACGGAATGTAAACTTGGCTAACCAGGAACTGAATTACAAAACAGAACAGGGTGTCAAATCTAGAAAACCGACTTATGCTTGTTTAAGGGGAAAGGTGAGTTGGGGTGCTGCATAAAACCACAGATTGAAATTAGCACAGATACCGTACAATAAGCCAAATATGTAATAGACAAGAGCTACTCCTTGCTCAACGAAGTGGACTCAAAACCCCATATTAAACGCCTAACAATATACCTGACTAGTAAGAATCTTAAAACCTATGGATTTATATGTCTCCGAAAGAGAATCAAGGGTGTGTACAGTGGCATAAACGCAGCAGTGATAGGATTGGTGAGGTTCTGTGAGCAAATGCAGACCCTTTGAAGTCATATTGTATGGTACACATTCCATGGGTCTCAAAACTCCATGTTTAAGGGATTCTTCCTTCAGCTAAAACATGCATGTGGAAACCAGAGTATGATCCACCATGTGATCGGGAAACGTGATCAAATGTGTCTCAGTTTTCGTCCCCTGGTACTCGGGTGCAACATTCCAGACGCTTTACTAAAACTCTCCCCACTTGGATAGTCAGTGCCTTTAAACTCCTGTTTGGCCCAGTTTGCAATTTCTGCGTAAGATGAACAGGAAGAGGGAGAACCAATGAGAGACTAGCTGGAGCTGTCTGGACAGGCAAATTTAACTCTCATTTCCCACCAGGAAGAGGAATTAACCAAAGGCTCAGCATGCGATGCCGGAACTAAACTAGGGCCTGAAGCAATCCTGCGGTGTTGCGGCCAGCTCACAAGAAAGCGAGTTGAAGAAAGGAGCTCAGGGGCACTGTAATTCACAAACCTGCAGAGTTATAAACAGCTATCGTTCAAAAATATATTGAAGGAAGGCTGCCAAGAGGACTTGAAAGCAGGGCAGAATTGCAGGAAACCGATTGCAGGAGGTAGACTGGAATTGCATGTAAAGCATAGGAAAAGAGGCAGAACGTCCACAATGATGCACTTGGCCAAAAAGGGCGTATGCGTTTTTTCCTGAATATATTCAGGAAAAAACGCATATGCCCTTTTTGGCCAACCAAGCAAGCTTGCAAAGAAATCTGCACTACAATGAAGTCTCACTGCCCCCCGTTCAAAAGGGCTATCTGAAAAAAGTGTAAAATCCAGAAAGGCAGGACAGGCCAGGGAGAAATGGGAGCCTTGTTATGCTGATGGGCGGGATGTAAATTGCCAACAGCCACTCTGGAGAAGTGTATGGTGTTTCCTGAAACATCAAAAAAACAAAGCAACAGAGCCTAGGGCACTTCCACTTATGGTCCTATAGCTTAGGGAAATTAAAATCAAAAAGACACAGCCACCCCAAAGTTTGGGACGGCTCTGTTTACAAGAACCTCGTTTACGGTACAAGTTCAATATCACAGAAAGCGAAAAATGGATAAAGAAGTTGTGGTACTTACGTACAATGCAATATCACTCAGCAATGAAATCTATGTCATCAGGCCCGTAGCAGCATTATGAGTGGATTCAGGTACGATGATTCTAAGTGAAATAAGTCACACAGAAAAAGAAACATCATAAGATATCACTACTACACGGAATGTAAACTTGGCTACACAGGAACTGAATTACAAAACAGAACAGGGTCTAAAATGTAGAAAACCAACTTATGCTTGCTTAAGGGGAAAGCCGATATGGGGTGCTGCATGAAACCAGAGATTGAAATTGGCACAGATACCATTCCATAAGCCAAAAATATAATAGACAAAAGGTACTCCTTGCTCAACGAAGTGGACTCAACACCCTATATTAAACGCCTAGGAATATACCTGACTAGTAAGAATCTTAAAACCTATGGATTTATATGTCTCCGAAAGAGAATCAAGCGTGTATAGAGCAGCATAAACGCAGCAGTGATAGAATTGGTGATGTTCGGTGAGCAAATGCAGACCCTTTGAAGTCATATTGCATGGTACCCATTCCATGGGTCTCAACTCTCCAGGTTTAAGGGATTCTTCCTTCAGCTAAAACATGCATGTGCAACCCAGAGTATGATCCACCATGTGATCAGGAAACGTGTTCAAATGTGTCTCAGTTTTCGTCCCATGGTACTCAGGTGCAACATTCCAGACGCTTTACTAACACTCTCCCCACTTGGAGAGTCAGTGCCTTTAACCTCCTGTTTGGCCCAGTTTGCAATTTCTGCGGAAGATGAACAGGAAGATGGAGAACTAATGAGAGACTAGCTGGAGGTGTCTGGACGGGCAAATTTAACTCTCATTTCCCACCAGGAAGAGGAATTAACCAAAGGCACAGCATGCCGTGCCGGAACCAAACTAGGGCCTGAAGCAATCCAGCGGTGTTGCGGCCAGCTCACAAGAAAGCGAGTTGAAGAAAGGAGCTCAGGGGCACTGTAATTCACAAACCTGCAGAGTTATAAATGACAGCTATCTTCCAAAAATATATTGAAGTAAGGCTGCCAAGAGGAGTTGAAAGCGGGGCAGAATTGCAGGAAACCGATTTCAGGAGGTAGACGGGAATTGCATGTAAAGCATAGGAAAAGAGGCAGAACGTCCACAATGATGCACTTGGCCAAAAAGGGCGTATGCGTTTTTTCCTGAATATATTCAGGAAAAAACGCATACGCCCTTTTTGGCCAACCAAGCAAGCTTGCAAAGGAAATCTGCACTACAATGAAGTCTCACTGCCCCCCAGTCAAAAGGGACATCTGTAAAAAGTGTAAAATCCAGAAAGGCAGGACAGGCCATGGAGAACTGGGAGCCTTGTTATGCTGATGGGCGGGATGTAAATTGCCAACACCCACTCTGGAGAAGTGTATGTTGTTTCCTGAAACATCCAAAAAACAAAGCAACAGAGCCTAGGGCACTTCCACTTATGGTCCTATAGCTTAGGGAAATTAAAATCAAAAAGACACAGCCACCCCAAAGTTTGGGACGGCTCTGTTTACAAGAACCTCGTTTACCATACAAGTTCAATATCACAGAAAGCGAAAAATGGATAAAGAAGTTGTGGTACTTACGTACAATGCAATATCACTCAGCAATGAATACTATGTCATCAGGCCCGTAGCATCATAATGAGTGGATTCAGGTACGATGATTCTAAGTGAAATAAGTCACACAGAAAAGGGAACATCATATGATATCACTACTACACGGAATGTAAACTTGGCTACACAAGAACTGAATTACAAAACAGAACAGGGTGTCAAATGTAGAAAACCAACTTATGCTTGCTTAAGGGGAAAGGTGAGTTGGGGTGCTGCATAAAACCAGAGATTGAAATTAGCACAGATACCGTTCCATAAGCCAAATATATAATAGACAAGAGCTACTCCTTGCTCAACGAAGTGGACTCAACACCCCATATTAAACGCCTAAGAATATACCTGACTAGTAAGAATCTTAAAACCTATGGATTTATATGTCTCCGAAAGAGAATCAAGCGTGTGTACAGCGGCATAAACGCAGCAGTGATAGGATTGCTGAGTTTCGGTGAGCAAATGCATTCCCTTTGAAGTCATATTGCATGGTACCCATTCCATGTGTCTCAACTCTCCAGGTTTAATGGATTCTTCCTCCAGGTAAAACATGCATGTGGAACCCAGAGTATGATCCACCGTGTGATCGGACAACGTGTTCAAATGTGTCTCAGTTTTCGTCCCCTGGTACTCAGGTGCAACATTCCAGACGCTTTACTAACACTCCCCCACTTGGAGAGTCAGTGCCTTTAACCTCCTGTTTGGCCCAGTTTGCAATTTCTGTGGAAAATGAACAGGAATAGGGAGAACCAATGAGAGACTAGGTGGAGGTGTCTGGACGGGTAAATTTAACTCTCATTTCCCACCAGGATGAGGAATTAACCAAAGGCTCAGCGTGCCGTGCCAGAACCACACTAGGGCCTGAAGCAATCCTGCGGTGTTGCGGCCAGCTCACAAGAAAGCAAGTTGAAGAAAGGAGCTCAGGGGCACTGTAATTCACAAACCTGCAGAGTTATACATGACAGCTATCTTCCAAAAATATATTGAAGGAAGGCTGCCAAGAGGACTTGAAAGCGGGGCAGAATTGCAGGAAACCCATTTCAGGAGGTAGACTGGAATTGCATGTAAAGCATAGGAAAAGAGGCAGAACGTCCACAATGATGCACTTGACCAAAAAGGGCGTATGCGTTTTTTCCTGAATATATTCAGGAAAAAACGCATACGCCCTTTTTGGCCAACCAAGCAAGCTTGCAAAGGAAATCTGCACTACAATGAAGTCTCACTGCCCCCCGGTCAAAAGGGCCATCTGAAAAAAGTGTAAAATCCAGAAAGGCAGGACAGGCCTTGGAGAACTGGGAGCCTTGTTATGCTGAAGGGCGGGATGTAAATTGCCAGCAGCCACTCTGGAGAAGTGTATGGTGTTTCCTGAAACATCCAAAAAACAAAGCAACAGAGCCTAGGGCACTTCCACTTATGGTCCTATAGCTTAGGGAAATTAAAATCAAAAACACACAGCCACCCCAAAGTTTGGGCTGGCTCTGTTTACAAGAACCTCGTTTACGGTACAAGTTCAATATCACAGAAAGCGAAAAATGGATAAAGAAGTTGTGGTACTTACGTACAATGCAATATCACTCAGCAATGAAATCTATGTCATCAGGCCCGTAGCAGCATAATGAGTGGATTCAGGTACGATGATTCTAAGTGAAATAAGTCACACAGAAAAAGAAACATCATAAGATATCACTAATACACGGAATGTAAACTTGGCTACACAGGAACTGAATTACAAAACAGAACAGGGTCTCAAAAGTAGAAACCCAACTTATGCTTGCTTAAGGGGAAAGGTGAGTTGGGGTGCTGCATAAAACCAGAGATTGAAATTAGCACAGACACCGTTCCATAAGCCAAATATGTAATAGACAAGAGCTACTCCTTGCTCAACGAAGTGGACTTAACACCCCATATTAAACGCCTAACAATATACCTGACTAGTAAGAATCTTAAAACCTATGGATTTATATGTCTCCGAAACAGAATCAAGGGTGTGTACAGCGGCATAAACGCAGCAGTGATAGGATTGGTGAGGTTCTGTGAGCAAATGCAGACCCTTTGAAGTCATATTGTATGGTACACATTCCATGGGTCTCAAAACTCCATGTTTAAGGGATTCTTCCTTCAGCTAAAACATGCATGTGGAAACCAGAGTATGATCCACCGTGTCATCGGGAAACGTGTTCAAATGTGTCTCAGTTTTCGTCCCCTCGTACTCGGGTGCAACATTCCAGACGCTTTACTAACACTCTCCCCACTTGGATAGTCAGTGCCTTTAAACTCCTGTTTGGCCCAGTTTGCAATTTCTGCGTAAGATGAACAGGAAGAGGGAGAACCAATGAGAGACTAGCTGGAGGTGTCTGGACGGGCAAATTTAACTCTCATTTCCCACCAGGAAGAGGAATTAACCAAAGGCTCAGCATGCGATGCCGGAACCAAACTAGGGCCTGAAGCAATCCTGCGGTGTTGCGGCCAGCTCACAAGAAAGCGAGGTGAAGAAAGGAGCTCAGGGGCACTGTAATTCACAAACCTGCAGAGTTTAAATGACAGCTATCTTCCAAAAATATATTGAAGGAAGGCTGCCAAGATGTCTTGAAAGCGGGGCAGAATTGCAGGAAACCGATTTCAGGAGGTAGACTGGAATTGCATGTAAAGCATAGGAAAAGAGGCAGAACGTCCACAATGATGCACTTGGCCAAAAAGGGCGTATGCGTTTTTTCCTAAATATATTCAGGAAAAAAAACGTATGCACTTTTTGGCCAACCAAGCAAGCTTGCAAAGGAAATCTGCACTACAATGAAGTCTCACTGCCCCCCGGTCAAAAGGGCCATCTGAAAAATGTGTAAAATCCAGAAAGGCAGGACAGGCCATTGAGAACTGGGAGCCTTGTTATGCTGATGGGCGGGATGTAAATTGCCAGCAGCCACTCTGGAGAAGTGTATGGTGTTTCCTGAAACATCCAAAAAACAAAGCAACAGAGCCTAGGGCACTTCCACTTATGGTCCTATAGCTTAGGGAAATAATAATCAAAAAGACACAGCCACCCCAAAGTTTGGGACGGCTCTGTTTACAAGAACCTCGTTTACGGTACAAGTTCAATATCACAGAAAGCGAAAAATGGATAAAGAAGTTGTGGTACTTACGTACAATGCAATATCACTCAGCAATGAAATCTATGTCATCAGGCCCGTAGCAGCATTATGAGTGGATTCAGGTACGATGATTCTAAGTGAAATAAGTCACACAGAAAAAGAAACATCATAAGATATCACTACTACACGGAATGTAAACTTGGCTACACAGGAACTGAATTACAAAACAGAACAGGGTCTCAAATGTAGAAAACCAACTTATGCTTGCTTAAGGGGAAAGGTGACTTGGGGTGCGGCATAAAACCAGAGATTGAAATTAGCACAGATACCGTTCCATAAGCCAAATATGTAATAGAAAAGAGCTACTCCTTGCTCAACGAAGTGGACTCAATACCCCATATTAAACGCCTAACAATACACCTGACTAGTAAGAATCTTAAAACCTATGGATTTATATGTCTCTGAAAGAGAATCAAACGTGTGTACAGCGGCATAAACGCAGAAGTGATAGGATTGGTGAGGTTCGGTGAGCAAATGCAGACCCTTTGAAGTCATATTGCATGGTACCCATTCCATGGGTCTCAACTCTCCTTGTTTAAGGGATTCTTCCTTCAGCTAAAACATGCATGTGGAACCCAGAGTATGATCCACCTTGTGATCGGGAAACGTGTTCAAATGTGTCTCAGTTTTCGTCCCCTGGTACTCGGGTGCAACATTCCAGACGCTTTACTAACACTCTCCCCACTTGGAGACTCAGTGCCTTTAAACACCTGTTTGGCCCAGTTTGCAATTTCTGTGGAAAATGAACAGGAATAGGGAGAACCAATGAGAGACTAGGTGGAGGTGTCCGGACGGGCAAATTTAACTCTCATTTCCCACCAAGAAGAGGAATTAACCAAAGGCTCAGCATGCCGTGCCGGAAGCAAACTAGGGTCTGAAGCAATCGTACGGTGTTGCGGCCAGCTCACAAGAAAGCGAGTTGAAGAAAGGAGCTCAGGGGCACTGTAATTCACAAACCTGCAGAGTTTAAATGACAGCTATCTTCCAAAAATATATTGAAGTAAGGCTGCCAAGAGGAGTTGAAAGCGGGGCAGAATTGCAGGAAACCGATTGCAGGAGGTAGACTGGAATTGCATGTAAAGCATAGGAAAAGAGGCAGAACGTCCACAATGATGCACTTGGCCAAAATGGGCGTATAAGTTTTTTCCTGAATATATTCAGGAAAAAACACGTACACACTTTTTGGCCAACCAAGCAACCTTGCAAAGGAAATCTGCACTACAATGAAGTCTCACTGCCTCCCGGTCAAAAGGGCCATCTGAATAAAGTGTAAAATCCAGAAAGGCAGGACAGGCCATTGAGAAATGGGAGCCTTGTTATGCTGATGGGCGGGATGTAAATTGCCAGCAGCCACTCTGGAAAAGTGTATGGTGTTTCCTGAAACATCCAAAAAACAAAGCAACAGAGCCTAGGGCACTTCCCCTTATGGTCCTATAGCTTAGGGAAATTAAAATCAAAAAGACACAGCCACCCCAAAGTTTGGGACGGCTCTGTTTACAAGAACCTCGTTTACGGTTCAAGTTCAATATCGCAGAAAGCGAAAAATGGATAAAGAAGTTGTGGTACTTACGTACAATGTAATATCACTCAGCAATGAAATCTATGTCATCAGGCCCGTAGCAGCATAAAGAGTGGATTCAGGTATGATGATTCTAAGTGAAATAAGTCACACAGAAAAAGAAACATCATAAGATATCACTACTACACGGAATGTAAACTTGGCTACCCAGGAACTGAATTACAAAACAGAACAGGGTGTCAAATCTAGAAAACCAACTTATGCTTGCTTAAGGGGAAAGGTGAGTTGGGGTGCTGCATAAAACCAGAGATTGAAATTAGCACAGACACCGTTCCATAAGCCAAATATGTAATAGACAAGAGCTACTCCTTGCTCAACGAAGTGGACTCAACACCCCATATTAAACGCCTAACAATATACCTGACTAGTAAGAATCTTAAAACCTATGGATTTATATGTCTCCGAAAGAGAATCAAGGGTGTGTACAGCGGCATAAACGCAGCAGTGATAGGATTGGTGAGGTTCTGTGAGCAAATGCAGACCCTTTGAAGTCATATTGTATGGTACACATTCCATGGGTCTCAAAACTCCATGTTTAAGGGATTCTTCCTTCAGCTAAAACATGCATGTGGAAACCAGAGTATGATCCACCGTGTGATCGGGAAACGTGTTCAAATGTGTCTCAGTTTTCGTCCCCTGGTACTCGGGTGCAACATTCCAGACGCTTTACTAACACTCTCCCCACTTGGAGAGTCAGTGCCTTTAAACTCCTGTTTGGCCCAGTTTGCAATTTCTGCGTAAGATGAACAGGAAGAGGGAGAACCAATGAGAGACTAGCTGGAGCTGTCTCGACAGGCAAATTTAACTCTCATTTCCCACCAGGAAGAGGAATTAACCAAAGGCTCAGCATGCGATGCCGGAACCAAACTAGGGCCTGAAGCAATCCTGCGGTGTTGCGGCCAGCTCACAAGAAAGCGAGTTGAAGAAAGGAGCTCAGGGGCACTGTAATTCACAAACCTGCAGAGTTATAAATGACAGCTATCGTTCAAAAATATATTGAAGGAAGGCTGCCAAGAGGATTTGAAAGCGGGGCAGAATTGCAGGAACCCGATTTCAGGAGGTAGACTGGGATTGCATGTAAAGCATAGGAAAAGAGGCAGAACGTCCACAATGATGCACTTGGCCAAAAAGGGCGTATGCGTTTTTTCCTGAATATATTCAGGAAAAAAGGCATACGCCCTTTTTGGTCAACCAAGCAAGCTTGCAAAGGAAATCTGCACTACAATGAAGTCTAACTGCCCCCCGGTCAAAAGGGCCATCTGAAAAAAGTGTAAAATCCAGAAAGGCAGGACAGGCCATGGAGAACTGGGAGACTTGTTATGCTGATGGGCGGGATGTAAATTGCCAGCAGCCACTCTGGAGAAGTGTATGGTGTTTCCTGAAACATCTAAAAAACAAAGCAACAGAGCCTAGGGCACTTCCACTTATAGTCCTATAGCTTAGGGAAATTAAAATCAAAAAGACACAGCCACCCCAAAGTTTCGGCCGGCTCTGTTTACAAGAACCTCGTTTACGGTACAAGTTCAATATCACAGAAAGGAAAAAATGGATAAAGAAGTTGTGGTAGTTACGTACAATGCAATATCACTCAGCAATGAAATCTATGTCATCAGACCCGTAGCAGCATAATGAGTGGATTCAGGTACGATGATTCTAAGTGAAATAAGTCACACAGAAAAAGAAACATCATAAGATATCACTACTACACGGAATGTAAACTTGGCTACACAAGAACTGAATTACAAAACAGAACAGGGTGTCAAATGTAGAAAACCAACTTATGCTTGCTTAAGGGGAAAGGTGAGTTGGGGTGCTTCATAAAACCAGAGATTGAAATTAGCACAGATACCGTTCCAAAAGCCAAATATGTAATAGACAAGAGCTACTCCTTGCTCAACGAAGTGGACTCAACACCCCATATTAAACGCCTAAGAATATACCTGACTAGTAAGAATCTTAAAACCTATGGATTTATATGTCTCCGAAAGAGAATCAAGTGTGTGTACAGCGGCATAATCGTAGCAGTGATAGGATTGGTGAGGTTCGGTGAGCAAATGCAGACCCTTTGAAGTCATATTGCATGGTACCCATTCCATGGGTCTCAACTCTCCATGTTTAAGGGATTCTTCCTTCAGCTAAAACATGCATGTGGAACCCAGAGTATGATCCACCGTGTGATCAGAAAACGTGTTCAAATGTGTCTCAGTTTTCGTCCCCTGGTACTCGGGTGCAACTTTCCAGATGCTTTACTAACACTCTCCCCACTTGGAGAGTCAGTGCCTTTAACCTCCTGTTTGGCCCAGTTTGCAATTTCTGTGGAAAATGAACAGTAATAGGGAGAACCAATGAGAGACTAGCTGGAGGTGTCCGGACGGGCAAATTTAACTCTCATTTCCCACCAGGAAGAGGAATTAACCAAAGGCTCAGCGTGCCATGCCGGAACCACACTAGGGCCCGAAGCAATCCTGCGGTGTTGCGGCCAGCTCACAAGAAAGCGAGTTGAAGAAAGGAGCTCAGGGGCACTGTAATTCACAAACCTGCAGAGTTATAAATGACAGCCATCTTCCAAAAATATATTAAAGTAAGGCTGCCAAGAGGAGTTGAAAGCGGGGCAGAATTGCAGGAAACCGATTTCAGGAGGTAGACTGGAATTGCATGTAAAGCATAGGAAAAGAGGCAGAACGTCCACAATGATGCACTTGGCCAAAAAGTGCGTATGCGTTTTTTCCTGAATATATACAGGAAAAAACGCATACGCCCTTTTTGGCCAACCAAGCAAGCTTGCAAAGGAACTCTGCACTACAATGAAGTCTCACTGCCCCCCGGTCAAAAGGGCCATCTGAAAAAAGTGTAAAATCCAGAAAGGCAAGACAGGCCATGGAGAACTGGGAGCCTTGTTATGCTGATGGGCGGGATGTAAATTGCCAGCAGCCACTCTGGAGAAGTGTATGGTGTTTCCTGAAACATCCAAAAAACAAAGCAACAGAGCCTAGGGCACTTCCCCTTATGGTCCTATAGCTTAGGGAAATTAAAATCAAAAAGACACAGCCACCCCAAAGTTTGGGACGGCTCTGTTTACAAGAACCTCGTTTACGGTTCAAGTTCAATATCGCAGAAAGCGAAAAATGGATAAAGAAGTTGTGGTACTTACGTACAATGTAATATCACTCAGCAATGAAATCTATGTCATCAGGCCCGTAGCAGCATAAAGAGTGGATTCAGGTATGATGATTCTAAGTGAAATAAGTCACACAGAAAAAGAAACATCATAAGATATCACTACTACACGGAATGTAAACTTGGCTACCCAGGAACTGAATTACAAAACAGAACAGGGTGTCAAATCTAGAAAACCAACTTATGCTTGCTTAAGGGGAAAGGTGAGTTGGGGTGCTGCATAAAACCAGAGATTGAAATTAGCACAGACACCGTTCCATAAGCCAAATATGTAATAGACAAGAGCTACTCCTTGCTCAACGAAGTGGACTCAACACCCCATATTAAACGCCTAACAATATACCTGACTAGTAAGAATCTTAAAACCTATGGATTTATATGTCTCCGAAAGAGAATCAAGGGTGTGTACAGCGGCATAAACGCAGCAGTGATAGGATTGGTGAGGTTCTGTGAGCAAATGCAGACCCTTTGAAGTCATATTGTATGGTACACATTCCATGGGTCTCAAAACTCCATGTTTAAGGGATTCTTCCTTCAGCTAAAACATGCATGTGGAAACCAGAGTATGATCCACCGTGTGATCGGGAAACGTGTTCAAATGTGTCTCAGTTTTCGTCCCCTGGTACTCGGGTGCAACATTCCAGACGCTTTACTAACACTCTCCCCACTTGGAGAGTCAGTGCCTTTAAACTCCTGTTTGGCCCAGTTTGCAATTTCTGCGTAAGATGAACAGGAAGAGGGAAAACCAATGAGAGACTAGCTGGAGCTGTCTCGACAGGCAAATTTAACTCTCATTTCCCACCAGGAAGAGGAATTAACCAAAGGCTCAGCATGCGATGCCGGAACCAAACTAGGGCCTGAAGCAATCCTGCGGTGTTGCGGCCAGCTCACAAGAAAGCGAGTTGAAGAAAGGAGCTCAGGGGCACTGTAATTCACAAACCTGCAGAGTTATAAATGACAGCTATCGTTCAAAAATATATTGAAGGAAGGCTGCCAAGAGGACTTGAAAGCGGGGCAGAATTGCAGGAACCCGATTTCAGGAGGTAGACTGGGATTGCATGTAAAGCATAGGAAAAGAGGCAGAACGTCCACAATGATGCACTTGGCCAAAAAGGGCGTATGCGTTTTTTCCTGAATATATTCAGGAAAAAACGCATACGCCCTTTTTGGTCAACCAAGCAAGCTTGCAAAGGAAATCTGCACTACAATGAAGTCTAACTGCCCCCCGGTCAAAAGGGCCATCTGAAAAAAGTGTAAAATCCAGAAAGGCAGGACAGGCCATGGAGAACTGGGAGACTTGTTATGCTGATGGGCGGGATGTAAATTGCCAGCAGCCACTCTGGAGAAGTGTATGGTGTTTCCTGAAACATCTAAAAAACAAAGCAACAGAGCCTAGGGCATTTCCACTTATAGTCCTATAGCTTAGGGAAATTAAAATCAAAAAGACACAGCCACCCCAAAGTTTCGGCCGGCTCTGTTTACAAGAACCTCGTTTACGGTACAAGTTCAATATCACAGAAAGGAAAAAATGGATAAAGAAGTTGTGGTAGTTACGTACAATGCAATATCACTCAGCAATGAAATCTATGTCATCAGACCCGTAGCAGCATAATGAGTGGATTCAGGTACGATGATTCTAAGTGAAATAAGTCACACAGAAAAAGAAACATCATAAGATATCACTACTACACGGAATGTAAACTTGGCTACACAAGAACTGAATTACAAAACAGAACAGGGTGTCAAATGTAGAAAACCAACTTATGCTTGCTTAAGGGGAAAGGTGAGTTGGGGTGCTTCATAAAACCAGAGATTGAAATTAGCACAGATACCGTTCCAAAAGCCAAATATGTAATAGACAAGAGCTACTCCTTGCTCAACGAAGTGGACTCAACACCCCATATTAAACGCCTAAGAATATACCTGACTAGTAAGAATCTTAAAACCTATGGATTTATATGTCTCCGAAAGAGAATCAAGTGTGTGTACAGCGGCATAATCGTAGCAGTGATAGGATTGGTGAGGTTCGGTGAGCAAATGCAGACCCTTTGAAGTCATATTGCATGGTACCCATTCCATGGGTCTCAACTCTCCATGTTTAAGGGATTCTTCCTTCAGCTAAAACATGCATGTGGAACCCAGAGTATGATCCACCGTGTGATCAGAAAACGTGTTCAAATGTGTCTCAGTTTTCGTCCCCTGGTACTCGGGTGCAACTTTCCAGATGCTTTACTAACACTCTCCCCACTTGGAGAGTCAGTGCCTTTAACCTCCTGTTTGGCCCAGTTTGCAATTTCTGTGGAAAATGAACAGTAATAGGGAGAACCAATGAGAGACTAGCTGGAGATGTCCGGACGGGCAAATTTAACTCTCATTTCCCACCAGGAAGAGGAATTAACCAAAGGCTCAGCGTGCCATGCCGGAACCACACTAGGGCCCGAAGCAATCCTGCGGTGTTGCGGCCAGCTCACAAGAAAGCGAGTTGAAGAAAGGAGCTCAGGGGCACTGTAATTCACAAACCTGCAGAGTTATAAATGACAGCCATCTTCCAAAAATATATTAAAGTAAGGCTGCCAAGAGGAGTTGAAAGCGGGGCAGAATTGCAGGAAACCGATTTCAGGAGGTAGACTGGAATTGCATGTAAAGCATAGGAAAAGAGGCAGAACGTCCACAATGATGCACTTGGCCAAAAAGTGTGTATGCGTTTTTTCCTGAATATATACAGGAAAAAACGCATACGCCCTTTTTGGCCAACCAAGCAAGCTTGCAAAGGAACTCTGCACTACAATGAAGTCTCACTGGCCCCCGGTCAAAAGGGCCATCTGAAAAAAGTGTAAAATCCAGAAAGGCAAGACAGGCCATGGAGAACTGGGAGCCTTGTTATGCTGATGGGCGGGATGTAAATTGCCAGCAGCCACTCTGGAGAAGTGTATGGTGTTTCCTGCAACATCCAAAAAACAAAGCAACAGAGCCTAGGGCACTTCCCCTTATGGTCCTATAGCTTAGGGAAATTAAAATCAAAAAGACACAGCCACCCCAAAGTTTGGGACGGCTCTGTTTACAAGAACCTCGTTTACAGTTCAAGTTCAATATCGCAGAAAGCGAAAAATGGATAAAGAAGTTGTGGTACTTACGTACAATGTAATATCACTCAGCAATGAAATCTATGTCATCAGGCCCGTAGCAGCATAAAGAGTGGATTCAGGTATGATGATTCTAAGTGAAATAAGTCACACAGAAAAAGAAACATCATAAGATATCACTACTACACGGAATGTAAACTTGGCTACCCAGGAACTGAATTACAAAACAGAACAGGGTGTCAAATCTAGAAAACCAACTTATGCTTGCTTAAGGGGAAAGGTGAGTTGGGGTGCTGCATAAAACCAGAGATTGAAATTAGCACAGACACCGTTCCATAAGCCAAATATGTAATAGACAAGAGCTACTCCTTGCTCAACGAAGTGGACTCAACACCCCATATTAAACGCCTAACAATATACCTGACTAGTAAGAATCTTAAAACCTATGGATTTATATGTCTCCGAAAGAGAATCAAGGGTGTGTACAGCGGCATAAACGCAGCAGTGATAGGATTGGTGAGGTTCTGTGAGCAAATGCAGACCCTTTGAAGTCATATTGTATGGTACACATTCCATGGGTCTCAAAACTCCATGTTTAAGGGATTCTTCCTTCAGCTAAAACATGCATGTGGAAACCAGAGTATGATCCACCGTGTGATCGGGAAACGTGTTCAAATGTGTCTCAGTTTTCGTCCCCTGGTACTCGGGTGCAACATTCCAGACGCTTTACTAACACTCTCCCCACTTGGAGAGTCAGTGCCTTTAAACTCCTGTTTGGCCCAGTTTGCAATTTCTGCGTAAGATGAACAGGAAGAGGGAGAACCAATGAGAGACTAGCTGGAGCTGTCTCGACAGGCAAATTTAACTCTCATTTCCCACCAGGAAGAGGAATTAACCAAAGGCTCAGCATGCGATGCCGGAACCAAACTAGGGCCTGAAGCAATCCTGCGGTGTTGCGGCCAGCTCACAAGAAAGCGAGTTGAAGAAAGGAGCTCAGGGGCACTGTAATTCACAAACCTGCAGAGTTATAAATGACAGCTATCGTTCAAAAATATATTGAAGGAAGGCTGCCAAGAGGACTTGAAAGCGGGGCAGAATTGCAGGAACCCGATTTCAGGAGGTAGACTGGGATTGCATGTAAAGCATAGGAAAAGAGGCAGAACGTCCACAATGATGCACTTGGCCAAAAAGGGCGTATGCGTTTTTTCCTGAATATATTCAGGAAAAAACGCATACACCCTTTTTGGTCAACCAAGCAAGCTTGCAAAGGAAATCTGCACTACAATGAAGTCTAACTGCCCCCCGGTCAAAAGGGCCATCTGAAAAAAGTGTAAAATCCAGAAAGGCAGGACAGGCCATGGAGAACCGGGAGACTTGTTATGCTGATGGGCGGGATGTAAATTGCCAGCAGCCACTCTGGAGAAGTGTATGGTGTTTCCTGAAACATCTAAAAAACAAAGCAACAGAGCCTAGGGCACTTCCACTTATAGTCCTATAGCTTAGGGAAATTAAAATCAAAAAGACACAGCCACCCCAAAGTTTCGGCCGGCTCTGTTTACAAGAACCTCGTTTACGGTACAAGTTCAATATCACAGAAAGGAAAAAATGGATAAAGAAGTTGTGGTAGTTACGTACAATGCAATATCACTCAGCAATGAAATCTATGTCATCAGACCCGTAGCAGCATAATGAGTGGATTCAGGTACGATGATTCTAAGTGAAATAAGTCACACAGAAAAAGAAACATCATAAGATATCACTACTACACGGAATGTAAACTTGGCTACACAAGAACTGAATTACAAAACAGAACAGGGTGTCAAATGTAGAAAACCAACTTATGCTTGCTTAAGGGGAAAGGTGAGTTGGGGTGCTTCATAAAACCAGAGATTGAAATTAGCACAGATACCGTTCCAAAAGCCAAATATGTAATAGACAAGAGCTACTCCTTGCTCAACGAAGTGGACTCAACACCCCATATTAAACGCCTAAGAATATACCTGACTAGTAAGAATCTTAAAACCTATGGATTTATATGTCTCCGAAAGAGAATCAAGTGTGTGTACAGCGGCATAATCGTAGCAGTGATAGGATTGGTGAGGTTCGGTGAGCAAATGCAGACCCTTTGAAGTCATATTGCATGGTACCCATTCCATGGGTCTCAACTCTCCATGTTTAAGGGATTCTTCCTTCAGCTAAATCATGCATGTGGAACCCAGAGTATGATCCACCGTGTGATCAGAAAACGTGTTCAAATGTGTCTCAGTTTTCGTCCCCTGGTACTCGGGTGCAACTTTCCAGATGCTTTACTAACACTCTCCCCACTTGGAGAGTCAGTGCCTTTAACCTCCTGTTTGGCCCAGTTTGCAATTTCTGTGGAAAATGAACAGTAATAGGGAGAACCAATGAGAGACTAGCTGGAGGTGTCCGGACGGGCAAATTTAACTCTCATTTCCCACCAGGAAGAGGAATTAACCAAAGGCTCAGCGTGCCATGCCGGAACCACACTAGGGCCCGAAGCAATCCTGCGGTGTTGCGGCCAGCTCACAAGAAAGCGAGTTGAAGAAAGGAGCTCAGGGGCACTGTAATTCACAAACCTGCAGAGTTATAAATGACAGCCATCTTCCAAAAATATATTAAAGTAAGGCTGCCAAGAGGAGTTGAAAGCGGGGCAGAATTGCAGGAAACCGATTTCAGGAGGTAGACTGGAATTGCATGTAAAGCATAGGAAAAGAGGCAGAACGTCCACAATGATGCACTTGGCCAAAAAGTGCGTATGCGTTTTTTCCTGAATATATACAGGAAAAAACGCATACGCCCTTTTTGGCCAACCAAGCAAGCTTGCAAAGGAACTCTGCACTACAATGAAGTCTCACTGCCCCCCGGTCAAAAGGGCCATCTGAAAAAAGTGTAAAATCCAGAAAGGCAAGACAGGCCATGGAGAACTGGGAGCCTTGTTATGCTGATGGGCGGGATGTAAATTGCCAACAGCCACTCTGGAGAAGTGTATGGTGTTCCCTGAAACATCCAAAAAACCAAGCAACAGGGCCTAGGGCATTTCCACTTATGGTCGTATAGCTTAGGGAAATAATAATCAAAAAGACACAGCCTCCCCAAAGTTTGGGACGGCTCTGTTTACAAGAACCTCGTTTACGGTACAGGTTCAATATCACAGAAAGTGAAAAATGGATAAAGAAATTGTGGTACTTACGTACAATGCAATATCACTCAGCAATGAAATCTATGTCATCAGGCCCGTGACAGCATAATGAGTGGATTCAGGTATGATGATTCTAAGAGAAATAAGTCACACAGAAAAAGAAACATCATAAGATATCACTACTACACGGAATGTAAACTTGGCTACACAGAAACTGAATTACAAAACAGAACAGCGTCTCAAATGTAGAAAACCAACTTATGCTTGCTTAAGGGGAAAGGTGAGTTGGGGTGCGGCATAAAACCACAGATTGAAATTAGCACAGATACCGTTCCATAAGCCAAATATGTAATAGACAAGAGCTACTCCTTGCTCAACGATGTGGACTCAACACCCAATATTAAACGCCTAAGAATATACCTGACTAGTAAGAATCTTAAAACCTATGGATTTATATGTCTCCGAAAGAGAATCAAGCGTGTATACAGTGGCATAAACGCAGCAGTGATAGGATTGGTGAGGTTTGGTGAGCAAATGCAGACCCTTTGAAGTCATATTGCATGGTACCCATTCCATGGGTCTCAACTCTCCAGGTTTAAGGGATTCTTCCTTCAGCTAAAACATGCATGTGGAACCCAGAGTATGATCCACCGTGTGATCGGGAAACGTGTTCAAATGTGTCTCAGTTTTCGTCCCCTGGTACTCGGGTGCAACATTCCAGACGCTTTACTAACACTCTCCCCACTTGGAGAGTCAGTGCCTTTAACCTCTTGTTTGGCCCAGTTTGCAATTTCTGCGTAAGATAAACAGGAAGAGGGAGAACCAATGAGAGACTAGGTGGAGGTGTCCGGACGGGCAAATTTAACTGTCATTTCCCACCAGGAAGAGGAATTAACCAAAGGCTCAGCATGCCATGCCGGAACCAAACTAGGGTTTGAAGCAATCCTGCTGTGTTGCGGCCAGCTCAGAAGAAAGCGAGTTGAAGAAAGGAGCTCAGGGGCACTGTCATTCACAAACCTGCAGAGTTATAAATGACAGCTATCTTCCAAAAATATATTGAAGTAAGGCTGCCAAGAGAAGTTGAAAGCGGGGCAGAATTGCAGGAAACCGATTTCAGGAGGTAGACTGGAATTGCATGTAAAGCATAGGAAAAGAGGCAGAATGTCCACAATGATGCACTTGGCCAAAAAGGGCGTATGCGTTTTTTCCTGAATATATTCAGGAAAAAACGCATACGCCCTTTTTGTCCAACCAAGCAAGCTTGCAAAGGAAATCTGCACTACAATGAAGTCTCACTGCCCCCCGGTCAAAAGGGCCATCTGAAAAAAGTGTAAAATCCAGAGAGGCAGGACAGGCCATGGAGAACTGGGAGCCTTGTTATGCTGATGGGCGGGATGTAAATTGCCAACAGCCACTCTGGAGAAGTGTATGGTGTTTCCTGAAACATCTAAAAAACAAAGCAACAGAGCCTAGGGCACTTCCACATATGGTCCTATAGCTTAGGGAAATAAAAATTAAAAAGACACAGCCACCCCAAAGTTTGGGCCGGCTCAGTTTACAAGAACCTCGTTTACGGTACAAGTTCAATATCACAGAAAGCGAAAAATGGATAAAGAAGTTGTGGTACTTACGTACAATGCAATATCACTCAGCAATGAAATCTATGTCATCAGGCCCGTAGCAGCATAATGAGTGGATTCAGGTACGATGATTCTAAGTGAAATAAGTCACACAGAAAAAGAAACATCATAAGATATCACTACTACACGGAATGTAAACTTGGCTACACAGGAACTGAATTACAAAACAGAACAGGGTCTCAAATGTAGAAAACCAACTTATGCTTGCTTAAGGGGAAAGGTGACTTAGGGTGCGGCATAAAACCAGAGATTGAAATTAGCACAGATACCGTTCCATAAGCCAAATATGTAATAGAAAAGAGCTACTCCTTGCTCAACGAAGTGGACTCAACACCCCATATTAAACGCCTAACAATACACCTGACTAGTAAGAATCTTAAAACCTATGGATTTATATGTCTCCGAAAGAGAATCAAGCGTGTGTACAGAGGCATAAGCGCAGCAGTGATAGGATTGGTGAGGTTCGGTGAGCAAATGCAGACCCTTTGAAGTCATATTGCATGGTACCCATTCCATGGGTCTCAACTCTCCAGGTTTAAGGGATTCTTCCTTCAGCTAAAACATGCATGTGGAACCCAGAGTATGATCCACCGTGTGATTGGAAAACGTGTTCAAATGTGTCTCAGTTTTCGTCCCCTGGTACTCGGGTGCAACATTCCAGATGCTTTACTAACACTCTCCCCACATGGAGAGTCAGTGCCTTTAACCTCCTGTTTGGCCCAGTTTGCAATTTCTGTGGAAAATGAACAGGAATAGGGAGAACCAATGAGAGACTAGGTGGAGGTGTCCGGACGGGCAAATTTAACTCTCATTTCCCACCAGGAAGAGGAATTAACCAAAGGCTCAGCGTGCCATGCCAGAAGCACACTTGGGCCCGAAGCAATCCTGCGGTGTTGCGGCCAGCTCACAACAAAGCGAGTTGAAGAAAGGAGCTCAGGGGCACTGTAATTCACAAACCTGCAGAGTTATAAATGACAGCCATCTTCCAAAAATATATTAAAGTAAGGCTGCCAAGAGGAGTTGAAAGCGGGGCAGAATTGCAGGAAACCGATTTCAGGAGGTTGACTGGAATTGCATGTAAAGCATAGGAAAAGAGGCAGAACGTCCACAATGATGCACTTGGCCAAAAAGGGCGTATGCGTTTTTCCCTGAATATATTCAGGAAAAAACGCATACGCCCTTTTTGGCCAACCAAGCAAGCTTGCAAAGGAAATCTGCACTACAATGAAGTCTCACTGACCCCCGGTCAAAAGGGCCATCTGAAAAAAGTGTAAAATCCAGAAAGGCAGGACAGCCCATGGAGAACTGGGAGCCTTGTTATGCTGATGGGCAGGATGTAAATTGCCAACAGCCACTCTGGAGAAGTGTATGATGTTTCCTGAAACATCAAAAAAACAAAGCAACAGAGCCTAGGGCACTTCCACTTATGGTCCTATAGCTTAGGGAAATTAAAATCAAAAAGACACAGCCACCCCAAAGTTTGGGAAGGCTCTGTTTACAAGAACCTCATTTACGGTACAAGTTCAATATCACAGAAAGCGAAAAATGGATAATGAAGTTGTGGTACTTACGTACAATGCAATATCACTCCGCAATGAAATCTATGTCATCAGGCCCGTAGCAGCATAATGAGTGGATTCAGGTACGATGATTCTAAGTGAAATAAGTCACACAGAAAAAGAAACATCATAACATATCACTACTACACGGAATGTAAACTTGGCTACAAAGAAACTGAATTACAAAACAGAACAGCGTCTCAAATGTAGAAAACCAACTTATGCTTGCTTAAGGGGAAAGGTGAGTTGGGGTGCTTCATAAAACCAGAGATTGAAATTAGCACAGATACCGTTCCATAAGCCAAATATGTAATAGACAAGAGCTACTCCTTGCTCAACGAAGTGGACTCAACACCCCATATTAAACGCCTAAGAATATACCTGACTAGTAAGAATCTTAAAACCTATGGATTTATATGTCTCCGAAAGAGAATCAAGCGTGTGTACAGCGGCATAAGCGCAGCAGTGATAGGATTGGTGAGGTTCGGTGAGCAAATGCAGACCCTTTGAAGTCATATTGCATGGTACCCATTCCATGGGTCTCAACTCTCCAGGTTTAAGGGATTCTTCCTTCAGCTAAAACATGCATGTGGAACCCAGAGTATGATCCACCGTGTGATCGGAAAACGTGTTCAAATGTGTCTCAGTTTTTGTCCCCTGGTACTCGGGTGCAACATTCCAGATGCTTTACTAACACTCTCCCCACTTGGAGACTCAGTGCCTTTAACCTCCTGTTTGGCCCAGTTTGCAATTTCTGTGGAAAATGAACAGGAATAGGGAGAACCAATGAGAGACTAGGTGGAGGTGTCCGGACGGGCAAATTTAACTGTCATTTCCCAGCAGGAAGAGGAATTAACCAAAGGCTCAGCATGCCATGCCGGAACCAAACTAGGGTTTGAAGCAATCCTGCTGTGTTGCGGCCAGCTCAGAAGAAAGCGAGTTGAAGAAAGGAGCTCAGGGGCACTGTCATTCACAAACCTGCAGAGTTATAAATGACAGCTATCTTCCAAAAATATATTGAAGTAAGGCTGCCAAGAGAAGTTGAAAGCGGGGCAGAATTGCAGGAAACCGATTTCAGGAGGTAGACTGGAATTGCATGTAAAGCATAGGAAAAGAGGCAGAATGTCCACAATGATGCACTTGGCCAAAAAGGGCGTATGCGTTTTTTCCTGAATATATTCAGGAAAAAACGCATACGCCCTTTTTGTCCAACCAAGCAAGCTTGCAAAGGAAATCTGCACTACAATGAAGTCTCACTGCCCCCCGGTCAAAAGGGCCATCTGAAAAAAGTGTAAAATCCAGAGAGGCAGGACAGGCCATGGAGAACTGGGAGCCTTGTTATGCTGATGGGCGGGATGTAAATTGCCAACAGCCACTCTGGAGAAGTGTATGGTGTTTCCTGAAACATCTAAAAAACAAAGCAACAGAGCCTAGGGCACTTCCACATATGGTCCTATAGCTTAGGGAAATAAAAATTAAAAAGACACAGCCACCCCAAAGTTTGGGCCGGCTCAGTTTACAAGAACCTCGTTTACGGTACAAGTTCAATATCACAGAAAGCGAAAAATGGATAAAGAAGTTGTGGTACTTACGTACAATGCAATATCACTCAGCAATGAAATCTATGTCATCAGGCCCGTAGCAGCATAATGAGTGGATTCAGGTACGATGATTCTAAGTGAAATAAGTCACACAGAAAAAGAAACATCATAAGATATCACTACTACACGGAATGTAAACTTGGCTACACAGGAACTGAATTACAAAACAGAACAGGGTCTCAAATGTAGAAAACCAACTTATGCTTGCTTAAGGGGAAAGGTGACTTGGGGTGCGGCATAAAACCAGAGATTGAAATTAGCACAGATACCGTTCCATAAGCCAAATATGTAATAGAAAAGAGCTACTCCTTGCTCAACGAAGTGGACTCAACACCCCATATTAAACGCCTAACAATACACCTGACTAGTAAGAATCTTAAAACCTATGGATTTATATGTCTCTGAAAGAGAATCAAAAGTGTGTACAGCGGCATAAACGCAGCAGTGATAGGATTGGTGAGGTTCGGTGAGCAAATGCAGACCCTTTGAAGTCATATTGCATGGTACCCATTCCATGGGTCTCAACTCTCCTTGTTTAAGGGATTCTTCCTTCAGCTAAAACATGAATGTGGAACTCAGAGTATGATCCACCGTGTGATCGGGAAACGTGTTCAAATGTGTCTCAGTTTTCGTCCCCTGGTACTCGGGTGCAACATTCCAGACGCTTTACTAACACTCTCCCCACTTGGAGAGTCAGTGCCTTTAAACTCCTGTTTGGCCCAGTTTGCAATTTCTGTGGAAAATGAACAGGAATAGGGAGAACCAATGAGAGACTAGGTGGAGGTGTCCGGACGGGCAAATTTAACTCTCATTTCCCACCAAGAAGAGGAATTAACCAAAGGCTCAGCATGCCGTGCCGGAAGCAAACTAGGGCCTGAAGCAATCGTACGGTGTTGCGGCCAGCTCACAAGAAAGCGAGTTGAAGAAAGGAGCTCAGGGGCACTGTAATTCACAAACCTGCAGAGTTTAAATGACAGCTATCTTCCAAAAATATATTGAAGTAAGGCTGCCATGAGGAGTTGAAAGCTGGGCAGAATTGCAGGAAACCGATTGCAGGAGGTAGACTGGAATTGCATGTAAAGCATAGGAAAAGAGGCAGAACGTCCACAATGATGCACTTGGCCAAAAAGGGCGTATGCGTTTTTTCCTGAATATATTCAGGAAAAAACGCATACGCCCTTTCTGGCCAACCAAGCAAGCTTGCAATGTAAATCTGTACTAAAATGAAGTCTCACTGCCCCCCGGTCAAAAGGGGCTTCTGAAAAAAGTGTAAAATCCAGAAAGGCAGGACAGGCCAGGGAGAACTGGGAGCCTTGTTATGCTGATGGGCGGGATGTAAATTGACAACAGCCACTCTGGAGAAGTGTTTGGTGTTTCGGGAAACATCTAGAAAACAAAGCAACAGAGCCTAGGGCACTTCCACTTATGGTCCTATAGCTTAGGGAAATTAAAATCAAAAATAGACAGCCACCCCAAAGTTTGGGACCGCTCTGTTTACAAGAACCTCGTTTACGGTACAAGTTCAATATCGCAGAAAGCGAAAAATGGATAAAGAAGTTGTGGTACTTACGTTCAATGCAATATCACTCAGCAACGAAATCTATGTCATCAGGCCCATAGCAGCATAATGAGTGGATTCAGGTACGATGATTCTAAGTGAAATAAGTCACACAGAAAAAGAAACATCATAAGGTATCACCACTACACGGAATGTAAACTTGGCTACACAGGAACTGAATTACAAAACAGAACAGGGTCTCTAATGTAGAAAACCAACTTATGCTTGCTTAAGGGGAAAGGTGATTTGAGGTGCTGCATAAAACCAGAGATTGAAATTAGCACATATACCATTCCATAAGCCAAATATGTAATAGACAAGAGCTACTCCTTGCTCAACGAAGAGGACACAACACCCCATATCAAACGCCTAAGAATATACATGACTAGTAAGAATCTTAAAACCTATGGATTTATATGTCTCCGAAAGAGAATCAAGCATGTGTACAGCGGCATAAGTGCAGCAGTGATAGGATTGGGGAGGTTCGGTGAGCAAATTCAGACCCTTTGAAATCTTATTGCATGGTACACATTCCATGGGTCTCAACTCTCCAGGTTTAAGGGATTCTTCCTTCAGCTAAAACATGCATGTGGAACCCAGAGTATGATCCACCGTGTGATCGGGAAACGTGTTCAAATGTGTCTCAGTTTTCGTCCCCTGGTACTCGGGTGCAAAATTCCAGATGCTTTACTAACACTCTCCCCACTTGGAGAGTCAGTGCCTTTAAACTCCAGTTTGGCCTAGATTGCAATTTCTGTGGAACATGAACAGGAATAGGGACAACCAATGAGAGACTAGGTGGAGGTGTCCGGCCGGGCAAATTTAACTCTCATTTCCCACCAGGAAGAGGAATTAACCAAAGGCTCAGCATGCCATGCCAGAACCACACTAGGGTCCGAAGCAATCCTGCGGTGTTGCGGCCAGCTCACAAGAAAGCGAGTTGAAGAAAGGAGCTCAGGGCCACTGTAATTCACAAACCTGCAGAGTTATAAATGACAGCTATCTTCCAAAAATATATTGAAGTAAGGCTGTCAAGAGGAGTTGAAAGTGGGGCAGAATTGCAGGAAACCGATTTCAGGAGGTAGACTGGAATTGCATGTAAAGCATAGGAAAAGAGGCAGAACGTCCACAATGATGCACTTGGCCAAAAAGGGCGTATGCGTTTTTTCCTGAATATATTCAGGAAAAAACGCATACGCGCTTTTTGGCCAACGAAGCAAGCTTGCAAAGGAAATCTGCACTACAATGAAGTCTCACTGCCCCCCGGTCAAAAGGGCCATCTGAAAAAAGTGTAAAATCCAGAAAGGAAGGACAGGCCATGGAGAACTGGGAGCCTTGTTATGCTGATGGGCGGGATGTAAATTGCCAGCAGCCACTCTGGAGAAGTGTATGGTGTTTCCTGAAACATCCAAAAAACAAAGCAACAGAGCCTAGGGCATTTCCACTTATGGTCCTATAGCTTAGGGAAATTAAAATAAAAAAGACACAGCCACCCCAAAGTTTGGGCTGGCTCTGTTTACAAGAACCTCGTTTACGGTACAAGTTCAATATCACAGAAAGCGAAAAATGGATAAAGAAGTTGTGGTAATTACGTACAAAGCAATATCACTCAGCAATGAAATCTATGTCATCAGGCCCGTAGCAGCATAATGAGTGGATTCAGGTACGATGATTCTAAGTGAAATAAGTCACACAGAAAAAGAAACATCATAAGATATCACTGCTACACGGAATGTAAACGTGGCTACACAGGAACTGAATTACAAAACAGAACAGGGTGTCAAATGTAGAAAACCAACTTATGCTTGCTTAAGGGGAAAGGTGAGTTGGGGTGCGGCATAAAACCAGAGATTGAAATTAGCACAGATACCGTTCCATAAGCCAAATATATAATAGACAAGAGCTACTCCTTGCTCAACGAAGTGGACTCAACACCCCATATTAAACGCCTAAGAATATATCTGACTAGTAAGAATCTTAAAACCTATGGATTTATATGTCTCCGAAAGAGAATCATGCGTGTGTACAGCGGCATAAACGCAGCAGTGATAGGAATGGTGAGGTTCGGTGAGCAAATGCAGACCCTTTGAAGTCATATTGCATGGTACCCATTCCATGGGTCTCAACTCTCCATGTTTAAGGGATTCTTCCTTCAGCTAAAACATGCATGTGGAACCCAGAGTACGATCCACCGTGTGATCAGAAAACGTGTTCAAATGTGTCTCAGTTTTCGTACCCTGGTACTCGGGTGCAACATTCCAGACGCTTTACTAACACTCTCCCCACTTGGAGAGTCAGTGCCTTCAACCTCCTGTTTGGCCCAGTTTGCAATTTCTGTGGAAAATGAACAGGAATAGGGAGAACCAATGAGAGACTAGGTGGAGGTGTCTGGACGGGCAAATTTAACTCTCATTTCCCACCAGGAAGAGGAATTAACCAAAGGTTCAGCATGCCGTGCCAGAAACAAACTAGGGCCTGAAGCAATCCTGCGGTGTTGCGGCCAGCTCACAAGAAAGCGAGTTGAAGAAAGGAGCTCAGGGCCACTGTAATTCACAAACCTGCAGTTATAAATGACAGCTATCGTCCAAAAATATATTGAAGGAAAGCTGCCAAGAGGACTTGAAAGCGGTGCAGAATTGCAGGAAACCGATTTCAGGAGGTAGACGGGAATTGCATGTAAAGCATAGGAAAAGAGGCAGAACGTCCACAATGATGCACTTGGCCAAAAAGGGCGTATGCGTTTTTTCCTGAATAAATTCAGGAAAAAACGCATACGCCCTTTTTGGCCAACCAAGCAAGCTTGCAAAGGAAATCTGCACTACAATGAAGTCTCACTGCCCCCCGGTCAAAAGGGCCATCTGAAAAAAGTGTAAAATCCTGAAAGGCAGGACAGGCCAAGGAGAACTAGGAACCTTGTTATGCTGATGGGCGGGATGTAAATTGCCAGCAGCCACTGTGGAGAAGTGTATGGTGTTTCCTGAAACATCCAAAAAACAAAGCAACAGAGCCTAGGGCACTTCCACTTATGGTCCTATAGCTTAGGAAAATTAAAATCAAAAAGACACAGCCACCCAAAGTTTGGGACGGCTGTGTTTACAAGAACCTCGTTTACCGTACAACTTCAATATCACAGAAAGCGAAAAATGGATAAAGAAGTTGTGGTACTTACGTAAAATGCAATATCACTCAGCAATGATATCTATGTCATCAGGCCCGTAGCAACATAATGAGTGGATTCAGGTACGATGATTCTAAGTGAAATAAGTCTCACAGAAAAAGAAACATCATAAGATATCACTACTACACGGAATGTAAACTTGACTACACAGGAACTGAATTACAAAACAGAACAGGGTGTCAAATGTAGAAAACCAACTTATGCTTGCTTAAGGGGAAAGGTGAGTTGGGGTGCTCCATAAAACCAGAGATTGAAATTAGCACAGATACCGTTCCAGAAGCCAAATATGTAATAGACAAGAGCTACTCCTTGCTCAACGAAGTGGACTCAACACCCCATATTAAACGCCTAACAATATACCTGACTAGTAAGAATCTTAAAACCTATGGATTTATATGTCTCCGGAAGAGAATGAAGCGTGTGTACAGTGGCATAAACGCAGCAGTGATAGGATTGGTGAGGTTCGGTGAGCAAATGCAGACCCTTTGAAGTCATATTGCATGGTACCCATTCCATGGGTCTCAACTCTCCAGGTTTAAGGGATTCTTCCTTCAGCTAAAACATGCATGTGGAACCCAGAGTATGATCCACCGTGTCATCGGGAAACGTGTTCAAATGTGTCTCAGTTTTCGTCCCCTGGTACTCGGGTGCAACATTCCAGACGCTTTACTAACACTCTCCCCACTTGGAGAGTCAGTGCCTTCAACCTCCTGTTTGGCTCAGTTTGCAATTTCTGTGGAAAATGAACAGGAATAGGGAGAACCAATGAGAGACAAGGTGGAGGTGTCTGGACGGGCAAATTTAACTCTCATTTCCCAACAGGAAGAGGAATTAACCAAAGGCTCAGTGTGCCGTGCCGGAAACAAAGTAGGGACTGAAGCAATCCTGCGGTGTTGCGGCCAGCTCACAAGAAAGCGAGTTGAAGAAAGGAGCTCAGGGGCACTGTAATTCACAAACCTGCAGAGTTAAAAATGACAGCTATCTTCCAAAAATATATTGAAGTAAGGCTGCCAAGAGGAGTTGAAAGCGGGGCAGAATTGCAGGAAACCGATTTCAGGAGGTAGACTGGAATTGCATGTAAAGCATAGGAAAAGAGGCAGAACGTCCACAATGATGCACTTGGCCAAAAAGGGCGTATGCGTTTTTTCCTGAATATATTCAGGAAAAAACGCATACGCCCTTTTTGGCCAACCAAGCAAGGTTGCAAAGGAAATCTGCACTACAATGAAGTCTCACTGCTCCCCGGTCAAAAGGGCCATCTGAAAAAAGTGTAAAATCCAGAAAGGCAGGACAGGCCATGGAGAACTGGGAGCCTTGTTATGCTGAAGGGCGGGATGTAAATTGCCAGCAGCCACTCTGGGGAAGTGTATGGTGTTTCCTGAAACATCCAAAAAACAAAGCAACAGAGCCTAGGGAACTTCCACTTATGGTCCTATAGCTTAGGGAAATTAAAATCAAAAAGACACAGCCACCCCAAAGTTTGGGACGGCACTGTTTACAAGAACCTCGTTTACGGTACAAGTTCAATATCACAGAAAGCGAAAAATGGATAAAGAAGTTGTGGTACTTACGTACAATGCAATATCACTCAGCAATGAAATCTATGTCATCAGGCCCGTAGCAGCGTAATGAGGGGATTCAGGTACGATGATTCTAAGTGAAATAAGTCACACAGAAAAAGAATCATCATAAGATATCACTACTACACGGAATGTAAACTTGGCGACACAAGAACTGAATTACAAAACAGAACAGGGTGTCAAATGTAGAAAACCAACTTATGCTTGCTTAAGGGGAAAGGTGAGTTGGGGTGCTGCATAAAACCAGAGATTGAAATTAGCACAGATACCGTTCCAGAAGCCAAATATGTAATAGACAAGAGCTACTCCTTGCTCAACGAAGTGGACTCAACACCCATATTAAACGCCTAACAATATACCTGACTAGTAAGAATCTTAAAACCTATGGATTTATATGTCTCCGGAAGAGAATGAAGCGTGTGTACAGTGGCATAAACGCAGCAATGATAGGATTGTTGAGGTTCGGTGAGCAAATGCAGACCCTTTGAAGTCATATTGCATGGTACCCATTCCATGGGTCTCAACTATCCAGGTTTAAGGGATTCTTCCTTCAGCTAAAACATGCATGTGGAACCCAGAGTATGATCCACCGTGTGATCGGGAAACGTGTTCAAATGTGTCTCAGTTTTCGTCCCCTGGTACTAGGGTGCAACATTCCAGACGCTTTACTAACACTCTCCCCACTTGGAGAGTCAGTGCCTTCAACCTCCTGTTTGGCCCAGTTTGCAATTTCTATGGAAAATGAACAGGAATAGGGAGAACCAATGAGAGACTAGGTGGAGGTGTCTGGACGGGCCAATTTAACTCTCATTTCCCACCAGGAAGAGGAATTAACCAAAGGCTCAGCATGCCATGCCAGAACCACACTAGGGTCCGAAGCAATCCTGCGGTGTTGCGGCCAGCTCACAAGAAAGCGAGTTGAAGAAAGGAGCTCAGGGCCACTGTAATTCACAAACCTGCAGAGTTATAAATGACAGCTATCTTCCAAAAATATATTGAAGTAAGGCTGCCAAGAGGAGTTGAAAGTGGGGCAGAATTGCAGGAAACCGATTTCAGGAGGTAGACTGGAATTGCATGTTAAGCATAGGAAAAGAGGCAGAACGTCCACAATGATGCACTTGGCCAAAAAGGGCGTATGCGTTTTTTCCTGAATATATTCAGGAAAAAACGCATACGCGCTTTTTGGCCAACGAAGCAAGCTTGCAAAGGAAATCTGCACTACAATGAAGTCTCACTGCCCCCCGGTCAAAAGGGCCATCTGAAAAAACTGTAAAATCCAGAAAGGAAGGACAGGCCATGGAGAACTGGGAGCCTTGTTATGCTGATGGGCGGGATGTAAATTGCCAGCAGCCACTCTGGAGAAGTGTATGGTGTTTCCTGAAACATCCAAAAAACAAAGCAACAGAGCCTAGGGCATTTCCACTTATGGTCCTATAGCTTAGGGAAATTAAAATAAAAAAGACACAGCCACCCCAAAGTTTGGGCTGGCTCTGTTTACAAGAACCTCGTTTACGGTACAAGTTCAATATCACAGAAAGCGAAAAATGGATAAAGAAGTTGTGGTAATTACGTACAAAGCAATATCACTCAGCAATGAAATCTATGTCATCAGGCCCGTAGCAGCATAATGAGTGGATTCAGGTACGATGATTCTAAGTGAAATAAGTCACACAGAAAAAGAAACATCATAAGATATCACTGCTACACGGAATGTAAACGTGGCTACACAGGAACTGAATTACAAAACAGAACAGGGTCTCAAATGTAGAAATCCAACTTATGCTTGCTTAAGGGGAAAGGTGAGTTGGGGTGCGGCATAAAACCAGAGATTGAAATTAGCACAGATACCGTTCCATAAGCCAAATATGTAATAGACAAGAGCTACTCCTTGCTCAACGAAGTGGACTCAACACCCCATATTAAACGCCTAAGAATATATCTGACTAGTAAGAATCTTAAAACCTATGGATTTATATGTCTCCAAAAGAGAATCATGCGTGTGTACAGCGGCATAAATGCAGCAGTGATAGGATTGGTGAGGTTCGGTGAGCAAATGCAGACCCTTTGAAGTCATATTGCATGGTACCCATTCCATGGGTCTCAACTCTCCATGTTTAAGGGATTCTTCCTTCAGCTAAAACATGCATGTGGAACCCAGAGTACGATCCACCGTGTGATCAGAAAACGTGTTCAAATGTGTCACAGTTTTCGTACCCTGGTACTCGGGTGCAACATTCCAGACGCTTTACTAACACTCTCCCCACTTGGAGAGTCAGTGCCTTTAACCTCCTGTTTGGCCCAGTTTGCAATTTCTGTGGAAAATGAACAGGAATAGGGAGAACCAATGAGTGACTAGGTGGAGGTGTCTGGACGGGCAAATTTAACTCTCATTTCCCACCAGGAAGAGGAATTAACCAAAGGTTCAGCATGCCGTGCCAGAAACAAACTAGGGCCTGAAGCAATCCTGCGGTGTTGCGGCCAGCTCACAAGAAAGCGAGTTGAAGAAAGGAGCTCAGGGCCACTGTAATTCACAAACCTGCAGTTATAAATGACAGCTATCGTCCAAAAATATATTGAAGGAAGGCTGCCAAGAGGACTTGAAAGCGGGGCAGAATTGCAGGAAACCGATTTCAGGAGGTAGACTGGAATTGCATGTAAAGCATAGGAAAAGAGGCAGAACGTCCACAATGATGCACTTGGCCAAAAAGGACGTATGCGTTTTTTCCTGAATATATTCAGGAAAAAACGCATACGCCCTTTTTGGCCAACCAAGCAAGGTTGCAAAGGAAATCTGCACTACAATGAAGTCTCACTGCCCCCCGGTCAAAAGGGCCATCTGAAAAAAGTGTAAAATCCAGAAAGGCAGAACAGGCCATGGAGAACTGGGAGCCTTGTTATGCTGAAGGGCGGGATGTAAATTGCCAGCAGCCACTCTGGAGAAGTGTATGGTGTTTCCTGAAACATTCAAAAAACAAAGCAACAGAGCCTAGGGCACTTCCACTTATGGTCCTATAGCTTAGGGAAATTAAAATCAAAAAGACACAGCCACCCCAAAGTTTGGGACGGCACTGTTTACAAGAACCTCGTTTACGGTACAAGTTCAATATCACAGAAAGCGAAAAATGGATAAAGAAGTTGTGGTACTTATGTACAATGCAATATCACTCAGCAATGAAATCTATGTCATCAGGCCCGTAGCAGCGTAATGAGGGGATTCAGGTACGATGATTCTAAGTGAAATAAGTCACACAGAAAAAGAATCATCATAAGATATCACTACTACACGGAATGTAAACTTGGCTACACAAGAACTGAATTACAAAACAAAACAGGGTGTCAAATGTAGAAAACCAACTTATGCTTGCTTAAGGGGAAAGGTGAGTTGGGGTGCTGCATAAAACCAGAGATTGAAATTAGCACAGATACCGTTCCATAAGCCAAATATGTAATAGACAAGAGCTACTCCTTGCTCAACGAAGTGGACTCAACACCCCATATTAAACGCCTAACAATATACCTGACTAGTAAGAATCTTAAAACCTATGGATTTATATGTCTCCGGAAGAGAATGAAGCGTGTGTACAGTGGCATAAACGCAGCAATGATAGGATTGGTGAGGTTCGGTGAGCAAATGCAGACCCTTTGAAGTCATATTGCATGGTACCCATTCCATGGGTCTCAACTCTCCAGGTTTAAGGGATTCTTCCTTCAGCTAAAACATGCATGTGGAACCCAGAGTATGATCCACCGTGTCATCGGGAAACGTGTTCAAATGTGTCTCAGTTTTCGTCCCCTGGTACTCGGGTGCAACATTCCAGACACTTTACTAACACTCTCCCCACTTGGAGAGTCAGTGCCTTCAACCTCCTGTTTGGCCCAGTTTGCAATTTCTATGGAAAATGAACAGGAATAGGGAGAACCAATGAGAGACTAGGTGGAGGTGTCTGGACGGGCAAATTGAACTCTCATTTCCCACCAGAAAGAGGAATTAATCAAAGGCTCAGCGTGCCGTGCCGGAAACAAAGTAGGGACTGAAGCAATCCTGCGGTGTTGCAGCCAGCTCACAAGAAAGCGAGTTGAAGAAAGGAGCTCAGGGGCACTGTAATTCACAAACCTGCAGAGTTATAAATGACAGCTATCTTCCAAAAATATATTGAAGTAAGGCAGCCAAGAAGAGTTGAAAGCAGGGCAGAATTGCAGGAAACCGATTTCAGGAGGTAGACTGGAATTGCATGTAAAGCATAGGAAAAGAGGCAGAACGTCCACAATGATGCACTTGGCCAAAAAGGGCGTATGCGTTTTTTCCTGAATATATTCAGGAAAAAACGCATACGCCCTTTTTGGCCAACCAAGCAAGCTTGCAAAGGAAATCTGCACTACAATGAAGTCTCACTGCTCCCAGGTCATAAGGGCCATCTGAAAAAAGTGTAAAATCCAGAAAGGCAGGACAGGCCATGGAGAACTGGGAGCCTTGTTATGCTGATGGGCGGGATGTAAATTGCAAGCAGCCACTCTGGAGAAGTGTATGGTGTTTCCTGAAACATCCAAAAAACAAAGCAACAGATCCTAGGGCACTTCCACTTATGGTCCTATAGCTTAGGGAAATTAAAATAAAAAAGACACAGCCACCCCAATGTTTGGGACGGCACTGTTTACAAGAACCTCGTTTACGGTACAAGTTCAATATCACAGAAAGCGAAAAATGGATAAAGAAATTGTGGTACTTACGTACAATGCAATATCACTCAGCAATGAAATCTATGTCATCAGGCCCGTAGCAGCGTAATGAGGGGATTCAGGTACGATGATTCTAAGTGAAATAAGTCACACAGAAAAAGAATCATCATAAGATATCACTACTACACGGAATGTAAACTTGGCTACACAAGAACTGAATTACAAAACAGAACAGGGTCTCAAATGTAGAAAACCAACTTATGCTTGCTTAAGGGGAAAGGTGAGTTGGGGGTGCTGCATAAAACCAGAGATTGAAATTAGCACAGATACCGTTCCAGAAGCCAAATATGTAATAGACAAGAGCTACTCCTTGCTCAACGAAGTGGACTCAACACCCCATATTAAACGCCTAACAATATACCTGACTAGTAAGAATCTTAAAACCTATGGATTTATATGTCTCCGGAAGAGAATGAAGCGTGTGTACAGTGGCATAAACGCAGCAGTGATAGGATTGGTGAGGTTCGGTGAGCAAATGCAGACCTTTTGAAGTCATATTGCATGGTACCCATTCCATGGGTCTCAACTCTCCAGGTTTAAGGGAATCTTCATTCAGCTAAAACATGCATGTGGAACCCAGAGTATGATCCACCGTGTGATCGGGAAACGTGTTCAAATGTGTCTCAGTTTTCGTCCCCTGGTACTCGGGTGCAACATTCCAGATGCTTTACTAACACTCTCCCCAATTGGAGAGTCAGTGCCTTCAACCTCCTGTTTGGCCCAGTTTGCAATTTCTGTGGAAAATGAACAGGAATAGGGAGAACCAATGAGAGACTAGGTGGAGGTGTCTGGACGGGCAAATTGAACTCTCATTCCCACCAGAAAGAGGAATTAACCAAAGGCTCAGCGTGCCGTGCAGGAAACAAAGTAGGGACTGAAGCAATCCTGCGGTGTTGCGGCCAGCTCACAAGAAAGCGAGTTGAAGAAAGGAGCTCAGGGGCACTGTAATTCACAAACCTGCAGAGTTATAAATGACAGCTATCTTCTAAAAATATATTGAAGTAAGGCAGCCAAGAGGAGTTGAAAGCGGGGCAGAATTGCAGGAAACCGATTTCAGGAGGTAGACTGGAATTGCATGTAAAGCATAGGAAAAGAGGCAGAACGTCCACAATGATGCACTTGGCCAAAAAGGGCGTATGCGTTTTTTCCTGAATATATTCAGGAAAAAACGCATACGCCCTTTTTGGCCAACCAAGCAAGCTTGCAAAGGAAATCTGCACTACAATGAAGTCTCACTGCCCCTCGGTCAAAAGGGCCATCTGAAAAAAGTGTAAAATCCAGAAAGGCAGGACAGGCCATGGAGGACTGGGAGCCTTGTTATGCTGATGGGCGGCATGTAAATTGCAAGCAGCCACTCTGGAGAAGTGTATGGTGTTTCCTGAAACATCCAAAAAAGAAAGCAACAGATCCTAGGGCACTTCCACTTATGGTCCTATAGCTTAGGGAAATTAAAATAAAAAAGACATAGCCACCCCAAAGTTTGGGACGGCTCTGTTTACAAGAACCTCGTTTACGGTACAAGTTCAATATCACAGAAAGCGAAAAATGGATAAAGAAGTTGTCGTATTTACGTACAATGCAATATCACTCAGCAATGAAATCTATGTCATCAGGCCCATAGCAGCATAATGAGTGGATTCAGGTACGATGATTCTAAGTGAAATAAGTCACACAGAAAAAGAAACATCATAAGATATCACTACTACATGGAATGTAAACTGCGCTACACAGGAACAGAATTACAAAACAGAACAGAGTGTCAAATGTAGAAAACCAACTCATGCTTGCTTAAGGGGAAAGGTGAGTTGGGGTGCTGCATACAACAAGAGATTGAAATTAGCACAGATACCGTTCCATAAGCCAAATATGTAATAGACAAGAGGTATTCCTTGCTCAACGAAGTGGACTGAACACCCCATATTAAACGCCTAACAATATACCTGACTAGTAAGAATCTTAAAACCTATGGATTTATATGTCTCCGAAAGAGAATCAAGCGTGTGTACAGCGACATAAACGCAGCAGTGATAGGATTGGTGAGGTTCGGTGAGCAAATGCAGACCCTTTGAAGTCATATTGCATGGTACCCATTCCATGGGTCTCAACTCTCCAGGTTTAAGGGATTCTTCCTTCAGCTAAAACATGCATGTGGAACCCAGAGTATGATCCACCGTGTGATAGGAAAACGTGTTCAAATGTGTCTCAGTTTTCGTCCCCTGGTACTCGGGTGCAACATTCCAGATGCTTTACTAACACTCTCCCCACTTGGAGAGTCAGTGCCTTTAACCTCCTGTTTGGCCCAGTTTGCAATTTCTGCGTAAGATGAACAGGAATAGGGAGAACCAATGAGAGACTAGCTGGAGCTGTCAGGACGGGCAAATTTAACTCTCATTTCCCACCAGGAAGAGGAATTAACCAAAGGCTCAGCATGCGATGCCGGAACCAAACTAGGGCCTGAAGCAATCCTGCGGTGTTGCGGCCAGCTCACAAGAAAGCGAGTTGAAGAAAGTAGCTCAGGGGCACTGTAATTCACAAACCTGCAGAGTTAAAAATGACAGCTATCTTCCAAAAATATATTGAAGTAAGGCTGCCAAGAGGAGTTGAAGGCGGGGCAGAATTGCAGGAAACCGATTTCAGGAGGTAGACTGGAATTGCATGTAAAGCATAGGAAAAGAGGCAGAACGTCCACAATGATGCACTTGGCCAAAAAGGGCGTATGCGTTTTTTCCTGAATATATTCAGGAAAAAACGCATACGCCCTTTTTGGCCAACCAAGCAAGCTTGCAAAGGAAATCTGCACTACAATGAAGTCTCACTGCTCCCCGGTCAAAAGGGCCATCTGAAAAAAGTGTAAAATCCAGAAAGGCAGGACAGGCCATGGAGAACTGGGAGCCTTGTTATGCTGAAGGGCGGGATGTAAATTGCCAGCAGCCACTCTGGAGAAGTGTATGGTGTTTCCTGAAACATCCAAAAAACAAAGCAACAGAGCCTAGGGCACTTCCACTTATGGTCCTATAGCTTAGGGAAATTAAAATCAAAAAGACACAGCCACCCCAAAGTTTGGGACGGCACTGTTTACAAGAACCTCGTTTACGGTACAAGTTCAATATCACAGAAAGCGAAAAATGGATAAAGAAGTTGTGGTACTTACGTACAATGCAATATCACTCAGCAATGAAATCTATGTCATCAGGCCCGTAGCAGCGTAATGAGGGGATTCAGGTACGATGATTCTAAGTGAAATAAGTCACACAGAAAAAGAATCATCATAAGATATCACTACTACACGGAATGTAAACTTGGCTACACAAGAACTGAATTACAAAACAGAAAAGGGTGTCAAATGTAGAAAACCAACTTATGCTTGCTTAAGGGGAAAGGTGAGTTGGGGTGCTGCATAAAATCAGACATTGAAATTAGCACAGATACCGTTCCAGAAGCCAAATATGTAATAGACAAGAGCTACTCCTTGCTCAACGAAGTGGACTCAACACCCCATATTAAAAGCCTAACAATATACCTGACTAGTAAGAATCTTAAAACCTATGGATTTATATGTCTCCGGAAGAGAATGAAGCCTGTGTACAGTGGCGTAAACGCAGCAGTGATAGGATTGGTGAGGTTCGGTGAGCAAATGCAGACCCTTTGAAGTCATATTGCATGGTACCCATTCCATGGGTCTCAACTCTCCAGGTTTAAGGGATTCTTCCTTCAGCTAAAACATGCATGTGGAACCCAGAGTATGATCCACCGTGTCATCGGGAAACGTGTTCAAATGTGTCTCAGTTTTCGTCCCCTGGTACTCGGGTGCAACATTCCAGACGCTTTACTAACACTCTCCCCACTTGGAGAGTCAGTGCCTTCAACCTCCTGTTTGGCCCAGTTTGCAAATTCTATGGAAAATGAACAGGAATAGGGAGAACCAATGAGAGACTAGGTGGAGGTGTCTGGACGGGCAAATTTAACTCTCATTTCCCACCAGAAAGAGGAATTAACCAAAGGCTCAGCGTGCCGTGCCGGAAACAAAGTAGGGACTGAAGCAATCCTGCGGTGTTGCGGCCAGCTCACAAGAAAGCGAGTTGAAGAAAGGAGCTCAGGGGCACTGTAATTCACAAACCTGCAGAGTTATAAATGACAGCTATCTTCCAAAAATATATTGAAGTAAGGCAGCCAAGAAGAGTTGAAAGCAGGGCAGAATTGCAGGAAACCGATTTCAGGAGGTAGACTGGAATTGCATGTAAAGCATAGGAAAAGAGGCAGAACGTCCACAATGATGCACTTGGCCAAAAAGGGCGTATGCGTTTTTTCCTGAATATATTCAGGAAAAAACGCATACGCCCTTTTTGGCCAACCAAGCAAGCTTGCAAAGGAAATCTGCACTACAATGAAGTCTCACTGCCCCCCGGTCAAAAGGGCCATCTGAAAAAAGTGTAAAATCCAGAAAGGCAGGACAGGCCATGGAGGACTGGGAGCCTTGTTATGCTGATGGGCGGCATGTAAATTGCAAGCAGCCACTCTGGAGAAGTGTATGGTGTTTCCTGAAACATCCAAAAAACAAAGCAACAGAGCCTAGGGCACTTCCACTTATGGTCCTATAGCTTACGGAAATTAAAATAAAAAAGACACAGCCACCCCAAATTTTGGGACGGCACTGTTTACAAGAACCTCGTTTACGGTACAAGTTCAATATCACAGAAAGCGAAAAATGGATAAAGAAATTGTGGTACTTACGTACAATGCAATATCACTCAGCAATGAAATCTATGTCATCAGGCCCGTAGCACCGTAATGAGGGGATTCAGGTACGATGATTCTAAGTGAAATAAGTCACACAGAAAAAGAATCATCATAAGATATCACTACTACATGGAATGTAAACTTGGCTACACAAGAACTGAATTATAAAACAGAACAGGGTGTCAAATGTAGAAAACCAACTTATGCTTGCTTAAGGGGACAGGTGAGTTGGGGTGCTGCATAAAACCAGAGATTGAAATTAGCACAGATACCGTTCCAGAAGCCAAATATGTAATAGACAAGAGCTACTCCTTGCTCAACGAAGTGGACTCAACACCCCATATTAAACGCCTAAGAATATACCTGACTAGTAAGAATCTTAAAACCTATGGATTTATATGTCTCCGGAAGAGAATGAAGCGTGTGTACAGTGGCATAAACGCAGCAGTGATAGGATTGGTGAGGTTCGGTGAGCAAATGCAGACCCTTTGAAGTCATATTGCATGGTACCCATTCCATGGGTCTCAACTCTCCAGGTTTAAGGGAATCTTCATTCAGCTAAAACATGCATGTGGAACCCAGAGTATGATCCACCGTGTGATCGGGAAACGTGTTCAAATGTGTCTCAGTTTTCGTCCCCTGGAACTCGGGTGCAACATTCCAGATGCTTTACTAACACTCTCCCCAATTGGAGAGTCAGTGCCTTCAACCTCCTGTTTGGCCCAGTTTGCAATTTCTGTGGAAAATGAACAGGAATAGGGAGAACCAATGAGAGACTAGGTGGAGGTGTCTGGACGGGCAAATTTAACTCTCATTTCCCACCAGAAAGAGGAATTAACGAAAGGCTCAGCGTGCCGTGCCGGAAACAAAGTAGGGACTGAAGCAATCCTGCGGTGTTGCGTCCAGCTCACAAGAAAGCGAGTTGAAGAAAGGAGCTCAGGGGCACTGTAATTCACAAACCTGCAGAGTTATAAATGACAGCTATCTTCCTAAAATATATTGAAGTAAGGCAGCCAAGAGGAGTTGAAAGCGGGGCAGAATTGCAGGAAACCGATTTCAGGAGGTAGACTGGAATTGCATGTAAAGCATAGGAAAAGAGGCAGAACGTCCACAGTGATGCACTTGGCCAAAAAGGACGTATGCGTTTTTTCCTGAATATATTCAGGAAAAAACGCATACGCCCTTTTTGGCCAACCAAGCAAGCTTGCAAAGGAAATCTGCACTACAATGAAGTCTCACTGCCCCCCGGTCAAAAGGGCCATCTGAAAAAAGTGTAAAATCCAGAAAGGCAGGACAGGCCATGGAGAACTGGGAGCCTTGTTATGCTGAAGGGCGGGATGTAAATTGCCAGCAGCCACTCTGGAGAAGTGTATGGTGTTTCCTGAAACATTAAAAAAACAAAGCAACAGAGCCTAGGACACTTCCACTTATGGTCCTATAGCTTAGGGAAATTAAAATCAAAAAGACACAGCCACCCCAAAGTTTGGGACGGCTCTGTTTACAAGAACCTCGTTTACGGTACAAGTTCAATATCACAGAAAGCGAAAAATGGATAAAGAAGTTGTGGTACTTACGTACAATGCAATATCACTCAGCAATGAAATCTATGTCATCAGGCTCATAGCAGAATAATGAGTGGATTCAGGTACGATGATTCTAAGTGAAATAAGTCACACAGAAAAAGAAACATCATAAGATATCACTACTACACGGAATGTAAACTTGGCTACACAGGAACAGAATTACAAAACAGAACAGGGTGTCAAATGTAGAAAACCAACTCATGCTTGCTTAAGGGGAAAGGTGAGTTCGGGTGCTGCATAAAACCAGAGATTGAAATTAGCACAGATACCGTTCCATAAGCCAAATAAGTAATAGACAAGAGGTATTCCTTGCTCAACGAAGTGGACTCAACACCCCATATTAAACGCCTAACAATATACCTGACTAGTAAGAATCTTAAAACCTATGGATTTATATGTCTCCGAAAGAGAATCAAGCGTGTGTACAGCGGCATAAACGCAGCAGTGATAGGACTGGTGAGGTTCGGTGAGCAAATGCAGACCCTTTGAAGTCATATTGCATGGTACCCATTCCATGGGTCTCAACTCTCCAGGTTTAAGGGATTCTTCCTTCAGCTAAAACATGCATGTGGAACCCAGAGTATGATCCACCGTGTGATCGGGAAACGTGTTCAAATGTGTCTCAGTTTTCGTCCCCTGGTACTCGGGTGCAACATTCCAGACGCTTTACTAACACTCTCCCCACTTGGAGAGTCAGTGCCTTTAACCTCCTGTTTGGCCCAGTTTGCAATTTCTGCGTAAGATGAACAGGAAGAGGGAGAACCAATGAGAGACTAGCTGGAGCTGTCAGGACGGGCAAATTTAACTCTCATTTCCCACCAGGAAGAGGAATTAACCAAAGGCTCAGCATGCGATGCCGGAACCAAACTAGGGCCTGAAGCAATCCTGCGGTGTTGCGGCCAGCTCACAAGAAAGCGAGTTGAAGAAAGGAGCTTAGGGGCGCTGTAATTCACAATCCTGCAGAGTTATAAATGACAGCTATCGTCCAAAAATATATTGAAGGAAGGCTGCCAAGAGGACTTGAAAGCGGGGCAGAATTGCAGGAAACCGATTTCAGGAGGTAGACTGGAATTGCATGTAAAGCATAGGAAAAGAGGCAGAACGTCCACAATGATGCACTTGGCCAAAAAGGGCGTATGCGTTTTTTCCTGAATATATTCAGGAAAAAACGCATACGCCCTTTTTGGCCAACCAAGCAAGCTTGCAAAGGAAATCTGCACTACAATGAAGTCTCACTGCCCCCCGGTCAAAAGGGCCATCTAAAAAAAGTGTAAAATCCAGAAAGGCAGGACAGGCCATGGAGAACTGGCAGCCTTGTTATGCTGAAGGGCGGGATGTAAATTGCCAGCAGCCACTCTGGAGAAGTGTATGGTGTTTCCTGAAACATTCAAAAAACAAAGCAACAGAGCCTAGGGCACTTCCACTTATGGTCCTATAGCTTAGGGAAATTAAAATCAAAAAGACACAGCCACCCCAAAGTTTGGGACGGCTCTGTTTACAAGAACCTCGTTTACGGTACAAGTTCAATATCACAGAAAGCGAAAAATGGATAAAGAAGTTGTGGTACTTACGTACAATGCAATATCACTCAGCAATGAAATCTATGTCATCAGGCCCGTAGCAGCGTAATGAGGGGATTCAGGTACGATGATTCTAAGTGAAATAAGTCACACAGAAAAAGAATCATCATAAGATATCACTACTACACGGAATGTAAACTTGGCTACACAAGAACTGAATTACAAAACAGAACAGGGTCTCAAATGTAGAAAACCAACTTATGCTTGCTTAAGGGGAAAGGTGAGTTGGGGTGCGGCATAAAACCAGATATTGAAATTAGCACAGATACCGTTCCATAAGCCAAATATGTAATAGACAAGAGCTACTCCTTGCTCAACGAAGTGGACTCAACACCCCATATTAAACGCCTAAGAATATACCTGACTAGTAAGAATCTTAAAACCTATGGATTTATATGTCTCCGAAAGAGAATCAAGCGTGTGTACAGCGGCATAAACGCAGCAGTGATAGGATTGGTGAGCTTCGGTGAGCAAATGCAGACCCTTTGAAGTCATATTGCATGGTACCCATTCCATGGGTCTCAACTCTCCATGTTTAAGGGATTCTTCCTTCAGCTAAAACATGCATGTGGAACCCAGAGTATGATCCACCGTGTGATCAGAAAACTTGTTCAAATGTGTCACAGTTTTCGTCCCCTGGTACTCGGGTGCAACATTCCAGACGCTTTACTAACACTCTCCCCACTTGGAGAGTCAGTGCCTTTAACCTCCTGTTTGGCCCAGTTTGCAATTTCTGTGGAAAATGAACAGGAATAGGGAGAACCAATGAGAGACTAGGTGGAGGTGTCTGGACGGGCAAATTTAACTCTCATTTCCCACCAGGAAGAGGAATTAACCAAAGGCTCAGCATGCGATGCCGGAACCAAACTAGGGCCTGAAGCAATCCTGCGGTGTTGCGGCCAGCTCACAAGAAAGCGAGTTGAAGAAAGGAGCTCAGGGGCACTGTAATTCACAAACCTGCAGTTATAAATGACAGCTATCGTCCAAAAATATATGGAAGGAAGGCTGCCAAGAGGACTTGAAAGCGGGGCAGAATTGCACGAAACCGATTTCAGGAGGTAGACTGGAATTGCATGTAAAGCATAGGAAAAGAGGCAGAAGGTCCACAATGATGCACTTGGCCAAAAAGGGCGTATGCGTTATTTCCTGAATATATTCATGAAAAAACGCATACGCCCTTTTTGGCCAACCAAGCAAGCTTGCAAAGGAAATCTGCACTACAATGAAGTCTCACTGCCCCCCGGTCAAAAGGGCCATCTGAAAAAAGTGTAAAATCCAGAGAGGCAGGACAGGCCATGGAGAATGGGAGCCTAGTTATGCTGATGGGCGGGATGTAAATTGCCAGCAGCCACTCTGGAGAAGTGTATGGTGTTTCCTGAAACATCCAAAAAACAAAGCAAGAGAGCCTAGGGCACTTCCACTTATGGTCCTATAGCTTAGGGAAATTAAAATCAAAAAGACACAGCCACCCCAAGTTTGGGACAGCTGTGTTTACAAGAACCTCGTTTACCGTACAAGTTCAATATCACAGAAAGCGAAAAATGGATAAAGAAGTTGTGGTACTTACGTGCAATTCAATATCACTCAGCAATGAAATCTATGTCATCAGGCCCGTAGCAGCATAATGAGTGGATTCAGGTACGATGATTCTAAGTGAAATTAGTCACACAGAAAATGAAACATCATAAGATATCACTAATACACGGAATGTAAACTTGGCTACACAAGAACTGAATTACAAAACATAACAGGGTGTCAAATGTAGAAAACCAACTTATGCTTGCTTAAGTGGAAAGGTGAGTTGCGTTGCTGCATAAAACCAGAGATTGAAATTAGCACAGATAACGTTCCAAAAGCCAAATATGTAATAGACAAGAGCTACTCCTTGCTCAACGAAGTGGACTCAACACCCCACATTAAACGCCTAAGAATATACCTGACTAGTAAAAATCTTAAAACCTAAGGATTTATATGTCTCCAAAAGAGAATCAAGCATGTGTACAGCGGCATAAACGCAGCAGTGATAGGAAGGGTGAGGTTTGGTGAGCAAATGCAGACCCTTTGAAGTCATATTGCATGGTACCCATTCCATGGGTCTCAACTCTCCATGTTTAAGGGATTCTTCCTTCAGCTAAAACATGCATGTGGAACCCAGAATATGATCCACCGTCTGATTGGGAAACGTCTTCAAATGTGTCTCAGTTTTCGTCCCCTGGTACTCGGGTGCAACATTCCAGACGCTTTACTAACACTCTCCCCACTTGGAGAGTCAGTGCCTTTAACCTCCTGTTTGGCCCAGTTTGCAATTTCTGTGGAACATGAACAGGAATAGGCACAACCAATGAGAGACTAGGTGGAGGTGTCCGGACGGGCAAATTTAACTGTCATTTCCCACCAGGAAGAGGAATTAACCAAAGGCTCAGCATGCCATGCCAGCACCACACTAGGGTCCGAAGCAATCCTGCGGTGTTGCGGCCAGCTCACAAGAAAGCGAGTTGAAGAAAGGAGCTCAGGGGCACTGTAATTCACAAACCTGCAGAGTTATAAATGACAGCTATCTTCCAAAAATATATTGAAGTAAGGCTGCCAAGAGGAGTTGAAAGCGGGGCAGAATTGCAGGAAACCAATTTCAGGAGGTAGACTGGAATTGCATGTAAAGCATAGGAAAAGAGGCAGAACGTCCACAATGATGCACTTGACCAAAAAGGGCGTATGCGTTTTTTTCCTGAATATATTCAGGAAAAAACGCATACGCCCTTTCTGGAAAACCAAGCAAGCTTGCAAAGGAAATCTGCACTACAATGAAGTCTCACTGCCCCCCGGTCAAAAGGGCCATCTGAAAAAAGTGTAAAATCCAGAAAGGCAGGACAGGCCATGGAGAACTGGGAGCCTTGTTATGCTGATGGGCGGGATGTAAATTGCCAACAGCCACTCTGGAGAAGTGTATGGTGTTTCCTGAAACATCTAAAAAACAAAGCAACAGAGCCGAGGGCACTTCCACTTATGGTCCTATAGCTTAGGGAAATTAAAATCAAAAAGACAAAGCCACCCCAAAGTATCGGCCGGCTCTGTTTACAACAACCTCGTTTACGGTACAAGTTCAATATCACAGAAAGCGAAAAATGGAAAAAGAAGTTGTGGTACTTACGTACAATGCAATATCACTCAGCAATGAAATCTATGTCATCAGGCCCGTAGCAGCATAATGAGTGGATTCAGGTACGATGATTCCAAGTGAAATAAGTCACACAGAAAAAGAAACATCATAAGATATCACTACTACACGGAATGTAAACTTGGCTACACAGGAACTGAATTATAAAACAGAACAGGGTGTCAAATGTAGAAAACCAACTTATGCTTGCTTAAGGGGAAAGGTGACTTGGGGTGCGGCATAAAACCAGAGATTGAAATTAGCACAGATACCGTTCCATAAGCCAAATATGTAATAGACAAGATCTACTCCTTGCTCAACGAAGTGGACTCAACACCCCATATTAAACGCCTAAGAATATACCTGACTAGTAAGAATCTTAAAACCTATGGATTTATATGTCTCCGAAAGAGAATCAAACGTGTGTACAGCGGCATAAACGCAGCAGTGATAGGATTGGTGAGGTTCGGTGAGCAAATGCAGACCCTTTGAAGTCATATTGCATGGTACCCATTCCATGGGTCTCAACTCTCCATGTTTAAGGGATTCTTCCTTCAGCTAAAACATGCATGTGGAACCCAGAGTACGATCCACCGTATGATCGGGAAACGTGTTCAAATGTGTCTCAGTTTTCGTCCCCTGGTACTCGGGTGCAACATTCCAGACGCTTTACTAACACTCTCCCCACTTGGAGAGTCAGTGCCTTTAATCTCCTGTTTGGCCTAGATTGCAATTTCTGTGGAACATGAACAGGAATAGGGACAACCAATGAGAGACTAGGTGGAGGTGTCCGGACGGGCAAATTTAACTCTCATTTCCCACCAGGAAGAGGAATTAACCAAAGGCTCAGCATGCCATGCCGGAACCACACTAGGGTCCGAAGCAATCTTGCGGTGTTGCGGCCAGCTCACAAGAAAGCGAGTTGAAGAAAGGAGCTCAGGGGCACTGTAATTCACAAACCTGCAGAGTTATAAATGACAGCTATCTTCCAAAAATATATTGAAGTAAGGCTGCCAAGAGGAGTTGAAAGCGGGGCAGAATTGCAGGAAACCAATTTCAGGAGGTAGACTGGAATTGCATGTAAAGCATAGGAAAAGAGGCAGAACGTCCACAATGATGCACTTGGCCAAAAAGAGCATATGCGTTTTTTTCCTGAATATATTCAGGAAAAAACGCATACGCCCTTTCTGACCAACCAAGCAAGCTTGCAAAGGAAATCTGCACTACAATGAAGTCTCACTGCCCTCCGGTCAAAAGGGCCATCTGAAAAAAGTGTAAAATCCAGAAAGGCAGGACAGGCCATGGACAACTGGGAGCCTTGTTATGCTGATGGGTGGGATGTAAATTGCCAGCAGCCACTCTGGAGAAGTGTATGGTGTTTCCTGAAACATCTAAAAAACAAAGCAACAGAGCCTAGGGCACTTCCACTTATGGTCCTATAGCTTAGGGAAATTAAAATCAAAAAGACACAGCCACCCCAAAGTTTGGGCCGGCTCTGTTTACAAGAACCTCGTTTACGGTACAAGTTCAATATCACAGAAAGCGAAAAATGGATAAAGAAGTTGTGGTAATTACGTACAAAGCAATATCACTCAGCAATGAAATCTATGTCATCAGGCCCGTAGCAGCATAATGAGTGGATTCAGGTACGATGATTCTAAGTGAAATAAGTCACACAGAAAAAGAAACATCATAAGATATCACTGCTACACGGAATGTAAACTTGGCTACACAGGAACTGAATTACAAAACAGAACAGGGTCTCAAATGTAGAAAACCAACTTATGCTTGCTTAAGGGGAAAGGTGAGTTGGGGTGAGGCATAAAACCAGAGATTGAAATTAGCACAGATACCGTTCCATAAGCCAAATATGTAATAGACAGGAGCTACTCCTTGCTCAACGAAGTGGACTGAACACCCCATATTAAACGCCTAAGAATATACCTGACTAGTAAGAATCTTAAAACCTATGGATTTATATGTCTCCGAAAGAGAATCATGCGTGTGTACAGCGGCATAAACGCAGCAGTGATAGGATTGGTGAGGTTCGGTGAGCAAATGCAGACCCTTTGAAGTCATATTGCATGGTACCCATTCCATGGGTCTCAACTCTCCATGTTTAAGGGATTCTTCCTTCAGCTAAAACATGCATGTGGAACCCAGAGTACGATCCACCGTGTGATCAGAAAACGTGTTCAAATGTGTCAGAGTTTTCGTACCCTGGTACTCGGGTGCAACATTCCAGACGCTTTACTAACACTCTCCCCACTTGGAGAGTCAGTGCCTTTAACCTCCTGTTTGGCCCAGTTTGCAATTTCTGTGGAAAATGAACAGGAATAGGGAGAACCAATGAGAGACTAGGTGGAGGTGTCTGGACGGGCAAATTTAACTCTCATTTCCCACCAGGAAGAGGAATTAACCAAAGGCTCAGCATGCCGTGCCAGAACCAAACTAGGGCCTGAAGCAAACCTGCGGTGTTGCGGCCAGCTCACAAGAAAGCGAGTTGAAGAAAGGAGCTCAGGGGCACTGTAATTCACAAACCTGCAGAGTTATAAATGACAGCTATCTTCCAAAAATATATTGAAGTAAGGCTGCCAAGAGGAGTTGAAAGCGGGGCAGAATTGCAGGAAACCAATTTCAGGAGGTAGACTGGAATAGCATGTAAAGCATAGGAAAAGAGGCAGAACGTCCACAATGATGCACTTGGCCAAAAAGGGCGTATGCGTTTTTTCCTGAATATATTCAGAAAAAAACGCATACGCCCTTTCTGGCCAACCAAGCAAGCTTGCAAAGGAAATCTGCACTACAATGAAGTCTCACTGCCCCCCGGTCAAAAGGGCCATCTGAAAAAAGTGTAAAATCCAGAAAGGCAGGACAGGCCATGGAGAACTGGGAGCCTTGTTATGCTGATGGGCGGGATGTAAATTGCCAACAGCCACTCTGGAGAAGTGTATGGTGTTTCCTGAAACATCTAAAAAACAAAGCAAAAGAGCCTAGGGCACTTCCACTTATGGTCCTATAGCTTAGGGAAATTAAAATCAAAAAGACAAAGCCACCCCAAAGTTATGGCCGGCTCTGTTTACAAGAACCTCGTTTACGGTACAAGTTCAATATCACAGAAAGCGAAAAATGGAAAAAGAAGTTGTGGTACTTACGTACAATGCAATATCACTAAGCAATGAAATCTATGTCATCAGGCCCGTAGCAGCATAATGAGTGGATTCAGGTATGATGATTCTAAGTGAAATAAGTCACACAGAAAAAGAAACATCATAAGATATCACTACTACAAGGAATGTAAACTTGGCTTCACAGGAACTGAATTACAAAACAGAACAGGGTGTCAAATGTAGAAAACCAACTTATGCTTGCTTAAGGGGAAAGGTGAGTTGGGGTGCTGCATACCACAAGAGATTGAAATTAGCACAGATACCATTCCATAAGCCAAATATGTAATAGACAAGAGCTACTCCTTGCTCAACGAAGTGGACTACACACCCCATATTAAACGCCTAAGAATATACCTGACTAGAAGAATCTTAAAACCTATGGATTTATATGTCTCCAAAAGAGAATCAAGCGTGTGTACAGTGGCATAAACGCAGCAGTGATAGTATTGGTGAGGTTCGCTGAGCAAATGCAGACCCTTTGAAGTCATATTGCATGGTACCCATTCCATGGGTCTCAACTCTCCATGTTTAAGGGATTCTTCCTTCAGCTAAAACATGCATGTGGAACCCAGAGTATGATCCACCGTGTGATCGGAAAACGTGTTCATATGTGTCTCAGTTTTCGTCCCCTGGTACTCGGGTGCAACATTCCAGAGGCTTTACTAACACTCTCCCCACTTGGAGATTCGGTGCCTTTAACCTCCTGTTTGGCCCAGTTTGCAATTTCTGTGGAAAATGAACAGGAATAGGGAGAACCAATGAGAGACTAGGTGGAGGTGTTTGTACGGGCAAATTTAACTCTTATTTCCCACCAGGAAGAGGAATTAACCAAAGGCTCAACATGCCATGCCGGAACCAAACTAGGGCCTGAAGCAATCCTGCGGTGTTGCGGCCAGCTCACAAGAAAGCGAGTTGAAGAAAGGAGCACACGGGCACTGTAATTCACAAACCTGCAGAGTTATAAATGACAGCTATCTTCCAAAAATATATTGAAGTAAGGCAGCCAAGAATAGTTGAAAGCGGGGCAGAATTGCAGGAAACCGATTTCAGGAGGTAGACTGGAATTGCATGTAAAGCATAGGAAAAGAGGCAGAACGTCCACAATGATGCACTTGGCCAAAAAGGGCGTATGCGTTTTTTCCTGAATATATTCAGGAAAAAACGCATACGCCCTTTTTGGCCAACCAAGCAAGCTTGCAAAGGAAATCTGCACTACAATGAAGTCTCACTGCCCCCCGGTAAAAAGGGCCATCTGAAAAAAGTGTAAAATCCAGAAAGGCAGGACAGGCCATGGAGAACTGGGAGCCTTGTTATGCTGATGGGCGGGATGTAAATTGCCAGCAGCCACTCTGGAGAAGTGTATGGTGTTTCCTGAAACATCCAAAAAACAAAGCAACAGAGCCTAGGGCACTTCCACTTATGGTCCTATAGCTTAGGGAAATTAAAATCAAAAAGACACAGCCACCCCAAAGTTTGGGACGGCTCTGTTTACAAGAACCTCATTTACGGTACAAGTTGAATATCACAGAAAGCGAAAAATGGATAAAGAAGTTGTGGTACTTACGTACAATGCAATATCACTCAGCAATGAAATCTATGTCATCAGGCCCGTAGAAGCATAATGAGTGGATTCAGGTACGATGATTCTAAGTGAAATAAGTCACACAGAAAAAGAAACATCATAAGATATCACTAACACACGGAATGTAAACTTGGCTACACAAGAACTGAATTACAAAACAGAACAGGGTGTCAAATGTAGAAAACCAACTTATGCTTGCTTAAGGGGAAAGGTGACTTGGGGTGCAGCATAAAGCCAGAGATTGAAATTAGCACAGATACCGTTCCATAAGCCAAATATGTAATAGACAAGAGCTACTCCTTGCTCAACGAAGTGGACTCAACACCCCATATTAAACGCCTAAGAATATACCTGACTAGTAAGAATCTTAAAACCTATGGATTTATATGTCTCCGAAAGAGAATCAAGCGTGTGTACAGCGGCATAAACGCAGCAGTGATAGGATTGGTGAGGTTCGGTGAGCAAATGCAGACCCTTTGAAGTCATATTGCATGGTACCCATTCCATGGGTCTCAACTCTCCAGGTTTAAGGGATTCTTCCTTCAGCTAAAACATGCATGTGGAACCCAGAGTATGATCCACGGTGTGATCGGGAAACGTGTTCAAATGTGTCTCAGTTTTCGTCCCCTGGTACTCGGGTGCAACATTCCAGATGCTTTACTAACACTCTCCCCACTTGGAGAGTCGGTGCCTTTAACCTCCTGTTTGGCCCAGTTTGCAATTTCTGCGTAAGATGAACAGGAAGAGGGAGAACCAATGAGAGACTAGGTGGAGGTGTCTGAACGGGCAAATTTAACTCTCATTTCCCACCAGGAAGAGGAATTAACCAAAGGCTCAACATGCCATGCCGGAACCAAACTAGGGCCTGAAGCAATCCTGCGGTGTTGCGGCCAGCAAACAAGAAAGCGAGTTGAAGAAAGGAGCTCAGGGGCACTGTAATTCACAAACCTGCAGAGTTATAAATGACAGCTATCTTCCAAAAATATATTGAAGTAAGGCAGCCAAGAGGAATTGAAAGCGGGGCAGAATTGCAGGAAACCGATTTCAGGAGGTAGAATGGAATTGCATGTAAAGCATAGGAAAAGAGGCAGAAAGTCCACAATGATGCACTTGGCCAAAAAGGGCGTATGCGTTTTTTCCTGAATATATTCAGGAAAAAACGCATACGCCCTTTTTGGCCAACCAAGCAAGCTTGCAAAGGAAATCTGCACTACAATGAAGTCTCACTGCCCCCCGGTCAAAAGGGACATCTGAAAAAAGTGTAAAATCCAGAAAGGCAGGACAGGCCATGGAGAACTGGGAGACTTGTTATGCTGATGGGCGGGATGTAAATTGCCAGCAGCCACTCTGGAGAAGTGTATGGTGTTTCCTGAAACATCCAAAAAACAAAGCAACAGAGCCTAGGGCATTTCCACTTATGGTCCTATAGCTTAGGGAAATGAAAATCAAAAAGACAGAGCCACCCCAAAGTTTAGGCCGGCTCTGTTTATAAGAACCTCGTTTACGGTACAAGTTTAATATCACAGAAAGCGAAAAATGGATAAAGAAGTTGTAGTAATTACGTACAATGCAATATCACTCAGCAATGAAATCTATGTCATCAGGCCCGTAGCAGCATAATGAGTGGATTCAGGTACGATGATTCTAAGTGAAATAAATCACACAGAAAAAGAAACATCATAAGATAACACTACTACACGGAATGTAAACTTGGCTACACAGGAACTGAATTACAAAACAGAACAGGGTCTCAAATGTAGAAAACCAACTTATGCTTGCTTAAGGGGAATGGTGAGTTGGGGTGCTGCATAAAACCAGAGATTGAAATTAGCACAGATACCGTTCCGTAAGCCAAATATGTAATAGACAAGAGCTACTCCTTGCTCAACGAAGTGGACTCAACACCCCATAATAAACGCCTAAAAATATACCTGACTAGTAAGAATCTTAAAACCTATGGATTTATATGTCTCCGAAAGAGAATCAAGCGTGTGTACAGCGGCATAAACGCAGCAGTGATAGGATTGGTGAGGTTCGGTGAGCAAATGCAGACCCTTTGAAGTCATATTGCATGGTACCCATTCCATGGGTCTCAACTCTCCAGGTTTAAGGGATTCTTCCTTCAGCTAAAACATGCATGTGGAACCCAGAGTATGATCCACCGTGTGATCAGGAAACGTGTTCAAATGTGTCTCAGGTTTCGTCCCCTGGTACTAGGGTGCAACATTCCAGACGCTTTACTAACACTCTCCCCACTTGGAGAGTCAGTGCCTTTAACCTCCTGTTTGGCCCAGTTTGCAATTTCTGTGGAAAATGAACAGGAATAGGGAGAACCAATGAGAGACTAGGTGGAGGTGTCTGGACGGGCAAATTTAACTCTCATTTCCCACCAGGAAGAGGAATTAACCAAAGGCTCAACATGCCATGCCGGAACCAAACTAGGGCCTGAAGCAATCCTGCGGTGTTGCGGCCAGCTCACAAGAAAGCGAGTTGAAGAAAGGAGCTCAGGGGCACTGTAATTCACAAACCTGCAGAGTTATAAATGACAGCTATCGTTCTAAAATATATTGAAGGAAGGCTGCCAAGAGGACTTGAAAGCGGGGCAGAATTGCAGGAAACCGATTTCAGGAGGTAGACGGGAATTGCATGTAAAGCATAGGAAAAGAGGCAGAACGTCCACAATGATGCACTTGGCCAAAAAGGGCGTATGCGTTTTTTCCTGAATATATTCAGGAAAAAACGCATACGCCCTTTTTGGCCAACCAAGCAAGCTTGCAAAGGAAATCTGCACTACAATGAAGGCTCACTGCCCCCCAGTCATAAGGGCCATCTGAAAAATGTGTAAAATCCAGAAAGGCAGGACAGGCCATGGAGAACTGGGAGCCTTGTTATGCTGATGGGCGGGATGTAAATTGCTAACAGCCACTCTGGAGAAGTGTATGGTGTTTCCTGAAACATCCAAAAAACAAAGCAACAGAGCCTAGGGCACTTCCACTTATGGTCCTATAGCTTAGGGAAATCAAAATCAAAAAGACACAGCCACCCCAAAGTTTGGGACGGCTCTGTTTATAAGAACCTCGTTTACCGTACAAGTTCAATATCACAGAAAGCGAAAAATGGATAAAGAAGTTGTGGTACTTCCGTACAATGCAATATCACTCAGCAATGAAATCTATGTCATCAGGCCCATAGGAGCGTAATGAGTGGATTCAGGTACGATGATTCTAAGTGAAATAAGTCACACAGAGAAAGAAACATCATAAGATATCACTACTACACGGAATGTAAACTTGGCTACACAAGAACTGAATTACAAAACAGAACAGGGTGTCAAATGTAGAAAACCAACTTATGCTTGCTTAAGGGGAAAGGTGAGTTGGGGTGCGGCATAAAACCAGAGATTGAAGTTAGCACAGATACCGTTCCATAAGCCAAATATGTAATAGACAAGAGCTTCTCCTAGCTCAACGAAGTGGACTCAACACCCCATATTAAACGCCTAAGAATATACCTGACTAGTAAGAATCTTAAAACCTATGGATTTATATGTCTCCGAAAGAGAATCAAGCGTGTGTACAGCGGCATAAACGCAGCAGTGATAGGATTGGTGAGGTTCGGTGAACAAATGCAGACCCTTTGAAGTCATATTGCATGGTACCCATTCCATGGTTCTCAACTCTCCAGGTTTAAGGGATTCTTCCTTCAGCTAAAACATGCATGTGGAACCCAGAGTATGATCCACCGTGTGATCGGAAAACGTGTTCAAATGTGTCTCAGTTTTCGTCCCCTGGTACTTGGGTGCAACATTCCAGACGCTTTACTAACACTCTCCCCACTTGGAGAGTCAGTGCCTTTAACCTCCTTTTTGGCCCAGTTTGCAATTTCTGTGGAAAATGAACAGGAATAGGGAGAACCAATGAGAGACTAGGTGGAGGTGTCCGGACGGGCAAATTTAACTCTCATTTCCCACCAGGAAGAGGAATAAACCAAAGGCTCAGCATGCCTTGCCGGAACCAAACTAGGGCCTGAAGCAATCCTGCGGTGTTGCGGCCAGCTCACAAGAAAGCGAGTTGAAGAAAGCAGCTCAGGGGCACTCTAATTCACAAACCTGCAGAGTTTTAAATGACAGCTATCTTCCAAAAATATATTGAAGTAAGGCAGCCAAGAGGAGTTGAAAGCGGGACAGAATTGCAGGAAACCGATTTCAGGAGGTAGACTGGAATTGCATGTAAAGCATAGGAAAAGAGGCAGAACGTCCACAATGATGCACTTGGCCAAAAAGGGCGTATGCGTTTTTTCCTGAATATATTCAGGAAAAAACGCATACGCCCGTTTTGGCCAACCAAGGAAGCTTGCAAAGGAAATCTGCACTACAATGAAGTCTCACTGCCCCCCGGTGAAAAGGGCCATCTGAAAAAAGTGTAAAATCCAGAAAGGCAAGACACGCCATGGAGAACTGGGAGACTTGTTATGCTGATGGGCGGGATGTAAATTGCCAGCAGCCACTCTGGAGAAGTGTATGGTGTTTCCTGAAACATCCAAAAAACAAAGCAACAGAGCCGAGGGCACTTCCACTTATGGTCCTATAGCTTAGGGAAATTAAAATCAAAAAGACACAGCCACCCCAAAGTTTGGGACGGCTCTGTTTACAAGAACCTCGTTTACGGTACAAGTTCAATATCACAGAAAGCGAAAAATGGATAAAGAAGTTGAGGTACTTACGTACAATGCAATATCACTCAGCAATGAAATCTATGTCATCAGGCCCGTAGCAGCATAATAAATGGATTCAGGTACGATGATTCTAAGTGAAATAAGTCACACAGAAAAAGAAACATCATAAGATATCACTACTACACGGAATGTAAACTTGGCTACACAGAAACAGAATTACAAAACAGAACAGGGTGTCAAATGTAGAAAACCAAACCATGCTTGCTTAAGGGAAAGGTGAGTTGGGGTGCTGCATACAACAAGAGATTGAAATTAACACAGATACCGTTCCATAAGCCAAATATGTAATAGACAAGAGCTACTCCTTGCTCAACGAAGTGGACTCAACACCCCATATTAAACACCTAAGAATATACCTGACTAGTAAGAATCTTAAAACCTATGGATTTATATGTCTCCGAAAGAGAATCAAGCGTGTGTACAGCGGCATAAATGCAGCATTGATAGGATTGGTGAGGTTCGGTGAGCAAATGCAGACCCTTTGAAGTCATATTGCATGGTACCTATTCCATGGGTCTCAACTCTCCATGTTTAAGGGATTCCTCCTTCAGGTAAAACATGCATGTGGAACCCAGAGTATGATCCACCGTGTGATCGGAAAACGTGTTCAAATGTGTCTCAGTTTTCGTCCCCTTGTACTCGGGTGCAACATTCCAGACGCTTTACTAACACTCTCCCCACTTGGAGAGTCAGTGATTTTAACCTCCTGTTTCGCCCAGTTTGCAATTTCTGTGGAAAATGAACAGGAATAGGGAGAACCAATGAGAGACTAGGTGGAGGTGTCTGGACGGGCAAATTTAACTCTCATTTCTAACCAGGAAGAGGAATTAACCAAAGGCTCAGCATGCCGTGCCGGAAAAAAACTAGGGCCTGAAGCAATCCTGCGGTGTTGCGGCCAGCTCACAAGAAAGCGAGTTGAAGAAAGGAGCTCAGGGGCACTGTAATTAACAAACATGCAGAGTTATAAATGACAGCTATCTTCCAAAAATATATTGAAGTAAGGCAGCCAAGAGGAGTTGAAAGCGGGGCAGAATTACAGGAAACCGATTTCAGGAGGTAGACTGGAATTGCATGTAAAGCATAGGAAAAGAGGTAGAACGTCCACAATGATGCACTTGGCCAAAAAGGGCGTATGCGTTTTTTCCTGAATATATACAGGAAAAAACGCATACGCCCTTTTTGGCCAACCAAGCAAGCATGCAAAGAAATCTGCACTACAATGAAGTCTCACTGCCCCCCGGTCAAAAGGGCCATCTGAAAAAAGTGTAAAATCCAGAAAGGCAGGATAGGCCATGGAGAACTGGGAGCCTTGTTACGCTGATAGGTGGGATGTAAATTGCCAGCAGCCACTCTGGAGAAGTGTATGGTGTTTCCTGAAACATCCAAAAAACAAAGCAACAGAGCCTAGGGCACTTCCACTTATGGTCCTATAGCTTAGGGAAATTAAAATCAAAAAGACACAGCCACCCCAAAGTTTGGGACGGCTCTGTTTACAATAACCTCGTTTACCGTACAAGTTCAATATCACAGAAAGCGAAAAATGGATAAAGAAGATGTGGTACTTACGTACAATGCAATATCACTCAGCAATGAAATCTATGTCATCAGGCCCGTAGCAGCATAATGAGTGGATTCAGGTACGATGATTCTAAGTGAAATAAGTCACACAGAAAAAGAAACATCATAAGATATCACTACTACACGGAATGTAAACTTGGCTACACAAGAACTGAATTACAAAACAGAACAGGGTATCAAATGTAGAAAACCAACTTATGCTTGCTTAAGGAGAAAGGTGAGTTGGGGTGCTGCATGAAACCAGAGATTGAAATTAGCACAGATACCGTTCCATAAGCCAAATATGTAATAGACAAGAGCTACTCCTTGCTCAACGAAGTGGACTCAACACCCCATATTAAACGCCTAAGAATATACCTGACTAGTAAGAATCTTAAAACCTATGGATTTATATGTCTCCGAAAGAGAATCAAGCGTGTGTACAGCGGCATAAACGCAGCAGTGATAGGATTGGTGAGGTTCGGTGAGCAAATGCAGACCCTTTGAAGTCATATTGCATGGTAACCATTCCATGGGTCTCAACTCTCCATGTTTAAGGGATTCTTCCTTCAGCTAAAACATGCATGTGGAACCCAGAGTATGATCCACCGTGTGATCGGGAAACGTGTTCAAATGTGTCTCAGTTTTCGTCCCCTGGTACTTGGGTGCAACATTCCAGACGCTTTACTAACACTCTCCCCACTTGGAGAGTCAGTGCCTTTAACCTCCTGTTTGGCCCAGTTTGCAATTTCTGTGGAAAATGAACAGGAATAGGGAGAACCAATGAGAGACTAGCTGGAGGTGTCCAGACGGGCAAATTTAACTCTCATTTCCCACCATGAAGAGGAATTAACCAAAGGCTCAGCGTGCCATGCCGGAACCACACTAGGGCCAGAAGCAATCATGCGGTGTTGCGGCCAGCTCACAAGAAAGCGAGTTGAAGAAAGGAGCTCAGGGGCACTGTAATTCACAAACCTGCAGAGTTATAAATGACAGCTATCTTCCAAAAATATATTGAAGTAAGGCAGCCAAGAGGAGTTGAAAGCGGGGCAGAATTGCAGGAAACCGATTTCAGGAGGTAGACTGGAATTGCATGTAAAGCATAGGAAAAGAGGCAGAACGTCCACAATGATGCACTTGGCCAAAAAGTGCGTATGCGTTTTTTCCTGAATATATTCAGGAAAAAACGCATACGCCCTTTTTGGCCAACCAAGCAAGCTTGCAAATGAAATCTGCACTACAATGAAGTCTCACTGCCCCCCGGTCAAAAGGGCCATCTGAAAAAAGTGTAAAATCCAGAAAGGCAGGACAGGTCATGGAGAACTGGGAGCCTTGTTATGCTGATGGGCGGGATGTAAATTGACAACAGCCACTCTGGAGAAGTGAATGGTGTTTCCTGAAACATCCAAAAAACAAAGCAACAGAGCCTAGGGCACTTCCACTTATGGTCCTATAGCTTAGGGAAATTAAAATCAAAAACACAGCCACCCCAAATTTGGGGACGGCTCTGTTTACAAGAACCTCGTTTACGGTACAAGTTCAATATCACAGAAAGCGAAAAATGGATAAAGAATTTGTGGTACATACGAACAATGCAATATCACTTAGCAATGAAATCTATGTCATCAGGCCCATAGCAGCATAATGAGTGGATTCAGGTACGATGATTCTAAGTGAAATAAGTCACACAGAAAAAGAAACATCATAAGATATCACTACTACACGGAATGTAAACTTGGCTACACAAGAACTGAATTACAAAACAGAAGAGGGTGTCAAATGTAGAAAACCAACATATGCTTGCTTAAGGGGAAAGGTGAGTTGGGGTGCTGCATAAAACCAGAGATTGAAATTAGCACAGATACCGTTCCATAAGCCAAATATGTAATAAACAAGAGCTACTCCTTGCTCAACGAAGTGGACTCAACACCCCATATTAAACCCCTAAGAATATACCTGACTAGTAAAAATCTACCTGACTAGTAAGAATCTTAAAACCTATGGATTTATATGTCTCCGAAAGAGAATCAAGCGTGTGTATAGCGGCATAAACGCAGCAGTGATAGGACTGGTGAGGTTCGGTGAGCAAATGCAGACCCTTTGAAGTCATATTGCATGGTACCCATTCCATGGGTCTCAACTCTCCAGGTTTAAGGGATTCTTCCTTCAGCTAAAACATGCATGTGGAACCCAGAGTATGATCCACCGTGTGATCGGGAAACGTGTTCAAATGTGTCTCAGTTTTCGTCCCCTGGAACTCAGGTGCAACATTCCAGATGCTTTACTAACACTCTCCCCACTTGGAGAGTCAGTGCCTTTAACCTCCTGTTTGGCCCAGTTTGCAATTTCTGTGGAAAATGAACAGGAATAGGGAGAACCAATGAGAGACTAGGTGGAGGTGTCTGGACGGGCAAATTTAACTCTCATTTCCCACCAGGAAGAGGAATTAACCAAAGGCTCAGCGTGCCATGCCGGAACCACACTGGGCCAGAAACAATCCTGCGGTGTTGCGGCCAGCTCATAAGAAAGCGAGTTGAAGAAAGGAGCTCAGGGGCACTGTAATTCACAAACCTGCAGAGTTATAAATGACAGCTATCTTCCAAAAATATATTGAAGTAAGGCTGCCAAGAGGAGTTGAAAGCGGGGTAGAATTGCAGGAAACCGATTTCAGGAGGTAGACTGGAATTGCATGTAAAGCATAGGAAAAGAGGCAGAACGTCCACAATGATGCACTTGGCCAAAAAGGGCGTACGCGTTTTTTCCTGAATATATTCAGGAAAAAAGGCATACGCCCTTTTTGGCCCACCAAGCAAGCTTGCAAAGGAAATCTGCATTACAATGAAGTCTCACTTCCCCCTTCTCAAAAGGGTATCTGAAAAAAGTGTAAAATTCAAAAAGGCAGGACAGGCCATGGAGAACTGGGAGCCTTGTTATGCTGATGGGCGGGATGTAAATTGCCAACAGCCACTCTGGAGAAGTGTATGGTGTTTCCTGAAACATCCATAAAACAAAGCAACAGAGCCTAGGGCACTTCCACTTATGGTCCTATAGCTTAGGGAAATTAAAATCAAAAAGACACAGCCACCCCAATGTTTGGGACGGCTCTGTTTACAAGAACCTCGTTTACGTTACAAGTTCAATATCACAGAAAGCGAAAAATGGATAAAGAAGTTGTGGTACTTACGTACAATGCAATATCACTTCGCAATGAAATCTATGTCATCAGGCCCGTAGGAGCATAATGAGTGGATTCAGGTACGATGATTCTAAGTGAAATAAGTCACACAGAAAAAGAAACATCATAAGATATCACTACTACACGGAATGTAAACTTGGCTACACAGGAACTGAATTACAAAACAGAAAAGGGTGTCAAATGTAGAAAACCAACTTATGCTTGCTTAAGGGGAAAGGTGAGTTGGGGTGCTGCATACAACATGAGATTGAAATTAGCACAGATACCGTTCCATAAGCCAAATATGTAATAGACAAGAGCTACTCCTTGCTCAACGAAGTGGACTCAACACCCCATATTAAACGCCTAAGAATATACCTGACTAGTAAGAATCTTAAAACCTATGGATTTATATGTCTCTGAAAGAGAATCTAGCGTGTGTACAGCGGCATAAACGCAGCAGTGATAGGATTGGTGAGGTTCGGTGAGCAAATGCAGACCCTTTGAAGTCATATTGCATGGTACCCATTCCATGGGTCTCAACTCTCCAGGTTTAAGGGATTCTTCCTTCAGCTAAAACATGCATGTGGAGCCCAGAGTATGATCCACCGTGTGATCGGGAAACGTGTTCAAATGTGTCTCAGATTTTGTCCCCTGGTACTCGGGTGCAACATTCCAAAAGCTTTACTAACACTCTCCCCACTTGGAGAGTCAGTGCCTTTAACCTCCTGTTTGGCCCAGTTTGCAATTTCTGTGGAAAATGAACAGGAATAGGGAGAACCAATCAGAGACTAGGTGGAGGTGTCCGGACGGGCAAATTTAACTCTCATTTCCCACCAGGAAGAGGAATAAACCAAAGGCTCAGCATGCCTTGCCGGAACCAATCTAGGGCCTGAAGCAATCCTGCGGTGTTGCGGCCAGCTCACAAGAAAGCGAGTTGAAGAAAGAATCTCAGGGGCACTGTAATTCACAAACCTGCAGAGTTATAATTGACAGCTATCTTTCAAAATTATATTGAAGTAAAGCTGCCAAGAGGAGTTGAAAGCGGGGCAGAATTGCAAGAAACCGATTTCAGGAGGTAGACTGGAATTGCATGTAAAGCATAGGAAAAGAGGAGAACGTCCACAATGATGCACTTGGCCAAAAAGGGCGTATGCGTTTTTTCCTGAATATATTCAGGAAAAAACGCATAAGCACTTTTTGGACAACCAAGCAAGCTTGCAAAGGATATCTGCACTACAATGAAGTCTCACTGCCCCCCGGTCAAAAGGGCCATCTGAAAAAAGTGTAAAATCCAGAAAGGCAGGACAGGCCATGGAGAACTGGGAGCCTTGTTATGCTGATGGGCGGGATGTAAATTGCCAGCAGCCACTCTGGAGAAGTGTATGGTGTTTCCTGAAACATGGAAAAAACAAAGCAACAGAGCCTAGGGCACTTCCACTTATGGTCCTATAGCTTAGGGAAATTAAAATCAAAAAGACACAGCCACCCCAAAGTTTGGGACGGCTCTGTTTACAAGAACCTCGTTTAAGGTACAAGTTCAATATCACAGAAAGCGAAAAATGGATAAAGAAGTTGTGGTACTTACGTACAATGCAATATCACTCAGCAATGAAATCTATGTCATCAGGCCCGTAGCAGCGTAATGAGTGGATTCAGGTACGATGATTCTAAGTGAAATAAGTCACACAGAAAAAGAAACATCATAAGATATCACTACTACACGGAATGTAAACTTGGCTACACAAGAACTGAATTACAAAACAGAACAGGGTGTCAAATGTAGAAAACCAACTTATGTTTGCTTAAGGAGAAGGGTGAGTTGGGGTGCTGCATAAAACCAGAGATTGAAATTAGCACAGATACCGTTCCATAAGCCAAATATGTAATAGACAAGAGCTACTCCTTGCTCAACGAAGTGGACTCAACACCCCATATTAAACGCCTAAGAATATACCTGACTAGTAAGAATCTTAAAACCTATGGATTTATATGTCTCCGAAAGAGAATCAAGCATGTGTACAGCGGCATAAACGCAGCAGTGATAGGACTGGTGAGGTTTGCTGAGCAAATGCAGACCCTTTGAAGTCATATTGCATGGTACCCATTCCATGGGTCTCAACTCTCCAGGTTTAAGGGATTCTTCCTTCAGCTAAAACATGCATGTGGAACCCAGAGTATGATCCACCGTGTGATCGGGAAACGTGTTCAAATGTGTCTCAGTTTTCGTCCCCTGGTACTCGGGTGCAACATTCCAGACGCTTTACTGACACTCTCTCCACTTGGAGAGTCGGTGCCTTTAAACTCCTGTTTGGCCCAGTTTGCAATTTCTGCGGAAGATGAACAGGAAGAGGGAGAACCAAGGAGAGACTAGCTGGAGGTGTCCGGACGGGCAAATTTAACTCTCATTTCCCACCAGGAAGAGGAATTAACCAAAGGCTCAGCGTGCCATGCCGGAAACAAACTAGGGCCTGAAGCAATCCTGTGGTGTTGCGGCCAGCTCACAGGAAAGCGAGTTGAAGAAAGGAGCTCAGGGGCACTGTAAGTCACAAACCTGCAGAGTTATAAATAACAGTGATCGTCCAAAAATATATTGAAGTAAGGCTGCCAAGAGGACCTGAAAGCGGGGCAGAATACAGGAAACCGATTTCAGGAGGTAGACTGGAATTGCATGTAAAGCATAGGAAAAGAGGCAGAACGTCCACAATGATGCACTTGGCCAAAAAGGGCGTATGCGTTTTTTCCTGAATATATTCAGGAAAAAACGCATACGCACTTTTTGTCCAACCAAGCAAGCTTGCAAAGAAAATCTGCACTACAATGAAAGCTCACTGCCCCCCGGTCAAAAGGGTCATCTGAAAAAAGTGTAAAATCCAGAAAGGCAGGACAGGCCAAGGAGAACTAGGAGCCTGGTTATGCTGATGGGCGGGATGTAAATTGTCAGCAGCCACTCTGGAGAAGTGTATGGTGTTTCCTGAAACATCCAAAAAACAAAGCAACAGAGCCTAGGGCACTTCCACTTATGGTCCTATAGCTTAGGGAAATTAAAATCAAAAAGACACAGCCACCCCAATGTTTGGGACGGCTCTGTTTACAAGAACCTCGTTTAAGGTACAAGTTCAATATCACAGAAAGCGAAAAATGGATAAAGAAGTTGTGGTACTTACGTACAATGCAATATCACTCAGCAATGAAATCTATGTCATCAGGCCCGTAGCAGCGTAATGAGTGGATTCAGGTACGATGATTCTAAGTGAAATAAGTCACACAGAAAAAGAAACATCATAAGATATCACTACTACACGGAATGTAAACTTGGCTACACAAGAACTGAATTACAAAACAGAACAGGGTGTCAAATGTAGAAAACCAACTTATGTTTGCTTAAGGAGAAGGGTGAGTTGGGGTGCTGCATAAAAACAGAGATTGAAATTAGCACAGATACCGTTCCATAAGCCAAATATGTAATAGACAAGAGCTACTCCTTGCTCAACGAAGAGGACTCAACACCCCATATTAAACGCCTAAGAATATACCTGACTAGTAAGAATCTTAAAACCTATGGATTTATATGTCTCCGAAAGAGAATCAAGCGTGTGTACAGCGGCATAAACGCAGCAGTGATAGGACTGGTGAGGTTTGCTGAGCAAATGCAGACCCTTTGAAGTCATATTGCATGGTACCCATTCCATGGGTCTCAACTCTCCAGGTTTAAGGGATTCTTCCTTCAGCTAAAACATGCATGTGGAACCCAGAGTATGATCCACCGTGTGATCGGGAAACGTGTTCAAATGTGTCTCAGATTTTGTCCCCTGGTACTCGGGTGCAACATTCCAAACGCTTTACTAACACTCTCCCCACTTGGAGAGTCAGTGCCTTTAACCTCCTGTTTGGCCCAGTTTGCAATTTCTGTGGAAAATGAACAGGAATAGGGAGAACCAATCAGAGACTAGGTGGAGGTGTCCGGACGGGCAAATTTAACTCTCATTTCCCACCAGGAAGAGGAATAAACCAAAGGCTCAGCATGCCTTGCCGGAACCAATCTAGGGCCTGAAGCAATCCTGCGGTGTTGCGGCCAGCTCACAAGAAAGCGAGTTGAAGAAAGAAGCTCAGGGGCACTGTAATTCACAAACCTGCAGAGTTATAATTGACAGCTATCTTTCAAAATTATATTGAAGTAAAGCTGCCAAGAGGAGTTGAAAGCGGGGCAGAATTGCAAGAAACCGATTTCAGGAGGTAGACTGGAATTGCATGTAAAGCATAGGAAAAGAGGAGAACGTCCACAATGATGCACTTGGCCAAAAAGGGCGTATGCGTTTTTTCCTGAATATATTCAGGAAAAAACGCATATGCACTTTTTGGACAACCAAGCAAGCTTGCAAAGGATATCTGCACTACAATGAAGTATCACTGCCCCCCGGTCAAAAGGGCCATCTGAAAAAAGTGTAAAATCCAGAAAGGCAGGACAGGCCATGGAGAACTGGGAGCCTGGTTATGCTGATGGGCGGGATGTAAATTGTCAGCAGCCACTCTGGAGAAGTGTATGGTGTTTCCTGAAACATCCAAAAAACAAAGCAACAGAGCCTAGGGCACTTCCACTTATGGTCCTATAGCTTAGGGAAATTAAAATCAAAAAGACACAGCCACCCCAAAGTTTGGGACGGCTCTGTTTACAAGAACCTCGTTTAAGGTACAAGTTCAATATCACAGAAAGCGAAAAATGGATAAAGAAGTTGTGGTACTTACGTACAATGCAATATCACTCAGCAATGAAATCTATGTCATCAGGCCCGTAGCAGCATAATGAGTGGATTCAGGTACGATGATTCTAAGTGAAATAAGTCACACAGAAAAAGAAACATCATAAGATATCACTACTACACGGAATGTAAACTTGGCTACACAAGAACTGAATTACAAAACAGAACAGGGTGTCAAATGTAGAAAACCAACTTATGTTTGCTTAAGGAGAAGGGTGAGTTGGGGTGCTGCATAAAAACAGAGATTGAAATTAGCACAGATACCGTTCCATAAGCCAAATATGTAATAGACAAGAGCTACTCCTTGCTCAACGAAGTGGACTCAACACCCCATATTAAACGCCTAAGAATATACCTGACTAGTAAGAATCTTAAAACCTATGGATTTATATGTCTCCGAAATAGAATCAAGCGTGTGTACAGCGGTATAAACGCAGCAGTGATAGGACTGGTGAGGTTTGCTGAGCAAATGCAGACCCTTTGAAGTCATATTGCATGGTACCCATTCCATGGGTCTCAACTCTCCAGGTTTAAGGGATTCTTCCTTCAGCTAAAACATGCATGTGGAACCCAGAGTATGATCCACCGTGTGATCGGGAAACGTGTTCAAATGTGTCTCAGTTTTCGTCCCCTGGTACTCGGGTGCAACATTCCAGACGCTTTACTAACACTCTCTCCACTTGGAGAGTCGGTGCCTTTAAACTCCTGTTTGGCCCAGTTTGCAATTTCTGCGGAAGATGAACAGGAAGAGGGAGAACCAAGGAGAGACTAGCTGGAGGTGTCCGGACGGGCAAATTTAACTCTCATTTTCCACCAGGAAGAGGAATTAACCAAAGGCTCAGCGTGCCATGCCGGAACCACACTAGGGCCAGAAGCAATCCTGCGGTGTTTCGGCCAGCTCACAAGAAAGCGAGTTGAAGAAAGGAGCTCAGGGGCACTGTAATTCACAAACCTGCAGAGTTATAAATGACAGCTATCTTCCAAAAATATATTGAAGTAAGGCAGCCAAGAGGAGTTGAAAGCGGGGCAGAATTGCAGGAAACCGATTTCAGGAGGTAGACTGGAATTGCATGTAAAGCATAGGAAAAGAGGCAGAACATCGACAATGATGCACTTGGCCAAAAAGGGCGTATGCGTTTTTTCCTGAATATATTCAGGAAAAAAGGCATACGCCCTTTTTGGCCAACCAAGCAAGCTTGCAAAGGAAATCTGCACTACAATGAAGTCTCACTGCCCCCCGGTCAAAAGGGCCATCTGAAAAATGTGTAAAATCCAGAAAGGCAGGACAGGCCATGGAGAACTGGGAGCCTTGTTATGCTGATGGGCGGGATGTAAATTGCCAGCAGCCACTCTGGAGAAGTGTATGGTGTTTCCTGAAACATCCAAAAAACAAAGCAACAGAAGCTAGGGCACTTCCACTTATGGTCCTATAGCTTAGGGAAATTAAAATCAAAAAGACACACCCACCCCAATGTTTGGGACGGCTCTGTTTACAAGAACCTCGTTTACCGTACAAGTTCAATATCACAGAAAGCGAAAAATGGATAAAGAAGTTGTGGTACTTACGTACAATGCAATATCACTCAGCAATGAAATCTATGTCCTCAGGCCCGTAGCAGCATAATGAGTGGATTCAGGTACGATGATTCTAAGTGAAATAAGTCACACAGAAAAAGAAACATCATAAGATATCACTACTACACGGAATGTAAACTTGGCTACACAAGAACTGAATTACAAAACAGAACAGGGTGTCAAATGTAGAAAACCACCTTATGATTGCTTAAGGGGAAAGGTGAGTTGGGGTGCTGCATAAAACCAGAGATTGAAATTAGCACAGATACCGTTCCATAAGCCAAATATATAATAGACAAGAGCTACTCTTTGCTCAACGAAGTGGACTCAACACCCCATATTAAACGCCTAAGAATATACCTGACTAGTAAGAATCTTAAAACCTATGGATTTATATGTCTCCGAAAGAGAATCAAGCGTGTGTACAGCGGCATAAACGCAGCAGTGATAGGATTGGTGAGGTTCGGTGAGCAAATGCAGACCCTTTGAAGTCATATTGCATGGTACCCATTCCATGGGTCTCAACTCTCCAGGTTTAAGGGATTCTTCCTTCAGCTAAAACATGCATGTGGAACCCAGAGTATGATCCACCGTGTGATCGGAAAACGTGTTCAAATGTGTCTCAGTTTTCGTCCCCTGGTACTCGGGTGCAACATTCCAGACGCTTTACTAACACTCTCCCCACTTGGAGAGTCAGTGCCTTTAACCTCCTTTTTGACCCAGTTTGCAATTTCTGTGGAAAATGAACAGGAATAGGGAGAACCAATGAGAGACTAGGTGGAGGTGTCCAGACGGGCAAATTTAACTCTCATTTCCCACCAGGAAGAGGAATTAAACAAAGGCTCAGCGTGCCATTCCGAAACCACACTAGGGCCAGAAGCAATCCTGCGGTGTTGTGGCCAGCTCACAAGAAAGCGAGTTGAAGAAAGGAGCTCAGGGGCACTGTAATTCACAACCTTGCAGAGTTATAAATGACAGCTATCTTCCAAAAATATATTGAAGTAAGGGTGCCAAGAGGAGTTGAAAGCGGGGCAGAATTGCAGGAAACCGATTTCAGGAGGTAGACTGGAATTGCATGTAAAGCATAGGAAAAGAGGCAGAACGTCCACAATGATGCACTTGGCCAAAAAGGGCGTATGCGTTTTTTCCTGAATATATTCAGGAAAAAACGCATACGCACTTTTTGGCCAACCAAGCAAGCTTGCAAAGGAAATCTGCACTACAATGAACTCTCACTGCCCCCCGGTCAAAAGGGCCATCTGAAAAAAGTGTAATATCCAGAAAGGCAAGACAGGCCATGGAGAACTGGGAGCCTTGTTATGCTGATGGGCGGGATGTAAATTGCCAGCAGCCACTATGGAGAAGTGTATGGTGTTTCCTGAAACATCCAAAAAACAAAGCAACAGAGCCTAGGGCACTTCCACTTATGGTCCTATAGCTTAGGGAAATTAAAATCAAAAAGACACAGCCACCCCAAAGTTTGGGACGGCTCTGTTTACAAGAACCTCGTTTACCGTACAAGTTCAATATCACAGAAAGCGAAAAATGGATAAAGAAGTTGTGGTACTTCCGTACAATGCAATATCACTCAGCAATGAAATCTATGTCATCAGGCCCATAGGAGCGTAATGAGTGGATTCAGGTACGATGATTCTAAGTGAAATAAGTCACACAGAAAAAGAAACATCATAAGATATCACTAATACACGGAATGTAAACTTGGCTACACAAGAACTGAATTACAAAACAGAACAGGGTGTCAAATGCAGAAAACCAACTTATGCTTGCTTAAGGGGAAAGGTGAGTTGGGGTGCGGCATAAATCCAGAGATTGAAATTAGCACAGATACCGTTCCATAAGCCAAATATGTAATAGACAAGAGCTTCTCCTTGCTCAATGAAGTGGACTCAACACCCCATATTAAACGCCTAAGAATATACCTGACTAGTAAGAATCTTAAAACCTATGGATTTATATGTCTCCGAAAGAGAATCAAGCGTGTGTACAGCGGCATAAACGCAGCAGTGATAGGATTGGTGAGGTTCGTTGAGCAAATGCAGACCCTTTGAAGTCATATTGCATGGTACCCATTCCATGGTTCTCAACTCTCCAGCTTTAAGGGATTCTTCCTTCAGCTAAAACATGCATGTGGAACCCAGAGTATGATCCACCGTGTGATCGGGAAACGTGTTCAAATGTGTCTCAGTTTTCGTCCCCTGGTACTCGGGTGCAACATTCCAGACGCTTTACTAACACTCTCCCCACTTGGAGAGTCAGTGCCTTTAACCTCCTGTTTGGCCCAGTTTGCAATTTCTGTGGAAAATGAACAGGAATAGGGAGAACCAATGAGAGACTAGGTGGAGGTGTCCGGACGGGCAAATTTAACTCTCATTTCCCACCAGGAAGAGGAATAAACCAAAGGCTCAGCATGCCTTGCCGGAACCAAACTAGGGCCTGAAGCAATCCTGCGGTGTTGCGGCCAGCTCACAAGAAAGCGAGTTGAAGAAAGCAGCTCAGGGGCACTCTAATTCACAAACCTGCAGAGTTATAAATGACAGCTATCTTCCAAAAATATATTGAAGTAAGGCAGCCAAGAGGAGTTGAAAGCGGGACAGAATTGCAGGAAACTGATTTCAGGAGGTAGAATGGAATTGCATGTAAAGCATAGGAAAAGAGGCAGAACGTCCACAATGATGCACTTGGCCAAAAAGGGCGTATGCGTTTTTTCCTGAATATATTCAGGAAAAAACGCATACGCACTTTTTGGCCAACCAAACAAGCTTGCAAAGGAAATCTGCACTACAATGAAGTCTCACTGCCCCCCGGTCAAAAGAGCCATCTGAAAAAAGTGTAAAATCCAGAAAGGCAGGACAGGCCATGGAGAACTGGGAGCCTTGTTATGCTGATGGGCGGGATGTAAATTGCCAGCAGCCACTCAGGAGAAGTGTATGGTGTTTCCTGAAACATCCAAAAAACAAAGCAACAGAGCCTAGGGCACTTCCACTTATGGTCCTATAGCTTAGGGAAATTAAAATCAAAAAGACACAGCCACCCCAAAGTTTGGGACGGCTGTATTTACAAGAACCTCGTTTACGGTACAAGTTCAATATCACAGAAAGCGAAAAATGGATAAAGAAGTTGTGGTACTTACGTACAATGCAATATCACTCAGCAATGAAATCTATGTCATCAGGCCCGTAGCAGCGTAATGAGTGGATTCAGGTATGATGATTCTAAGTGAAATAAGTCACACAGAAAAAGAAACATCATAAGATATCATTAATACACGGAATGTAAACTTGGCTACACAAGAACTGAATTACAAAACAGAAAAGGGTGTCAAATGTAGAAAACCAACTTATGCTTGCTTAAGGGGAAAGGTGAGTTGGGGTGCGGCATAAAACCAGAGATTGAAATTAGCACAGATACCGTTCCATAAGCCAAATATGTAATAGACAAGAGCTTCTCCTTGCTCAACGAAGTGGACTCAACACCCCATATTAAATGCCTAAGAATATACCTGACTAGTAAGAATCTTAAAACCTATGGATTTATATGTCTCCGAAAGAGAATCAAGCGTGTGTACAGCGGCATAAACGTAGCAGTGATAGGATTGGTGAGGTTCGGTGAGCAAATGCAGACCCTTTGAAGTCATATTGCATGGTACCCATTCCATGGTTCTCAACTCTCCAGCTTTAAGGGATTCTTCCTTCAGCTAAAACATGCATGTGGAACCCAGAGTATGATCCACCGTGTGATCGGGAAACGTGTTCAAATGTGTCTCAGTTTTCGTCCCCTGGTACTCAGGTGCAACATTCCAGACGCTTTACTAACACTCTCCCCACTTGGAGAGTCAGTGCCTTTAACCTCCTGTTTGGCCCAGTTTGCAATTTCTGTGGAAAATGAACAGGAATAGGGAGAACCAATGAGAGACTAGGTGGAGGTGTCCGGACGGGCAAATTTAACTCTCATTTCCCACCAGGAAGAGGAATAAACCAAAGGCTCAGCATGCCTTGCCGGAACCAAACTAGGGCCTGAAGCAATCATGCGGAGTTGCGGCCAGCTCACAAGAAAGCGAGTTGAAGAAAGGAGCTCAGGGGCACTGTAATTCACAAACCTGCAGAGTTATAAATGACAGCTATCTTCCAAAAATATATTGAAGTAAGGCAGCCAAGAGGAGTTGAAAGCGGGGCAGAATTGCAGGAAACCGATTTCAGGAGGTAGACTGGAATTGCATGTAAAGCATAGGAAAGGAGGCGGAACGTCCACAATGATGCACTTGGCCAAAAAGGGCATATGCGTTATTTCCTGAATATATTCAGGAAAAAACGCATACGCGCTTTTTTGCCAACCAAGAAAGCTTGCAAAGGAAATCTGCACTACAATGAAGGCTCACTGCCCCCCGGTCAAAAGGGCCATCTGAAAAAAGTGTAAAATCCAGAAAGGCAGGACAGGCCTTGGAGAACTGGGAGCCTTGTTATGCTGATGGGCGGGATGTAAATTGCCAACAGCTACTCTGGAGAAGTGTATGGTGTTTCCTGAAACATCCAAAAAACGAAGCAACAGAGCCTAGGGCACTTCCACTTATGGTCCTATAGCTTAGGGAAATTAAAATCAAAAAGACACAGCCACCCCAAAGTTTGGGACGGCTCTGTTTACAAGAACCTCGTTTACCGTACAAGTTCAATATCACAGAAAGCGAAAAATGGATAAAGAAGTTGTGGTACTTACGTACAATGCAATATCACTCAGCAATGAAATCTATGTCATCAGGCCCGTAGCAGCGTAATGAGTGGATTCAGGTACGATGATTCTAAGTGAAATAAGTCACACAGAAAAAGAAACATCATAAGATATCACTAATACACGGAATGTAAACTTGGCTACACAAGAACTGAATTACAAAACAGAACAGGGTGTCAAATGTAGAAAACCAACTTATGCTTGCTTAAGGGGAAAGGTGAGTTGGGGTGCGGCATAAAACCAGAGATTGAAATTAGCACAGATACCGTTCCATAAGCCAAATATGTAATAGACAAGAGCTTCTCCTTGCTCAACGAAGTGGACTCAACACCCCATATTAAACGCCTAAGAATATACCTGACTAGTAAGAATCTTAAAACCTATGGATTTATATGTCTCCGAAAGAGAATCAAGCATGTGTACAGCGGCAAAAACGCAGCAGTGATAGGATTGGTGAGGTTCGGTGAGCAAATGCAGACCCTTTGAAGTCATATTGCATGGTACCCATTCCGTGGTTCTCAACTCTCCAGGTTTAAGGGATTCTTCCTTCAGCTAAAACATGCATGTGGAACCCAGAGTATGATGCACCGTGTGATCAGGAAACGTGTTCAAATGTGTCTCAGTTTTCGTCCCCTGGTACTCGGGTGCAACATTCCAGACGCTTTACTAACACTCTCCCCACTTGGAGAGTCAGTGCCTTTAACCTCCTGTTTGGCCCAGTTTGCAATTTCTGTGGAAAATGAACAGGAATAGGGAGAACCAATGAGAGACTAGGTGGAGGTGTCCGGACGGGCAAATTTAACTCTCATTTCCCACCAGGAAGAGGAATAAACCAAAGGCTCAGCATGCCTTGCCGGAACAAAACTAGGGCCTGAAGCAATCGTGCGGTGTTGCGGCCAGCTCACAAGAAAGCGAGTTGAAGAAAGCAGCTCAGGGCCACTGTAATTCACAAACCTGCAGAGTTATAAATGACAGCTATCTTCCAAAAATATATTGAAGTAAGGCAGCCAAGAGGAGTTGAAAGCGGGGCAGAATTGCAGGAAACCGATTTCAGGAGGTAGACTGGAATTGCATGTAAAGCATAGGAAAAGAGGCAGAACGTCCACAATGATGCACTTGGCCAAAAAGGGCGTATGCGTTTTTTCCTGAATATATTCAGGAAAATATATATTCAGGAAAAAACGCATACGCCCTTTTTGGCCAACCAAGCAAGCTTGCAAAGGAAATCTGCAGTACAATGAAGGCTCACTGCCCCCCCGTCAAAAGGGCCATCTGAAAAAAGTGTAAAATCCAGAAAGGCAAGACAGGCCATGGAGAACTGGGAGCCTTGTTATGCTGATGGGCGGGATGTAAATTGCCAGCAGCCACTCTGGAGAAGTGTATGGTGTTTCCTGAAACATCCAAAAAACAAAGCAACAGAGCCTAGGGCACTTCCACTTATGGTCCTATAGCTTAGGGAAATTAAAATCAAAAAGACACAGCCACCCCAAAGTTTGGGACGGCTCTGTTTACAAGAACCTCGTTTACCGTACAAGTTCAATATCACAGAAAGCGAAAAATGGATAAAGAAGTTGTGGTACTTACGTACAATGCAATATCACTCAGCAATGAAATCTATGTCATCAGGCCCGTAGCAGCGTAATGAATGGATTCAGGTACGATGATTCTAAGTGAAATAAGTCACACAGAAAAAGAAACATCATAAGATATCACTAATACACGGAATGTAAACTTGGCTACACAAGAACTGAATTACAAAACAGAAAATGGTATCAAATGTAGAAAACCAACTTATGCTTGCTTAAAGGGAAAGGTGAGTTGGGGTGCGGCATAAAACCAGAGATTGAAATTAGCACAGATACCGTTCCATAAGCCAAATATGTAATAGACAAGAGCTTCTCCTTGCTCAACGAAGTGGACTCAACACCCCATATTAAACGCCTAAGAATATACCTGACTAGTAAGAATCTTAAAACCTATGGATTTATATGTCTCCGAAAGAGAATCAAGCGTGTGTACAGCGGCATAAACGCAGCAGTGATAGGATTGGTGAGGTTAGGTGAGCAAATGCAGACCCTTTGAAGTCATATTGCATGGTACCCATTCCATGGGTCTCAACTCTCCATGTTTAAGGGATTCTTCCTTCAGCTAAAACATGCATGTGGAACCCAGAGTATGATCCACCATGTGATCGGAAAACGTGTTCAAATGTGTCTCAGTTTTCGTCCCCTGGTACTCGGGTGCAACAATCCAGACGCTTTACTAACACTCTCCCCACTTGGAGAGTCAGTGCCTTTAACCTCCTGTTTGGCCCAGTTTGCAATTTCTGTGGAAAATGAACAGGAATAGGGAGAACCAATGAGAGACTAGGTGGAGGTGTCTGGACGGGCAAATTTAACTCTCATTTCCCACCAGGAAGAGGAATTAACCAAAGGCTCAGCATGCCGTGCCGGAATCAAACTAGGGCCTGAAGCAATCCTGAGGTGTTGCGGCCAGCTCACAAGAAAGCGAGTTGAAGAAAGGAGCTCAGGGGCACTGTAATTCACAAACCTGCAGAGTTATAAATGACGGCTATCTTCCAAAAATATATTGAAGTAAGGCAGCCAAGAGGAGTTGAAAGCGGGGCAGAATTGCAGGAAACCGATTTCAGGAGGTAGACTGGAATTGCATGTAAAGCATAGGAAAAGAGGCAGAACGTCCACAATGATGCACTTGGCCAAAAAGTGAGTATGCGTTTTTTCCTGAATATATTCAGGAAAAAACGCATACGCCCATTTTGGCCAACCAAGCAAGCTTGCAAAGGTAATCTGCACTACAAAGAAGGCTCACTGCCCCCGAGGTCAAAAGGGCCATCTAAAAAAAGTGTAAAATCCAGAAAGGCAGGACAGGCCATGGAGAACTGGGAGCCTTGTTATGCTGATGGGCGGGATGTAAATTGCCAGCAGCCACTCTGGAGAAGTGTATGGTGTTTCCTGAAACATCCAAAAAACAAAGCAACAGAGCCTAGGGCACTTCCACTTATGGTCCTATAGCTTAGGGAAATTAAAATCAAAAAGACACAGCCACCCCAAAGTTTGGGACGGCTCTGTTTACAAGAACCTCGTTTACTGTACAAGTTCAATATCACAGAAAGCGAAAAATGGATAAAGAAGTTGTGGTACTTACGTACAATGCAATATCACTCAGCAATGAAATCTATGTCATCAGGCCCGTAGCAGCATAATGAGTGGATTCAGGTACGAAGATTCTAAGTGAAATAAGTCACACAGAAAAAGAAACATCATAAGATATCACTACTACACGGAATGTAAACTTGGCTACACAGAAACAGAATTACAAAACAGAACAGGGTGTCAAATGTAGAAAACCAACTCATGCTTGTTTAAGGGGAAAGGTGAGTTGGGGTGCTGCATACAACAAGAGATTGAAATTAGCACAGATACCGTTCCATAAGCCAAATATGTAATAGAAAAGAGCTACTCCTTGCTCAACGAAGTGTACTCAACACCCCATATTAAACGCCTAAGAATATACCTGAGTAGTAAGAATCTTAAAACCTATGGATTTATATGTCTCCGAAAGAGAATCAAGCGTGTGTACAGCGGCAAAATCGCAGCAGTGATAGGATTGTTGAGGTTCGGTGAGCAAATGCAGACGCTTTGAAGACACATTGCATGGTTCCCATTCCATGGTTCTCAACTCTTCAGGTTTAAGGGATTCTTCCTTCAGCTAAAACATGCATGTGGAACCCAGAGTATGATGCACCGTGTGATCGGGAAACGTGTTCAAATGTGTCTCACTTTTTGTCCCCTGGTACTCGGGTGCAACATTCCAGACGCTTTACTAACACTCTCCCCACTTGGAGAGTCAGTGCCTTTAACCTCCTGTTTGGCCCAGTTTGCAATTTCTGTGGAAAATGAACAGGAATAGGGAGAATCAATGAGAGACTATGTGGAGGTGTCCGGACGGGCAAATTTAACTCTCATTTCCCACCAGGAAGAGAAATAAACCAAAGGCTCAGCATGCCTTGCCGGAACCAAACTAGGGCCTGAAGCAATCCTGCGGTGTTGCGGCCAGCTCACAAGAAACCGAGTTGAAGAAAGGAGCTCAGGGGCACTGTAATTCACAAACCTGCAGAGTTATAAATGACAGCTATCTTCCAAAAATATATTGAAGTAAGGCTGCCAAGAGGAGTTGAAAGCGGGGCAGAATTGCAGGAAACTGATTTCAGGAGGTAGACTGGAATTGCATGTAAAGCATAGGAAAAGAGGCAGAACGTCCACAATGATGCACTTTGCCAAAAAGGGCGTATGCGTTTTTTCCTGAATATATTCAGGAAAAAACGCATACGCCCTTTTTGGCCAACCAAGCAAGCTTGCAAAGGAAATCTGCACTACAATGAAAGCTCACTGCCCCCAGGTCAAAAGGGCCATCTGAAAAAAGTGTAAAATCCAGAAAGGCAGGACAGTCCATGGAGAACTGGGAGCCTTGTTATGCTGATGGGCGGGATGTAAACTGCCATCAGCCACTCTGGAGAAGTGTATGGTGTTTCCTGAAACATCCAAAAAACAAAGCAACAGAGCCTAGGGCACTTCCACTTATGGTCCTATAGCTTAGGGAAATTAAAATCAAAAAGACACAGCCACCCCAAAGTTTGGGACGGCTCTGTTTACAAGAAACTCGTTTACGGTACAAGTTCAATATCACAGAAAGCGAAAAATGGATAAAGAAGTTGTGGTACTTACGTACAATGCAATATCACTCAGCAATGAAATCTATGTCATCAGGCCCGTAGCAGCATAATGAGTGGATTCAGGTACGATGATTCTAAGTGAAATAAGTTACACAGAAAATGAAACATCATAAGATATCACTACTACACGGAATGTAAACTTGGCTGCACAAGAACTGAATTACAAAACAGAAAAGGGTGTCAAATGTTGAACACCAACTCATGCTTGCTTAAGGGGAAAGGTGAGTTGGGGTGTTGCATACAACAAGAGATTGAAATTAGCACAGATACCGTTCCATAAGCCAAATATGTAATAGACAAGAGCTACTCCTTGCTCAACGAAGTGGACTCAACACCCCATATTAAACGCCTAAGAATATACCTGACTAGTAAGAATCTTAAAACCTATGGATTTATATGTCTCCGAAAGAGAATCAAGCGTGTGCACAGCGGCAAAAACGCAGCAGTGATAGGATTGGTGAGGTTCGGTGAGCAAATGCAGACCCTTTGAAGTCATATTGCATGGTACCCATTCCATGGTTCTCAACTCTCCAGGTTTAAGGGATTCTTCCTTCAGCTAAAACATGCATGTGGAACCCAGAGTATGATGCACCGTGTGATCGGGAAACGTGTTCAAATGTGTCTCAGTTTTCGTCCCCTGGTACTCGGGTGCAACATTCCAGACGCTTTACTAACACTCTCCCCACTTGGAGAGTCAGTGCCTTTAACCTCCTGTTTGGCCCAGTTTGCAATTTCTGTGGAAAATGAACAGGAATAGGGAGAACCAATGAGAGACTATGTGGAGGTGTCTGGACGGGCAAATTTAACTCATTTCCCACCAGGAAGAGGAATAAACCAAAGGCTCAGCATGATTGCCGGAACCAAACTAGGGCCTGAAGCAATCCTGCAGTGTTGCGGCCAGCTCACAAGAAAGCGAGTTGAAGAAAGGAGCTCAGGGGCACTCTAATTCACAAACCTGCAGAGTTATAAATGACAGCTATCTTCCAAAAATATATTGAAGTAAGGCAGCCAAGAGGAGTTGAAAGCGGGGCAGAATTGCAGGAAACCGATTTCAGGAGGTAGACTGGAATTGCATGTAAAGCATAGGAAAAGAGGCAGAACGTCCACAATGATGCACTTGGCCAAAAAGGGCGTATGCGTTTTTTCCTGAATATATTCAGGAAAAAACGCATACGCCCTTTTTGGCCAACCAAGCAAGCTTGCAAAGGAAATCTGCACTACAATGAAGGCTCACTGCCCCCCAGTCATAAGGGCCATCTGAAAAATTTGTAAAATCCAGAAAGGCAGGACAGGTCATGGAGAACTGGGAGCCTTGTTATGCTGATGGGCGGGATGTAAATTGCTAACAGCCACTCTGGAGAAGTGTATGGTGTTTCCTGAAACATCCAAAAAACAAAGCAACAGAGCCTAGGGCACTTCCACTTATGGTCCTATAAATTAGGTAAATTAAAATCAAAAAGACACAGCCACCCCAAAGTTTGGGACGGCTCTGTTTACAAGAACCTCGTTTACGGTACAAGTTCAATATCACAGAAAGCGAAAAATGGATAAAGAAGTTGTGGTACTTACGTACAATGCAATATCACTCAGCAATGAAATCTATGTCATCAGGCCCGTAGCAGCGTAATGAGTGGATTCAGGTACGATGATTCTAAGTGAAATAAGTCACACAGAAAAAGAAACATCATAAGATATCACTAATACACGGAATGTAAACTTGGCTACACAAGAACTGAATTACAAAACAGAACAGGGTGTCAAATGTAGAAAACCAACTTATGCTTGCTTAAGGGGAAAGGTGAGTTGGGGTGCGGCATAAAACCAGAGATTGAAATTAGCACAGATACCGTTCCATAAGCCAAATATGTAATAGACAAGAGCTTCTCCTTGCTCAACGAAGTGGACTCAACACCCCATATTAAACGCCTAAGAATATACCTGACTAGTAAGAATCTTAAAACCTATGGATTTATATGTCTCCGAAAGAGAATCAAGCGTGTGTACAGCGGCAAAAACGCAGCAGTGATAGGATTGGTGAGGTTCGGTGAGCAAATGCAGACCCTTTGAAGTCATATTGCATGGTACCCATTCCATGGTTCTCAACTCTCCAGGTTTAAGGGATTCTTCCTTCAGCTAAAACATGCAAGTGGAACCCAGAGTATGATGCACCGTGTGATCGGGAAACGTGTTCAAATGTGTCTCAGTTTTCGTCCCCTGGTACTCGGGTGCAACATTCCAGAAGCTTTACTAACACTCTCCCCACTTGGAGAGTCAGTGCCTTTAACCTCCTGTTTGGCCCAGTTTGCAATTTCTGTGGAAAATGAACAGGAATAGGGAGAACCAATGAGAGACTATGTGGAGGTGTCCGGACGGGCAAATTTAACTCTCATTTCCCACCAGGAAGAGGAATAAACCAAAGGCTCAGCATGCCTTGCCGGAACAAAACTAGGGCCTGAAGCAATCGTGCGGTGTTGCGGCCAGCTCACAAGAAAGCGAGTTGAAGAAAGGAGCTCAGGGGCACTGTAATTCACAAACCTGCAGAGTTATAAATGACAGCTATCTTCCAAAAATATATTGAAGTAAGGCAGCGAAGAGGAGTTGAAAGCGGGGCAGAATTGCAGGAAACCGATTTCAGGAGGTAGACTGGAATTGCATGTAAAGCATAGGAAAAGAGGCAGAACGTCCACAATGATGCACTTGGCCAAAAAAGGCGTATGCGTTTTTTCCTGAATATATTCAGGAAAATATTCAGGAAAATATATATTCAGGAAAAAACGCATACGCCCTTTTTGGCAAACCAAGCAAGCTTGCAAAGGAAATCTGCACTACAATGAAGGCTCACTGCCCCCCCGTCAAAAGGGCCATCTGAAAAAAGTGTAAAATCCAGAAAGGCAGGACAGGCCATGGAGAACTGGGAGCCTTGTTATGCTGATGGGCGGGTTGTAAATTGCTAACAGCCACTCTGGAGAAGTGTATGGTGTTTCCTGAAACATCCAAAAAACAAAGCAACAGAGCCTAGGGCACTTCCACTTATGGTCCTATAGCTTAGGTAAATTAAAATTAAAAAGACACAGCCACCCCAAAGTTTGGGACGGCTCTGTTTACAAGAACCTCGTTTACCGTACAAGTTCAATATCACAGAAAGCGAAAAATGGATAAAGAAGTTGTGGTACTTCCGTACAATGCAATATCACTCAGCAATGAAATCTATGTCATCAGGCCCATAGCAGCGTAATGAGTGGATTCAGGTACGATGATTCTAAGTGAAATAAGTCACACAGAAAAAGAAACATCATAAGATATCACTAATACACGGAATGTAAACTTGGCTACACAAGAACTGAATTACAAAACAGAACAGGGTGTCAAATGTAGAAAATCAACTTATGCTTGCTTAAGGGGAAAGGTGAGTTGGGGTGCGGCATAAAACCAGAGATTGAAATTAGCACAGATACCATTCCATAAGCCAAATATGTAATAGACAAGAGCTTCTCCTTGCTCAACGAAGTGGACTCAACACCCCATATTAAACGCCTAAGAATATACCTGACTAGTAAGAATCTTAAAACCTATGGATTTATATGTCTCCGAAAGAGAATCAAGCGTGTGTACAGCGGCATAAACGCAGCAGTGATAGGATTGGTGAGGTTCGGTGAGCAAATGCAGACCCTTTGAAGTCATATTGCATGGTACCCATTCCATGGTTCTCAACTCTCCAGGTTTAAGGGATTCTTCCTTCAGCTAAAACATGCATGTGGAACCCAGAGTATGATCCAACGTGTGATCGGGAAACGTGTTCAAATGTGTCTCAGTTTTCGTCCCCTGGTACTCGGGTGCAACATTCCAGACGCTTTACTAACACTCTCCCCACTTGGAGAGTCAGTGCCTTTAACCTCCTGTTTGGCCCAGTTTGCAATTTCTGTGGAAAATGAACAGGAATAGGGAGAACCAATGAGAGACTAGGTGGAGGTGTCCGGACGGGCAAATTTAACTCTCATTTCCCACCAGGAAGAGGAATAAACCAAAGGCTCAGCATGCCTTGCCGGAACAAAACTAGGGCATGAAGCAATCCTGCGGTGTTGCGGCCAGCTCACAAGAAAGCGAGTTGAAGAAAGGAGCTCAGGGGCACTTTAATTCACAAACCTGCAGAGTTATAAATGACAGCTATCTTCCAAAAATATATTGAAGTAAGGCAGCCAAGAGGAGTTGAAAGCGGGGCAGAATTGCAGGAAACCGATTTCAGGAGGTAGACTGGAATTGCATGTAAAGCATAGGAAAAGAGGCGGAACGTCCACAATGATGCACTTGGCCAAAAAGGGCGTATGCGTTCTTTCCTGAATATATTCAGGAAAAAACGCATACGCCCTTTTTGGCCAACCAAGAAAGCTTGCAAAGGAAATCTGCACTACAATGAAGGCTCACTGCCCCCCGGTCAAAAGGGCCATCTGAAAAAAGTGTAAAATCCAGAAAGGCAGGACAGGCCATGGAGAACTGGGAGCCTTGTTATGCTGACGGGCGGGATGTAAATTGCCAGCAGCCACTCTGGAGAAGTGTATGGTGTTTCCTGAAACATCCAAAAAACCAAGCAACAGAGCCTAGGGCACTTCCACTTATGGTCCTATAGCTTAGGGAAATTAAAATCAAAAAGACACAGCCACCCCAATGTTTGGGACGGCTCTGTTTACAAGAACCTCGTTTACGGTACAAGTTCAATATCACAGAAAGCGAAAAATGGATAAAGAAGTTGTGGTACTTACGTACAATGCAATATCACTCAGCAATGAAATCTATGTCATCAGGCCCGTAGCAGCATAATGAGTGGATTCAGGTACGATGATTCTAAGTGAAATAAGTCACACAGAAAAAGAAACATCATAAGATATCACTACTACACGGAATGTAAACTTGGCTACACAAGAACTGAATTACAAAACAGAACAGGGTGTCAAATGTAGAAAACCAACTCATGCTTGCTTAAGGGGAAAGGTGAGTTGGGGTGCTGCATACAACAAGAGATTGAAATTAGCACAGATACCGTTCCATAAGCCAAATATGTAACAGACAAGAGCTACTCCTTGCTCAACGAAGTGGACTCAACACCCCATATTAAACGTCTAAGAATATACCTGACTAGTAAGAATCTTAAAACCTATGGATTTATATGTCTCCGAAAGAGAATCAAGCGTGTGTACAGCGGCATAAACGCAGCAGTGATAGGACTGGTGAGGTTCAGTGAGCAAATACAGACCCTTTGAAGTCATATTGCATGGTACCCATTCCATGGGTCTCAACTCTCCATGTTTAAGGGATTCTTCCTTCAGCTAAATAATGCATGTGGAACCCAGAGTATGATCCACCGTGTGATCGGGAAACGTGTTCAACTGTGTCTCAGTTTTCGTCCCCTGGTACTCGGGTGCAACATTCCAGACGCTTTACTAACACTCTCCCCACTTGGAGAGTCGGTGCCTTTAAACTCCTGTTTGGCCCAGTTTGCAATTTCTGCGGAAGATGAACAGGAAGAGGGAGAACCAAGGAGAGACTAGCTGGAGGTGTCCGGACGGGCAAATTTAACTCTCATTTTCCACCAGGAAGAGGAATTAACCAAAGGCTCAGCGTGCCATGCCGGAACCACACTAGGGCCAGAAGCAATCCTGCGGTGTTGCGGCCAGCTCACAAGAAAGCGAGTTGAAGAAAGGAGCTCAGGGGCACTGTAATTCACAAACCTGCAGAGTTATAAATGACAGCTATCTTCCAAAAATATATTGAAGTAAGGCAGCCAAGAGGAGTTGAAAGCGGGGCAGAATTGCAGGAAACCGATTTCAGGAGGTAGACTGGAATTGCATGTAAAGCATAGGAAAAGAGGCAGAACATCGACAATGATGCACTTGGACAAAAACGGCATACGCATTTTTTCCTGTATATATTCAGGAAAAAAGGCATACCCCCTTTTTGGCCAACCAAGCAAGCTTGCAAAGGAAATCTGCACTACAATGAAGTCTCACTACCCCCGGTCAAAAGGGCCATCTGAAAAATGTGTAAAATCCAGAAAGGCAGGACAGGCCATGGAGAACTGGGAGCCTTGTTATGCTGATGGGCGGGATGTAAATTGCCAGCAGCCACTCTGGAGAAGTTTATGGTGTTTCCTGAAACATCCAAAAAACAAAGCAACAGAAGCTAGGGCACTTCCACTTATGGTCCTATAGCTTAGGGAAATTAAAATCAAAAAGACACACCCACCCCAAAGTTTGGGATGGCTCTGTTTACAAGAACCTCGTTTACGGTACAAGTTCAATATCACAGAAAGCGAAAAATGGATAAAGAAGTTGTGGTACTTACGTACAATGCAATATCACTCAGCAATGAAATCTATGTCATCAGGCCCGTAGCAGCATAATGAGTGGATTCAGGTACGATGATTCTAAGTGAAATAAGTCACACAGAAAAAGAAACATCATAAGATATCACTACTACACGGAATGAAAACTTGGCTACACAAGAACTGAATTACAAAACAGAACAGGGTGTCAAATGTAGAAAACCAACTTATGCTTGCTTAAGGGGAAAGGTGAGATGGGGTGCTGCATAAAACCAGAGATTGAAATTAGCACAGAAACCATTCCATAAGCCAAATATGTAATAGACAAGAGCTACATCTTGCTCAACGAAGTGGACACAACACCCCATATTAAACGCCTAAGAATATACCTGACTAGTAAGAATCTTAAAACCTATGGATTTATATGTCTCCGAAAGAGAATCAAGTGTGTGTACAGCGGCATAAATGCAGCAGTGATAGGACTGGTGAGGTTCGGTGAGCAAATGCAGACCCTTTGAAGTCATATTGCATGGTACCCATTCCATGGGTCTCAACTCTCCATGTTTAAGGGATTCTTCCTTCAGCTAAAACATGCATGTGGAACCCAGAGTATGATCCACCATGTGATCGGGAAACGTGTTTAAATCTGTCTCAGTTTTCGTCCCCTGGTACTCGGGTGCAACATTCCAGACGCTTTACTAACACTCTCCCCACTTGGAGAGTCAGTGCCTTTAACCTCCTGTTTGGCCCAGTTTGCAATTTCTGTGGAAAATGAACAGGAATAGGGAGAACCAATGAGAGACTAGGTGGAGGTGTCCGGACGGGCAAAATTAACTCTCATTTCCCACCAGGAAGAGGAATTAACCAAAGGCTCAGCGTGCCATGCCGGAACCACACTAGGGCCAGAAGCAATCCTGCGGTGTTGCGGCCAGCTCACAAGAAAGCGAGTTGAAGAAAGGAGCTCAGGGGCACTGTAATTCACAAACCTGCAGAGTTATAAATAACAGTTATCGTTCAAAAATATATTGAAGTAAGGCTGCCAAGAGGACTTGAAAGCGGGGCAGAATACAGGAAACCGATTTCAGGAGGTAGACTGGAATTGCATGTAAAGCATAGGAAAAGAGGCAGAACGTCCACAATGATGCACTTGGCCAAAAAGGGCGTATGCGTTTTTTCCTGAATATATTCAGGAAAAAACGCATACGCCCTTTTTGGCCAACCAAGCAAGCTTGCAAAGGAAATCTGCACTACAATGAAGTCTCACTGCCCCCCGGTCAAAAGGGCCATCTGAAAAAAGTGTAAAATCCAGAAAGGCAGGACAGGCCATGGAGAATGGGAGCCTTGTTATGCTGATGGGCGGGATGTAAATTGCCAGCAGCCACTCTGGAGTAGTGTATGGTGTTTCCTGAAACATCCAAAAAACAGAGCAACAGAAGCTAGGGCACTTCCACTTATGGTCCTATAGCTTAGGGAAATTAAAATCAAAAAGACACAGCCACCCCAATGTTTGGGACGGCTCTGTTTACAAGAACCTCGTTTACAGTACAAGTTCAATATCACAGAAAGCGAAAAATGGATAAAGAATTTGTGGTACTTACGTACAATGCAATATCACTCAGCAATAAAATCTATGTCATCAGGCCCGTAGCAGCATAATGAGTGGATTCAGGTACGATGATTCTAAGTGAAATAAGTCACACAGAAAAAGAAACATCATAAGATATCACTAATACACGGAATGTAAACTTGGCTACACAGGAACTGAATTACAAAACAGAACAGGGTGTCAAATGTAGAAAACCAACTTATGCTTGCTTAAGGGGAAAGGTGAGTTGGGGTGCTGCATAAAACCAGAGATTGAAAGTAGCACAGATACCGTTCCATAAGCCAAATATGTAATAGACAAGAGCTACTCCTTGCTCAACGAAGTGGACTCAACACCCCATATTAAACGCCTAAGAATATACCTGACTAGTAAGAGTCTACCTGACTAGTAAGAATCTTAAAACCTATGGATTTATATGTCTCCGAAAGAGAATCAAGCGTTTGTACAGCGGCATAAACGCAGCAGTGATAGGATTGTTGAGGTTCGGTGAGCAAATGCAGCCCCTTTGAAGTCATATTGCATGGTACCCATTCCATGGGTCTCAACTCTCCAGGTTTAAGGGATTCTTCCTTCAGCTAAAACATGCATGTGGAACCCAGAGTATGATCCACTTTGTGATCGGGAAACGTGTTCAAATGTGTCTCAGTTTCGTCCCCTGGTACTCGGGTGCAACATACCAGACGCTTTACTAACACTCTCCCCACTTGGAGAGTCAGTGCCTTTAACCTCCTGTTTGGCCCAGTTTGCAATTTCTGTGGAAAATGAACAGGAAGAGGGAGAACCAATGAGAGACTAGGTGGAGGTGTCTGAATGGGCAAATTTAACTCTCATTTCCCACCAGGAAGAGGAATTAACCAAAGGCTCAGCATGCGAAGCCGGAACCAAACTAGGGCCTGAAGCAATCCTGCGGTGTTGCGGCCAGCTCACAAGAAAGCGAGTTGAAGAAAGGAGCTCACGGGCACTGTAATTCACAAACCTGCAGAGTTATAAATGACAGCTATCTTCCAAAAATATATTGAAGTAAGGCAGCCAAGAGGAGTTGAATGCGGGGCAGAATTGCAGGAAACCGATTTCAGGAGGTAGACTGGAATTGCATGTAAAGCATAGGAAAAGAGGCAGAACGTCCACAATGATGCACTTGGCCAAAAAGGGCGTATGCGTTTTTTCCTGAATACATTCAGGAAAAAACGCATACGCCCTTTTTGGCCAACCAAGCAAGCTTGCAAAGGAAATCTGCACTACAATGAAGTCTCACTGCCCCCCGGTCAAAAGGGCCATCTGAAAAAAGTGTAAAATCCAGAAAGGCAGGACAGGCCAAGGAGAACTAGGAGCCTTCTTATGCTGATGGGCGGGATGTAAATTGCCAGCAGCCACTCTGGAGAAGTGTATGGTGTTTCCTGAAACATCCAAAAAACAAAGCAACAGAGCCTAGGGCACTTCCACTAATGGTCCTATAGCTTAGGGAAATTAAAATCAAAAAGACACAGCCACCCCAAAGTTTGGGACGGCTCTGTTTACAAGAACCTCGTTTACGGTACAAGTTCAATATCACAGAAAGCGAAAAATAGATAAAGAAGTTGTGGTACTTACGTACAATGCAATATCACTGAGCAATGAAATCTATGTCATCAGGCCCGTAGCAGCATAATGAGTGGATTCAGGTACGATGATTCTAAGTGAAATGAGTCACACAGAAAAAGAAACATCATAAGTTATCACTACTACACGGAATGTAAACTTGGCTACACAGGAACTGAATTACAAAACAGAACAGGGTGTCAAATGCAGAAAATCAACTTATGCTTGCTTAAGGGGAAAGGTGAGTTGGGGTGCTGCATACAACAAGCAATTGAAATTAGCACAGATACCGTTCCATAAGCCAAATATGTAATAGACAAGAACTACTACTTGCTCAACGAAGTGGACTCAACACCCCATATTAAACGCCTAAGAATATACCTGACTTGTAAGAATCTTAAAACCTATGGATTTATATGTCTCTGAAAGAGAATCAAGCGTGTGTACAGCGGCATAAACGCAGCAGTGATAGGACTGGTGAGGTTCGGTGAGCAAATGCAGACCCTTTGAAGTCATATTGCATGGTACCCATTCCATGGGTCTCAACTCTCCAGGTTTAAGGGATTCTTCCTTCAGCTAAAACATGCATGTGGAACCCAGAGTATGATCCACCGTGTGATCGGGAAAAGTGTTCAAATGTGTCTCAGTTTTTGTCCCCTGGTACTCGGGTGCAACATTCCAGACGCTTTACTAACACTCCCCCACTTGGAGAGTCGGTGCCTTTAACCTCCTGTTTGGCCCAGTTTGCAATTTCTGTGGAAAATGAACAGGAATAGGGAGAACCAATGAGAGACTAGGTGGAGGTGTCCGGACGGGCAAATTTAACTCTCATTTCCCACCAGGAAGAGGAATTAAGCAAAGGCACAGCATGCCGTGCCGGAACGAAACTAGGGTCTGAAGCAATCCTGCGATGTTGCGGCCAGCTCACAAGAAAGTGAGTTGAAGAAAGGAGCTCAGGGGCACTGTAATTCACAAACCTGCAGAGTTATAAATGACAGCTATCTTCCAAAAATATATTGAAGTAAGGCAGCCAAGAGGAATTGAAAGCGGGGCAGAATTGCAGGAAACCGATTTCAGGAGGTAGACTGGAATTGCATGTAAAGCATAGGAAAAGAGGCAGAATGTCCACAATGATGCACTTGGCCAAAAAGGGCGTTTGCGTTTTTTCCTGAATATATTCAGGAAAAAACGCATACGCCCTTTTTGTCCAACCAAGCAAGCTTGCAAAGGAAATCTGCACTACAATGAAGTCTCACTGCCCCCCGGTCAAAAGGGACATCTGAAATAAGTGTAAAATCCAGAAAGGCAGGACAGGCCATGGAGAACTGGGAGCCTTGTTATGCTGATGGGCGGGATGTAAATTGCCAGCAGCCACTCTGGAGAAGTGTATGGTGTTTCCTGAAACATCCAAAAAACAAAGCAACAGAGCCTAGGGCACTTCTACTTATGGTCCTATAGCTTAGGGAAATTAAAATCAAAAAGACACAGCCACCCCAAAGTTTGGGCTGGCTCTGTTTACAAGAACCTCGTTTACGGTACAAGTTGAATATCACAGAAAGCGAAAAATGGATAAAGAAGTTGTGGTACTTACGTACAATGCAATATCACTCAGCAATGAAATCTATGTCATCAGGTCCGTAGCAGCATAATGAGTGGATTCAGGTACGATGATTATAAGTGAAATAAGTCACACAGAAAAAGAAACATCATAAGATATCACTAATACACGGAATGTAAACTTGGCTACACAGGAACTGAATTACAAAACATAACAGGGTTTCAAATGTAGAAAACCAACTTATGCTTCATTAAGGGGAAAGGTGACTTGCGGTGCGGCATAAAACCAGAGATTGAAATTAGCACAGATACCGTTCCATAAGCCAAATATGTAATAGACAAGAGCTACTCCTTGCTCAACGAAGTGGACTCAACACCCCATATTAAACGCCTAAGAATATACCTGACTAGTAACAATCTTAAAACCTATGGATTTATATGTCTCTGAAAGAGAATCAAGCATGTGTACAGCGGCATGAACGCACCAGTGATAGGACTGGTGAGGTTCGGTGAGCAAATGCAGACCCTTTGAAGTCATATTGCATGGTACCCATTCCATGGGTCTCAACTCTCCATGTTTAAGGGATTCTTCCTTCAGCTAAAACATGCATGTGGAACCCAGAGTATGATCCACCGTGTGATTGGAAAACGTGTTCAAATGTTTCTCAGTTTTCGTCCCCTGGTACTCAGGTGCAACATTCCAGACGCTTTACTAACACTCCCCCACTTGGAGAGTCAGTGCCTTTAACCTCCTGTTTGGCCCAGTTTGCAATTTCTGTGGAAAATGAACAGGAATAGGGAGAACCAATGAGAGACTAGGTGGAGGTGTCTGGACGGGCAAATTTAACTCTCATTTCCCACCAGGAAGAGGAAATAACCAAAGGCGCAGCATGCCGTGCCAGAACCAAACTAGGGCCTGAAGCAATCCTGCGATGTTGCGGCCAGCTCACAAGAAAGTGAGTTGAAGAAAGGAGCTCAGGGACACTGTAATTCACAAACCTGCAGAGTTATAAATGACAGCTATCTTCCAAAAATATATTGAAGTAAGGCTGCCAAAAGGAGTTGAAAGCGGGGCAGAATTGCAGGAGACCGATTTCAGGAGGTAGACTGGAATTGCATGTAAAGCATAGGAAAAGAGGCAGAACGTCCACAATGATGCACTTGGCCAAAAAGTGCGTATGCGTTTTTTCCTGAATATATTCAGGAAAAAACGCATACGCCCTTTTTGGCCAACCAAGCAAGCTTGCAAAGGACATCTGCACTACAATGAAGTCTCACTGCCCCCCGGTCAAAAGGGCCATCTGAAAAAAGTGTAAAATCCAGAAAGGCTGGACAGGCCATGGAGAACTGGGAGCCATGTTATGCTGATGGGCGGGATGTAAATTGCCAACAGCCACTGTGGAGAAGTGTATGGTGTTTCCTGAAACATCTAAAAAACAAAGCAACAGAGCCTAGGGCACTTCCACATATGGTCCTATAGCTTAGGGAAATTAAAATCAAAAAGACACAGCCACCCCAAATTTTGGGCCGGCTCTGTTTACAAGAACCTCGTTTACGGTACAAGTTCAATATCACAGAAAGCGAAAAATGGATAAAGAAGTTGTGGTACTTACGTACAATGCAATATCACTCAGCAATGAAATCTATGTCATCAGGCCCGTAGCAGCATAATGAGTGGATTCAGGTACGATGATTGTAAGTGAAATAAGTCACACAGAAAAAGAAGCATCATAAGATATCACTAATACACGGAATGTAAACTTGGCTACAAAGGAACTGAATTACAAAACAGAACAGGGTCTCAAATGTAGAATACCAACTTATGCTTGCTTAAGGGGAAAGGTGAGTTGGGGTGCTGCATAAAACCAGAGATTGAAATTAGCACAGATACCTTTCCATAAGCCAAATATGTAATAGAGAAGAGCTACTCCTTGCTCAACGAAGTGGACTCAACACCCCATATTAAACGCCTAAGAATATACCTGACTAGTAAGAATCTTAAAACCTATAGATTTATATGTCTCCGAAAGAGAATCAAACGTGTGTACAGCGGCATAAACGCAGCAGTGATAGGATTGGTGAGGTTCGGTGAGCAAATGCAGACCCTTTGAAGTCATATTGCATGGTACCAATTCCATGGGTCTCAACTCTCCAGGTTTAAGGGATTCTTCCTTCAGCTAAAACATGCATGTGGAACCCAGAGTATGATCCACGGTGTGATCGGGAAACGTGTTCAAATGTGTCTCAGTTTTCGTGCCCTAGTACTCGGGTGCAACATTCCAGACGCTTTACTAACACTCTCCCCACTTGGAGAGTCAGTGCCTTTAACCTCCTGTTTGGCCAGTTTGCAATTTCTGTGGAAAATGAACAGGAATAGGGAGAACCAATGAGAGACTAGGTGGAGGTGTCTGGACAAGCAAATTTAACTCTCATTTCCCACCAGGAAGAGGAATTAACCAAAGGCTCAGCATGCCATGCCGGAACCAAACTAGGGTCTGAAGCAATCCTGCGGTGTTGCGGCCAGCTCACAAGAAAGCGAGTTGAAGAAAGGAGCACAGGGGCACTGTAATTCACAAACCTGCAGAGTTATAAATGACAGCTATCTTCCAAAAATATATTGAAGTAAGGCTGCCAAGAGGAGTTGAAAGCGGGGCAGAATTGCACGAAACCGATTTCAGGAGGTAGACTGGAATTGCATGTAAAGCATAGGAAAAGAGGCAGAACGTCCACAATGATGCACTTGGCCAAAAAGGGCGTATGCGTTTTTTCCTGAATATATTCAGGAAAAAACGCATACGCCCTTTTTGGCCAACCAAGCAAGCTTGCAAAGGAAATCTGCACTACAATGAAGTCTCACTGCCCCCCGGTCAAAAGGGCCATCTGAAAAAAGTGTAAAATCCAGAAAGGCAGGACAGGCCATGGAGAATGGGAGCCTTGTTATGCTGATGGGTGGGATGTAAATTGCCAACAGCCACTGTGGAGAAGTGTATGGTGTTTCCTGAAACATCTAAAAAACAAAGCAACAGAGCCTAGGGCACTTCCACATATGGTCCTATAGCTTAGGGAAATTAAAATAAAAAAGACAGAGCCACCCCAAATTTTGGGCCGGCTCTGTTTACAAGAACCTCGTTTACGGTACAAGTTCAATATCACAGAAAGCGAAAAATGGATAAAGAAGTTGTGGTACTTACGTACAATGCAATATCACTCAGCAATGAAATCTATGTCATCAGGCCCGTAGCAGCATAATGAGTGGATTCAGGTACGATGATTGTAAGTGAAATAAGTCACACAGAAAAAGAAGCATCATAAGATATCACTAATACACGGAATGTAAACTTGGCTACAAAGGAACTGAATTACAAAACAGAACAGGGTCTCAAATGTAGAATACCAACTTATGCTTGCTTAAGGGGAAAGGTGAGTTGGGGTGCTGCATAAAACCAGAGATTGAAATTAGCACAGATACTGTTCCATAAGCCAAATATGTAATAGACAAGAGCTACTCCTTGCTCAACGAAGTGGACTCAACACCCCATATTAAACGCCTAACAATATACCTGACTAGTAAGAATCTTAAAACCTATGGATTTATATGTCTCCGAAAGGGAATCAAACGTGTGTACAGAGGCATAAACGGAGCAGTGATAGGATTGGTGAGGTTCGGTGAGCAAATGCAGACCCTTCGAAGTCATATTGCATGGTACCAATTCCATGGGTCTCAACTCTCCATGTTTAAGGGATTCTTCCTTCAGCTAAAACATGCATGTGGAACCCAGAGTATGATCCACGGTGTGATCGGGAAACGTGTTCAAATGTGCCTCAGTTTTCGTCCCCTAGTCCTCGGGTGCAACATTCCAGATGCTTTACTAACACTCTCCCCACTTGGAGAGACAGTGCCTTTAACCTCCTGTTTGGCCAGTTTGCAATTTCTGTGGAAAATGAACAGGAATAGGGAGAACCAATGAGAGACTAGGTGGAGGTGTCCGGACGGGCAAATTTAACTCTCATTTCCCACCAGGAGGAGGAATTAACCAAAGGCTCAGCATGCCATGCCGGAACCAAACTAGGTTCTGAAGCAATCCTGCGGTGTTGCGGCCAGCTCACAAGAAAGCGAGTTGAAGAAAGGAGCTCAGGGGCACTGTAATTCACAAACCTGCAGAGTTATAAATGACAGCTATCTTCCAAAAATATATTGAAGTAAGGGTGCCAAGAGGAGTTGAAAGCGGGGCAGAATTGCAGGAAACCGATTTCAGGAGGTAGACTGGAATTGCATGTAAAGCATAGGAAAAGAGGCAGAACGTCCACAATGATGCACTTGGCCAGAAAGGGCGTATGCGTTTTTTCCTGAATATATTCAGGAAAAAACGCATACGCCCTTTTTGGCCAACCAAGCAAGCTTGCAAAGAAAATCTGCACTACAATGAAGTCTCACTGCCCCCCGGTCAAAAGGGCCATCTGAAAAAAGTGTAAAATCCAGAAAGGCAGGACAGGCCATGGAGAACTGAAAGCCTTGTTATGCTGATGGGCGGGATGTAAATTGCCAACAGCCACTGTGGAGAAGTGTATGGTGTTTCCTGAAACATCTAAAAAACAAAGCAACAGAGCCTAGGGCACTTCCACATATGGTCCTATAGCTTAGGGAAATTAAAATTAAAAAGACACAGCCACCCCAATGTTTGGGACGGCTCTGTTTACAAGAACCTCGTTTACGGTACAAGTTCAATATCACAGAAAGCGAAAAATGGATAAAGAAGTTGTGGTACTTCCGTACAATGCAATATCACTCAGCAATGAAATCTATGTCATCAGGCCCGTAGCAGCATAATGAGTGGATTCAGGTACGATGATTCTAAGTGAAATAAGTCACACAGAAAAAGAAATATCATAAGGTATCACTAATGCACGGAATGTAAACTTGGCTACACAGGAACTGAATTACAAAACAGAACAGGGTCTCAAATGTAGAAAACCAACTTATGCTTGCTTAAGGGGAAAGGTGAGTTGGGGTGCTGCATAAAACCAGAGATTGAAATTAGCACAGATACCGTTCCGTAAGCCAAATATGTAATAGACAAGAGCTACTCCTTGCTCAACGAAGTGGACTCAACACCCCATATTAAACGCCTAAGAATATACCTGACTAGTAAGAATCTTAAAACCTATGGATTTATATGTCTCCGAAAGGGAATCAAGCGTGTGAACAGCGGCATAAACGCAGCAGTGATAGGATTGGTGAGGTTCGGTGAGCAAATGCAGACCCTTTGAAGTCATATTGCATGGTACCCATTCCATGGGTCTCAACTCTCCAGGTTTAAGGGATTCTTCCTTCAGCTAAAACACGCATGTGGAACCCAGAGTATGATCCACCGTGTGGTCAGGAAACGTGTTCAAATGTGTCTCAGTTTTCGTCCCCTGGTACTCGGGTACAACATTCCAGACGCTTTACTAACACTCTCCCCACTTGGAGAGTCAGTGCCTTTAACCTCCTATTTCACCCAGTTTGCAATTTCTGTGGAAAATGAACAGGAATAGGGAGAACCAATGAGATACTAGGTGGAGGTGTCTGGACGGGCAAATTTAACTCTCATTTCCCACCAGGAAGAGGAATTAACCAAAGGTTCAGCATGCCGTGCCGGAACGAAACTAGGGCCTGAAGCAATCCTGCGGTGTTGCGGCCAGCTCACAAGAAAGCGAGTTGAAGAAAGGAGCTCAGGGGCACTGTAATTCACAAACCTGCAGAGTTATAAATGACAGCTATCTTCCAAAAATATATTGAAGTAAGGCTGCCAAAAGGAATTGAAAGCGGGGCAGAATTGCAGGAAACCGATTTCAGGAGGTAGACAGGAATTGCATGTAAAGCATAGGAAAAGAGGCAGAACGTCCACAATGATGCACTTGGCCAAAAAGGGCGTATGCGTTTTTTCCTGAATATATTCAGGAAAAAACGCATACGCCCTTTTTGGCCAACCAAGCAAGCTTGCAAAGGAAATCTGCACTACAATGAAGTCTCACTGCCCCCCGGTCAAAAGGGCCATCTGAAAAAAGTGTAAAATCCAGAAAGGCAGGACAGGCCATGGAGAACTGGGAGCCTTGTTATGCTGATGGGCGGGATATAAATTGCCAGCAGCCACTCTGGAGAAGTGTATGGTGTTTCCTGAAACATCCAAAAAACAAAGCAACAGAGCCTAGTGCATTTCCACTTATTGTCCTATAGCTTAGGGCAATTAAAATCAAAAAGACACAGCCACCCAAAGTTTTGGCCGGCTCTGTTTACAAGAACCTCGTTTACGGTAGAAGTTCAATATCACAGAAAGCGAAAAATGGATAAAGAATTTGTGGTACTTACGTACAATGCAATATCACTCAGTAATGAAATCTGTGTCATCAGGCCCGTAGCAGCATAATGAGTGGATACAGGTACGATGATTCTAAGTGAAATAAGTCACACAGAAAAAGAAACATCATAAAATATCACTACTACACGGAATGTAAACTTGGCTACACAAGAACTGAATTACAAAACAGAACAGGGCCTCAAATGTAGAAAACCAACTTATGCTTGCTTAAGGGGAAAGGTGAGTTGGGGTGCTTCATAAAACCAGAGATTGAAATTAGCCCAGATACCGTTCCATAAGCCAAATATGTAATAGACAAGAGCTACTCCTTGCTCAACGAAGTGGACTCAACACCCCATATTAAACGCCTAAGAATATACCTGACTAGTAAGAATCTTAAAACCTATGGATTTATATGTCTCCGAAAGAGAATCAAGCGTGTGTACAGCGGCATAAGCGCAGCAGTGATAGGATTGGTGAGGTTCGGTGAGCAAATGCAGACCCTTTGAAGTCATATTGCATGGTACCCATTCCATGGGTCTCAACTCTCCATGTTTAAGGGATTCTTCCTTCAGCTAAAACATGCATGTGGAACCCAGAGTATGATCCACCGTGTGATCGGAAAACGTGTTCAAATGTGTCTCAGTTTTCGTCCCCTGGTACTCGGGTGCAACATTCCAGATGCTTTACTAACACTCTCCCCACTTGGAGAGTCAGTGCCTTTAACCTCCTGTTTGGCCCAGTTTGCAATTTCTGTGGAAAATGAACAGGAATAGGGAGAACCAATGAGAGACTAGGTGGAGGTGTCCGGACGGGCAAATTTAACTCTCATTTCCCACCAGGAAGAGGAATTAACCAAAGGCTCAGCGTGCCATGCCGGAACCAAACTAGGGCCTGAAGCAATCCTGCGGTGCTGCGGCCAGCTCACAAGAAAGCGAGTTGAAGAAAGGAGCTCAGGGGCACTGTAATTCACAAAGCTGCAGAGTTATAAATGACAGCTATCGTCCAAAAATATATTGAAGGAAGGCTGCCAAGAGGAGTTGAAAGCGGGGCAGAATTGCAGGAAACCGATTTCAGGAGGTAGACTGGAATTGCATGTAAAGCATAGGAAAAGAGGCAGAACGTCCACAATGATGCACTTGGCCAAAAAGGGCGTATGCGTTTTTTCCTGAATATATTCAGGAAAAAACGCATACGCCCTTTTTGGCCAACCAAGCAAGCTTGCAAAGGAAATCTGCACTACAATGAAGTCTCACTGCCCCCCGGTCAAAAGGGCCTTCTGAAAAAAGTGTAAAATCCAGAAAGGCAGGACAGGTCATGGAGAACTGGGAGCCTTGTTATGCTGATGGGCGGGATGTAAATTGCCAGCAGCCACTCTGGAGAAGTGTATGGTGTTTCCTGAAACATCCAAAAAACAAAGCAACAGAGCCTAGGGCACTTCCACTTATGGTCCTATAGCTTAGGGAAATTAAAATCAAAAAGACACAGCCACCCTAAAGTTTGGGATGGCTCTGTTTACAAGAACCTCGTTTACAGTACAAGTTCAATATCACAGAATGCAAAAAATGGATAAAGAAGTTGTGGTACTTCCGTACAATGCAATATCACTCAGCAATGAAATCTATGTCATCAGGCCCGTAGCAGCATAATGAGTGGATTCAGGTATGATGATTCTAAGTGAAATAAGTCACACAGAAAAAGAAACATCATAAGATATCACTACTACACGGAATGTAAACTTGGCTACACAAGAACTGAATTACAAAACAGAACAGGGCCTCAAATGTAGAAAACCAACTTATGCTTGCTTAAGGAGAAAGGTGAGTTGGGGTGCTTCATAAAACCAGAGATTGAAATTAGCCCAGATACCGTTCCATAAGCCAAATATGTAATAGACAAGAGCTACTCCTTGCTCAACGAAGTGGACTCAACACCCCATATTAAACGCCTAAGAATATACCTGACTAGTAAGAATCTTAAAACCTATGGATTTATATGTCTCCGAAAGAGAATCAAGCGTGTGTACAGCGGCATAAGCGCAGCAGTGATAGGATTGGTGAGGTTCGGTGAGCAAATGCAGACCCTTTGAAGTCATATTGCATGGTACCCATTCCATGGGTCTCAACTCTCCATGTTTAAGGGATTCTTCCTTCAGCTAAAACATGCATGTGGAACCCAGAGTATGATCCACCGTGTGATCGGGAAACGTGTTCAAATGTGTCTCAGTTTTTGTCCCCTGGTACTCGGGTGCAACATTCCAGACGCTTTACTAACACTCTCCCCACTTGGAGAGTCGGTGCCTTTAACCTCCTGTTTGGCCCAGTTTGCAATTTCTGTGGAAAATGAACAGGAATAGGGAGAACCAATGAGAGACTAGGTGGAGGTGTCTGGACGGGCAAATTTAACTCTCATTTCCCACCAGGAAGAGGAATTAACCAAAGGCTCAACATGCCATGCCGGAACCAAACTAGGGCCTGAAGCAATCCTGCGGTGTTGCTGCCAGCTCACAAGAAAGCAACTTGAAGAAAGGAGCTCAGGGGCACTGTAATTCACAAACCTGCAGAGTTATAAATGACAGCTATCTTCCAAAAATATATTGAAGTAAGGCAGCCAAGAGGAATTGAAAGTGGGGCAGAATTGCAGGCAACCGATTTCAGGAGGTAGACTGGAATTGCATGTAAAGCATAGGAAAAAAGGCAGAACGTCCACAATGATGCACTTGGCCAAAAAGGGCGTATGCGTTTTTTCCTGAATATATTCAGGAAAAAACGCATACGCCCTTTTTGGCCAACCAAGCAAGCTTGCAAAGGAAATCTGCACTACAATGAAGTCTCACTGCCCCCCGGTCAAAAGGGCCATCTGAAAAAAGTGTAAAATCCAGAAAGGCAGGACAGGCCAAGGAGAACTAGGAGCCGTCTTATGCTGACGGGCGGGATGTAAATTGCCAGCAGCCACTCAGGAGAAGTGTATGGTGTTTCCTGAAACATCCAAAAAACAAAGCAACAGAGCCTAGGGCACTTCCACTTATGGTCCTATAGCTTAGGGAAATTAAATTCAAAAAGACACAGCCACCCCAAAGTTTGGGATGGCTCTGTTTACAAGAACCTCGTTTACGGTACAAGTTCAATATCACAGAAAGCGAAAAATGGATAAAGAAGTTGTGGTACTTACGTACAATGCAATATCACTCAGCAATGAAATCTATGTCATCAGGCCCGTAGCAGCATAATGAGTGGATTCAGGTATGATGATTCTAAGTGAAATGAGTCACACAGAAAAAGAAACATCATAAGTTATCACTACTACACGGAATGTAAACTTGGCTACACAGGAACTGAATTACAAAACAGAAAATGGTGTCAAATGTAGAAAACCCACTTATGCTTGCTTAAGGGGAAAGGTGAGTTGGGGTGCTACATACAACAAGAGATTGAAATTAGCACAGATACCGTTCCATAAGCCAAATATGTAATAGACAAGAACTACTACTTGCTCAACGAAGTGGACTCAACACCCCATATTAAAAGCCTAAGAATATACCTGACTAGTAAGAATCTTAAAACCTATGGATTTATATATCTCTGAAAGAGAATCAAGCGTGTGTACAACGGCATAAACGCAGCAGTGATAGGATTGGTGAGGTTCGGTGAGCAAATGCAGACCCTTTGAAGTCATATTGCATGGTACCCATTCCATGGGTCTCAACTCTCCATGTTTAAGGGATTCTTCCTTCAGCTAAAACATGCATGTGGAACCCAGAGTATGATCCACCGTGTGATCGGAAAACGTGTTCAAATGTGTCTCAGTTTTCATCCCCTAGTACTCGGGTGCAACATTCCAGACGCTTTACTAACACTCTCCCCACTTGGAGAGTCAGTGCCTTTAACCTCCTGTTTGGCCAGTTTGCAATTTCTGTGGAAAATGAACAGGAATAGGGAGAACCAATGAGAGACTAGGTGGAGGTGTCCGGACGGGCAAATTTAACTCTCATTTCCCACCAGGAGGAGGAATTAACCAAAGGCTCAGCATGCCATGCCGGAACCACACTAGGCCTGAAGCAATCCTGCGGTGTTGCGGCCAGCTCACAAGAAAGCGAGTTGAAGAAAGGAGCTCAGGGGCACTGTAATTCACAAACCTGCAGAGTTATAAATGACAGCCATCTTCCAAAAATATATTAAAGTAAGGCTGCCAAGAGGAGTTGAAAGCGGGGCAGAATTGCAGGAAACCGATTTCAGGAGGTAGACTGGAATTGCATGTAAAGCATAGGAAAAGAGGCAGAATGTCCACAATGATGCACTTGGCCAAAAACGGCGTATGCGTTTTTTCCTGAATATATTCAGGAAAAAACGCATACGCCCTTTTTGGCCAACCAAGCAAGCTTGCAAAGGAAATCTGCACTACAATGAAGTCTCACTGCCCCCCAGTCAAAAGGGCCATCTGAAAAAAGTGTAAAATCCAGAAAGGCAGGACAGGCCATGGAGAACTGCGAGCCTTGTTATGCTGATGGGTGGGATGTAAATTGCCAACAGCCACTGTGGAGAAGTGTATGGTGTTTCCTGAAACATCTAAAAAACAAAGCAACAGAGCCTAGGGCACTTCCACATATGGTCCTATAGCTTAGGGAAATTAAAATCAAAAAGACACAGCCACCCCAAATTTTGGGCCGGCTCTGTTTACAAGAACCTCGTTTACGGTACAAGTTCAATATCACAGAAAGCGAAAAATGGATAAAGAAGTTGTGGTACTTACGTACAATGCAATATCACTCAGCAATGAAATCTATGTCATCAGGCCCGTAGCAGCATAATGAGTGGATTCAGGTACGATGATTGTAAGTGAAATAAGTCACACAGAAAAAGAAACATCATAAGATATCACTAATACACGGAATGTAAACTTGGCTACACAGGAACTGAATTACAAAACAGAAAAGGGTGTCAAATGTAGAAAACCAACTTATGCTTGCTTAAGGGGAAAGGTGAGTTGGGGTGCTGCATAAAACCAGAGATTGAAAGTAGCACAGATACCGTTCCATAAGCCAAATATGTAATAGACAAGAGCTACTCCTTGCTCAACGAAGTGGACTCAACACCCCATATTAAACGCCTAAGAATATACCTGACTAGTAAGAATCTTAAAACCTATGGATTTATATGTCTCCAAAAGAGAATCAAACGTGTGTACAGAGGCATAAACGCAGCAGTGATAGGATTGGTGAGGTTCGGTGAGCAAATGCAGACCCTTTGAAGTCATATTGCATGGTACCAATTCCATGGGTCTCAACTCTCCAGGTTTAAGGGATTCTTCCTTCAGCTAAAACATGCATGTGGAACCCAGAGTATGATCCACCGTGTGGTCAGGAAACGTGTTCAAATGTGTCTCAGTTTTCGTCCCCTGGTACTCGGGTACAACATTCCAGACGCTTTACTAACACTCTCCCCACTTGGAGAGTCAGTGCCTTTAACCTCCTATTTGACCCAGTTTGCAATTTCTGTGGAAAATGAACAGGAATAGGGAGAACCAATGAGAGACTAGGTGGAGGTGTCTGGACGGGCAAATTTAACTCTCATTTCCCACCAGGAAGAGGAATTAACCAAAGGTTCAGCATGCCGTGCCGGAACGAAACTAGGGCCTGAAGCAATCCTGCGGTGTTGCGGCCAGCTCACAAGAAAGCGAGTTGAAGAAAGGAGCTCAGGGGCACTGTAATTCACAAACCTGCAGAGTTATAAATGACAGCTATCTTCCAAAAATATATTGAAGTAAGGCTGCCAAGAGGAATTGAAAGCGGGGCAGAATACAGGAAACCGATTTCAGGAGGTAGACTGGAATTGCATGTAAAGCATAGGAAAAGAGGCAGAACGTCCACAATGATGCACTTGGCCAAAAAGGGCGTATGCGTTTTTTCCTGAATATATTCAGGAAAAAACGCATACGCCCTTTTTGGCCAACCAAGCAAGCTTGCAAAGGAAATCTGCACTACAATGAAGTCTCACTGCCCCCCGGTCAAAAGGGCCATCTGAAAAAAGTGTAAAATCCAGAAAGGCAGGACAGGCCATGGAGAATGGGAGCCTTGTTATGCTGATGGGCGGGATGTAAATTGCCAGCAGCCACTCTGGAGAAGTGTATGGTGTTTCCTGAAACATCCAAAAAACAGAGCAACAGAAGCTAGGGCACTTCCACTTATGGTCCTATAGCTTAGGGAAATTAAAATCAAAAAGACACAGCCACCCCAATGTTTGGGACGGCTCTGTTTACAAGAACCTCGTTTACAGTACAAGTTCAATATCACAGAAAGCGAAAAATGGATAAAGAATTTGTGGTACTTACGTACAATGCAATATCACTCAGCTATAAAATCTATGTCATCAGGCCCGTAGCAGCATAATGAGTGGATTCAGGTACGATGATTCTAAGTGAAATAAGTCACACAGAAAAAGAAACATCATAAGATATCACTAATACACGGAATGTAAACTTGGCTACACAGGAACTGAATTACAAAACAGAACAGGGTGTCAAATGTAGAAAACCAACTTATGCTTGCTTAAGGGGAAAGGTGAGTTGGGGTGCTGCATAAAACCAGAGATTGAAAGTAGCACAGATACCGTTCCATAAGCCAAATATGTAATAGACAAGAGCTACTCCTTGCTCAACGAAGTGGACTCAACACCCCATATTAAACGCCTAAGAATATACCTGACTAGTAAGAGTCTACCTGACTAGTAAGAATCTTAAAACCTATGGATTTATATGTCTCCGAAAGAGAATCAAGCGTTTGTACAGCGGCATAAACGCAGCAGTGATAGGATTGTTGAGGTTCGGTGAGCAAATGCAGCCCCTTTGAAGTCATATTGCATGGTACCCATTCCATGGGTCTCAACTCTCCAGGTTTAAGGGATTCTTCCTTCAGCTAAAACATGCATGTGGAACCCAGAGTATGATCCACTTTGTGATTGGGAAACGTGTTCAAATGTGTCTCAGTTTCGTCCCCTGGTACTCGGGTGCAACATACCAGACGCTTTACTAACACTCTCCCCACTTGGAGAGTCAGTGCCTTTAACCTCCTGTTTGGCCCAGTTTGCAATTTCTGTGGAAAATGAACAGGAAGAGGGAGAACCAATGAGAGACTAGGTGGAGGTGTCTGAATGGGAAATTTAACTCTCATTTCCCACCAGGAAGAGGAATTAACCAAAGGCTCAGCATGCGAAGCCAGAACCAAACTAGGGCCTGAAGCAATCCTGCGGTGTTGCGGCCAGCTCACAAGAAAGCGAGTTGAAGAAAGGAGCTCACGGGCACTGTAATTCACAAACCTGCAGAGTTATAAATGACAGCTATCTTCCAAAAATATATTGAAGTAAGGCAGCCAAGAGGAGTTGAATGCGGGGCAGAATTGCAGGAAACCGATTTCAGGAGGTAGACTGGAATTGCATGTAAAGCATAGGAAAAGAGGCAGAACGTCCACAATGATGCACTTGGCCAAAAAGGGCGTATGCGTTTTTTCCTGAGGAAAAAACGCATACGCCCTTTTTGGCCAACCAAGCAAGCTTGCAAAGGAAATCTGCACTACAATGAAGTCTCACTGCCCCCCGGTCAAAAGGGCCATCTGAAAAAAGTGTAAAATCCAGAAAGGCAGGACAGGCCAAGGAGAACTAGGAGCCTTCTTATGCTGATGGGCGGGATGTAAATTGCCAGCAGCCACTCTGGAGAAGTGTATGGTGTTTCCTGAAACATCCAAAAAACAAAGCAACAGAGCCTAGGGCACTTCCACTTATGGTCCTATAGCTTAGGGAAATTAAAATCAAAAAGACACAGCCACCCCAAAGTTTGGGACGGCTCTGTTTACAAGAACCTCGTTTACGGTACAAGTTCAATATCACAGAAAGCGAAAAATAGATAAAGAAGTTGTGGTACTTACGTACAATGCAATATCACTCAGCAATGAAATCTATGTCATCAGGCCCGTAGCAGCATAATGAGTGGATTCAGGTACGATGATTCTAAGTGAAATGAGTCACACAGAAAAAGAATCATCATAAGTTATCACTACTACACGGAATGTAAACTTGGCTACACAGGAACTGAATTACAAAACAGAACAGGGTGTCAAATGCAGAAAATCAACTTATGCTTGCTTAAGGGGAAAGGTGAGTTGGGGTGCTGCATACAACAAGCAATTGAAATTAGCACAGATACCGTTCCATAAGCCAAATATGTAATAGACAAGAACTACTACTTGCTCAACGAAGTGGACTCAACACCCCATATTAAACGCCTAAGAATATACCTGACTTGTAAGAATCTTAAAACCTATGGATTTATATGTCTCTGAAAGAGAATCTAGCGTGTGTACACCGGCATAAACGCAGCAGTGATAGGACTGGTGAGGTTCGGTGAGCAAATGCAGACTCTTTGAAGTCATATTGCATGGTACCCATTCCATGGGTCTCAACTCTCCAGGTTTAAGGGATTCTTCCTTCAGCTAAAACATGCATGTGGAACCCAGAGTATGATCCACCGTGTGATCGGGAAACGTGTTCAAATGTGTCTCAGTTTTTGTCCCCTGGTACTCGGGTGCAACATTCCAGACGCTTTACTAACACTCTCCCCACTTGGAGAGTCGGTGCCTTTAACCTCCTGTTTGGCCCAGTTTGCAATTTCTGTGGAAAATGAACAGGAATAGGGAGAACCAATGAGAGACTAGGTGGAGGTGTCTGGACGGGCAAATTTAACTCTCATTTCCCACCAGGAAGAGGAATTAACCAAAGGCTCAACATGCCATGCCGGAACCAAACTAGGGCCTGAAGCAATCCTGCGGTGTTGCTGCCAGCTCACAAGAAAGCAACTTGAAGAAAGGAGCTCAGGGGCACTGTAATTCACAAACCTGCAGAGTTATAAATGACAGCTATCTTCCAAAAATATATTGAAGTAAGGCTGCCAAGAGGAGTTGAAAGCGGGGCAGAATTGCACGAAACCGATTTCAGGAGGTAGACTGGAATTGCATGTAAAGCATAGGAAAAGAGGCAGAACGTCCACAATGATGCACTTGGCCAAAAAGGGCGTATGCGTTTTTTCCTGAATATATTCAGGAAAAAACGCATACGCCCTTTTTGGCCAACCAAGCAAGCTTGCAAAGGAAATCTGCACTACAATGAAGTCTCACTGCCCCCCGGTCAAAAGGGCCATCTGAAAAAAGTGTAAAATCCAGAAAGGCAGGACAGGCCATGGAGAACTGCGAGCCTTGTTATGCTGATGGGTGGGATGTAAATTGCCAACAGCCACTGTGGAGAAGTGTATGGTGTTTCCTGAAACATCTAAAAAACAAAGCAACAGAGCCTAGGGCACTTCCACATATGGTCCTATAGCTTAGGGAAATTAAAATCAAAAAGACACAGCCACCCCAAATTTTGGGCCGGCTCTGTTTACAAGAACCTCGTTTACGGTACAAGTTCAATATCACAGAAAGCGAAAAATGGATAAAGAAGTTGTGGTACTTCCGTACAATGCAATATCACTCAGCAATGAAATCTATGTCATCAGGCCCGTAGCAGCATAATGAGTGGATTCAGGTACGATGATTGTAAGTGAAATAAGTCACACAGAAAAAGAAGCATCATAAGATATCACTAATACACGGAATGTAAACTTGGCTACAAAGGAACTGAATTACAAAACAGAACAGGGTCTCAAATGTAGAATACCAACTTATGCTTGCTTAAGGGGAAAGGTGAGTTGGGGTGCTGCATAAAACCAGAGATTGAAATTAGCACAGATACCGTTCAATAAGCCAAATATGTAATAGACAAGAGCTACTCCTTGCTCAACGAAGTGGACTCAACACCCCATATTAAACGCCTAAGAATATACCTGACTAGTAAGAATCTTAAAACCTATGGATTTATATGTCTCCGAAAGAGAATCAAACGTGTGTACAGAGGCATAAACGCAGCAGTGATAGGATTGGTGAGGTTCGGTGAGCAAATGCAGACCCTTTGAAGTCATATTGCATGGTACCAATTCCATGGGTCTCAACTCTCCAGGTTTAAGGGATTCTTCCTTCAGCTAAAACATGCATGTGGAACCCAGAGTATGATCCACGGTGTGATCGGGAAACGTGTTCAAATGTGTCTCAGTTTTCGTCCCCTAGTACTCGGGTGCAACATTCCAGATGCTTTACTAACACTCTCCACACTTGGAGAGTCAGTGCCTTTAACCTCCTGTTTGGCCCAGTTTGCAATTTCTGTGGAAAATGAACAGGAATAGGGAGAACCAATGAGAGACTAGGTGGAGGTGTCTGGACGGGCAAATTTAACTCTCATTTCCCACCAGGAAGAGGAATTAACCAAAGGCTCAACATGCCATGCCGGAACCAAACTAGGGCCTGAAGCAATCCTGCGGTGTTGCTGCCAGCTCACAAGAAAGCAACTTGAAGAAAGGAGCTCAGGGGCACTGTAATTCACAAACCTGCAGAGTTATAAATGACAGCTATCTTCCAAAAATATATTGAAGTAAGGCAGCCAAGAGGAATTGAAAGTGCGGCAGAATTGCAGGCAACCGATTTCAGGAGGTAGACTGGAATTGCATGTAAAGCATAGGAAAAGAGGCAGAATGTCCACAATGATGCACTTGGCCAAAAAGGGCGTATGCGTTTTTTCCTGAATATATTCAGGAAAAAACGCATACGTCCTTTTTGGCCAACCAAGCAAGCTTGCAAAGGAAATCTGCACTACAATGAAGTCTCACTGCCCCCCGGTCAAAAGGGCCATCTGAAAAAAGTGTAAAATCCAGAAAGGCAGGACAGGCCATGGAGAACTGGGAGCCTTGTTATGCTGATGGGCGGGATTTAAATTGCCAACACCCACTCTGGAGAAGTATATGGTGTTTCCTGAAACATCTAAAAAACAAAGCAACAGAGCCTAGGGCACTTCCACATATGGTCCTATAGCTTAGGGAAATTAAAATCAAAAAGACACAGCCACCCCAAAGTTTGGGATGGCTCTGTTTACAAGAACCTCATTTACCTTACAAGTTCAATATCACAGAAAGCGAAAAATGGATAAAGAAGTTGTGGAACTTACGTACAATGCAATATCACTCAGCAATGAAATCTATGTCATCAGGCCCGTAGCAGCATAATGAGTGGATTCAGGTACGATGATTCTAAGTGAAATAAGTCACACAGAAAAAGAAATATCATAAGGTATCACTAATATACGGAATGTAAACTTGGCTACACAGGAACTGAATTACAAAACAGAACAGGGTCTCAAAAGTAGAAACCCAAGTTATGCTTGCTTAAGTGGAAAGGTGAGTTGGGGTGGTGCATAAAACCAGAGATTGAAATTAGCACAGATACCGTTCCATAAGCCAAATATGTAATAGACAAGAGCTACTCCTTGCTCAACGAAGTGGACTCAACACCCCATATTAAACGCCTAAGAATATACCTGACTAGTAAGAATCTTAAAACCTATGGATTTATATGTCTCTGAAAGAGAATCAAGCGTGTGTACAGCGGCATAAACGCAGCAGTGATAGGACTGGTGAGGTTCGGTGAGCAAATGCAGACCCTTTGAAGTCATATTGCATGGTACCCATTCCATGGGTCTCAACTCTCCAGGTTTAAGGGATTCTTCCTTCAGCTAAAACATGCATGTGGAACCCAGAGTATGATCCACCGTGTGATCGGGAAACGTGTTCAAATGTGTCTCAGTTTTCGTCCCCTGGTACTCGGGTGCAACATTCCAGACGCTTTACTAACACTCTCCCCACTTGGAGAGTCAGTGCCTTTAACCTCCTGTTAGGCCAGTTTGCAATTTCTGTGGAAAATGAACAGGAATAGGGAGAACCAATGAGAGACTAGGTGGAGGTTTCTGGACAGGCAAATTTAACTCTCATTTCCCACCAGGAAGAGGAATTAACCAAAGGCTCAGCATGCCATGCCGGAACCACACTAGGGTCTGAAGCAATCCTGCGGTGTTGCGGCCAGCTCACAAGAAAGCGAGTTGAAGAAAGGAGCTCAGGGGCACTGTAATTCACAAACCTGCAGAGTTATAAATGACAGCTATCTTCCAAAAATATATTGAAGTAAGGCTGCCAAGAGGACTTGAAAGCGGGGCAGAATTGCAGGAAACCGATTTCAGGAGGTAGACTGGAATTGCATGTAAAGCATAGGAAAAGAGGCAGAACGTCCACAATGATGCACTTGGCCAAAAAGTGCGTATGCGTTTTTTCCTGAATATATTCAGGAAAAAACGCATACGCCCTTTTTGGCCAACCAAGCAAGCTTGCAAAGGAAATCTGCACTACAATGAAGTCTCACTGCCCCCTGGTCAAAAGGGACATCTGAAAAAAGTGTAAAATCCAGAAAGGCAGGACAGGCCATGGAGAACTGGGAGCCTTGTTATGCTGATGGGCGGGATGGAAATTGCCAACAGCCACTGTGGAGAAGTGTATGGTGTTTCCTGAAACATCTAAAAAACAAAGCAACAGAGCCTAGGGCACTTCCACATATGGTCCTATAGCTTAGGGAAATTAAAATCAAAAAGACACAGCCACCCCAAAGTTTGGGCCGGCTCTGTTTACAAGAACCTCGTTTACGGTACAAGTTCAATATCACAGAAAGTGAAAAATGGATAAAGAAGTTGTGGTAGTTACGTACAATGCAATATCACTCATCAATGAAATCTATGTCATCAGGCCCGTAGCAGCATAATGAGTGGATTCAGGTACGATGATTCTAAGTGAAATAAGTCACACAGAAAAAGAAGCATCATAAGATATCACTAATACACGGAATGTAAACTTGGCTACAAAGGAGCTGAATTACAAAACAGAACAGGGTCTCAAATGTAGAAAACCAACTTATGCTTGCTTAAGGGGAAAGGTGAGTTGGGGTGCTGCATAAAACCAGAGATTGAAATTAGCACAGATACCGTTCCGTACGCCAAATATGTAATAGACAAGAGCTACTCCTTGCTCAACGAAGTGCACTCAACACCCCATAATAAACGCCTAAGAATATACCTGACTAGTAAGAATCTTAAAACTTATGGATTTATATGTCTCCAAAAGAGAATCAATCATGTGTACAGCGGCATAAACGCAGCAGTGATAGGATTGGTGAGGTTCGGTGAGCAAATGCAGACCCTTTGAAATCATATTGCATGGTACCCATTCCATGGGTCTCAACTCTCCAGGTTTAAGGGATTCTTCCTTCAGCTAAACATGCATGTGGAACCCAGAGTATGATCCACCGTGTGATCGGGAAACGTGTTCAAATGTGTCTCAGTTTTCGTCCCCTGGTACTCGGGTGCAACATTCCAGACGCTTTACTAACACTCTCCCCACTTGGAGAGTCAGTGCCTTTAACCTCCTGTTTGGCCCAGTTTGCAATTTCTGTGGAAAATGAACAGGAATAGGGAGAACCAATGAGAGACTAGGTGGAGGTGTCCGGACGGGCAAATTTAACTCTCATTTCCCACCAGGAAGAGGAATTAACCAAAGGCTCAGCGTGCCATGCTGGAACTAGATTAGGGCCTGAGGAGATCCTGCGGTGTTGCGGCCAGCTCACAAGAAAGCGAGTTGAAGAAAGGAGCTCAGGGGCACTGTAATTCAGAAACCTGCGGAGTTATAAATGACAGCTATCATCCAAAATTATACTGAAGTAAGGCTGCGAAGAGGACTTGAATGCGGGGCAGAATTGCTGGAAACTGATTTCAGAACGTACACGGGAGTAGCTCTTAAAGCATAGGAAAAGAGACAGAACTTGGAAAATAATGCACTTGGCAAAAAAGGGCATATGTGTTTTATCCAGAGCTCTCATAACTGAGGGGAGGAGATTCCCAGCAGGCTCCAACTGCCACCTGAGGGCTCACATTGCCAAGGCAACGTGAGCATGCCAGGCAGGAGTTACCTCACAGCAGAGGTCCCACCTCACAGAAGGGTGAGAAACCCAGCCAACATCAGACTCTCACCAGAGGGCCCACATCACCAAGGGGATGGGAACCAGGCAGGAGTGTCTTCACATCAGTGGGGCCACATCATCGAAAGCTGAGGTACTCAGCACATGTGTCCTCAAACCAGAGGACCCACATCACCAAGGACCTCGGAGTGAGGCAGGCAGGAGTAGCCTCACAACACTGGGCACATAGAATAAAAAAGTGAGGAATCCAGCAGTTGGAACCTCCCAGCAGGCGGCCCAGAGCACCGAGGCTATGGGATCCAGGCCACAGTGAACTCACAGAAGAGGGCCCATGTCATGAAACTGAGCAACCCAGCCATTGGGACCTCAGAGCAGGAGGCCCACATCCCCATGGGGATGGAATTCTGGTAGGAGTGTCCTCGCACCACTGAGAACGTATCAGAAAATTTTGAGCGACCAGCAGTTAGGGCCTGACGCCAGAGGACCCTCATCACCAAGGGAAGGAGGCTCCCAGCAGGCTCCAACTGCCACCAGAGGGCTGACGTCGCCAAGGCGATGTGTGCCAACCAGGCACGAATGACCTCACAGCAGAGGGCCCACCTCAGAGAAGTGTGACGAACCCAGTCAGGATCAGACTCGCACCAGAGGGCCCACATCACCAAATGGATTGGAACCAGGCAGGAGTGTCCTCACATGAGTAGGGCCACATCATCTAAAGGTGAGGAACCCAGAACATGTGGCTTCAAACCATAGGACACCCATCACCAAGGGGCTGGGAGTGAGGCAGGCAGGAGGAGCCTCATAACAGAGGGCCCAAAAATAAGAAAGGTGAGGAATCCAGCAGTTGGAACCTCCCAGCAGGCGGCCCAGAGCACAGAGGCTAGAGGAACCAGGCCAGAGTGAACTAACACCAGACAGCCCACATCATGAAACTGTGAGCAACCCAGACATTGGGACCTCAGAGCAGAAGGCCCATATCCCCATGGTGATGGGAACATGACAGGAGTGTCCTGGCATCACTGGGCTCACATCAGAAAACGTGGGGTGCTCAGAAGTTAGGGCCTGACGCTAGAGGGCACTCATCACCGAGAGGAGGAGGCTCCCAGCAGGCTCCAGCTGCCACCAGAGGGCCAACATCACCAAGGTGATGTGTGCCAGCCTGGCAGGAGTGACCTCACAGCAGAGGGCCCACCTCACAGAAGGGTGAGGAACACAGCCAGGATCAGACTCTCACCAGAGGGCCCACATCACCAAGGGGATGGGAACCAGGCAGGAGTGTCCCCACACCAGTGAGACAACATCATCGAAAGGTGAGGATCCCAGCACATGTGTCCTCAAACCAGAGGAACCACATCACCAAGGGGTTCGGAATGAGGCTGGCAGGACTGGCCTCACAACACAGGGTCCATAGAATATAAAAGTTGAGGAATCCAGCAGTTGGAACCTCCCAGCAAGTGGCCCAGAGCACCGAGGCTATGGGATCCAGGCCGCAGTGAACTCACAGCAGAGGGCCCACATCATGAACCTGTGAGCAGCCCAGCTGTTGGGACCTCAGAACAGAAGGCCCACATCCCCATTGGGATGGGAACCTGGCAGGAGTGGCTTTGCACCACTTAGCACATATCAGAAAATGTTAGGAGCCCAGCAGTTAGGGCCTGATGCCAGGGGGCCCTCATAACTGAGGGGAGGAGACTCCCAGCAGGTTCCAACTGCCAACAGAGGGCCCACGTCTACAAGGTGGCATGCACCAGCCAGGCAGTAGTGACCTCACAGCAGAGGGCCTATCTCACAGAAGGGTGAGGAACCGAGGCAGGATGAGACTCTCACCAGAGGGCCCACAACACCAAGGGGATGGGAACCAGTCAGGACTGTCCTCCCACCAGTGGGGCCACATCATCGAAAGGTGAGGAACCCAGCACATGTGGCCTCATATCAGAGGACATACATCACAAAGGGGATGGGAGTGAGGCAGGTAGGAGTAGCCTAAAAACAGAGGGCCCAAAGAATAAAAAAAGTGAGGAATCCAGCATTTGGAACCTCCCAGCAGGCGGCCGAGAGCACAGAAGCTATGGGATGCAGGCAGGAGTTAACTAACACCAGAGAGCCCACATCATGAAACTGTGAGCAACCCAGGCATTGGGACCTCAGAGCAGAAAGCCCACATCCCCATGGGGATGGGAACCTGACAGGAGTGTCCTGGCATCACTGGGCTCACATCAGAAAACGTGGGGAGCCCAGCAGTTAGAACCTGATGCTAGAGGGCCGTCATCACCGAGGGCAGGAGGCTCCCAGCAGGTTCCATGTGCCAACAGAGGGCCCACGTCGCCAAGGTGATGTGTGCAAGTCAGGCAGGATTGACCTCACAGCAGAGGGCCTACCTCACAGAAGAGTGAGGAACCCAGCCAGGATAAGACTGTCACCAGAAGGCCCACATCACCAAGGGGATGGGAACCAGACAGGAGTGTCCTCACACCAGTGGGGCCACATCATTGAAAGTTGCCTAACCCAGCACATGTGGCCTCAAACCAGAAGACCCACATCACGAAGGGGTTGCGAGTGAGGCAGGCAGGAGGAGCATCACAACACAGGACCCATAGAATACAAAAGTTGAGGAATCGAGCAGTTGGAACCTCCCAGCAGGCAGCCAAGACCACAGAGGCTATGGGATCCAGGCCACAGTGAACTAACACCAGAGAGCCCACATCATGAAATTGTGATCAACCCAGCCGTTGGAACCTCAGAGCAGAAGGCCCACATCCCCATGGGGATGGGAACCTAAGAGGAGTGCTTGAGCAACACTGGGCTCACTAAGAAAAGTTGGGGAGCCCAGCAGTTAGGGCCTGATGCCAGAGGGCCCTCATCACCGAGCAGAGGAGGCTCCCAGCAGGCTCCAAGTGCCACCAGAGGGCTCATGTCCACAAGGCGAGGTGAGCAAGCCAGGCAAGAGTGACCTCACATCAGACGGCCTACCTCACAGATGGGTGAGGAACCCAGCCAGGATCAGACTCTCAACAGAGGACCCACATCACCAAGGGGATGTGAACCAGGCAGGAGTCTCCTAAGACCATTGGTCCCACATCATCAAAAGGTGAGGAACCCAGCACATGTGGCCTCAAACCAGACGACACACATCACGAAGGGGCTGGGAGTGAGGCAGGCAGGAGGATCCTCACAACAGAGGGCCCAAAAAATTAAAAAAGTGAGGAATCCAGCAGTTGGAACCTCCCAGCAGGCAGCCAAGAGCACAGAGGCTATGGGATCCAGGCTTCTGTGAACTAACACCAGAGAGCCCACATCATGAAAATGTGAACAACCCAGCCGTTGGGACCTCAGAGCAGAAGGCCCACATCCCCATGGAGATGGGATCCTAAGAGGAGTGCCAAAGCATCACTGGGCTCACTAAGAAAAGTTGGTGAGCCCAGCAGTTAGGGCCTGACGCAAGAGGGCCCTCATCACCGGGGGGAAGAGATTCCCAGCACGCTCCAACTGCCACCACACGGCTGACTTCACCAAGGCAATGTGTGCCAGCCATGCAGGGGTGACCTATCAGCAGAGGGTCTCCCTCACAGGTGGGTGAGGAACAAAGCCAGGAACAGACTCTCACCAGGGGGTCCACATAACCACGTGGATGAGAACCAAGCAGGAGTGTCCTCACACTAGTGGGGCCACATCATCGAAAGGTGAGGAACCCAGCAAAAGTGGCCACAAACCAGAGGACCCACATCACCAAGGGGTTGAGAGTGAGGTAGGTGTCTGGACGGGCATATTTAACACTCATTTCCCACCAGGAAGAGGAATTAACCAAAGGCTCAGCGTGCCCTGCCAGAAGCAGATTAGGGCCTGAAGCAGTCTTGCGGGTTTGCGGCCAGCTCACAAGAAAGCGAGTTGAAGAAAGGAGCTCAGGGGCCCTGTAATTCACAAACCTGCAGAGTTATAAATGACAGATAACGTCCAAAAATATATTGAAGTAAGGCTGCGAAGAGGACTTGAAAGCGGGGCAGAATTGCAGGAAACCGATTTCAGGAGGTAGACTGGAATTGCATTTAAAGCATAGGAAAAGAGGCAGAACATCGACAATGATGCACTTGGCAACAAAGGGCGTATGAGTTTGTTCCTGAATATATTCAGGAACAAACACATACGCCCTTTTTGGCAAACCAAGCAAGCTTGCAATGGAAATCCGAACTACTATGAAGTGTCACTTCCCCCCGGTCTAAAGGGCCATCTGAGAAAAGTGTAAAATCCAGAAAGGCAAGACAGGCCATGGGGAAAAAGGAGCCTTGTTATGCTGATGGGCGGGATGTACATTGCCAACAGCCACTCTGGAGAAGTGTATGGTGTTTCCTGATACATCTGAAAAACAAAGCAACAGAGTCTAGGGCATTTCCACTTATGGTCCTATAGCTTAGGGAAATTAAAATCAAAAAGACACAGCCACCCCAAAATTTACAACGGCTCTGTTTACAGGAGCCTCTTCTACAGTACAAGTTAAATATCCCAGAGAACAAATAATTGATAAAGAAGTTGCGGTACTTATGTACAACAGAATACCACTCAGCAATGAAATCTGTGTCACCAGGCCTGTACCAGCATAATGAGTGGATTGAGGCATGATGATTCTAAGTGAAATAAGTCACACAGAAAAAGAAACATCATAAGGTATCACTAATGCACGGAATGTAAACTTGGCTACACATGAACTGAATTACAAAACAGAACAGGGTCTCAAGTTTAGAAAACCAACTTATGCTTGCTTAAGGGGAAAGGTGAGTTGGGGTGCTGCATAAAACCAGAGTTTGAAATTAGCACAGATACCGTTCCATAAGCCAAATATGTAATAGACAAGACCTACCCCTTGCTCAACGAAATGGACTCAACAATGAGGTATCACCTCACACCTGTTAGAATGGGCATCATCTGAAAATCTACAAACAACAAATGCTGGAAAGGGTGTGGAGAAAAGGAAGCCTCTTCCACTATTGTTGGGAATATAAATTGATACAGTCACTATGGAGAACAATATGGAGTTTCTTAAGAAACTAATAATAGAATTACCATATGATACAGCAATCCCAGGACTGGACATATACTCAGACAAAACCATAAATCAAAAAGAGACATTCACCGCAATGTTCATTGCATCACTATTTACAATATCGAGGTAATGGAAGCAACCTAAATGCCCACAGACAGACGAATGCATAAAGCTGTGGTACATATATAAAATGGAATATTACTAAGCCATGAAAGGAATGAAATTGGGTCATTTGTAGAGACGTCGATGGATCTAGAGACTGTCATACAGAGTGAAGTAAGTCAGAAAGAGAAAAACAAATCTTGTATATTCATGCATATATGTGGAACCTAGAAAAACTGTACAGATTAACCGTTTTGCAAGGCATAAATAGAGCAACAGATGTAGACAACAATCGTATGGACAACAAGGGGGGAAAGCTCTTGGAGGGGTGGTGGTGGGAGGAGTTGAGAGATTGGGATTGGCATGTAAACATTTATATGTATAAAATAGATAACCAATGAGAACCTGCTGTATAAAAATATAAAATAAAATTCAAAATTAAAAAGAAATAAAATTTAAAAAATAAAACAGAAAAAACAATTATTCCCTTCACATACATGTATTTATATGAATAAATTATTTCCATGCTTATATCTGTAAATACAAAAAAGAGGAATAAAATCTACCTTGAACCAAAAACGAAAAAGAGAAAAAAAAAACAGAACCCACCAGTTACTCAGAGGAAAACCGTATCAGGGCACTTGCTCCAGTTGTAAACAATTCTGAAGTTGGTCAGTGGTGGGGAATCGTCTCCCATTCAGCCAGCAGCCCCCACACAACAAGCGTCCTCATTGCAAAGCTGGGGCACCGTGCCGAGGCATCTGTGAGTAAACGTGAGCTGAGCCCCAGGCCAGTTGCTGCTGAACTGTTCCCACCCTTCCCAGGTAAAACACCTGAATATATACAAGGACTTGAAAGCCTAGAGGAAGGGCCATGGAGCCACACGAGTGACAGCATGCCAGCTGACTTGGTGCCTGCAGGCCAGCCAGGATGGTCCTGGCCCTGGGTGCTCTTCTGGAAGATTTCCATTTCCCTGCCTGAGATACCCGTCCTGTCCCTGCCCCCACTGCTTTTTTCCTTCCTCACCTCTGCCCAGGGAGAAATTCCAGCAGCAGGTATGGGTGACACATCCTCTTCTTTAGCAGGTGGCAGCCTGGCAACTGCTGCAGAAAGTCCAGCAGAGCCCCACTCACACTGGGCCACCCACAAAGCCGTGGCCTCTCACTCCCTCCCACCAGCCCAGCCCCGAGACTGCTGACAGGGCAGAGAAAATGGCGTCAGGCACAGCTGCAGGGGCTTTTGCTGCCTGGAGTGGTATTTATATTGATCTCAACCCAGGCACACCTGGGGAGGGCTGGCCGGCATGGTAAGGCTGCCCAGGTAGCCAATCATCACCCCTCAGGGGCTCACAGTTGCAGAAAATGGAACTTGCTGAACGGGCCAGGTCCAAGGAACAGGTGTGGGCTCCTGAGAGTCAGGATAGACAAGGGGCTGCAGCTTTGGCTTGTTTTCTAATCATTTTATCTGGCCCATGAGTGGGAGACAACTTCAAGAAAACCCTCTCCTAATGAGACGAACCCAGGAGTCAGGGAGAGGAGGGGTGGGTGGTGGTTGGAGACAGAGGCCTGGTGCCCTGGGTGCAGTGGAAGTCTCTGGAAGACCAGGTGGAGGGAGGCCACACAGAGTGATGCCCAGGGTCACAGACCTGTCGGAGCTGCTGTTTGTTAGTTCAAGTCCTGCTCTGAGGTGCTCTGTGTCAGCTCTGAGCGACAGGTGAGCTGGGGGTGCTCTTCAATGAGGGCTATGTGCACGGTTCCTGTGTGCCCAGCCCTGCCACAGTACCTGCAAGGGTAGCTCTGTATCCTGGGAGGGGCCTGACCATGAGAGCCCCGTGGGCTGGGTTGGGGGTGGGGTACCTGCCCAGGAGAGCTTCATATCCTGGGATTGGCCTGACCACGAGAGCCCCATGGGCTGCTGGGGACCTGGTAAAGGATGTCAGGACAGTCAGTGAAGCCACCGAGGATATACCTCCAGTTACTCCTGATTCCTACACCCTGCTGGTCATTCTACCAACCACCAGGACATGGTATTCTGTATTAGTCTTCAATGATGCCTTCTTTTGTATTCCATTAGTCCCAGAGTCACAAGAAATTTTGGCTTGTGAGTGGCAGGACTCAACATACAACTAAAACAATACTTCCGGGCCGTCTTGCCCCAAGGGTTCAAAAATTCCCACACCATCTTTGGGGAAAGCTTAGCTAAAGACCGAAAAGTTCTACCTCTGGAAAAGGAAACCCTCCTTCAATATGCAGACGACATTCTGATCGCCAGCCCTACTAAGGAGGCCTCTGAACTACCAAGCCAATAAAGGATAGAAGTTGTCCAAGAAAAAGCTCAAATATCACAGACTGCGGTGACCTGCCTGGGCTTCATTCTCACACAAGGTCAGAGAAGCCCATCCCAGGAAAGGGAAGAAACCATTTGCAGCCTTACCCCTTTCTAAAACTAGAAGACAGCTTAGGGGTTCCTGGGGAGGCCAGGGTTTGCTGCTTCTGGATCCCTAACTACAGTCTACTAGCTGGGCCTCTATATGAAACACTGAAAGGAAAAGATGATGATCCTTTGGAACAGAATCCAGAAGTGGCCTTTCAAGAATGGAAAGAGCAGTCAATTCAGACCCTTGCCCTGGAACTCCCTAATTGAGCTAAACCCTTTGACCTTTCCATTCCCGGTGAAAGGTGAATCGCCATTGGAGAATTAGTGCAAAAACTGGGACCACTTGAAATGGAACAACGCAAGAATGCCATCCAGGTAGGATAAACTACAGTCACCAAGGGGCTTGGCCCACTGCCACATCTGGCCAAGATACTGGCGGTATCTAAAAACCTGGAAATCAGCAGCCCAAAAGGCCACCTCCCTCCTAAGGGAAAAGGACCCCACGTGGTGATCCTAATCACCAACCATGCCCTGAAGTTGCAGGGTTCGCTCCGTGGGCACACCGACCTCGAGTGAGGAGGCCCTCCAACTCCAACATCCAGAGAGATAACCAGGGGCAACAGGGCACCATGACGACTCATGTGAACATCACTTGACCTGGAGTTTCTCTCATAAAACAACAATAGTGTGTCCCGAAGGAGTAGACTACTGCTTGCAGGACTTCCTGCACCCGGAGGGGAGCTAATAATCTTGGCGGGGGAACCGTATATCACACTGTCACCATAGAAAAGCCTACAGACACCGTGATGATGGTGGCCAATAAGACCGGCTGGACTCCTGTTTACTTCAAAAGGCTGTTGACTCAGTGGCCATCATGGTCCTCGATCACCACTGACCCTGGACTGTCTGGGAGTTGAGCGGGCAGGGCTCTGACACCTGGTGCTGTTTTTACGTTAATTCAGGGGCCTAATTGAAGAAAGAGCAGACTACTGGTCAGAGCATCTAGGCTGGCAGAAACGGTCAGCCTAAGGTGGCCGAACAAATGTGGGGCGGGGTGAAACCGGCCCCCACAGCGTCTCTGCACATCTCTTTCCTGGACCCTTAAAGGTCATTAGAATCTATAACACTTCCAATGCTGGTGCTCAGGCGGACGAGCAGGGAGGCAGGGGTCCTGGGGCCAATCAACGTCACCTGGAGGCTGCTGGGGAGAAGTTCTGACCCTCGTCCCCTGGTATGAGGGCTCCCAACTCAGCACTCAGCAGTTACAGAAGAAGGGTCTGCACCCTCAGCACTCCAAGAATGAGGAACGGGACAAAAGGCAGAGGAGGGGTTTGTCCCCAGCAAAGCCCATTAAAAATCCCTGGGAGATAAAAATAGAATGTGGGCAATAAAGTCAAGTCTGACCTTTTTTATCCTTTGTGCTTTGTCTAATTTCACGTGCTCCTAGGGTCCCGCATGCAGAGGTTCCACACCCGGCACTTCAGACCAGATTTCCTGGTGCAGAATGGCTGGGTCGACACCTCAGCTCCTGGGGCCCAGTGCAGACTCCGAGATATAGAGCCTGAGCTGCAGCCAACCCGGCCCTTGAGAGCTCCACCCCCTCCCTCTCACTGACTCTGACAGGATCTCTACACAGCAGCCCAGCCCACAGCCCACGGGGTAGTGCATGCTCTCACCTCTCCATTCTCTGATGAAAATATAAAGTTTCCTTTGCTTGGGAACAAAACTCAGTCTCGATCTGTTGGCCCCAATGACACTGGGCAGGGGGACCCTTGTTGGGGTCCACTCTGGAGGATCAGTAACAGAAATTGAGACTATTGTAACTTCAATGAACAGATGTGTGAGCCAAACTGTAGTTAACATAGAACAGTTTATAAGGCTCGGGTAAAATAAGATGTTTCTAACACTTCCATTTGATATTTCCATCACTTTATTATAAGCAAGTTCAGTGAAAAGGTTTGTCTTATTTGTCAGGTCAATATTAGAGAAATGAAGTGATTTCTTTCCAAGGATGTACATCTAATAATCTTGGTTAAAGCTTCAATCTTGTTTTAAATGCTTTTCCATTGAAAATGATACCTCTCTTTCAGCTCCCCCATTTCTGAGAAGTATAAAATCTTATAATTTATTATTACCAAAGGGGAAAGGTGGGAGGAGGGATAAATTAACAGTTTGGAATTAACACATACACACTGCTATGTATAAAATAGATCATCAACAAGGAACTACTGTATAGCACAGGGAACTACACTCAATATTGTGCAATAACCTATAAGGGGAAATAATCGGAAAAAGAACAGATATTTTTATTGACATCATCTATCAATGACAGTTAAAGTGTAACCTAAGGGAAGCCGGTGGTGAGTGCTTCTGACCCTGAAGACTTCAGTCATCTAAAGTTTGGACTCTGCCTACTTCCCAAGGCCCTTAATGAACATATGTGTAGCCGTAGCTTAAAAAACTCCCCAGTTTGGGTTTCGGGGAGACACTGATTTTGAAAAAGCCCTGGTGTTCTCCTTACATGAATGGGACTCTTCCTACTGCTAAAACATGTCTGTCACATCCAGAGGATGGTATACCGTCTGATCGGGAAGAGTTTGGAAAAGGCATCTCATCTCCTCATCTCCTGGTGCTCGGGTTCACCCCTCCAGCGTCTTTACTAACAGTCTCCCCACTTGGAGATGTCAACACTGTCAACATCCTGTTGCGTACAGTTTGGAATTTGTCCAGAGGATGAAGCGGAAGGATGAGGAACAATGAGAGACAAGTCCTAGGTGTTCAGACAGGCACATGTCACTCTAATTTCCAATCAGGAAGATGAATTGACCAAAGGCTAGGGTTGCCCATGGAAACAGTATAGGGCTTGAGGAAATCCCACTGCTTTGTGGCCAGTTCCCATAAACACAAGTTGAACAATGGAACTCAGGGGCAGTAAAATTCACGAAACTGCAGAGTTGAAAATATCTATCACTGAAAAATGTCTTGAGGAAAGTCAAAGAAAAGGATTGGCAAGCAACGGAGAATGGCAGGAAAGGGATTTGAGGAGGTAGAAAGGACTCGCCATTAAGCACAAGAAAAGGGGCTGAACATTTCCGACATTGCAGTTGGCCAAAAAGGCTGTATGCGTTTTTTTCTGTATATATTCAAGAAAAGGGCATACACTTTTTTAGCCAACCAAACAGGTGGGCACTGGAAATCAATACTACAAAAGATATCACTTCGCATCAGTCAGAAGAGCCATCCTCATAAAGTGTAAACGCCAGAAATGCAGGACAGGGCAAGGAGAAGAGGGAGCCCTGTGAGGCTTATAGTGGAAATGTATATTGCCAACGGCCATTCTGGAGAAGTGTATTGTGTTTACTAAAGCATCTAAAAAATGAGCTACAGAGCATAGGGCACTTGCACTCATGGGCGTATATCTTGGGAAAAACAAAAATCGAGAGGACACAGGCACCCCAATGTTTACTGCCTCTCTGTTTAAAAGATCCTCGACTAGGATATAACTTAAATGTCTCTGGAGGGAAAAAATGGATAGAGATGTGGTACTTATGTAGAGTGGAATATTACTCAGCCTGGAAATCAATGAAATATGGCCAGTTGTAACAACTCCGGAGGAGTTACGTATGATCATTCTAAGTGACATAATTCAAAAAGAAAAAGACACATATCATAAGATATCACTTAAAGGTGGAATCCAAAATGGCTACACATGAAATAAATTACAAAACAAAAACATAGTCAAATATGTAGAAAACACGCGTAAGGCTGCTAAACGGGAAAGGTGGGGAGGGGTGAGGCATCATCCAGGAGGTTGAGATTAGCAAAGATACCATTCCAAATACCAAACTGATAATCAACAAGGCCTACACGGTAGCTAAAAGAACTGCACTCAGCACACTCAAGTCACCGGAAAAGAATATCTATGACTGGTAAGAATCTGAAAAAGAATTTATTGATGTCTCTCTGTACGTGAATCAAGTGGATGTACAGCAGCAAGAAACAGAGCTTTGAAAATCAGCTGTAACCAATATAGTAATAAATTGAAAAAAATAAACGACAGAGAGACAGAGAAAACCTCTTACAACTTTTCCTCAGGGACGGTGATGCAACATGGATTGAACACATCTAGACCCACAGCAGGATGAGACATAAGGCTGGAAACTGTTCGCGCTAAGAGAAATGTGAGGTTGGGTGAGGAAATGCACACCCTTTAAAGTAATACTACCTGGTACCCATTCAATGGGTCCCAAATCTGCAGGTTCAAGGAATCTTCCTACAGCTAAAACATGCATGGAAAACCCAGAGGACTGTACACCATGTGATCGGGAGATGTGTCTAAAATGCACCTCATTTATCCTCTCCTGGTGCTCCTGTTCATCATTCCAGCCACGTTACTTAGAATCTCCCCACTTAGAGAATCAGCACATTTAAACTTCTGTTTCACACATTTTGCAAATTGTGAGGAGGATGAACGGGAACAGGGGGAAACAATGAGAGAATAGTTGTAGGGGTTTGGACGGGCACATGTCACTCTAATTTCCCATTAAGAATAAGAATTAAAAAAAGGCTCAGCCCGCCTCGCCGGAGCCAAAATAGGGCCTGAAGCAATCCTGCGGTTTTGAGGCCAGCTCACAAAAGAGCAACTTAAAAAATGGAGCTCAGGGTCACTGCAATTCACAAACCTGCAGAGTTATAAATGAAAACTAACGTCCAAAAATATGTTGAGGTAAGGCAAAGAAGAGGATCTGAATGCAAGACAGAATTGCAAGAAACAGATTTCAAGAGATAGATTGGACTCGCCTTTAAAGCACATGAAAAGCGGCAGAATTTCGACAATGATGCAGTTGGCCCAAAAGGGAGTATGCGTTTTTTCCTGAATATATCCAGGAAAAAACGCATACGCACTTTATGGGCAAGCAAGCAAGCAAGCAATGCAAATGTGCACAACAAAGAAGTCTCATTTCCCACCGGTCAAAAGGGCCATCCGAAAAAATTGTAAAAACCAGAAATGCAGGACAGGCCATGGAGAACAGGGAGCCTTTATACGCTGATGGACAGTGTGTGAACTGCCGAGAGCCACTCTGGAGAAGTGTATGGTGGTTCCTAAATCATCTAAAAAACAGAGCGACAGAGCATAGGGCACTTCCAATCACGGGAGTATATCTAGGGAAGTCTAAAAATCAACAAGACACAAGCACACCACAGTTTAGGGCTACTCTGTTTACAAGAACCTCAACTTCAGTACACCTTAAATATCCCAGGAAAGAGAACAATGGATAAAGAAAATGTGGTACTTATGTACAATGGAATATCTCTTCACCATGAAATCAATGTAATAAGGCTAGTAGAAGGATAAAGAGTGGATTGAGGTCCGATAATACTACTTGAAATAAGTCAAACAGAAAAAGAAACATATCATAAGATATCACTTATAGAGGGAGGATAAATATGGCTGCACAAAAAATTAATTACAAAACAGAACAGTGTCTCACATTTAGAAAACACACTTATGTCAGCTTAAGGGGAAAGGAGAGGTGGGGTGATGCATAAAACCAGAGTTTGAAATTAGCACAGATACCGTTCAATAAACCAAATAGGTATCAGACAAGATCTACACCTCGCTCAATGAACTGGCCTCAACACACCCTATACACCACAGAGAAATATATCTGAGTAATAAGAATCTTAAAACCCATGTATTGATATATCTCCATAAGGGAATCAAGTGTGCGCAGAGCGGCACAAACACAGCAGTGAAAATGAGCTAAACCCCATTATAGAAATAAATTTTAAAACCAAAACGCAGAAACAATGAAAGAGAGAAAAATTCTTACAAAATTCGCTCAGGGGCTGTGATGCAACCTGGAATGACCACATATAAACCCACAGCTGGATAAGACATAAGGCTGGACACTTGGGGCTGAAAGGATTGGAGAGCTTTGGTGAGCAACTGCCGAAAGTTTAATGCAATACTTCATGCTACTTATTCCAAGGGTCCCAACACTCCAAGTTGAAGGGAATCTTCCTACAGCTAAACCATGCATGGGAAATCCAGCGGATGGTATACCATATGATCGGGAAAGGTTTCTAAAATGCACCTCATTTTCCTCTCCTGGGGCTCCGGATCAACATTCCAGCCACTTTACTAACAACATCTCCACATGGAGAGTCAATGCCTTTAAGTTCCGGTATCGCACAGTCTGCAGTTAGTGCGGAGGATGAATGGGAATAGGGGGAACCAGTGAGAAAATAGCTGTAGCGGTTTCAATGGGCACATGTCACTCTAATTTCACATCAGGAGGAAGAATTAACCAAAGGCAGAGCAAGGCGTCCCAGAAGAAGAATAGGTCCTGAAGAAATCCTGTGGATATGAGGCAAGATCACAAAAATAAGAGCTGAAAAATGGAGCTAAGGGCCACTGCAATTCAAAAACCTGCAGCGTTATAAAGGCCAACTATTTTCCAAAAGTATATTGAGGTAAGGCTATGAAGAGGCACTGAGAGCAAGGCAGAACTGCAGGAAACCGATTTCAGGAGGTAGACAGGAATTGCACTGAAAACATATGAAAACACTCAGAACGTCGACAATGATGCACTTGGCCAAAAAGGGCGTATGCGTTTTTTCCTGAATATATTCAGGAAAAAACGCATACGCCCTTTTTGGCCAACCAAGCAAGCTTGCAAAGGAAATCTGCACTACAATGAAGTCTCACTGCCCCCCGGTCAAAAGGGCCATCCGAAAAAAGTGTAAAATCCAGAAAGGCAGGACAGGCCATGGAGAACTGGGAGCCTTGTTATGCTGATGGGTGGGATGTAAATTGCCAGCAGCCACTCTGGAGAAGTGTATGGTGTTTCCTGAAACATCGAAAAAACAAAGCAACAGAGCCTAGGGCACTTCCACTTATGGTCCTATAGCTTAGGGAAATTAAAATCAAAAAGACACAGCCACCCCAAAGTTTGGGCCGGCTCTGTTTACAAGAACCTCGTTTACTGTACAAGTTCAATATCACAGAAAGCGAAAAATGGATAAAGAAGTTGGGGTACTTACGTACAATGCAATATCACTCAGCAATGAAATCTATGTCATCAGGCCCGTAGCAGCATAATGAGTGGATTCAGGTACGATGATTCTAAGTGAAATAAGTCACACAGAAAAAGAAACATCATAAGGTATCACTAATACACGGAATGTAAACTTGGCTACACAGGAACTGAATTACAAAACAGAACAGGGTGTCAAATGTAGAAAACCAACTTATGCTTGCTTAAGGGGAAAGGTGAGTTGGGGTGCTGCATAAAACCAGAGATTGAAATTAGCACAGATACCATTCCGTAAGCCAAATATGTAATAGACAAGAGCTACTCCTTGCTCAACGAAGTGGACTCAACACCCCATATTAAACGCCTAAGAATATACCTGACTAGTAAGAATCTTAAAACCTATGGATTTATATGTCTCCGAAAGAGAATCAAGCGTGTGTACAGTGGCATAAACGCAGCAGTGATAGGATTGGTGAGGTTCGGTGAGCAAATGCAGACCCTTTGAAGTCATATTGCATGGTACCCATTCCATGGGTCTCAACTCTCCAGGTTTAAGGGATTCTTCCTTCAGCTAAAACATGCATGTGGAACCCAGAGTATGATCCACCGTGTGATCGGGAAACGTGTTCAAATGTGTCTCAGTTTTCGTCCCCTGGTACTCGGGTGCAACATTCCAGACGCTTTACTAACACTCTCCCCACTTGGAGAGTCAGTGCCTTTAACCTCCTGTTTGGCCCAGTTTGCAATTTATTCGGAAGATGAACAGGAATAAGGAGAAACAATGGGAGACTATCTGTAGGTGTCTGGACGGGCAAATTTAACTCTCATTTTCACCAGGAAGACAAATGAACCAAAGGCTCCGCGTGCCATGCTGGAACTAGATTAGGGCCTGAGGAGATCCTGCGGTGTTGCGGCCAGCTCACAAGAAAGCGAGTTGAAGAAAGGAGCTCAGGGGCACTGTAATTCAGAAACCTGCGGAGTTATAAATGACAGCTATCATCCAAAATTATACTGAAGTAAGGCTGCGAAGAGGACTTGAATGCGGGGCAGAATTGCTGGAAACTGATTTCAGAACGTACACGGGAGTAGCTCTTAAAGCATAGGAAAAGAGACAGAACTTGGAAAATAATGCACTTGGCAAAAAAGGGCATATGTGTTTTATCCAGAGCTCTCATAACTGAGGGGAGGAGATTCCCAGCAGGCTCCAACTGCCACCTGAGGGCTCACATTGCCAAGGCAACGTGAGCATGCCAGGCAGGAGTTACCTCACAGCAGAGGTCCCACCTCACAGAAGGGTGAGAAACCCAGCCAACATCAGACTCTCACCAGAGGGCCCACATCACCAAGGGGATGGGAACCAGGCAGGAGTGTCTTCACATCAGTGGGGCCACATCATCGAAAGCTGAGGTACTCAGCACATGTGTCCTCAAACCAGAGGACCCACATCACCAAGGACCTCGGAGTGAGGCAGGCAGGAGTAGCCTCACAACACTGGGCACATAGAATAAAAAAGTGAGGAATCCAGCAGTTGGAACCTCCCAGCAGGCGGCCCAGAGCACCGAGGCTATGGGATCCAGGCCACAGTGAACTCACAGAAGAGGGCCCATGTCATGAAACTGAGCAACCCAGCCATTGGGACCTCAGAGCAGGAGGCCCACATCCCCATGGGGATGGAATTCTGGTAGGAGTGTCCTCGCACCACTGAGAACGTATCAGAAAATTTTGAGCGACCAGCAGTTAGGGCCTGACGCCAGAGGACCCTCATCACCAAGGGAAGGAGGCTCCCAGCAGGCTCCAACTGCCACCAGAGGGCTGACGTCGCCAAGGCGATGTGTGCCAACCAGGCACGAATGACCTCACAGCAGAGGGCCCACCTCAGAGAAGTGTGACGAACCCAGTCAGGATCAGACTCGCACCAGAGGGCCCACATCACCAAATGGATTGGAACCAGGCAGGAGTGTCCTCACATGAGTAGGGCCACATCATCTAAAGGTGAGGAACCCAGAACATGTGGCTTCAAACCATAGGACACCCATCACCAAGGGGCTGGGAGTGAGGCAGGCAGGAGGAGCCTCATAACAGAGGGCCCAAAAATAAGAAAGGTGAGGAATCCAGCAGTTGGAACCTCCCAGCAGGCGGCCCAGAGCACAGAGGCTAGAGGAACCAGGCCAGAGTGAACTAACACCAGACAGCCCACATCATGAAACTGTGAGCAACCCAGACATTGGGACCTCAGAGCAGAAGGCCCATATCCCCATGGTGATGGGAACATGACAGGAGTGTCCTGGCATCACTGGGCTCACATCAGAAAACGTGGGGTGCTCAGAAGTTAGGGCCTGACGCTAGAGGGCACTCATCACCGAGAGGAGGAGGCTCCCAGCAGGCTCCAGCTGCCACCAGAGGGCCAACATCACCAAGGTGATGTGTGCCAGCCTGGCAGGAGTGACCTCACAGCAGAGGGCCCACCTCACAGAAGAGTGAGGAACACAGCCAGGATCAGACTCTCACCAGAGGGCCCACATCACCAAGGGGATGGGAACCAGGCAGGAGTGTCCCCACACCAGTGAGACAACATCATCGAAAGGTGAGGATCCCAGCACATGTGTCCTCAAACCAGAGGAACCACATCACCAAGGGGTTCGGAATGAGGCTGGCAGGACTGGCCTCACAACACAGGGTCCATAGAATATAAAAGTTGAGGAATCCAGCAGTTGGAACCTCCCAGCAAGTGGCCCAGAGCACCGAGGCTATGGGATCCAGGCCGCAGTGAACTCACAGCAGAGGGCCCACATCATGAACCTGTGAGCAGCCCAGCTGTTGGGACCTCAGAACAGAAGGCCCACATCCCCATTGGGATGGGAACCTGGCAGGAGTGGCTTTGCACCACTTAGCACATATCAGAAAATGTTAGGAGCCCAGCAGTTAGGGCCTGATGCCAGGGGGCCCTCATAACTGAGGGGAGGAGACTCCCAGCAGGTTCCAACTGCCAACAGAGGGCCCACGTCTACAAGGTGGCATGCACCAGCCAGGCAGGATTGACCTCACAGCAGAGGGCCTACCTCACAGAAGAGTGAGGAACCCAGCCAGGATAAGACTGTCACCAGAAGGCCCACATCACCAAGGGGATGGGAACCAGGCAGGAGTGTCCTCACACCAGTGGGGCCACATCATTGAAAGTTGCCTAACCCAGCACATGTGGCCTCAAACCGGAAGACCCACATCACGAAGGGGTTGCGAGTGAGGCAGGCAGGAGGAGCATCACAACACAGGACCCATAGAATACAAAAGTTGAGGAATCGAGCAGTTGGAACCTCCCAGCAGGCAGCCAAGACCACAGAGGCTATGGGATCCAGGCCACAGTGAACTAACACCAGAGAGCCCACATCATGAAATTGTGATCAACCTAGCCGTTGGAACCTCAGAGCAGAAGGCCCACTTCCCAATGGGGATGGGAACCTAAGAGGAGTGCTTGAGCAACACTGGGCTCACTAAGAAAAGTTGGGGAGCCCAGCAGTTAGGGCCTGATGCCAGAGGGCCCTCATCACCGAGGAGAGGAGGCTCCCAGCAGGCTCCAAGTGCCACCAGAGGGCTCATGTCCACAAGGCGAGGTGAGCAAGCCAGGCAAGAGTGACCTCACATCAGACGGCCTACCTCACAGATGGGTGAGGAACCCAGCCAGGATCAGACTCTCAACAGAGGACCCACATCACCAAGGGGATGTGAACCAGGCAGGAGTCTCCTAAGACCATTGGTCCCACATCATCAAAAGGTGAGGAACCCAGCACATGTGGCCTCAAACCAGATGACACACATCACGAAGGGGCTGGGAGTGAGGCAGGCAGGAGGATCCTCACAACAGAGGGCCCAAAAAATTAAAAAAGTGAGGAATCCAGCAGTTGGAACCTCCCAGCAGGCAGCCAAGAGCACAGAGGCTATGGGATCCAGGCTTCTGTGAACTAACACCAGAGAGCCCACATCATGAAAATGTGAACAACCCAGCCGTTGGGACCTCAGAGCAGAAGGCCCACATCCCCATGGAGATGGGATCCTAAGAGGAGTGCCAAAGCATCACTGGGCTCACTAAGAAAAGTTGGTGAGCCCAGCAGTTAGGGCCTGACGCAAGAGGGCCCTCATCACCGGGGGGAAGAGATTCCCAGCACGCTCCAACTGCCACCACACGGCTGACTTCACCAAGGCAATGTGTGCCAGCCATGCAGGGGTGACCTATCAGCAGAGGGTCTCCCTCACAGGTGGGTGAGGAACAAAGCCAGGAACAGACTCTCACCAGGGGGTCCACATAACCACGTGGATGAGAACCAAGCAGGAGTGTCCTCACACTAGTGGGGCCACATCATCGAAAGGTGAGGAACCCAGCAAAAGTGGCCACAAACCAGAGGACCCACATCACCAAGGGGTTGAGAGTGAGGTAGGTGTCTGGACGGGCATATTTAACACTCATTTCCCACCAGGAAGAGGAATTAACCAAAGGCTCAGCGTGCCCTGCCAGAAGCAGATTAGGGCCTGAAGCAGTCTTGCGGGTTTGCGGCCAGCTCACAAGAAAGCGAGTTGAAGAAAGGAGCTCAGGGGCCCTGTAATTCACAAACCTGCAGAGTTATAAATGACAGATAACGTCCAAAAATATATTGAAGTAAGGCTGCGAAGAGGACTTGAAAGCGGGGCAGAATTGCAGGAAACCGATTTCAGGAGGTAGACTGGAATTGCATTTAAAGCATAGGAAAAGAGGCAGAACATCGACAATGATGCACTTGGCAACAAAGGGCGTATGAGTTTGTTCCTGAATATATTCAGGAACAAACACATACGCCCTTTTTGGCAAACCAAGCAAGCTTGCAATGGAAATCCGAACTACTATGAAGTGTCACTTCCCCCCGGTCTAAAGGGCCATCTGAGAAAAGTGTAAAATCCAGAAAGGCAAGACAGGCCATGGGGAAAAAGGAGCCTTGTTATGCTGATGGGCGGGATGTACATTGCCAACAGCCACTCTGGAGAAGTGTATGGTGTTTCCTGATACATCTGAAAAACAAAGCAACAGAGTCTAGGGCATTTCCACTTATGGTCCTATAGCTTAGGGAAATTAAAATCAAAAAGACACAGCCACCCCAAAATTTACAACGGCTCTGTTTACAGGAGCCTCTTCTACAGTACAAGTTAAATATCCCAGAGAACAAATAATTGATAAAGAAGTTGCGGTACTTATGTACAACAGAATACCACTCAGCAATGAAATCTGTGTCACCAGGCCTGTACCAGCATAATGAGTGGATTGAGGCATGATGATTCTAAGTGAAATAAGTCACACAGAAAAAGAAACATCATAAGGTATCACTAATGCACGGAATGTAAACTTGGCTACACATGAACTGAATTACAAAACAGAACAGGGTCTCAAGTTTAGAAAACCAACTTATGCTTGCTTAAGGGGAAAGGTGAGTTGGGGTGCTGCATAAAACCAGAGTTTGAAATTAGCACAGATACCGTTCCATAAGCCAAATATGTAATAGACAAGACCTACCCCTTGCTCAACGAAATGGACTCAACAATGAGGTATCACCTCACACCTGTTAGAATGGGCATCATCTGAAAATCTACAAACAACAAATGCTGGAAAGGGTGTGGAGAAAAGGAAGCCTCTTCCACTATTGTTGGGAATATAAATTGATACAGTCACTATGGAGAACAATATGGAGTTTCTTAAGAAACTAATAATAGAATTACCATATGATACAGCAATCCCAGGACTGGACATATACTCAGACAAAACCATAAATCAAAAAGAGACATTCACCGCAATGTTCATTGCATCACTATTTACAATATCGAGGTAATGGAAGCAACCTAAATGCCCACAGACAGACGAATGCATAAAGCTGTGGTACATATATAAAATGGAATATTACTAAGCCATGAAAGGAATGAAATTGGGTCATTTGTAGAGACGTCGATGGATCTAGAGACTGTCATACAGAGTGAAGTAAGTCAGAAAGAGAAAAACAAATCTTGTATATTCATGCATATATGTGGAACCTAGAAAAACTGTACAGATTAACCGTTTTGCAAGGCATAAATAGAGCAACAGATGTAGACAACAATCGTATGGACAACAAGGGGGGAAAGCTCTTGGAGGGGTGGTGGTGGGAGGAGTTGAGAGATTGGGATTGGCATGTAAACATTTATATGTATAAAATAGATAACCAATGAGAACCTGCTGTATAAAAATATAAAATAAAATTCAAAATTAAAAAGAAATAAAATTTAAAAAATAAAACAGAAAAAACAATTATTCCCTTCACATACATGTATTTATATGAATAAATTATTTCCATGCTTATATCTGTAAATACAAAAAAGAGGAATAAAATCTACCTTGAACCAAAAACGAAAAAGAGAAAAAAAAAACAGAACCCACCAGTTACTCAGAGGAAAACCGTATCAGGGCACTTGCTCCAGTTGTAAACAATTCTGAAGTTGGTCAGTGGTGGGGAATCGTCTCCCATTCAGCCAGCAGCCCCCACACAACAAGCGTCCTCATTGCAAAGCTGGGGCACCGTGCCGAGGCATCTGTGAGTAAACGTGAGCTGAGCCCCAGGCCAGTTGCTGCTGAACTGTTCCCACCCTTCCCAGGTAAAACACCTGAATATATACAAGGACTTGAAAGCCTAGAGGAAGGGCCATGGAGCCACACGAGTGACAGCATGCCAGCTGACTTGGTGCCTGCAGGCCAGCCAGGATGGTCCTGGCCCTGGGTGCTCTTCTGGAAGATTTCCATTTCCCTGCCTGAGATACCCGTCCTGTCCCTGCCCCCACTGCTTTTTTCCTTCCTCACCTCTGCCCAGGGAGAAATTCCAGCAGCAGGTATGGGTGACACATCCTCTTCTTTAGCAGGTGGCAGCCTGGCAACTGCTGCAGAAAGTCCAGCAGAGCCCCACTCACACTGGGCCACCCACAAAGCCGTGGCCTCTCACTCCCTCCCACCAGCCCAGCCCCGAGACTGCTGACAGGGCAGAGAAAATGGCGTCAGGCACAGCTGCAGGGGCTTTTGCTGCCTGGAGTGGTATTTATATTGATCTCAACCCAGGCACACCTGGGGAGGGCTGGCCGGCATGGTAAGGCTGCCCAGGTAGCCAATCATCACCCCTCAGGGGCTCACAGTTGCAGAAAATGGAACTTGCTGAACGGGCCAGGTCCAAGGAACAGGTGTGGGCTCCTGAGAGTCAGGATAGACAAGGGGCTGCAGCTTTGGCTTGTTTTCTAATCATTTTATCTGGCCCATGAGTGGGAGACAACTTCAAGAAAACCCTCTCCTAATGAGACGAACCCAGGAGTCAGGGAGAGGAGGGGTGGGTGGTGGTTGGAGACAGAGGCCTGGTGCCCTGGGTGCAGTGGAAGTCTCTGGAAGACCAGGTGGAGGGAGGCCACACAGAGTGATGCCCAGGGTCACAGACCTGTCGGAGCTGCTGTTTGTTAGTTCAAGTCCTGCTCTGAGGTGCTCTGTGTCAGCTCTGAGCGACAGGTGAGCTGGGGGTGCTCTTCAATGAGGGCTATGTGCACGGTTCCTGTGTGCCCAGCCCTGCCACGGTACCTGCAAGGGTAGCTCTGTATCCTGGGAGGGGCCTGACCATGAGAGCCCCGTGGGCTGGGTTGGGGGTGGGGTACCTGCCCAGGAGAGCTTCATATCCTGGGATTGGCCTGACCACGAGAGCCCCATGGGCTGCTGGGGACCTGGTAAAGGATGTCAGGACAGTCAGTGAAGCCACCGAGGATATACCTCCAGTTACTCCTGATTCCTACACCCTGCTGGTCATTCTACCAACCACCAGGACATGGTATTCTGTATTAGTCTTCAATGATGCCTTCTTTTGTATTCCATTAGTCCCAGAGTCACAAGAAATTTTGGCTTGTGAGTGGCAGGACTCAACATACAACTAAAACAATACTTCCGGGCCGTCTTGCCCCAAGGGTTCAAAAATTCCCACACCATCTTTGGGGAAAGCTTAGCTAACGACCGAAAATTTCTACCTCTGGAAAAGGAAACCCTCCTTCAATATGCAGACGACATTCTGATCGCCAGCCCTACTAAGGAGGCCTCTGAACTACCAAGCCAATAAAGGATAGAAGTTGTCCAAGAAAAAGCTCAAATATCACAGACTGCGGTGACCTGCCTGGGCTTCATTCTCACACAAGGTCAGAGAAGCCCATCCCAGGAAAGGGAAGAAACCATTTGCAGCCTTACCCCTTTCTAAAACTAGAAGACAGCTTAGGGGTTCCTGGGGAGGCCAGGGTTTGCTGCTTCTGGATCCCTAACTACAGTCTACTAGCTGGGCCTCTATATGAAACACTGAAAGGAAAAGATGATGATCCTTTTGAACAGAATCCAGAAGTGGCCTTTCAAGAATGGAAAGAGCAGTCAATTCAGACCCTTGCCCTGGAACTCCCTAATTGAGCTAAACCCTTTGACCTTTCCATTCCCGGTGAAAGGTGAATCGCCATTGGAGAATTAGTGCAAAAACTGGGACCACTTGAAATGGAACAACGCAAGAATGCCATCCAGGTAGGATAAACTACAGTCACCAAGGGGCTTGGCCCACTGCCACATCTGGCCAAGATACTGGCGGTATCTAAAAACCTGGAAATCAGCAGCCCAAAAGGCCACCTCCCTCCTAAGGGAAAAGGACCCCACGTGGTGATCCTAATCACCAACCATGCCCTGAAGTTGCAGGGTTCGCTCCGTGGGCACACCGACCTCGAGTGAGGAGGCCCTCCAACTCCAACATCCAGAGAGATAACCGGGGGCAACAGGGCACCATGACGACTCATGTGAACATCACTTGACCTGGAGTTTCTCTCATAAAACAACAATAGTGTGTCCCGAAGGAGTAGACTACTGCTTGCAGGACTTCCTGCACCCGGAGGGGAGCTAATAATCTTGGCGGGGGAACCGTATATCACACTGTCACCATAGAAAAGCCTACAGACACCGTGATGATGGTGGCCAATAAGACCGGCTGGACTCCTGTTTACTTCAAAAGGCTGTTGACTCAGTGGCCATCATGGTCCTCAATCACCACTGACCCTGGACTGTCTGGGAGTTGAGCGGGCAGGGCTCTGACACCTGGTGCTGTTTTTACGTTAATTCAGGGGCCTAATTGAAGAAAGAGCAGACTACTGGTCAGAGCATCTAGGCTGGCAGAAACGGTCAGCCTAAGGTGGCCGAACAAATGTGGGGCGGGGTGAAACCGGCCCCCACAGCGTCTCTGCACATCTCTTTCCTGGACCCTTAAAGGTCATTAGAATCTATAACACTTCCAATGCTGGTGCTCAGGCGGACGAGCAGGGAGGCAGGGGTCCTGGGGCCAATCAACGTCACCTGGAGGCTGCTGGGGAGAAGTTCTGACCCTCGTCCCCTGGTATGAGGGCTCCCAACTCAGCACTCAGCAGTTACAGAAGAAGGGTCTGCACCCTCAGCACTCCAAGAATGAGGAACGGGACAAAAGGCAGAGGAGGGGTTTGTCCCCAGCAAAGCCCATTAAAAATCCCTGGGAGATAAAAATAGAATCTGGGCAATAAAGTCAAGTCTGACCTTTTTTATCCTTTGTGCTTTGTCTAATTTCACGTGCTCCTAGGGTCCCGCATGCAGAGGTTCCACACCCGGCACTTCAGACCAGATTTCCTGGTGCAGAATGGCTGGGTCGACACCTCAGCTCCTGGGGCCCAGTGCAGACTCCGAGATATAGAGCCTGAGCTGCAGCCAACCCGGCCCTTGAGAGCTCCACCCCCTCCCTCTCACTGACTCTGACAGGATCTCTACACAGCAGCCCAGCCCACAGCCCACGGGGTAGTGCATGCTCTCACCTCTCCATTCTCTGATGAAAATATAAAGTTTCCTTTGCTTGGGAACAAAACTCAGTCTCGATCTGTTGGCCCCAATGACACTGGGCAGGGGGACCCTTGTTGGGGTCCACTCTGGAGGATCAGTAACAGAAATTGAGACTATTGTAACTTCAATGAACAGATGTGTGAGCCAAACTGTAGTTAACATAGAACAGTTTATAAGGCTCGGGTAAAATAAGATGTTTCTAACACTTCCATTTGATATTTCCATCACTTTATTATAAGCAAGTTCAGTGAAAAGGTTTGTCTTATTTGTCAGGTCAATATTAGAGAAATGAAGTGATTTCTTTCCAAGGATGTACATCTAATAATCTTGGTTAAAGCTTCAATCTTGTTTTAAATGCTTTTCCATTGAAAATGATACCTCTCTTTCAGCTCCCCCATTTCTGAGAAGTATAAAATCTTATAATTTATTATTACCAAAGGGGAAAGGTGGGAGGAGGGATAAATTAACAGTTTGGAATTAACACATACACACTGCTATGTATAAAATAGATCATCAACAAGGAACTACTGTATAGCACAGGGAACTACACTCAATATTGTGCAATAACCTATAAGGGGAAATAATCGGAAAAAGAACAGATATTTTTATTGACATCATCTATCAATGACAGTTAAAGTGTAACCTAAGGGAAGCCGGTGGTGAGTGCTTCTGACCCTGAAGACTTCAGTCATCTAAAGTTTGGACTCTGCCTACTTCCCAAGGCCCTTAATGAACATATGTGTAGCCGTAGCTTAAAAAACTCCCCAGTTTGGGTTTCGGGGAGACACTGATTTTGAAAAAGCCCTGGTGTTCTCCTTACATGAATGGGACTCTTCCTACTGCTAAAACATGTCTGTCACATCCAGAGGATGGTATACCGTCTGATCGGGAAGAGTTTGGAAAAGGCATCTCATCTCCTCATCTCCTGGTGCTCGGGTTCACCCCTCCAGCGTCTTTACTAACAGTCCCCCACTTGGAGATGTCAACACTGTCAACATCCTGTTGCGTACAGTTTGGAATTTGTCCAGAGGATGAAGCGGAAGGATGAGGAACAATGAGAGACAAGTCCTAGGTGTTCAGACAGGCACATGTCACTCTAATTTCCAATCAGGAAGATGAATTGACCAAAGGCTAGGGTTGCCCATGGAAACAGTATAGGGCTTGAGGAAATCCCACTGCTTTGTGGCCAGTTCCCATAAACACAAGTTGAACAATGGAACTCAGGGGCAGTAAAATTCACGAAACTGCAGAGTTGAAAATATCTATCACTGAAAAATGTCTTGAGGAAAGTCAAAGAAAAGGATTGGCAAGCAACGGAGAATGGCAGGAAAGGGATTTGAGGAGGTAGAAAGGACTCGCCATTAAGCACAAGAAAAGGGGCTGAACATTTCCGACATTGCAGTTGGCCAAAAAGGCTGTATGCGTTTTTTTCTGTATATATTCAAGAAAAGGGCATACACTTTTTTAGCCAACCGAACAGGTGGGCACTGGAAATCAATACTACAAAAGATATCACTTCGCATCAGTCAGAAGAGCCATCCTCATAAAGTGTAAACGCCAGAAATGCAGGACAGGGCAAGGAGAAGAGGGAGCCCTGTGAGGCTTATAGTGGAAATGTATATTGCCAACGGCCATTCTGGAGAAGTGTATTGTGTTTACTAAAGCATCTAAAAAATGAGCTACAGAGCATAGGGCACTTGCACTCATGGGCGTATATCTTGGGAAAAACAAAAATCGAGAGGACACAGGCACCCCAATGTTTACTGCCTCTCTGTTTAAAAGATCCTCGACTAGGATATAACTTAAATGTCTCTGGAGGGAAAAAATGGATAGAGATGTGGTACTTATGTAGAGTGGAATATTACTCAGCCTGGAAATCAATGAAATATGGCCAGTTGTAACAACTCCGGAGGAGTTACGTATGATCATTCTAAGTGACATAATTCAAAAAGAAAAAGACACATATCATAAGATATCACTTAAAGGTGGAATCCAAAATGGCTACACATGAAATAAATTACAAAACAAAAACATAGTCAAATATGTAGAAAACATGCGTAAGGCTGCTAAACGGGAAAGGTGGGGAGGGGTGAGGCATCATCCAGGAGGTTGAGATTAGCAAAGATACCATTCCAAATACCAAACTGATAATCAACAAGGCCTACACGGTAGCTAAAAGAACTGCACTCAGCACACTCAAGTCACCGGAAAAGAATATCTATGACTGGTAAGAATCTGAAAAAGAATTTATTGATGTCTCTCTGTACGTGAATCAAGTGGATGTACAGCAGCAAGAAACAGAGCTTTGAAAATCAGCTGTAACCAATATAGTAATAAATTGAAAAAAATAAACGACAGAGAGACAGAGAAAACCTCTTACAACTTTTCCTCAGGGACGGTGATGCAACATGGATTGAACACATCTAGACCCACAGCAGGATGAGACATAAGGCTGGAAACTGTTCGCGCTAAGAGAAATGTGAGGTTGGGTGAGGAAATGCACACCCTTTAAAGTAATACTACCTGGTACCCATTCAATGGGTCCCAAATCTGCAGGTTCAAGGAATCTTCCTACAGCTAAAACATGCATGGAAAACCCAGAGGACTGTACACCATGTGATCGGGAGATGTGTCTAAAATGCACCTCATTTATCCTCTCCTGGTGCTCCTGTTCATCATTCCAGCCACGTTACTTAGAATCTCCCCACTTAGAGAATCAGCACATTTAAACTTCTGTTTCACACATTTTGCAAATTGTGAGGAGGATGAACGGGAACAGGGGGAAACAATGAGAGAATAGTTGTAGGGGTTTGGACGGGCACATGTCACTCTAATTTCCCATTAAGAATAAGAATTAAAAAAAGGCTCAGCCCGCCTCGCCGGAGCCAAAATAGGGCCTGAAGCAATCCTGCGGTTTTGAGGCCAGCTCACAAAAGAGCAACTTAAAAAATGGAGCTCAGGGTCACTGCAATTCACAAACCTGCAGAGTTATAAATGAAAACTAACGTCCAAAAATATGTTGAGGTAAGGCAAAGAAGAGGATCTGAATGCAAGACAGAATTGCAAGAAACAGATTTCAAGAGATAGATTGGACTCGCCTTTAAAGCACATGAAAAGCGGCAGAATTTCGACAATGATGCAGTTGGCCCAAAAGGGAGTATGCGTTTTTTCCTGAATATATCCAGGAAAAAACGCATACGCACTTTATGGGCAAGCAAGCAAGCAAGCAATGCAAATGTGCACAACAAAGAAGTCTCATTTCCCACCAGTCAAAAGGGCCATCCGAAAAAATTGTAAAAACCAGAAATGCAGGACAGGCCATGGAGAACAGGGAGCCTTTATACGCTGATGGACAGTGTGTGAACTGCCGAGAGCCACTCTGGAGAAGTGTATGGTGGTTCCTAAATCATCTAAAAAACAGAGCGACAGAGCATAGGGCACTTCCAATCACGGGAGTATATCTAGGGAAGTCTAAATATCAACAAGACACAAGCACACCACAGTTTAGGGCTACTCTGTTTACAAGAACCTCAACTTCAGTACACCTTAAATATCCCAGGAAAGAGAACAATGGATAAAGAAAATGTGGTACTTATGTACAATGGAATATCTCTTCACCATGAAATCAATGTAATAAGGCTAGTAGAAGGATAAAGAGTGGATTGAGGTCCGATAATACTACTTGAAATAAGTCAAACAGAAAAAGAAACATATCATAAGATATCACTTATAGAGGGAGGATAAATATGGCTGCACAAAAAATGAATTACAAAACAGAACAGTGTCTCACATTTAGAAAACACACTTATGTCAGCTTAAGGGGAAAGGAGAGGTGGGGTGATGCATAAAACCAGAGTTTGAAATTAGCACAGATACCGTTCAATAAACCAAATAGGTATCAGACAAGATCTACACCTCGCTCAATGAACTGGCCTCAACACACCCTATACACCACAGAGAAATATATCTGAGTAATAAGAATCTTAAAACCCATGTATTGATATATCTCCATAAGGGAATCAAGTGTGCGCAGAGCGGCACAAACACAGCAGTGAAAATGAGCTAAACCCCATTATAGAAATAAATTTTAAAACCAAAACGCAGAAACAATGAAAGAGAGAAAAATTCTTACAAAATTCGCTCAGGGGCTGTGATGCAACCTGGAATGACCACATATAAACCCACAGCTGGATAAGACATAAGGCTGGACACTTGGGGCTGAAAGGATTGGAGAGCTTTGGTGAGCAACTGCCGAAAGTTTAATGCAATACTTCATGCTACTTATTCCAAGGGTCCCAACACTCCAAGTTGAAGGGAATCTTCCTACAGCTAAACCATGCATGGGAAATCCAGCGGATGGTATACCATATGATCGGGAAAGGTTTCTAAAATGCACCTCATTTTCCTCTCCTGGGGCTCCGGATCAACATTCCAGCCACTTTACTAACAACATCTCCACATGGAGAGTCAATGCCTTTAAGTTCCGGTATCGCACAGTCTGCAGTTAGTGCGGAGGATGAATGGGAATAGGGGGAACCAGTGAGAAAATAGCTGTAGCGGTTTCAATGGGCACATGTCACTCTAATTTCACATCAGGAGGAAGAATTAACCAAAGGCAGAGCAAGGCGTCCCAGAAGAAGAATAGGTCCTGAAGAAATCCTGTGGATATGAGGCAAGATCACAAAAATAAGAGCTGAAAAATGGAGCTAAGGGCCACTGCAATTCAAAAACCTGCAGCGTTATAAAGGCCAACTATTTTCCAAAAGTATATTGAGGTAAGGCTATGAAGAGGCACTGAGAGCAAGGCAGAACTGCAGGAAACCGATTTCAGGAGGTAGACAGGAATTGCACTGAAAACATATGAAAACACTCAGAACGTCGACAATGATGCACTTGGCCAAAAAGGGCGTATGCGTTTTTTCCTGAATATATTCAGGAAAAAACGCATACGCCCTTTTTGGCCAACCAAGCAAGCTTGCAAAGGAAATCTGCACTACAATGAAGTCTCACTGCCCCTCAGTCAAAAGGGCCATCTGAAAAAAGTGTAAAATCCAGAAAGGCAGGACAGGCCATGGAGAACTGGGAGCCTTGTTATGCTGATGGGTGGGATGTAAATTGCCAGCAGCAACTCTGGAGAAGTGTATGGTGTTTCCTGAAACATCGAAAAAACAAAGCAACAGAGCCTAGGGCACTTCCACTTATGGTCCTATAGCTTAGGGAAATTAAAATCAAAAAGACACAGCCACCCCAAAGTTTGGGACGGCTCTGTTTACAAGAACCTCGTTTACGGTACAAGTTGAATATCACAGAAAGCGAAAAATGGATAAAGAAGTTGTGGTACTTACGTACAATGCAATATCACTCAGCAATGAAATCTATGTCATCAGGCCCGTAGCAGCATAATGAGTGGATTCAGGTACGATGATTCTAAGTGAAATAAGTCACACAGAAAAAGAAATATCATAAGGTATCACTAATATATGGAATGTAAACTTGGCTACACAGGAACTGAATTACAAAACAAAACAGGGTCTCAAAAGTAGAAACCCAAGTTATGCTTGCTTAAGTGGAAAGGTGAGTTGGGGTGGTGCATAAAACCAGAGATTGAAATTAGCACAGATAGCGTTCCATAAGCCAAATATGTAATAGACAAGAGCTACTCCTTGCTCAACGAAGTGGACTCAACACCCCATATTAAACGCCTAAGAATATACCTGACTAGTAAGAATCTTAAAACCTATGGATTTATATGTCTCCGAAAGAGAATCAAGCGTGTGTACAGCGGCATAAACGCAGCAGTGATAGGATTGGTGAGGTTCGGTGAGCAAATGCAGACCCTTTGAAGTCATATTGCATGGTACCCATTCCATGGGTCTCAACTCTCCAGGTTTAAGGGATTCTTCCTTCAGCTAAAACATGCATGTGGAACCCAGAGTATGATCCACGGTGTCATCGGGAAACGTGTTCAAATGTGTCTCAGTTTTCGTCCCCTGGTACTCGGGTGCAACATTCCAGACGCTTTACTAACACTCTCCCCACTTGGAGAGTCAGTGCCTTTAACCTCCTGTTTGGCCAGTTTGCAATTTCTGTGGAAAATGAACAGGAATAGGGAGAACCAATGAGAGACTAGGTGGAGGTGTCTGGACAGGCAAATTTAACTCTCATTTCCCACCAGGAAGAGGAATTAACCAAAGGCTCAGCATGCCATGCAGGAACCAAACTAGGGTCTGAAGCAATCCTGCGGTGTTGCGGCCAGCTCACAAGAAAGCGAGTTGAAGAAAGGAGCTCAGGGGCACTGTAATTCACAAACCTGCAGAGTTATAAATGACAGCTATCTTCCAAAAATACATTGAAGTAAGGCTGCCAAGAGGACTTGAAAGCGGGGCAGAATTGCAGGAAACCGATTTCAGGAGGTAGACTGGAATTGCATGTAAAGCATAGGAAAAGAGGCAGAACGTCCACAATGATGCACTTGGCCAAAAAGGGTGTATGCGTTTTTTCCTGAATATATTCAGGAAAAAACGCATACGCCCTTTTTGGCCAACCAAGCAAGCTTGCAAAGGAAATCTGCACTACCATGAAGTCTCACTGCCCCCCGGTCAAAAGGGCCATCTGAAAAAAGTGTAAAATCCAGAAAGGCAGGACAGGCCATGGAAACTGGGAGCCTTGTTATGCTGATGGGCGGGATGTAAATTGCCAACAGCCACTGTGGAGAAGTGTATGGTGTTTCCTGAAACATCTAAAAAACAAAGCAACAGAGCCTAGTGCACTTCCACATATGGTCCTATAGCTTAGGGAAATTAAAATCAAAAAGACACAGCCACCCCAAAGTTTGGGCCGGCTCTGTTTACAAGAACCTCGTTTACGGTACAAGTTCAATATCACAGAAAGCGAAAAATGGATAAAGAAGTTGTGGTACTTACGTACAATGCAATATCACTCAGCAATGAAATCTATGTCATCAGGCCCATAGCAGCATAATGAGTGGATTCAGGTACGATGATTCTAAGTGAAATAAATCACACAGAAAAAGAAACATCATAAGATATCACTACTACACGGAATGTAAACTTGGCTACACAGGAACTGAATTACAAAACAGAACAGGGTCTCAAATGTAGAAAACCAACTTATGCTTGCTTAAGGGGAAAGGTGAGTTGGGGTGCTGCATAAAACCAGAGATTGAAATTAGCACAGATACCGTTCCATAAGCCAAATATGTAATAGACAAGAGCTACTCCTTGCTCAACGAAGTGCACTCAACACCCCATAATAAAGGCCAAAGAATATACCTGACTAGTAAGAATCTTAAAACCTATGGATTTATATGTCTCCAAAAGAGAATCAATCGTGTGTACAGCGGCATAAAAGCAGCAGTGATAGGATTGGTGAGGTTAGGTGAGCAAATGCAGACCCTTTGAAATCATATTGCATGGTACCCATTCCATAGGTCTCAACTCTCCAGGTTTAAGGGATTCTTCCTTCAGCTAAACATGCATGTGGAACCCAGAGTATGATCCACCGTGTGATCGGGAAACGTGTTCAAATGTGTCTCAGTTTTCGTCCCCTGGTACTCGGGTGCAACATTCCAGACGCTTTACTAACACTCTCCCCACTTGGAGAGTGAGTGCCTTTAACCTCCTGTTTGGCCGAGTTTGCAATTTCTGCGTAAGATGAACAGGAATAGGGAGAACCAATGAGAGACTAGGTGGAGGTGTCTGGAAGGGTAAATTTAACTCTCATTTCCCACCAGGAAGAAGAATTAACCAAAGGCTCAGCGTGGCATGCCAGAAGCACACTAGGGCCTGAAACAATCCTGCGGTGTTGCAGCCAGCTCACAAGAAAGCGAGTTGAAGGAAGGAACTCAGGGGCACTGTAATTCACAAACCGGCAGAGTTATAAATGACAGCTATCGTCCAAAAATATATTGAAGGAAGGCTGCCAAGAGGACTTGAAAGTGGGGCAGAATTGCAGGAAACCGATTTCAGGAGGTAGACTGGAATTGCATGTAAACCATAGGAAAAGAGGCAGAAGGTCCACAATGATGCACTTGGCCAAAAAGGGCGTATGCGTTTTTTCCTGAACATATTCAGGAAAAAACGCATACGCCCTTTTTGGCCAACCAAGCAAGCTTGCAAAGGAAATCTGCACTACAATGAAGTCTCACTGCCCCCCGGTCAAAAGGGCTATCTGAAAAAAGTGTAAAATCCAGAAAGGCAGGACAGGCCATGGAGAACTGGGAGCCTTGTTATGCTGATGGGTGGGATGTAAATTGCCAACACCCACTCTGGAGAAGTGTATGTTGTTTCCTGAAACATCCAAAAAACAAAGCAACAGAGCCTAGGACACTTCCACTTATGGTCCTATAGCTTAGGGAAATTAAAATCAAAAAGACACAGCCACCCCAAAGTTTGGGCCGGCTATGTTTACAAGAACCTCGTTTACGGTACAAGTTGAATATCACAGAAAGCGAAAAATGGATAAAGAAGTTGTGGTACTTACGTACAATGCAGTATCACTCAGCAATGAAATCTATGTCATCAGGCCCGTAGCAGCATAATGAGTGGATTCAGGTATGATGATTCTAAGTGAAATAAGTCACACAGAAAAAGAAACATCATAAGATATCACTAACACACGGAATTTAAACTTGGCTACAAAGGAACTGAATTACAAAACAGAATAGGGTCTCAAATGCAGAAAACCAACTTATGCTTCCTTAAGGGGAATGGTGAGTTGGGGTGCTGCATGAAACCAGAGATTGAAATTTGCACAGATACCGTTCCATAAGCCAAATATGTAATAGACAAGAGCTATTACTTGCTCAACGAAGTGGACTCAACACACCATATTAAACGCCTAAGAATATACCTGACTAGTAAGAATCTTAAAACCTATGGATTTATATGTCTCCGAAAGAGAATCAAGCGTGTGTACAGCGGTATAAACGCAGCAGTGATAGGATTGGTGAGGTTCGGTGAGCAAATGCAAACTCTTTGAAGTCATATTGCATGGTACCCATTCCATGGGTCTCAACTCTCCAGGTTTAAGGTATTCTTCCTTCAGCTAAAACATGCATGTGGAACCCAGCGTATGATCCACGGTGTCATCGGGAAACGTGTTCAAATGTGTCTCAGTTTTCGTCCCCTGGTACTCGGGTGCAACATTCCAGACGCTTTACTAACACTCTCCCCACTTGGAGAGTCAGTGCCTTTAACCTCCTGTTTGGCCAGTTTGCAATTTCTGTGGAAAATGAACAGGAATAGGGAGAACCAATGAGAGACTAGGTGGAGGTTTCTGGACAGGCAAATTTAACTCTCATTTCCCACCAGGAAGAGGAATTAACCAAAGGCTCAGCATGCCATGCCGGAACCACACTAGGGTCTGAAGCAATCCTGCGGTGTTGCGGCCAGCTCACAAGAAAGCGAGTTGAAGAAAGGAGCTCAGGGGCACTGTAATTCACAAACCTGCAGAGTTATAAATGACAGCTATCTTCCAAAAATATATTGAAGTAAGGCTGCCAAGAGGACTTGAAAGCGGGGCAGAATTGCAGGAAACCGATTTCAGGAGGTAGACTGGAATTGCATGTAAAGCATAGGAAAAGAGGCAGAACGTCCACAATGATGCACTTGGCCAAAAAGGGCGTATGCGTTTTCTCCTGAATATATTCAGGAAAAAACGCATACGCCCTTTTTGGCCAACCAAGCAAGCTTGCAAAGGAAATCTGCACTACCATGAAGTCTCACTGCCCCCCGGTCAAAAGGGACATCTGAAAAAAGTGTAAAATCCAGAAAGGCAGGACAGGCCATGGAGAACTGGGAGCCTTGTTATGCTGATGGGCGGGATGGAAATTGCCAACAGCCACTGTGGAGAAGTGTATGGTGTTTCCTGAAACATCTAAAAAACAAAGCAACAGAGCCTAGGGCACTTCCACATATGGTCCTATAGCTTAGGGAAATTAAAATCAAAAAGACACAGCCACCCCAAAGTTTGGGCCGGCTCTGTTTACAAGAACCTCGTTTACGGTACAAGTTCAATATCACAGAAAGCGAAAAATGGATAAAGAAGTTGTGGAACTTACGTACAATGCAATATCACTCAGCAATGAAATCTATGTCATCAGGCCCGTAGCAGCATAATGAGTGGATTCAGGTACGATGATTCTAAGTGAAATAAGTCACACAGAAAAAGAAATATCATAAGGTATCACTACTACACGGAATGTAAACTTGGCTACACAGGAACTGAATTACAAAACAGAACAGGGTCTCAAATGTAGAAAACCAACTTATGCTTGCTTAAGGGGAAAGGTGAGTTGGGGTGCTGCATAAAACCAGAGATTGAAATTAGCACAGATACCGTTCCATAAGCCAAATATGTAATAGACAAGAGCTACTCCTTGCTCAACGAAGTGCACTCAACACCCCATAATAAAGGCCAAAGAATATACCTGACTAGTAAGAATCTTAAAACCTATGGATTTATATGTCTCCAAAAGAGAATCAATCGTGTGTACAGCGGCATAAACGCAGCAGTGATAGGATTGGTGAGGTTAGGTGAGCAAATGCAGACTCTTTGAAATCATATTGCATGGTACCCATTCCATGGGTCTCAACTCTCCAGGTTTAAGGGATTCTTTCTTCAGCTAAACATGCATGTGGAACCCAGAGTATGATCCACCGTGTGATCGGGAAACGTGTTCAAATGTGTCTCAGTTTTCGTCCCCTGGTACTCGGGTGCAACATTCCAGACGCTTTACTAACACTCTCGCACTTGGAGAGTGAGTGCCTTTAACCTCCTGTTTGGCCGAGTTTGCAATTTCTGCGTAAGATGAACAGGAATAGGGAGAACCAATGAGAGACTAGGTGGAGGTGTCTGGAAGGGTAAATTTAACTCTCATTTCCCACCAGGAAGAAGAATTAACCAAAGGCTCAGCGTGGCATGCCAGAAGCACACTAGGGCCTGAAACAATCCTGCGGTGTTGCAGCCAGCTCACAAGAAAGCGAGTTGAAGGAAGGAACTCAGGGGCACTGTAATTCACAAACCGGCAGAGTTATAAATGACAGCTATCGTCCAAAAATATATTGAAGGAAGGCTGCCAAGAGGACTTGAAAGTGGGGCAGAATTGCAGGAAACCGATTTCAGGAGGTAGACTGGAATTGCATGTAAACCATAGGAAAAGAGGCAGAAGGTCCACAATGATGCACTTGGCCAAAAAGGGCGTATGCGTTTTTTCCTGAACATATTCAGGAAAAAACGCATACGCCCTTTTTGGCCAACCAAGCAAGCTTGCAAAGGAAATCTGCACTACAATGAAGTCTCACTGCCCCCCGGTCAAAAGGGCTATCTGAAAAAAGTGTAAAATCCAGAAAGGCAGGACAGGCCATGGAGAACTGGGAGCCTTGTTATGCTGATGGGTGGGATGTAAATTGCCAACACCCACTCTGGAGAAGTGTATGTTGTTTCCTGAAACATCCAAAAAACAAAGCAACAGAGCCTAGGACACTTCCACTTATGGTCCTATAGCTTAGGGAAATTAAAATCAAAAAGACACAGCCACCCCAAGGTTTGGGCCGGCTCTGTTTACAAGAACCTCGTTTACGGTACAAGTTGAATATCACAGAAAGCGAAAAATGGATAAAGAAGTTGTGGTACTTACGTACAATGCAGTATCACTCAGCAATGAAATCTATGTCATCAGGCCCGTAGCAGCATAATGAGTGGATTCAGGTATGATGATTCTAAGTGAAATAAGTCACACAGAAAAAGAAACATCATAAGATATCACTAACACACGGAATTTAAACTTGGCTACAAAGGAACTGAATTACAAAACAGAATAGGGTCTCAAATGCAGAAAACCAACTTATGCTTCCTTAAGGGGAATGGTGACTTGGGGTGCTGCATGAAACCAGAGATTGAAATTTGCACAGATACCGTTCCATAAGCCAAATATGTAATAGACAAGAGCTATTACTTGCTCAACGAAGTGGATTCAACACACCATATTAAACGCCTAAGAATATACCTGACTAGTAAGAATCTTAAAACCTATGGATTTATATGTCTCCGAAAGAGAATCAAGCGTGTGTACAGCGGTATAAACGCAGCAGTGATAGGATTGGTGAGGTTCGGTGAGCAAATGCAAACTCTTTGAAGTCATATTGCATGGTACCCATTCCATGGGTCTCAACTCTCCAGGTTTAACGTATTCTTCCTTCAGCTAAAACATGCATGTGGAACCCAGAGTATGATCCACGGTGTCATCGGGAAACGTGTTCAAATGTGTCTCAGTTTTCGTCCCCTGGTACTCGGGTGCAACATTCCAGACGCTTTACTAACACTCTCCCCACTTGGAGAGTCAGTGCCTTTAAACTCCTGTTTGGCCCAGTTTGCAATTTCTGTGGAAAATGAACAGGAATAGGGAGAACCAAGGAGAGACTAGGTGGAGGTGTCTGGACGGGCAAATTTAACTCTCATTTCCCACCAGGAAGAGGAATTAACCAAAGGCTCAACATGCCATGCCGGAACCAAACTAGGGCCTGAAGCAATCCTGTGGTGTTGCGGCCAGCTCACAAGAAAGCGAGTTGAAGAAAGGAGCTAAGGGGCACTGTAATTCACAAACCTGCAGAGTTATAAATGACAGCTATCGTCCTAAAATATATTGAAGGAAGGCTGCCAAGAGGAGTTGAAAGCGGGGCAGGATTGCAGGAAACCGATTTCAGGAGGTAGACTGGAATTGCATGTAAAGCATAGGAAAAGAGGCAGAATGTCCACAATGATGCACTTGGCCAAAAAGGGCGTATGCGTTTTTTCCTGAATATATTCAGGAAAAAACGCATACGCCCTTTTTGGCCAACCAAGCAAGCTTGCAAAGGAAATCTGCACTACAATGAAGTCTCACTGCCCCCCGGTCAAAAGGGCCATCTGAAAAAAGTGTAAAATCCAGAAAGGCAGGACAGGCCATGGAGAACTGGGAGCCTTGTTATGCTGATGGGCGGGATTTAAATTGCCAACACCCACTCTGGAGAAGTATATGGTGTTTCCTGAAACGTCTAAAAAACAAAGCAACAGAGCCTAGGGCACTTCCACATATGGTCCTATAGCTTAGGGAAATTAAAATCAAAAAGACACAGCCACCCCAAAGTTTGGGATGGCTCTGTTTACAAGAACCTCATTTACCTTACAAGTTCAATATCACAGAAAGCGAAAAATGGATAAAGAAGTTGTGGAACTTACGTACAATGCAATATCACTCAGCAATGAAATCTATGTCATCAGGCCCGTAGCAGCATAATGAGTGGATTCAGGTACGATGATTCTAAGTGAAATAAGTCACACAGAAAAAGAAATATCATAAGGTATCACTAATATACGGAATGTAAACTTGGCTACACAGGAACTGAATTACAAAACAGAACAGGGTCTCAAAAGTAGAAACCCAAGTTATGCTTGCTTAAGTGGAAAGGTGAGTTGGGGTGGTGCATAAAACCAGAGATTGAAATTAGCACAGATACCGTTCCATAAGCCAAATATGTAATAGATAAGAGCTACTCCTTGCTCAACGAAGTGGACTCAACACCCCATATTAAACGCCTAAGAATATACCTGACTAGTAAGAATCTTAAAACCTATGGATTTATATGTCTCTGAAAGAGAATCAAGCGTGTGTACAGCGGCATGAACGCAGCAGTGATAGGACTGGTGAGGTTCGGTGAGCAAATGCAGACCCTTTGAAGTCATATTGCATGGTACCCATTCCATGGGTCTCAACTCTCCAGGTTTAAGGGATTCTTCCTTCAGCTAAAACATGCATGTGGAACCCAGAGTATGATCCACCGTGTGATCGGGAAACGTGTTCAAATGTGTCTCAGTTTTCGTCCCCTGGTACTCGGGTGCAACATTCCAGACGCTTTACTAACACTCTCCCCACTTGGAGAGTCAGTGCCTTTAACCTCCTGTTTGGCCAGTTTGCAATTTCTGTCGAAAATGAACAGGAATAGGGAGAACCAATGAGAGACCAGGTGGAGGTTTCTGGACAGGCAAATTTAACTCTCATTTCCCACCAGGAAGAGGAATTAACCAAAGGCTCAGCATGCCATGCCGGAACCACACTAGGGTCTGAAGCAATCCTGCGGTGTTGCGGCCAGCTCACAAGAAAGCGAGTTGAAGAAAGGAGCTCAGGGGCACTGTAATTCACAAACCTGCAGAGTTATAAATGACAGCTATCTTCCAAAAATATATTGAAGTAAGGCTGCCAAGAGGACTTGAAAGCGGGGCAGAATTGCAGGAAACCGATTTCAGGAGGTAGACTGGAATTGCATGTAAAGCATAGGAAAAGAGGCAGAACGTCCACAATGATGCACTTGGCCAAAAAGTGCGTATGCGTTTTTTCCTGAACATATTCAGGAAAAAACGCATACGCACTTTTTGGCCAACCAAGCAAGCTTGCAAAGGAAATCTGCACTACAATGAAGTCTCACTGCCCCCCGGTCAAAAGGGCTATCTGAAAAAAGTATAAAATCCAGAAAGGCAGGACAGGCCATGGAGAACTGGGAGCCTTTTTATGCTGATGGGCGGGATGTAAACTGCCAACACCCACTCTGGAGAAGTGTATGTTGTTTCCTGAAACATCCAAAAAACTAATCAACAGAGCCTAGGACACTTCCACTTATGGTCCTATAGCTTAGGGAAATTAAAATCAAAAAGACACAGCCACCCCAAAGTTTGGGCCGGCTCTGTTTACAAGAACCTCGTTTAGGGTACAAGTTCAATATCACAGAAAGCGAAAAATGGATAAAGAAGTTGCGGTACTTACGTACAATGCAGTATCACTCAGCAATGAAATCTATGTCATCAGGCCCGTAGCAGCATAATGAGTGGATTCAGGTACGATGATTCTAAGTGAAATAAGTCACACAGAAAAAGAAACATCATAAGATATCACTAACACACGGAATTTAAACTTGGCTACAAAGGAACTGAATTACAAAACAGAACAGGGTATCAAATGTAGAAAAGCAACTTATGCTTGCTTAAGGGGAATGGTGAGTTGGGGTGCTGCATGAAACCAGAGATTGAAATTTGCACAGATACCGTTATATAAGCCAAATATATAATAGACAAGAGCTATTACTTGCTCAACGAAGTGGACTCAACACACCATATTAAACGCCTAAGGATATACCTGACTAGTAAGAATCTTAAAACCTATGGATTTATATGTCTCCGAAAGAGAATCAAGCGTGTGTACAGTGGCATAAGCACAGCAGTGATAGGATTGGTGAGGTTCGGTGAGCAAATGCAGACTCTTTGAAGTCATATTGCATGGTACCCATTCCATGGGTCTCAACTCTCCAGGTTTAAGGGATTTTTCCTTCAGCTAAAACATGCATGTGGAACCCAGAGTATGATCCACGGTGTGATTGGGAAACGTGTTCAAATGTGTCTCAGTTTTCGTCCCCTGGTACTCGGGTGCAACATTCCAGACGCTTTACTAACACTCTCCCCACTTGGAGAGTCAGTGCCTTTAACCTCCTGTTTGGCCAGTTTGCAATTTCTGTGGAAAATGAACAGGAATAGGGAGAACCAATGAGAGACTAGGTGGAGGTGTCTGGACAGGCAAATTTAACTCTCATTTCCCACCAGGAAGAGGAATTAACCAAAGGCTCAGCATGCCATGCCGGAACCACACTAGGGTCTGAAGCAATCCTGCGGTGTTGCGGCCAGCTCACAAGAAAGCGAGTTGAAGAAAGGAGCTCAGGGGCACTGTAATTCACAAACCTGCAGAGTTATAAATGACAGCTATCTTCCAAAAATATATTGAAGTAAGGCTGCCAAGAGGACTTGAAAGCGGGGCAGAATTGCAGGAAACCGATTTCAGGAGGTAGACTGGAATTGCATGTAAAGCATAGGAAAAGAGGCAGAACGTCCACAATGATGCACTTGGCCAAAAAGGGCGTATGCGTTTTTTCCTGAATATATTCAGGAAAAAACGCATACGCCCTTTTTGGCCAACCAAGCAAGCTTGCAAAGGAAATCTGCACTACAATGAAGTCTCACTGCCTCCCGGTCAAAAGGGACATCTGAAAAAAGTGTAAAATCCAGAAAGGCAGGACAGGCCATGGAGAACTGGGAGCCTTGTTATGCTGATGGGCGGGATGTAAATTGCCAACAGCCACTGTGGAGAAGTGTATGGTGTTTCCTGAAACATCTAAAAAACAAAGCAACAGAGCCTAGGGCACTTCCACATATGGTCCTATAGCTTAGGGAAATTAAAATCAAAAAGACACAGCCACCCCAAAGTTTGGGCCGGCTCTGTTTACAAGAACCTCGTTTAGGGTACAAGTTCAATATCACAGAAAGCGAAAAATGGATAAAGAAGTTGTGGTACTTACGTACAATGCAATATCACTCAGCAATGAAATCTATGTCATCAGGCCCGTAGCAGCATAATGAGTGGATTCAGGTACGATGATTGTAAGTGAAATAAGTCACACAGAAAAAGAAGCATCATAAGATATCACTAATACACGGAATGTAAACTTGGCTACAAAGGAACTGAATTACAAAACAGAACAGGGTCTCAAATGTAGAAAACCAACTTATGCTTGCTTAAGGGGAAAGGTGAGTTGGGGTGCTGCATAAAACCAGAGATTGAAATTAGCACAGATACCGTTCCGTAAGCCAAATATGTAATAGACAAGAGCTACTCCTTGCTCAACGAAGTGCACTCAACACCCCATAATAAACGCCTAAGAATATACCTGACTAGTAAGAATCTTAAAACCTATGGATTTATATGTCTCCAAAAGAGAATCAATCATGTGTACAGCGGCATAAACGCAGCAGTGATAGGATTGGTGAGGTTAGGTGAGCAAATGCAGACCCTTTGAAATCATATTGCATGGTACCCATTCCATGGGTCTCAACTCTCCAGGTTTAAGGGATTCTTCCTTCAGCTAAACATGCATGTGGAACCCAGAGTATGATCCACCGTGTGATCGGGAAACGTGTTCAAATGTGTCTCAGTTTTCGTCCCCTGGTACTCGGGTGCAACATTCCAGACGCTTTACTAACACTCTCCCCACTTGGAGAGTCAGTGCCTTTAACCTCCTGTTTGGCCCAGTTTGCAATTTATTCGGAAGATGAACAGGAATAAGGAGAAACAATGGGAGACTATCTGTAGGTGTCTGGACGGGCAAATTTAACTCTCATTTTCACCAGGAAGACAAATGAACCAAAGGCTCCGCGTGCCATGCTGGAACTAGATTAGGGCCTGAGGAGATCCTGCGGTGTTGCGGCCAGCTCACAAGAAAGCGAGTTGAAGAAAGGAGCTCAGGGTCACTGTAATTCAGAAACCTGCGGAGTTATAAATGACAGCTATCATCCAAAATTATACTGAAGTAAGGCTGCGAAGAGGACTTGAATGCGGGGCAGAATTGCTGGAAACTGATTTCAGAACGTACACGGGAGTAGCTCTTAAAGCATAGGAAAAGAGACAGAACTTGGAAAATAATGCACTTGGCAAAAAAGGGCATATGTGTTTTATCCAGAGCTCTCATAACTGAGGGGAGGAGATTCCCAGCAGGCTCCAACTGCCACCTGAGGGCTCACATTGCCAAGGCAACGTGAGCATGCCAGGCAGGAGTTACCTCACAGCAGAGGTCCCACCTCACAGAAGGGTGAGAAACCCAGCCAACATCAGACTCTCACCAGAGGGCCCACATCACCAAGGGGATGGGAACCAGGCAGGAGTGTCTTCACATCAGTGGGGCCACATCATCGAAAGCTGAGGTACTCAGCACATGTGTCCTCAAACCAGAGGACCCACATCACCAAGGACCTCGGAGTGAGGCAGGCAGGAGTAGCCTCACAACACTGGGCACATAGAATAAAAAAGTGAGGAATCCAGCAGTTGGAACCTCCCAGCAGGCGGCCCAGAGCACCGAGGCTATGGGATCCAGGCCACAGTGAACTCACAGAAGAGGGCCCATGTCATGAAACTGAGCAACCCAGCCATTGGGACCTCAGAGCAGGAGGCCCACATCCCCATGGGGATGGAATTCTGGTAGGAGTGTCCTCGCACCACTGAGAACGTATCAGAAAATTTTGAGCGACCAGCAGTTAGGGCCTGACGCCAGAGGACCCTCATCACCAAGGGAAGGAGGCTCCCAGCAGGCTCCAACTGCCACCAGAGGGCTGACATCGCCAAGGCGATGTGTGCCAACCAGGCACGAATGACCTCACAGCAGAGGGCCCACCTCAGAGAAGTGTGACGAACCCAGTCAGGATCAGACTCGCACCAGAGGGCCCACATCACCAAATGGATTGGAACCAGGCAGGAGTGTCCTCACATGAGTAGGGCCACATCATCTAAAGGTGAGGAACCCAGAACATGTGGCTTCAAACCATAGGACACCCATCACCAAGGGGCTGGGAGTGAGGCAGGCAGGAGGAGCCTCATAACAGAGGGCCCAAAAATAAGAAAGGTGAGGAATCCAGCAGTTGGAACCTCCCAGCAGGCGGCCCAGAGCACAGAGGCTAGAGGAACCAGGCCAGAGTGAACTAACACCAGACAGCCCACATCATGAAACTGTGAGCAACCCAGACATTGGGACCTCAGAGCAGAAGGCCCATATCCCCATGGTGATGGGAACATGACAGGAGTGTCCTGGCATCACTGGGCTCACATCAGAAAACGTGGGGTGCTCAGAAGTTAGGGCCTGACGCTAGAGGGCACTCATCACCGAGAGGAGGAGGCTCCCAGCAGGCTCCAGCTGCCACCAGAGGGCCAACATCACCAAGGTGATGTGTGCCAGCCTGGCAGGAGTGACCTCACAGCAGAGGGCCCACCTCACAGAAGGGTGAGGAACACAGCCAGGATCAGACTCTCACCAGAGGGCCCACATCACCAAGGGGATGGGAACCAGGCAGGAGTGTCCCCACACCAGTGAGACAACATCATCGAAAGGTGAGGATCCCAGCACATGTGTCCTCAAACCAGAGGAACCACATCACCAAGGGGTTCGGAATGAGGCTGGCAGGACTGGCCTCACAACACAGGGTCCATAGAATATAAAAGTTGAGGAATCCAGCAGTTGGAACCTCCCAGCAAGTGGCCCAGAGCACCGAGGCTATGGGATCCAGGCCGCAGTGAACTCACAGCAGAGGGCCCACATCATGAACCTGTGAGCAGCCCAGCTGTTGGGACCTCAGAACAGAAGGCCCACATCCCCATTGGGATGGGAACCTGGCAGGAGTGGCTTTGCACCACTTAGCACATATCAGAAAATGTTAGGAGCCCAGCAGTTAGGGCCTGATGCCAGGGGGCCCTCATAACTGAGGGGAGGAGACTCCCAGCAGGTTCCAACTGCCAACAGAGGGCCCACGTCTACAAGGTGGCATGCACCAGCCAGGCAGTAGTGACCTCACAGCAGAGGGCCTATCTCACAGAAGGGTGAGGAACCGAGGCAGGATGAGACTCTCACCAGAGGGCCCACAACACCAAGGGGATGGGAACCAGTCAGGACTGTCCTCCCACCAGTGGGGCCACATCATCGAAAGGTGAGGAACCCAGCACATGTGGCCTCATATCAGAGGACATACATCACAAAGGGGATGGGAGTGAGGCAGGTAGGAGTAGCCTAAAAACAGAGGGCCCAAAGAATAAAAAAAGTGAGGAATCCAGCATTTGGAACCTCCCAGCAGGCGGCCGAGAGCACAGAAGCTATGGGATGCAGGCAGGAGTTAACTAACACCAGAGAGCCCACATCATGAAACTGTGAGCAACCCAGGCATTGGGACCTCAGAGCAGAAAGCCCACATCCCCATGGGGATGGGAACCTGACAGGAGTGTCCTGGCATCACTGGGCTCACATCAGAAAACGTGGGGAGCCCAGCAGTTAGAACCTGATGCTAGAGGGCCGTCATCACCGAGGGCAGGAGGCTCCCAGCAGGTTCCATGTGCCAACAGAGGGCCCACGTCGCCAAGGTGATGTGTGCAAGTCAGGCAGGATTGACCTCACAGCAGAGGGCCTACCTCACAGAAGAGTGAGGAACCCAGCCAGGATAAGACTGTCACCAGAAGGCCCACATCACCAAGGGGATGGGAACCAGGCAGGAGTGTCCTCACACCAGTGGGGCCACATCATTGAAAGTTGCCTAACCCAGCACATGTGGCCTCAAACCAGAAGACCCACATCACGAAGGGGTTGCGAGTGAGGCAGGCAGGAGGAGCATCACAACACAGGACCCATAGAATACAAAAGTTGAGGAATCGAGCAGTTGGAACCTCCCAGCAGGCAGCCAAGACCACAGAGGCTATGGGATCCAGGCCACAGTGAACTAACACCAGAGAGCCCACATCATGAAATTGTGATCAACCCAGCCGTTGGAACCTCAGAGCAGAAGGCCCACATCCCCATGGGGATGGGAACCTAAGAGGAGTGCTTGAGCAACACTGGGCTCACTAAGAAAAGTTGGGGAGCCCAGCAGTTAGGGCCTGATGCCAGAGGGCCCTCATCACCGAGCAGAGGAGGCTCCCAGCAGGCTCCAAGTGCCACCAGAGGGCTCATGTCCACAAGGCGAGGTGAGCAAGCCAGGCAAGAGTGACCTCACATCAGACGGCCTACCTCACAGATGGGTGAGGAACCCAGCCAGGATCAGACTCTCAACAGAGGACCCACATCACCAAGGGGATGTGAACCAGGCAGGAGTCTCCTAAGACCATTGGTCCCACATCATCAAAAGGTGAGGAACCCAGCACATGTGGCCTCAAACCAGACGACACACATCACGAAGGGGCTGGGAGTGAGGCAGGCAGGAGGATCCTCACAACAGAGGGCCCAAAAAATTAAAAAAGTGAGGAATCCAGCAGTTGGAACCTCCCAGCAGGCAGCCAAGAGCACAGAGGCTATGGGATCCAGGCTTCTGTGAACTAACACCAGAGAGCCCACATCATGAAAATGTGAACAACCCAGCCGTTGGGACCTCAGAGCAGAAGGCCCACATCCCCATGGAGATGGGATCCTAAGAGGAGTGCCAAAGCATCACTGGGCTCACTAAGAAAAGTTGGTGAGCCCAGCAGTTAGGGCCTGACGCAAGAGGGCCCTCATCACCGGGGGGAAGAGATTCCCAGCACGCTCCAACTGCCACCACACGGCTGACTTCACCAAGGCAATGTGTGCCAGCCATGCAGGAGTGACCTATCAGCAGAGGGTCTCCCTCACAGGTGGGTGAGGAACAAAGCCAGGAACAGACTCTCACCAGGGGGTCCACATAACCACGTGGATGAGAACCAAGCAGGAGTGTCCTCACACTAGTGGGGCCACATCATCGAAAGGTGAGGAACCCAGCAAAAGTGGCCACAAACCAGAGGACCCACATCACCAAGGGGTTGAGAGTGAGGTAGGTGTCTGGACGGGCATATTTAACACTCATTTCCCACCAGGAAGAGGAATTAACCAAAGGCTCAGCGTGCCCTGCCAGAAGCAGATTAGGGCCTGAAGCAGTCTTGCGGGTTTGCGGCCAGCTCACAAGAAAGCGAGTTGAAGAAAGGAGCTCAGGGGCCCTGTAATTCACAAACCTGCAGAGTTATAAATGACAGATAACGTCCAAAAATATATTGAAGTAAGGCTGCGAAGAGGACTTGAAAGCGGGGCAGAATTGCAGGAAACCGATTTCAGGAGGTAGACTGGAATTGCATTTAAAGCATAGGAAAAGAGGCAGAACATCGACAATGATGCACTTGGCAACAAAGGGCGTATGAGTTTGTTCCTGAATATATTCAGGAACAAACACATACGCCCTTTTTGGCAAACCAAGCAAGCTTGCAATGGAAATCCGAACTACTATGAAGTGTCACTTCCCCCCGGTCTAAAGGGCCATCTGAGAAAAGTGTAAAATCCAGAAAGGCAAGACAGGCCATGGGGAAAAAGGAGCCTTGTTATGCTGATGGGCGGGATGTACATTGCCAACAGCCACTCTGGAGAAGTGTATGGTGTTTCCTGATACATCTGAAAAACAAAGCAACAGAGTCTAGGGCATTTCCACTTATGGTCCTATAGCTTAGGGAAATTAAAATCAAAAAGACACAGCCACCCCAAAATTTACAACGGCTCTGTTTACAGGAGCCTCTTCTACAGTACAAGTTAAATATCCCAGAGAACAAATAATTGATAAAGAAGTTGCGGTACTTATGTACAACACAATACCACTCAGCAATGAAATCTGTGTCACCAGGCCTGTACCAGCATAATGAGTGGATTGAGGCATGATGATTCTAAGTGAAATAAGTCACACAGAAAAAGAAACATCATAAGGTATCACTAATGCACGGAATGTAAACTTGGCTACACATGAACTGAATTACAAAACAGAACAGGGTCTCAAGTTTAGAAAACCAACTTATGCTTGCTTAAGGGGAAAGGTGAGTTGGGGTGCTGCATAAAACCAGAGTTTGAAATTAGCACAGATACCGTTCCATAAGCCAAATATGTAATAGACAAGACCTACCCCTTGCTCAACGAAATGGACTCAACAATGAGGTATCACCTCACACCTGTTAGAATGGGCATCATCTGAAAATCTACAAACAACAAATGCTGGAAAGGGTGTGGAGAAAAGGAAGCCTCTTCCACTATTGTTGGGAATATAAATTGATACAGTCACTATGGAGAACAATATGGAGTTTCTTAAGAAACTAATAATAGAATTACCATATGATACAGCAATCCCAGGACTGGACATATACTCAGACAAAACCATAAATCAAAAAGAGACATTCACCGCAATGTTCATTGCATCACTATTTACAATATCGAGGTAATGGAAGCAACCTAAATGCCCACAGACAGACGAATGCATAAAGCTGTGGTACATATATAAAATGGAATATTACTAAGCCATGAAAGGAATGAAATTGGGTCATTTGTAGAGACGTCGATGGATCTAGAGACTGTCATACAGAGTGAAGTAAGTCAGAAAGAGAAAAACAAATCTTGTATATTCATGCATATATGTGGAACCTAGAAAAACTGTACAGATTAACCGTTTTGCAAGGCATAAATAGAGCAACAGATGTAGACAACAATCGTATGGACAACAAGGGGGGAAAGCTCTTGGAGGGGTGGTGGTGGGAGGAGTTGAGAGATTGGGATTGGCATGTAAACATTTATATGTATAAAATAGATAACCAATGAGAACCTGCTGTATAAAAATATAAAATAAAATTCAAAATTAAAAAGAAATAAAATTTAAAAAATAAAACAGAAAAAACAATTATTCCCTTCACATACATGTATTTATATGAATAAATTATTTCCATGCTTATATCTGTAAATACAAAAAAGAGGAATAAAATCTACCTTGAACCAAAAACGAAAAAGAGAAAAAAAAAACAGAACCCACCAGTTACTCAGAGGAAAACCGTATCAGGGCACTTGCTCCAGTTGTAAACAATTCTGAAGTTGGTCAGTGGTGGGGAATCGTCTCCCATTCAGCCAGCAGCCCCCACACAACAAGCGTCCTCATTGCAAAGCTGGGGCACCGTGCCGAGGCATCTGTGAGTAAACGTGAGCTGAGCCCCAGGCCAGTTGCTGCTGAACTGTTCCCACCCTTCCCAGGTAAAACACCTGAATATATACAAGGACTTGAAAGCCTAGAGGAAGGGCCATGGAGCCACACGAGTGACAGCATGCCAGCTGACTTGGTGCCTGCAGGCCAGCCAGGATGGTCCTGGCCCTGGGTGCTCTTCTGGAAGATTTCCATTTCCCTGCCTGAGATACCCGTCCTGTCCCTGCCCCCACTGCTTTTTTCCTTCCTCACCTCTGCCCAGGGAGAAATTCCAGCAGCAGGTATGGGTGACACATCCTCTTCTTTAGCAGGTGGCAGCCTGGCAACTGCTGCAGAAAGTCCAGCAGAGCCCCACTCACACTGGGCCACCCACAAAGCCGTGGCCTCTCACTCCCTCCCACCAGCCCAGCCCCGAGACTGCTGACAGGGCAGAGAAAATGGCGTCAGGCACAGCTGCAGGGGCTTTTGCTGCCTGGAGTGGTATTTATATTGATCTCAACCCAGGCACACCTGGGGAGGGCTGGCCGGCATGGTAAGGCTGCCCAGGTAGCCAATCATCACCCCTCAGGGGCTCACAGTTGCAGAAAATGGAACTTGCTGAACGGGCCAGGTCCAAGGAACAGGTGTGGGCTCCTGAGAGTCAGGATAGACAAGGGGCTGCAGCTTTGGCTTGTTTTCTAATCATTTTATCTGGCCCATGAGTGGGAGACAACTTCAAGAAAACCCTCTCCTAATGAGACGAACCCAGGAGTCAGGGAGAGGAGGGGTGGGTGGTGGTTGGAGACAGAGGCCTGGTGCCCTGGGTGCAGTGGAAGTCTCTGGAAGACCAGGTGGAGGGAGGCCACACAGAGTGATGCCCAGGGTCACAGACCTGTCGGAGCTGCTGTTTGTTAGTTCAAGTCCTGCTCTGAGGTGCTCTGTGTCAGCTCTGAGCGACAGGTGAGCTGGGGGTGCTCTTCAATGAGGGCTATGTGCACGGTTCCTGTGTGCCCAGCCCTGCCACGGTACCTGCAAGGGTAGCTCTGTATCCTGGGAGGGGCCTGACCATGAGAGCCCCGTGGGCTGGGTTGGGGGTGGGGTACCTGCCCAGGAGAGCTTCATATCCTGGGATTGGCCTGACCACGAGAGCCCCATGGGCTGCTGGGGACCTGGTAAAGGATGTCAGGACAGTCAGTGAAGCCACCGAGGATATACCTCCAGTTACTCCTGATTCCTACACCCTGCTGGTCATTCTACCAACCACCAGGACATGGTATTCTGTATTAGTCTTCAATGATGCCTTCTTTTGTATTCCATTAGTCCCAGAGTCACAAGAAATTTTGGCTTGTGAGTGGCAGGACTCAACATACAACTAAAACAATACTTCCGGGCCGTCTTGCCCCAAGGGTTCAAAAATTCCCACACCATCTTTGGGGAAAGCTTAGCTAACGACCGAAAAGTTCTACCTCTGGAAAAGGAAACCCTCCTTCAATATGCAGACGACATTCTGATCGCCAGCCCTACTAAGGAGGCCTCTGAACTACCAAGCCAATAAAGGATAGAAGTTGTCCAAGAAAAAGCTCAAATATCACAGACTGCGGTGACCTGCCTGGGCTTCATTCTCACACAAGGTCAGAGAAGCCCATCCCAGGAAAGGGAAGAAACCATTTGCAGCCTTACCCCTTTCTAAAACTAGAAGACAGCTTAGGGGTTCCTGGGGAGGCCAGGGTTTGCTGCTTCTGGATCCCTAACTACAGTCTACTAGCTGGGCCTCTATATGAAACACTGAAAGGAAAAGATGATGATCCTTTGGAACAGAATCCAGAAGTGGCCTTTCAAGAATGGAAAGAGCAGTCAATTCAGACCCTTGCCCTGGAACTCCCTAATTGAGCTAAACCCTTTGACCTTTCCATTCCCGGTGAAAGGTGAATCGCCATTGGAGAATTAGTGCAAAAACTGGGACCACTTGAAATGGAACAACGCAAGAATGCCATCCAGGTAGGATAAACTACAGTCACCAAGGGGCTTGGCCCACTGCCACATCTGGCCAAGATACTGGCGGTATCTAAAAACCTGGAAATCAGCAGCCCAAAAGGCCACCTCCCTCCTAAGGGAAAAGGACCCCACGTGGTGATCCTAATCACCAACCATGCCCTGAAGTTGCAGGGTTCGCTCCGTGGGCACACCGACCTCGAGTGAGGAGGCCCTCCAACTCCAACATCCAGAGAGATAACCGGGGGCAACAGGGCACCATGACGACTCATGTGAACATCACTTGACCTGGAGTTTCTCTCATAAAACAACAATAGTGTGTCCCGAAGGAGTAGACTACTGCTTGCAGGACTTCCTGCACCCGGAGGGGAGCTAATAATCTTGGCGGGGGAACCGTATATCACACTGTCACCATAGAAAAGCCTACAGACACCGTGATGATGGTGGCCAATAAGACCGGCTGGACTCCTGTTTACTTCAAAAGGCTGTTGACTCAGTGGCCATCATGGTCCTCGATCACCACTGACCCTGGACTGTCTGGGAGTTGAGCGGGCAGGGCTCTGACACCTGGTGCTGTTTTTACGTTAATTCAGGGGCCTAATTGAAGAAAGAGCAGACTACTGGTCAGAGCATCTAGGCTGGCAGAAACGGTCAGCCTAAGGTGGCCGAACAAATGTGGGGCGGGGTGAAACCGGCCCCCACAGCGTCTCTGCACATCTCTTTCCTGGACCCTTAAAGGTCATTAGAATCTATAACACTTCCAATGCTGGTGCTCAGGCGGACGAGCAGGGAGGCAGGGGTCCTGGGGCCAATCAACGTCACCTGGAGGCTGCTGGGGAGAAGTTCTGACCCTCGTCCCCTGGTATGAGGGCTCCCAACTCAGCACTCAGCAGTTACAGAAGAAGGGTCTGCACCCTCAGCACTCCAAGAATGAGGAACGGGACAAAAGGCAGAGGAGGGGTTTGTCCCCAGCAAAGCCCATTAAAAATCCCTGGGAGATAAAAATAGAATGTGGGCAATAAAGTCAAGTCTGACCTTTTTTATCCTTTGTGCTTTGTCTAATTTCACGTGCTCCTAGGGTCCCGCATGCAGAGGTTCCACACCCGGCACTTCAGACCAGATTTCCTGGTGCAGAATGGCTGGGTCGACACCTCAGCTCCTGGGGCCCAGTGCAGACTCCGAGATATAGAGCCTGAGCTGCAGCCAACCCGGCCCTTGAGAGCTCCACCCCCTCCCTCTCACTGACTCTGACAGGATCTCTACACAGCAGCCCAGCCCACAGCCCACGGGGTAGTGCATGCTCTCACCTCTCCATTCTCTGATGAAAATATAAAGTTTCCTTTGCTTGGGAACAAAACTCAGTCTCGATCTGTTGGCCCCAATGACACTGGGCAGGGGGACCCTTGTTGGGGTCCACTCTGGAGGATCAGTAACAGAAATTGAGACTATTGTAACTTCAATGAACAGATGTGTGAGTCAAACTGTAGTTAACATAGAACAGTTTATAAGGCTCGGGTAAAATAAGATGTTTCTAACACTTCCATTTGATATTTCCATCACTTTATTATAAGCAAGTTCAGTGAAAAGGTTTGTCTTATTTGTCAGGTCAATATTAGAGAAATGAAGTGATTTCTTTCCAAGGATGTACATCTAATAATCTTGGTTAAAGCTTCAATCTTGTTTTAAATGCTTTTCCATTGAAAATGATACCTCTCTTTCAGCTCCCCCATTTCTGAGAAGTATAAAATCTTATAATTTATTATTACCAAAGGGGAAAGGTGGGAGGAGGGATAAATTAACAGTTTGGAATTAACACATACACACTGCTATGTATAAAATAGATCATCAACAAGG